>NC_141006.1:6029865-6629865 GCF_052327205.1 Somniosus microcephalus | reverse complement strand
CCCGCTAATAGAGACCCCGCTAACAGAGGCCCCGCTAATAGAGACCCCGTTAATAGAGGCCCCACTAATAGCGGCCCCGCTAATAGAGACCCTGCTAATAGATCGGCTAATAGAGACCCTGCTAATAGAGGGACGGCTAATAGAAACCCTGATAATAGAGACCCAGCTAATAGAGACCCCGTTAATAGAGACCCCGCTAATAGAGACCCCGCTAATAGGGTACCCGCTAATAGAGACCCAGCTAATAGATACCCCGATAATAGAGACCCCGCTAATAGAGGCCCCGCTAATAGAGACCCCGCTAATAGAGACCCCGCTAATATAGACCCTGCCAATAGAGGCCCTGCCAATGGAGACCCCGCTAATAGAGACCCCGCTAATAGAGACTCCGCTAATAGAGGCCCCGCTAATAGAGACCCCACTAATAGAGACCCCTCTAATAGAGAACCCGCTAATAGAGACCCCGCTAATAGAGGCCCTGCTAATAATGGCCCCGCTAATAGAGACCCCGCTAATAGAGACCCCACTAATAGAGACCCCGCTAATAGAGACCCTGCCAATAGAGAACCCGCTAATAGAGACCCCACTATTGGAGAACCCACTAATAGAGGCCCCGCTAATAGAGACCCTGCCAATAGAGACCCCGATAATCGAGGCTCCATTAATAGAGACACCGCTAATAGAGACCCCGCTAATAGAGGCCATGCTAATAGAGACACCGCTAATATAGAGACCCTGATAATAGAGGCCCCGCTAATAGAGACCCCGCTAATAGAGACCCCGCTAATAGAGACCCCGCTAATAGAGACCACGATAATAGAGACACTGCTATTAGAGACCCCACAAATTGAGACCCCGCTAATAGAGACCCCGCTAATAGGCCCCACTAATAGAGACCCCGCGAATAGAGACCCCGCTAATAGAGACGCCGCTAATAGAGACCCCGCTAATAGAGGCCCCGCTAATAGAGGCCCCGCTAATAGACCCCGATAATAGAGATCCCGCTAATAGAGGCACCGCTAATAGAGACCCCGCTAATAGAGACTCCGCTAATAGAGACCCCGCTAATAGAGGCCCCGCTAATATAGAACGCGCTAGTAGAGACCCCGCTAATAGAGGCCCCGCTAATAGAGACACGGCTAATAGAGGCCCCGTAATGGAGACCCCGCTAATAGAGATCCCGCTACCAGAGACCCCGCTAATAGACCCCGCTAATAGAGACCCCACTAAGAGAGACTTCTCTAATAGAGACCCCGTTAATAGAGGCCCCGCTAATAGAGAACCTGCTAATAGAGACCCCGCTAATAGACCGGCTAATAGAGACCCCGCTAATAGAGGGACGGCTAATAGAAACCCTGCTAATAGAGACCCCGTTAATAGAGACCCCGCCAATACAGACCCCGCTAATACAGACCCCGCTAATACAGGCACCACTAATAGAGACCCCGCTAATAGAGGCCCCGCTAATAGAGACACCGCTTAATAGAGGCCCCGCTAATAGAGACCCCGCTAATAGAGACCCCGCTAATAGAGGCCCCCACTAATAGAGACCCCGCTAATAGAGGCCCCGCTAATAGAGACCCCACAAATAGAGGCCCTGCTAAGAGAGACCCCGCTAGTAGAGACCCCGTTAATAGAGACCCCGCTAATGGAGACCCCGCTAATAGGGGACCCGCTAATAGAGACCCCGCTAATAGAGACCCCGCTAATATAGACCCCGCTAATAGAGACCCCGCTAATAGAGGCCCCGCTAATGGAGACCCCGCTAATAGAGACCCCGCTAATAGAGACCCCGCTATTAGAGGCCCCGCTAACAGAGACTCCATTAATAGAGACCCCGCTAATAGCGACCCCGCTAATAGACCCCGTTAATAGAGACCCTGCAAATAGAGACCCCTCTAATAGAGACCCCGCTAATCGAGACCCCGCTAATAGAGGCCCTGCTAATAGTGGCCCCGCTAATAGAGACCCCGCTAATAGAGACCCCACTAATAGAGACCCCACTAATAGAGACGCTGCCCATAGAGAACCCGCTAATAGAGACCCCGCTATTGGAGACCCCACTAATAGAGGCCCCGCTAATAGAGACCCTGCCAATAGAGACCCCAATAATAGAGGCTCCGCTAATAGAGACACCGCTAATAGAGACCGCGCTAATAGAGGTCCCCGCTAATAGAGGCCCTGCTAATAGAGACACCGCTAATTGAGACCCCTCTAATTGAGGCTCCGCTATTAGAAACCCTGCTAATAGAGGCCCCGCTAATAGAGATCCCGCTAACAGAGGCCCCGCTAATGTAGGCCCCGCTAATAGAGACCCCGCTAATAGAGACCCCGCTAATAGAGACTCCGCTAATAGAGACCCAGCTAACAGAGACCCCGCTAATAGACCCCGGTAATAGAGACACCGCTAATAGAGGCCCCGCTAATAGAGACACCGCTAATAGAGGCCCCGCAATAGAGACCCGGCTAATAGAGATCCCGCTAATAGAGACCACACAAATAGAGACCCCGCTAATAGAGACCCCGCTAATAGAGGCCCCGCTAATAGAGACCCCGCTAATAGAGACCCCGCTAATATAGACCCCATTAATAGAGGCCACGCTAATGGAGACCCCGCTGATAGAGACATCGCTAATAGAGACCCCGCTAATAGAGGCCCCGCTAAGAGAGACCCCATTAATAGAGACTCCGCTAATAGCAACCCCGCTAAGAGACCCCGCTAATAGAGACCCCACTACTAGAGACCCCTCTAATAGAGACCCCGCTAATAGAGACCCCGCTAATAGAGGCCATGCTAATAGTGGCCCCGCTAATAGAGACCCCGCTAACAGATCGGCTAATAGAGACCCCGCTAATAGAGGGACGGCTAATAGAAACCCTGGTAATAGAGGCCCCGTTAATAGAGACCCCGCTAATAGAGACCCCGCTAATACAGACCCCGCTAATAGAGGCACCGCTAATAGAGTCCCCGCTAATAGAGTGCCTGCTAATAGAGTCCCCGCTAATAGAGGCCCCGCTAATAGAGACCCCGCTAATAGAGACCCCGCTAATAGAGGCCCCGCTAATATAGACACTGCTAATAGAAACCCCGCTAATAGAGACCCCGTTGATTGAGGCCCCGCTAATAGAGACCCCGCTAATAGGGGACCCGCTATTAGAGACCCCGCTAATAGATACCCCGCTAATAGAGACCCCGCTAATAGAGACCCTACTAATAGAGACCCCGCTAATAGAGACCCCGCTAATAGAGGCCATGCTAAATGTGGCCCCGCTAATAGAGACCCCGCTAAAAGAGACCCTGCCCATAGAGAACCCGCAAATAGAGACCCCGCTATTGGAGACCCCACTAATAGAGGCCCCGCTAAGAGAAGTTGCCAATAGAGACCCCGATAATAGAGACACCGCTAATAGAGACCGCGCTAATAGACCCCCCGCTAATAGAGACCCCACCAATAGAGGCCCCACTAATAGAGACCCTGCCAATAGAGACGCCGATAATACAGGCCCCGCTAATAGAGACACAGCTAATAGAGACCCCGCTGATAGAGACCCCGCTAACAGAGGCCCCGCTAATAGAGACCCCGCTAATAGAGGCCCCGTTAATAGAGACCCCGCTAATGGAGACCCCGCTAATAGGGGACCCGCTAATAGAGACCCCGCTACTAGAGACCCCGCTAATATAGACCCCGCTAATAGAGACCCCGCTAATAGAGGCCCCGCTAATGGAGACCCCGCTAATAGGGACCCCGCTAATAGAGACCCCGCTATTAGAGGCCCCGCTAACAGAGACTCCATTAATAGAGACCCCGCTAATAGCGACCCCGCTAATAGACCCCGTTAATAGAGACCCTGCAAATAGAGACCCCTCTAATAGAGACCCCGCTAATCGAGACCCCGCTAATAGAGGCCCTGCTAATAGTGGCCCCGCTAATAGAGACCCCGCTAATAGAGACCCCACTAATAGAGACCCCACTAATAGAGACGCTGCCCATAGAGAACCCGCTAATAGAGACCCCGCTATTGGAGACCCCACTAATAGAGGCCCCGCTAATAGAGACCCTGCCAATAGAGACCCCAATAATAGAGGCTCCGCTAATAGAGACACCGCTAATAGAGACCGCGCTAATAGAGGTCCCCGCTAATAGAGGCCCTGCTAATAGAGACACCGCTAATTGAGACCCCTCTAATTGAGGCTCCGCTATTAGAAACCCTGCTAATAGAGGCCCTGCTAATAGAGATCCCGCTAACAGAGGCCCCGCTAATGTAGGCCCTGCTAATAGAGACCCCGCTAATAGAGACCCCGCTAATAGAGACTCCGCTAATAGAGACCCAGCTAACAGAGACCCCGCTAATAGACCCCGGTAATAGAGACACCGCTAATAGAGGCCCCGCTAATAGAGACACCGCTAATAGAGGCCCCGCAATAGAGACCCGGCTAATAGAGATCCCGCTAATAGAGACCACACAAATAGAGACCCCGCTAATAGAGACCCCGCTAATAGAGGCCCCGCTAATAGAGACCCCGCTAATAGAGACCCCGCTAATATAGACCCCATTAAAAGAGGCCACGCTAATGGAGACCCCGCTGATAGAGACATCGCTAATAGAGACCCCGCTAATAGAGGCCCCGCTAAGAGAGACCCCATTAATAGAGACTCCGCTAATAGCAACCCCGCTAAGAGACCCCGCTAATAGAGACCCCACTACTAGAGACCCCTCTAATAGAGACCCCGCTAATAGAGACCCCGCTAATAGAGGCCATGCTAATAGTGGCCCCGCTAATAGAGACCCCGCTAATAGATCGGCTAATAGAGACCCCGCTAATAGAGGGACGGCGAATAGAAACCCTGGTAATAGAGGCCCCGTTAATAGAGACCCCGCTAATAGAGACCCCGCTAATACAGACCCCGCTAATAGAGGCACCGCTAATAGAGTCCCCGCTAATAGAGTCCCCGCTAATAGAGTGCCTGCTAATAGAGTCCCCGCTAATAGAGGCCCCGCTAATAGAGACCCCGCTAATAGAGACCCCGCTAATAGAGGCCCCGCTAATATAGACACTGCTAATAGAGGCCCTGCTAATAGAGACCCCGTTGATTGAGGCCCCGCTAATAGAGACCCCGCTAATAGGGGACCCGCTAATAGCGGCCCCGCTAATAGAGACCCCGCTAATAGAGACCCCGCTAATAGAGACCCCGCTAATAGTGGCCCCGCTAATAGAGACCCCGCTAAAAGAGGCCCCGCTAATAGAGACCCCACTAATAGAGAGCCCGCTAATAGAGACCCTGCCCATAGAGAACCCGCAAATAGAGACCCCGCTATTGGAGACCCCACTAATAGAGGCCCCGCTAAGAGAAGTTGCCAATAGAGACCCCGATAATAGAGACACCGCTAATAGAGACCGCGGTAATTGAGGCCCCGCTAATAGAGGCCTGCTAATAGACCCCCCGCTAATAGAGACCCCACCAATAGAGGCCCCACTAATAGAGACCCCACCAATACAGGCCCCGCTAATAGAGACACAGCTAATAGAGGCCCCGCAAATAGAGACCCCGCTAATAGAGGCCCCGCAAATAGAGGCCCCGCTAATAGAGACCCTGCTAATAGATCGGCTAATAGAGACCCCGCTAATAGAGGGACGGCTAATAGAAACCCTGCTAATAGAGACCCCGTTAATAGAGACCCCGCTAATACAGACCCCGCTAATACAGACCCCGCTAATAGAGGCCCCACTAATAGAGACCCCGCTAATAGAGACCCCTCTAATAGAGACCCCGCTAATAGAGGCCCCGCTAATAGAGACCCTGCTAATAGAGGCCCTGCTAATAGAGACCCCGCTAATAGAGATCCCGTTAATAGAGGCCCCGCTAATAGAGACCCCGCTAATAGGGGACCCGCTAATAGAGACCCCGCTAATAGAAACCCCGCTAATAGAGACCCCGCTAATGGAGACCCCGCTAATGGAGACGCCGCTAATAGAGACCCCGCTAATAGAGACCCCGCTAATAGAGGCCCTGCTAATAGAGACCCCGTTAATAGAGACCCCGCTAATAGCGAACCCGCTAATAGAGACCCCGCTAATAGAGACCCCTCTAATAGAGACCCCGCTAATAGAGACCCCGCTAATAGAGCCCCTGCTAATAGTGGCCCCGCTAATAGAGACCCCGCTAATAGAGACCCCGCTAATAGAGGCCCTGCTAATAGAGACCCCACTAATAGAGACCCCGCTAATAGAGAACCTGCCAATAGAGAACCCGCCAATAGAGACCCCACTAATAGAGACCCCGCTAATAGAGACCCCGCTAATAGACCCCGCTAATAGAGACCCTGCTAATAGAGACCCCGCTAATAGAGACCCTGCCAATAGAGACCCCGACAATAGAGGCTCCGCTAATAGAGACACCGCTAATAGAGACCCTGCAAATAGAGACACTGCTAATAGAGACCCCGCTAATAGAGACCCCGCTAATAGAGACCCCGCTAATAGAGACCCCGCTAATAGACCCCGCTAATAGAGACCCTGCTAATAGAGACCCCGCTAATAGAGACCCCGCTAATAGAGGTCCCGCTAATAGAGACTCCGCTAATAGAGACCACGCTAATAGAGGCCCCGCTAATATAGACCCCGCTATTAGAGACCCCGCTAATAGAGGCCCTGCTAATAGACCCCGCTAATAGAGACCCCACTAATAGAGACTTCTCTAATAGAGACCCCGCTAATGGAGGCCCCACTAATAGAGACCATGTTAATAGAGACCCCGCTAATAGATTGGCTAATAGAGACCCCGCTAATAGAGGGACGGCTAACAGAAACCCTGCTAATAGAGACCCCGTTAATAGAGACCCCGCTAATACAGACCCTGCTAATACAGACACTGCTAATAGAGGCACCGCTAATAAAGACCCCGCTAATAGAGGCCCCGCTAATAGAGACCTCGCTTAATAGAGGCCCCACTAATAGAGACCCCGCTAATAGAGACCCCGCTAATAGAGACCCCGCTAATAGAGACCCCGCTAATAGAGGCCCTGCTAATAGAGAAACCGCTAATAGAGACCCCGCTAATAGAGACCCCACTAATAGAGACCCCGCTAATAGAGACCCCTCTAATAGAGACCCCACTAATAGAGACCCCGCTAATAGAGACCCCACTAATAGAGGCCCCGCTAATAGAGACCCCGCTAATATAGACCCCGCTAATAGAGGTCCCGCTAATGGAGACCCCGCTAATAGAGACCCCGCTAATAGAGACCCCGCTCTTACAGGCCCCGCTAATAGAGACTCCATTAATAGAGACTGCACTAATAGCGACCCCACTGATAGACCCCGCTAACAGAGACCCCGCTAATAGAGACCACTCTAATAGATACCCCGCTAATAGAGACCCGGCAAATAGAGGCCCTGCTAATAGCAACCCCGCTAATAGAGACCCCGCTAATAGAGGCCCCCCTAATAGAGACCCCACTAATAGAGACCCCACTAATAGAGACCCTGCCCATAGAGAACCCGCTAATAGAGACCCCGCTATTGGAGACCCCACTAATAGAGGCCCCGCTATTAGAGACGTTGCCAATAGAGACCCTGATAATAGAGGCCCCTCTAATAGAGACACCACTAATACAGACCGCGCTAATAGAAGCCACGCTAATAGAGGCCCTGCTAATAGAAACCCCGCCAATTGAGACCCCGCAAATTGAGGCTCCACTAATAGAGACCCCGCTAATAGAGGCCCCGCTAATAGAGATCCCGCTAACAGAGGCCCCGCTTATAGAGACCCCGCTAATAGAGGCACCGCTAATAGAGGCCCCGCTAATGTAGGCCCCGCGAATAGAGACCCCGTTAATAGAGACTCCGCTAATACAGACCCAGCTAATAGAGACCCCGCTAATAGAGGCCCCGCTAATAGAGACACCGCTAATAGAGAGCCCGCTAACAGAGACCCCGCTAATAGATCGGCAAATAGAGACCCCGCTAATAGAGGGACGGCTAATAGAAACCCTGCTAATAGAGACCCCGTTAATAGAGACCCCGCTAATACAGACCCCGTTAATAGAGACCCCGCTAATACAGACCCCGCTAATACAGACCCCGCTAATAGAGCCACCGCTAATAAAGACCCCGCTAATAGAGGCCCCGCTAATAGAGACCCCGCTTAATAGAGGCCCCGCTAATAGAGACCCCGCTAATAGAGACCCCGCTAATAGAGACCCCGCTAATAGAGGCCCGGCTAATAGAGGCCCCGCTAATAGAGACACCGCTAATAGAGGCCCTGCTAATAGAGACCCTGCTAATAGAGACCCCGCTAATAGGGGACCCGCTAATAGAGACCCCGCTAATAGATACCCGGCTAATAGAGACCCCGCTAATAGAGATCCCACTAATAGAGACCCCGCTAATAGAGACCCCACTAATAGAGGCCCCGCTAATAGAGACCCCGCTAATAGAGACCCCGCTAATAGAGACCCCGCTAATATAGTCCCTGCTAATAGAGGCCCCGCTAATGGAGACCTCGCTAATAGCAACCCCGTTAATAGAGACCCCGCTAATAGAGACCCCGCTAATAGGGGACCCGTTAAGAGAGACCCCGCTATTAGATACCCTGCTAATAGAGACCCTGCTAATAGAGACCCTACTAATAGAGACCCCGCTAATAGAGACCCCGCTAATAGAGGCCCCGCTAATAGAGACCCCGCCAATAGAGACCCCACTAATATAGACCCCGCTAACAGAGGCCCCGCTAACAGAGACCCCGCTAATAGAGACCCCGCTAATAGAGACCCTGTTAATAGAGACCCCTCTAATAGCGACCCCGCTAATAGAGACCCCGCTAATAGAGGCCCCGCTAATAGTGGCCCCGCTAAAAGAGACCCCGCTAATAGAGACCCCGCTAATAGAGGCCCCGCTAATAGAGACACCACTAATAGAGACCCCGCTAATAGAGACCCTGCCAATAGAGACCCCGCTAATAGAGGCCCCGCTAATAGAGACCCCGCCAATAGAGACCCCACTAATATAGACCCCGCTAACAGAGGCCCCGCTAACGGAGACCCCGCTAATAGAGACCCCGCTAATAGAGACCCCGCTTATAGAGGCCCCGCTAATAGAGACCCCGTTAATAGAGACCCCTCTAATAGCGACCCCGCTAATAGAGACCCCGCTAATAGAGGCCTCGCTAATAGTGGCCCCGCTAAAAGAGACCCCACTATTGGAGACCCCGCTAATAGAGGCCCCGCTAATAGAGACACTGCCAATAGAGACCCCAATAATAGAGTCTCCGCTAATAGAGACTCTGCTAATAGAGACCCCGCTAATAGAGACCCCGCTAATAGAGACCCCGCTAATAGAGACACCGCTAATAGAGACCCCGATAATAGAGGCCCCGCTAAGAGAGACCCCGCTAATAGAGGCACCGCTAATAGGAACTCCGCTAATAGAGACCCCGCAAATATAGGCCCCGCTAATATAGACCCCGCTAATCGAGACCCCGCTAATAGAGGCCCGTCTAATAGAGACCCCGCTAATAGAGGCCCCGTAATGGAGACCCCATTAATAGAGACCCCGCTAATAGTGACCCAGTTAAGAGACCCCGCTAATAGAGACCCCGCTAATAGAGACACCTCTAATAGAGACCCCACTAATAGAGACCCCACTAATAGAGGCCATGCTAATAGTGGCCCCGCTAATAGAGACCCTGCTAATAGAGACCCCGCTAATAGAGACCCCACTAATAGAGACCCCGCTAATAGAGACCCTGCCCATAGAGAGCCCACAAATAGAGACCCCGCTATTGGAGACCTCACTAATAGAGGCCCCGCTAATAGAGACGTTGCCAATAGAGACCCCGATAATAGAGGCCACGCTAATGGAGACCCCGCTGATAGAGACATCGCTAATAGAGACCCCGCTAATAGAGGCCCCGCTAAGAGAGACCCCATTAATAGAGACTCCGCTAATAGCAACCCCGCTAAGAGACCCCACTAATAGAGACCCCACTACTAGAGACCCCTCTAATAGAGACCCCGCTAATAGAGACCCCGCTAATAGAGGCCATGCTAATAGTGGCCCCGCTAATAGAGACCCCGCTAACAGATCGGCTAATAGAGACCCCGCTAATAGAGGGACGGCTAATAGAAACCCTGGTAATAGAGGCCCCGTTAATAGAGACCCCGCTAATAGAGACCCCGCTAATACAGACCCCGCTAATAGAGGCACCGCTAATAGAGTCCCCGCTAATAGAGTGCCTGCTAATAGAGTCCCCGCTAATAGAGGCCCCGCTAATAGAGACCCCGCTAATAGAGACCCCGCTAATAGAGGCCCCGCTAATATAGACACTGCTAATAGAAACCCCGCTAATAGAGACCCCGTTGATTGAGGCCCCGCTAATAGAGACCCCGCTAATAGGGGACCCGCTATTAGAGACCCCGCTAATAGATACCCCGCTAATAGAGACCCCGCTAATAGAGACCCTACTAATAGAGACCCCGCTAATAGAGACCCCGCTAATAGAGGCCATGCTAAATGTGGCCCCGCTAATAGAGACCCCGCTAAAAGAGACCCTGCCCATAGAGAACCCGCAAATAGAGACCCCGCTATTGGAGACCCCACTAATAGAGGCCCCGCTAAGAGAAGTTGCCAATAGAGACCCCGATAATAGAGACACCGCTAATAGAGACCGCGCTAATAGACCCCCCGCTAATAGAGACCCCACCAATAGAGGCCCCACTAATAGAGACCCTGCCAATAGAGACGCCGATAATACAGGCCCCGCTAATAGAGACACAGCTAATAGAGACCCCGCTGATAGAGACCCCGCTAACAGAGGCCCCGCTAATAGAGACCCCGCTAATAGAGGCCCCGTTAATAGAGACCCCGCTAATGGAGACCCCGCTAATAGGGGACCCGCTAATAGAGACCCCGCTACTAGAGACCCCGCTAATATAGACCCCGCTAATAGAGACCCCGCTAATAGAGGCCCCGCTAATGGAGACCCCGCTAATAGGGACCCCGCTAATAGAGACCCCGCTATTAGAGGCCCCGCTAACAGAGACTCCATTAATAGAGACCCCGCTAATAGCGACCCCGCTAATAGACCCCGTTAATAGAGACCCTGCAAATAGAGACCCCTCTAATAGAGACCCCGCTAATCGAGACCCCGCTAATAGAGGCCCTGCTAATAGTGGCCCCGCTAATAGAGACCCCGCTAATAGAGACCCCACTAATAGAGACCCCACTAATAGAGACGCTGCCCATAGAGAACCCGCTAATAGAGACCCCGCTATTGGAGACCCCACTAATAGAGGCCCCGCTAATAGAGACCCTGCCAATAGAGACCCCAATAATAGAGGCTCCGCTAATAGAGACACCGCTAATAGAGACCGCGCTAATAGAGGTCCCCGCTAATAGAGGCCCTGCTAATAGAGACACCGCTAATTGAGACCCCTCTAATTGAGGCTCCGCTATTAGAAACCCTGCTAATAGAGGCCCCGCTAATAGAGATCCCGCTAACAGAGGCCCCGCTAATGTAGGCCCCGCTAATAGAGACCCCGCTAATAGAGACCCCGCTAATAGAGACTCCGCTAATAGAGACCCAGCTAACAGAGACCCCGCTAATAGACCCCGGTAATAGAGACACCGCTAATAGAGGCCCCGCTAATAGAGACACCGCTAATAGAGGCCCCGCAATAGAGACCCGGCTAATAGAGATCCCGCTAATAGAGACCACACAAATAGAGACCCCGCTAATAGAGACCCCGCTAATAGAGGCCCCGCTAATAGAGACCCCGCTAATAGAGACCCCGCTAATATAGACCCCATTAAAAGAGGCCACGCTAATGGAGACCCCGCTGATAGAGACATCGCTAATAGAGACCCCGCTAATAGAGGCCCCGCTAAGAGAGACCCCATTAATAGAGACTCCGCTAATAGCAACCCCGCTAAGAGACCCCGCTAATAGAGACCCCACTACTAGAGACCCCTCTAATAGAGACCCCGCTAATAGAGACCCCGCTAATAGAGGCCATGCTAATAGTGGCCCCGCTAATAGAGACCCCGCTAATAGATCGGCTAATAGAGACCCCGCTAATAGAGGGACGGCGAATAGAAACCCTGGTAATAGAGGCCCCGTTAATAGAGACCCCGCTAATAGAGACCCCGCTAATACAGACCCCGCTAATAGAGGCACCGCTAATAGAGTCCCCGCTAATAGAGTCCCCGCTAATAGAGTGCCTGCTAATAGAGTCCCCGCTAATAGAGGCCCCGCTAATAGAGACCCCGCTAATAGAGACCCCGCTAATAGAGGCCCCGCTAATATAGACACTGCTAATAGAGGCCCTGCTAATAGAGACCCCGTTGATTGAGGCCCCGCTAATAGAGACCCCGCTAATAGGGGACCCGCTAATAGAGGCCCCGCTAATAGAGACCCCGCTAATAGAGACCCCGCTAATAGAGACCCCGCTAATAGTGGCCCCGCTAATAGAGACCCCGCTAAAAGAGGCCCCGCTAATAGAGACCCCACTAATAGAGAGCCCGCTAATAGAGACCCTGCCCATAGAGAACCCGCAAATAGAGACCCCGCTATTGGAGACCCCACTAATAGAGGCCCCGCTAAGAGAAGTTGCCAATAGAGACCCCGATAATAGAGACACCGCTAATAGAGACCGCGGTAATTGAGGCCCCGCTAATAGAGGCCTGCTAATAGACCCCCCGCTAATAGAGACCCCACCAATAGAGGCCCCACTAATAGAGACCCCACCAATACAGGCCCCGCTAATAGAGACACAGCTAATAGAGGCCCCGCAAATAGAGACCCCGCTAATAGAGGCCCCGCAAATAGAGGCCCCGCTAATAGAGACCCTGCTAATAGATCGGCTAATAGAGACCCCGCTAATAGAGGGACGGCTAATAGAAACCCTGCTAATAGAGACCCCGTTAATAGAGACCCCGCTAATACAGACCCCGCTAATACAGACCCCGCTAATAGAGGCCCCACTAATAGAGACCCCGCTAATAGAGACCCCTCTAATAGAGACCCCGCTAATAGAGGCCCCGCTAATAGAGACCCTGCTAATAGAGGCCCTGCTAATAGAGACCCCGCTAATAGAGATCCCGTTAATAGAGGCCCCGCTAATAGAGACCCCGCTAATAGGGGACCCGCTAATAGAGACCCCGCTAATAGAAACCCCGCTAATAGAGACCCCGCTAATGGAGACCCCGCTAATGGAGACGCCGCTAATAGAGACCCCGCTAATAGAGACCCCGCTAATAGAGGCCCTGCTAATAGAGACCCCGTTAATAGAGACCCCGCTAATAGCGAACCCGCTAATAGAGACCCCGCTAATAGAGACCCCTCTAATAGAGACCCCGCTAATAGAGACCCCGCTAATAGAGCCCCTGCTAATAGTGGCCCCGCTAATAGAGACCCCGCTAATAGAGACCCCGCTAATAGAGGCCCTGCTAATAGAGACCCCACTAATAGAGACCCCGCTAATAGAGAACCTGCCAATAGAGAACCCGCCAATAGAGACCCCACTAATAGAGACCCCGCTAATAGAGACCCCGCTAATAGACCCCGCTAATAGAGACCCTGCTAATAGAGACCCCGCTAATAGAGACCCTGCCAATAGAGACCCCGACAATAGAGGCTCCGCTAATAGAGACACCGCTAATAGAGACCCTGCAAATAGAGACACTGCTAATAGAGACCCCGCTAATAGAGACCCCGCTAATAGAGACCCCGCTAATAGAGACCCCGCTAATAGACCCCGCTAATAGAGACCCTGCTAATAGAGACCCCGCTAATAGAGACCCCGCTAATAGAGGTCCCGCTAATAGAGACTCCGCTAATAGAGACCACGCTAATAGAGGCCCCGCTAATATAGACCCCGCTATTAGAGACCCCGCTAATAGAGGCCCTGCTAATAGACCCCGCTAATAGAGACCCCACTAATAGAGACTTCTCTAATAGAGACCCCGCTAATGGAGGCCCCACTAATAGAGACCATGTTAATAGAGACCCCGCTAATAGATTGGCTAATAGAGACCCCGCTAATAGAGGGACGGCTAACAGAAACCCTGCTAATAGAGACCCCGTTAATAGAGACCCCGCTAATACAGACCCTGCTAATACAGACACCGCTAATAGAGGCACCGCTAATAAAGACCCCGCTAATAGAGGCCCCGCTAATAGAGACCTCGCTTAATAGAGGCCCCACTAATAGAGACCCCGCTAATAGAGACCCCGCTAATAGAGACCCCGCTAATAGAGACCCCGCTAATAGAGGCCCTGCTAATAGAGAAACCGCTAATAGAGACCCCGCTAATAGAGACCCCACTAATAGAGACCCCGCTAATAGAGACCCCTCTAATAGAGACCCCACTAATAGAGACCCCGCTAATAGAGACCCCACTAATAGAGGCCCCGCTAATAGAGACCCCGCTAATATAGACCCCGCTAATAGAGGTCCCGCTAATGGAGACCCCGCTAATAGAGACCCCGCTAATAGAGACCCCGCTCTTACAGGCCCCGCTAATAGAGACTCCATTAATAGAGACTGCACTAATAGCGACCCCACTGATAGACCCCGCTAACAGAGACCCCGCTAATAGAGACCACTCTAATAGATACCCCGCTAATAGAGACCCGGCAAATAGAGGCCCTGCTAATAGCAACCCCGCTAATAGAGACCCCGCTAATAGAGGCCCCCCTAATAGAGACCCCACTAATAGAGACCCCACTAATAGAGACCCTGCCCATAGAGAACCCGCTAATAGAGACCCCGCTATTGGAGACCCCACTAATAGAGGCCCCGCTATTAGAGACGTTGCCAATAGAGACCCTGATAATAGAGGCCCCTCTAATAGAGACACCGCTAATACAGACCGCGCTAATAGAAGCCACGCTAATAGAGGCCCTGCTAATAGAAACCCCGCCAATTGAGACCCCGCAAATTGAGGCTCCACTAATAGAGACCCCGCTAATAGAGGCCCCGCTAATAGAGATCCCGCTAACAGAGGCCCCGCTTATAGAGACCCCGCTAATAGAGGCACCGCTAATAGAGGCCCCGCTAATGTAGGCCCCGCGAATAGAGACCCCGTTAATAGAGACTCCGCTAATACAGACCCAGCTAATAGAGACCCCGCTAATAGAGGCCCCGCTAATAGAGACACCGCTAATAGAGAGCCCGCTAACAGAGACCCCGCTAATAGATCGGCAAATAGAGACCCCGCTAATAGAGGGACGGCTAATAGAAACCCTGCTAATAGAGACCCCGTTAATAGAGACCCCGCTAATACAGACCCCGTTAATAGAGACCCCGCTAATACAGACCCCTCTAATACAGACCCCGCTAATAGAGCCACCGCTAATAAAGACCCCGCTAATAGAGGCCCCGCTAATAGAGACCCCGCTTAATAGAGGCCCCGCTAATAGAGACCCCGCTAATAGAGACCCCGCTAATAGAGACCCCACTAATAGAGGCCCGGCTAATAGAGGCCCCGCTAATAGAGACACCGCTAATAGAGGCCCTGCTAATAGAGACCCTGCTAATAGAGACCCCGCTAATAGGGGACCCGCTAATAGAGACCCCGCTAATAGATACCCGGCTAATAGAGACCCCGCTAATAGAGATCCCACTAATAGAGACCCCGCTAATAGAGACCCCACTAATAGAGGCCCCGCTAATAGAGACCCCGCTAATAGAGACCCCGCTAATAGAGACCCCGCTAATATAGTCCCTGCTAATAGAGGCCCCGCTAATGGAGACCTCGCTAATAGCAACCCCGTTAATAGAGACCCCGCTAATAGAGACCCCGCTAATAGGGGACCCGTTAAGAGAGACCCCGCTATTAGATACCCTGCTAATAGAGACCCTGCTAATAGAGACCCTACTAATAGAGACCCCGCTAATAGAGACCCCGCTAATAGAGGCCCCGCTAATAGAGACCCCGCCAATAGAGACCCCACTAATATAGACCCCGCTAACAGAGGCCCCGCTAACAGAGACCCCGCTAATAGAGACCCCGCTAATAGAGACCCTGTTAATAGAGACCCCTCTAATAGCGACCCCGCTAATAGAGACCCCGCTAATAGAGGCCCCGCTAATAGTGGCCCCGCTAAAAGAGACCCCGCTAATAGAGACCCCGCTAATAGAGGCCCCGCTAATAGAGACACCACTAATAGAGACCCCGCTAATAGAGACCCTGCCAATAGAGACCCCGCTAATAGAGGCCCCGCTAATAGAGACCCCGCCAATAGAGACCCCACTAATATAGACCCCGCTAACAGAGGCCCCGCTAACGGAGACCCCGCTAATAGAGACCCCGCTAATAGAGACCCCGCTTATAGAGGCCCCGCTAATAGAGACCCCGTTAATAGAGACCCCTCTAATAGCGACCCCGCTAATAGAGACCCCGCTAATAGAGGCCTCGCTAATAGTGGCCCCGCTAAAAGAGACCCCACTATTGGAGACCCCGCTAATAGAGGCCCCGCTAATAGAGACACTGCCAATAGAGACCCCAATAATAGAGTCTCCGCTAATAGAGACTCTGCTAATAGAGACCCCGCTAATAGAGACCCCGCTAATAGAGACCCCGCTAATAGAGACACCGCTAATAGAGACCCCGATAATAGAGGCCCCGCTAAGAGAGACCCCGCTAATAGAGGCACCGCTAATAGGAACTCCGCTAATAGAGACCCCGCAAATATAGGCCCCGCTAATATAGACCCCGCTAATCGAGACCCCGCTAATAGAGGCCCGTCTAATAGAGACCCCGCTAATAGAGGCCCCGTAATGGAGACCCCATTAATAGAGACCCCGCTAATAGTGACCCAGTTAAGAGACCCCGCTAATAGAGACCCCGCTAATAGAGACACCTCTAATAGAGACCCCACTAATAGAGACCCCACTAATAGAGGCCATGCTAATAGTGGCCCCGCTAATAGAGACCCCGCTAATAGAGACCCCGCTAATAGAGACCCCACTAATAGAGACCCCGCTAATAGAGACCCTGCCCATAGAGAGCCCACAAATAGAGACCCCGCTATTGGAGACCTCACTAATAGAGGCCCCGCTAATAGAGACGTTGCCAATAGAGACCCCGATAATAGAGGCCCCGCTAATAGAGACACCGCTAATAGAGACCGCGCTAATAGAGGCCCCGCTAATAGAGGCCCTGCTAATAGAGACCCCGCTAATTGAGACCCCGCTAATTCAGGCTCCGCTAATAGAGACACCACTAATAGAAACCCCACTAATAGAGGCCCTGCTTATAGAGACCCTGCCAATAGAGACCCCAATAATAGATGCCCCGCTAATAGAGACACCGCTAATAGAGACCCCGCTGATAGAGACCCCGCTGATAGAGACCCCGCTAATAGAGACCCCGCTAATAGAGACAACGCTAATAGAGACCCCGATAAGTGAGGCCCCGCTAATAGAGACACCGCTAATAGAGACCCCGCTAATAGAGACCCCGCTAATAGAGACCCTGCAAATAGAGACCCCGCTAATAGAGACCCCGCTAATAGAGACCCCGCTGATAGAGGCACCGCTGATGGAGACACCGCTAATAGAGACCCCGCTAATCGAGAGCCGGCTAATAGAGACCCCGCTAATAGAGACCCCGCTAACAGAGGCCCCGCTAATAGAGACCCGCTAATAGAGGCCCCGCTAATAAAGGCCCCGCTAATAGAGACCGCGCTAATAGAGGCCCCGCTCATCGAGGCCCCGCTAATAGAGACGCTGCTAATAGATCGGCTAATAGAGACCCCGCTAATAGAGGGACGGCTAATAGAAACCCTGCTAATAGAGACCCCATTAATAGAGACCCCGCTAATAGAGACCCCGCTAATACAGACCCCGCTAATAGAGGCACCGCTAATAGAGACTCCGCTAATAGAGGCACCACTAATAGAGGCCCCGCTAATAGAGACACCGCTAATAGAAACCCCGCTAATAGAGACCCCGCTAATAGAGGCCCCACTAATAGACACCCCGCTAATAGTGGCCCCGCTAATAGAGACCCCGCTAATAGAGACCCCGCTAATAGAGACCCCGTTAATAGAGACCCCACTAATATAGACCCCGCTAACAGAGGCCCCGCTAATGGAGACCCCGCTAATAGAGACCCCGCTAATAGAGACCCCGCTAATAGAGACCCCTTTAATAGTGACCCCGCTAATAGCGAACCCGCTAATAGAGACCCCACTAATAGAGACCCCTCTAATAGAGACCCCGCTAATAGAGACCCCGCAAATAGAGGCCCCGCTACTAGTGGCCCCGCTAATAGAGACCCCGCTAATAGAGACCCCGCTAATAGAGGCCCCACTATTGGAGACCCCACTAATAGAGGCCCCGCTAATAGAGACCCTGCCAATAGAGACCCCGATAATAGAGGCTCCACTAATAGAGACTCCGCTAATAGAGACCCCGCTAATAGAGATCCCACTAATAGAGACACCGCTAATAGAGACCCCGATAATAGAGGCCCCGCTAATAGAGACCCTGCCATTAGAGACCCCGCCAATAGAGACCCCGCTAATAGAGACCGCGCAAATAGGGACCCCGCTAATAGAGACCCCGCTAATAGACTTCGCTAATAGAGACCCCGCTAATAGAGACGCCGCTAATAGAGACCCCGCTAATAGAGACCCCGCTAATAGAGACCCCGCTAATAGACCCCGATAATAGAGACCCCGCTAATAGATGCACCGCTAATAGAGACCCCGCTAATAGAGGTCCCTCTAATAGACCCCACTAATAGAGGCCGAGCTAATAGAGACCCCGCTAATAGAGGCACCGCTAATAGAGACTCCATTAATAGAGACCCCGCTAATAGCGACCCCGCTAATAGACCCCGTTAATAGAGACCCTGCTAATAGAGACCCCTCTAATAGAGACCCCGCTAATCGAGACCCCGCTAATAGAGGCCCTGCTAATAGTGGCCCCGCTAATAGAGACCCCGCTAATAGAGACCCCGCTAATAGAGAAGCTGCCCATAGAGAACCCGCTAATAGAGACCCCGCTATTGGAGACCCCGCTAATAGAGGCCCCGCTAATAGAGACACTGCCAATAGAGACCCCAATAATAGAGGCTCCGCTAATAGAGACTCTGCTAATAGAGACCCCGCTAATAGAGACCCCGCTAATAGAGACACCGCTAATAGAGACCCCGATAATAGAGGCCCCGCTAATAGAGACCCTGCCATTAGAGACCCCGCTAATAGAGACCCCGCTAATAGAGACCCCGCAAATAGGGACCCCGCTAATAGAGACCCCGCTAATAGACCTCGCTAATAGAGACCCCGCTAATAGAGACCCTGCTAATAGAGGCCCCGCTAATAGACCCCGATAATAGAGAACCCGCTAATAGGTGCACCGCTAATAGAGACCCCGCTAATAGAGGTCCCGCTAATAGACACCACTAATAGAGGCCCAGCTAATAGAGACCCCGCTAATAGAGGCACCGCTAATAGGGACTCCGCTAATAGAGACCCCGCTAATAGAGGCCCCGCTAATATAGACCCCGCTAATCGAGACCCCGCTAATAGAGGCCCCTCTAATAGAGACCCCGCTAATAGAGGCCCCGTAATGGAGACCCCGCTAATAGAAATCCCGCTAACAGAGACCCCGCTAATAGAGGCCCCGCTAATAGAGACCCCATTAATAGAGACCCCGCTAATAGCGACCCCGTTAAGAGACCCCGCTAATAGAGACCCCGCTAATAGAGACCCCACTAATAGAGGCCATGCTAATAGTGGCCCCGCTAATAGAGACCCCGCTAATAGAGACCCCGCTAATAGAGACCCCGCTAATAGAGACCCCACTAATAGAGACCCCGCTAATAGAGACCCTGCCCATAGAGAGCCCACAAATAGAGACCCCGCTATTGGAGACCTCACTAATAGAGGCCCCGCTAATAGAGACGTTGCCAATAGAGACCCCGATAATAGAGGCCCCGCTAATAGAGACACCGCTAATAGAGACCGCGCTAATAGAGGCCCCGCTAATAGAGGCCCTGCTAATAGAGACCCCGCTAATTGAGACCCCGCTAATTCAGGCTCCGCTAATAGAGACACCACTAATAGAAACCCCACTAATAGAGGCCCCGCTAATAGAGACCCTGCCAATAGAGACCCCAATAATAGATGCCCCGCTAATAGAGACACCGCTAATAGAGACCCCGCTGATAGAGACCCCGCTAATAGAGACCCCGCTAATAGAGACCCAGCTAATAGAGACCCCGCGAACAGAGGCCCCGCCAATAGAGACCCCGCTAATAGAGGCCCCGCTAATAGAGGCCCCGCTAATAGAGGCCCCGCTAATAGAGACGCTGCTAATAGATCGGCTAATAGAGACCCCGCTAATAGAGGGACGGCTAATAGAAACCCTGCTAATAGAGACCCCGTTAATAGAGACCCAGCTAATAGAGACCCCGCTAATACAGACCCCACTAATAGAGGCACCGCTAATAGAGACTCCGCTAATAGAGGCCCCACTAATAGAGGCCCCGCTAATAGAGACACCGCTAATAGAGACCCCGCTAATAGAGACCCCGCTAATAGAGGCCCCACTAATAGACACCCCGCTAATAGTGGCCCCGCTAATAGAGACCCTGCTAATAGAGGCCCTGCTAATAGAGACCCCGCTAATAGAGACCCCGTTAATAGAGACCCCACTAATATAGACCCCGCTAACAGAGGCCCCGCTAATGGAGACCCCGCTAATAGAGACCCCGCTAATAGAGACCCCGCTAATAGAGGCCCCGCTAATAGAGACCCCGTTAATAGAGACCCCGCTAATAGCGAACCCGCTAATAGAGACCCCACTAATAGAGACCCCTCTAATAGAGACCCCGCTAATAGAGACCCCGCTAATAGAGGCCCCGCTACTAGTGGCCCCGCTAATAGAGGCCCCGCTAATAGAGAACCCACGAATAGAGACCCCGCTAATAGAGACCCTGCCAATAGAGAACCCGCTAATAGAGGCCCCACTATTGGAGACCCCACTAATAGAGGCCCCGCTAATAGAGACCCTGCCAATAGAGACCCCGATAATAGAGATCCCACTAATAGAGACACCGCTAATAGAGACCCCGATAATAGAGGCCCCGCTAATAGAGACCCTGCCATTAGAGACCCCGCTAATAGAGACCCCGCTAATAGAGACCCCGCAAATAGGGACCCCTCTAATAGAGACCCCGCTAATAGACTTCACTAATAGAGACCCCGCTAATAGAGACGCCGCTCATAGAGACCCCGCTAATAGAGACCCCGCTAATAGACCCCGATAATAGAGATCCCGCTAATAGAAGCACCGCTAATAGAGACCCCGCTAATAGAGGTCCCTCTAATAGACCCCACTAATAGAGGCCGAGCTAATAGAGACCCCGCTAATAGAGGCACCGCTAATAGAGACTCCATTAATAGAGACCCCGCTAATAGAGACCCCGCTAATAGAGGCACCGCTAATAGAGACCCTGCAAATAGAGACCCCGCTAATAGAGACCCCGCTAATAGAGACCCCGCTGATAGAGACACCGCTGATAGAGACACCGCTAATAGAGACCCCGCTAATCGAGAGCCGGCTAATAGAGACCCCGCTAATAGAGACCCCGCTAACAGAGGCCCCGCTAATAGAGACCCCGCTAATAGAGGCCCCGCTAATAAAGGCCCCGCTAATAGAGACCCCGCTAATAGAGGCCCCGCTAATAGAGGCCCCGCTAATAGAGACGCTGCTAATAGATCGGCTAATAGAGACCCCGCTAATAGAGGGACGGCTAATAGAAACCCTGCTAATAGAGACCCCGTTAATAGAGACCCCGCTAATAGAGACCCCGCTAATACAGACCCCGCTAATAGAGGCACCGCTAATAGAGACTCCGCTAATAGAGGCACCACTAATAGAGGCCCCGCTAATAGAGACACCGCTAATAGAAACCCCGCTAATAGAGACCCCGCTAATAGAGGCCCCACTAATAGACACCCCGCTAATAGTGGCCCCGCTAATAGAGACCCCGCTAATAGAGGCCCTGCTAATAGAGACCCCGCTAATAGAGACCCCGTTAATAGAGTCCCCACTAATATAGACCCCGCTAACAGAGGCCCCGCTAATGGAGACCCCGCTAATAGAGACCCCGCTAATAGAGACCCCGCTAATAGAGGCCCCGCTAATAGAGACCCCGTTAATAGAGACCCCGCTAATAGCGAACCCGCTAATAGAGACCCCTCTAATAGAGACCCCTCTAATAGAGACCCCGCTAATAGAGACCCCGCTAATAGAGGCCCCGCTACTAGTGGCCCCGCTAATAGAGACCCCGCTAAAAGAGACCCCGCTAATAGAGGCCCCGCTAATAGAGAACCCACTAATAGAGACCCTGCTAATAGAGACCCTGCCAATAGAGAACCCGCTAATAGACCCCGATAATAGAGATCCCGCAAATAGATGCACAGCTAATAGAGACCCCGCTAATAGAGGTCCCTCTAATAGACCCCACTAATAGAGGCCGAGCTAATAGAGACCCCGCTAATAGCGACCCCGCTAATAGAGGCCCTGCTAATAGTGGCCCCGCTAATAGAGACCCCGCTAATAGAGACCACACTAATAGAGACCCCGCTAATAGAGACGCTGCCCATAGAGAGCCCGCTAATAGAGACCCCGCTATTGGAGACCCCACTAATAGAGGCCCCGCTAATAGAGACCCTGCCAATAGAGACCCCGATAATAGAGGCTCCGCTAAGAGAGACACCGCTAATAGAGACCGCGCTAATAGAGGTCCCCGCTAATAGAGGCCCTGCTAATAGAGACACCGCTAATTGAGACCCCTCTAATTGAGGCTCCGCTAATAGAAACCCTGCTAATAGAGGCCCCGCTAATAGAGATCCCGCTAACAGAGGCCCCGCTAATAGAGGCCCCGCTAATAGAAACCCCGCTAATAGAGGCACCGCTAATAGAGGCCCCGCTAATATAGGCCCCGCTAATAGAGACCCCGCTAATAGAGACCCCGCTAATAGAGACCCAGCTAATAGAGACCCCACTAATAGACCCCGGTAATAGAGGCCCCGCAATAGAGGCCCCGCTAATAGAGATCCCGCTAATAGAGACCACACTAATAGAGACCCCGCTAATAGAGACACCACTAATAGAGGCCCCGCTAATAGAGACCCCGCTAATATAGACCCCACTAATAGAGGCCACACTAATGGAGACACCGCTGATAGAGACATCGCTAATAGAGACCCCGCTAATAGAGGCCCCGCTAATAGAGGCCCCGCTAAGAGAGACCCCGTTAATAGAGACTCCGCGAATATCAACCCCGCTAAGAGACCCCGCTAATAGAGACCCCACTACTAGAGACCCCTCTAATAGAGACCCCGCTAATAGAGACCCCGCTAATAGAGGCCATGCTAATAGTGGCCCCGCTAATAGAGACCCCGCTAATAGATCGGCTAATAGAGACCCCGCTAATAGAGGGACGGCTAATACAAACCCTGGTAATAGAGACCCCGTTAATAGAGACCCCGCTAATAGAGACCCCGCTAATACAGACCCCGCTAATAGAGGCACCGCTAATAGAGTCTCCGCTACTAGAGGCCCCGCTAATAGAGGCCCCGCTAATAGAGACCCCGCTAATAGAGACCCCGTTAATAGACACCCCGCTAATAGAGGCCCCGCTAATAGAGACCCTACTAATAGAGGCCCTGCTAATAGAGACCCCGCTAATAGAGACCCCGTTGATTGAGGCCCCACTAATAGAGACCCCGCTAATAGGGGACCAGCTAATAGAGACCCCGCTAATAGATACCCCGCCAATAGAGACCCCACTAATAGAGACCCTACTAATAGAGACCCCGCTAATAGAGACCCCGCTAATAGAGGCCATGCTAATAGTGGCCCCGCTAATAGAGACCCCGCTAAAAGAGGCCCCGCTAATAGAGACCCCACTAATAGAGAGCCCGCTAATAGAGACCCTGCCCATAGAGAACCCGCAAATAGAGACCCCGCTATTGGAGACCCCACTAATAGAGGCCCCGCTAAGAGAAGTTGCCAATAGAGACCCCGATAATAGAGACACCGCTAATAGAGACCGCGCTAATAGAGGCCCCGCTAATAGAGGCCCTGCTAATAGAGACCCCGCTAACTGAGACCCCGCTAATTGAGGCTCCGCTAATAGAGACCCCGCTAATAGAGACCCCACTAATAGAGGCCCCGCTAATAGAGACCCTGCCAATAGCGACGCCGATAATAGAGGCCCCGCTAATAGAGACACAGCTAATAGAGACCCCGCTGATAGAGACCCCGCTAACAGAGGCCCCGCTAATAGAGACCCCGCTAATAGAGACCCTGCTAATAGATCGGCTAATAGAGACCCCGCTAATAGAGGGACGGCTAATAGAAACATTGCTAATAGAGACCCCGTTAATAGAGACCCCGCAAATACAGACCCCGCTAATACAGACCCCGCTAATAGAGGCCCCGCTAATAGAGACCCCGCTAATAGAGACCCCGCTAATAGAGACCCCGCTAATAGAGACCCTGCTAATAGAGGCCCTGCTAATAGAGACCCCGCTAATAGAGACCCCGTTAATAGAGGCCCCGCTAATAGAGACCCCGCTAATAGGGGACCCGCTAATAGAGACCCCGCTAATAGAAACCCCGCTAATGGAGACCCCGCTAATGGAGACCCCGCTAATAGAGACCCCGCTAATAGAGACCCCGCTAATAGAGGCTCCGCTAATAGAGACCCCGTTAATAGAGACCCCGCTAATAGCGAACCCGCTAATAGAGACCCCGCTATTAGAGACCCCGCTAATAGAGGCCCCGCTAATAGACCCCGCTAATACAGACCCCGCTAATAGAGGCCCCGCTAATAGAGACCCCGCTAATAGAGACCCCGCTAATAGAGACCCCGCTAATAGAGACCCCGCTAATAGAGACCCCGCTAATAGAGGCCCCGCTACTAGTGGCCCCGCTAATAGAGACCCCGCTAAAAGAGACCCCGCTAATAGAGGCCCCGCTAATAGAGAACCCACTAATAGAGACCCTGCTAATAGAGACCCTGCCAATAGAGAACCCGCTAATAGACCCCGATAATAGAGATCCCGCAAATAGATGCACAGCTAATAGAGACCCCGCTAATAGAGGTCCCTCTAATAGACCCCACTAATAGAGGCCGAGCTAATAGAGACCCCGCTAATAGAGGCACCGCTCATAGAGACTCCATTAATAGAGACCCCGCTAATAGCGACCCCGCTAATAGACCCCGTTAATAGAGACCCTGCTAATAGAGACCCCTCTAATAGAGACCCCGCTAATCGAGACCCCGCTAATAGAGGCCCTGCTAATAGTGGCCCCGCTAATAGAGACCCCGCTAATAGAGACCACACTAATAGAGACCCCGCTAATAGAGACGCTGCCCATAGAGAGCCCGCTAATAGAGACCCCGCTATTGGAGACCCCACTAATAGAGGCCCCGCTAATAGAGACCCTGCCAATAGAGACCCCGATAATAGAGGCTCCGCTAAGAGAGACACCGCTAATAGAGACCGCGCTAATAGAGGTCCCCGCTAATAGAGGCCCTGCTAATAGAGACACCGCTAATTGAGACCCCTCTAATTGAGGCTCCGCTAATAGAAACCCTGCTAATAGAGGCCCCGCTAATAGAGATCCCGCTAACAGAGGCCCCGCTAATAGAGGCCCCGCTAATAGAAACCCCGCTAATAGAGGCACCGCTAATAGAGGCCCCGCTAATATAGGCCCCGCTAATAGAGACCCCGCTAATAGAGACCCCGCTAATAGAGACCCAGCTAATAGAGACCCCACTAATAGACCCCGGTAATAGAGGCCCCGCAATAGAGGCCCCGCTAATAGAGATCCCGCTAATAGAGACCACACTAATAGAGACCCCGCTAATAGAGACCCCACTAATAGAGGCCCCGCTAATAGAGACCCCGCTAATATAGACCCCACTAATAGAGGCCACACTAATGGAGACACCGCTGATAGAGACATCGCTAATAGAGACCCCGCTAATAGAGGCCCCGCTAATAGAGGCCCCGCTAAGAGAGACCCCATTAATAGAGACTCCGCGAATAGCAACCCCGCTAAGAGACCCCGCTAATAGAGACCCCACTACTAGAGACCCCTCTAATAGAGACCCCGCTAATAGAGACCCCGCTAATAGAGGCCATGCTAATAGTGGCCCCGCTAATAGAGACCCCGCTAATAGATCGGCTAATAGAGACCCCGCTAATAGAGGGACGGCTAATACAAACCCTGGTAATAGAGACCCCGTTAATAGAGACCCCGCTAATACAGACCCCGCTAATAGAGGCACCGCTAATAGAGTCTCCGCTACTAGAGGCCCCGCTAATAGAGGCCCCGCTAATAGAGACCCCGCTAATAGAGACCCCGTTAATAGACACCCCGCTAATAGAGGCCCCGCTAATAGAGACCCTACTAATAGAGGCCCTGCTAATAGAGACCCCGCTAATAGAGACCCCGTTGATTGAGGCCCCACTAATAGAGACCCCGCTAATAGGGGACCAGCTAATAGAGACCCCGCTAATAGATACCCCGCCAATAGAGACCCCACTAATAGAGACCCTACTAATAGAGACCCCGCTAATAGAGACCCCGCTAATAGAGGCCATGCTAATAGTGGCCCCGCTAATAGAGACCCCGCTAAAAGAGGCCCCGCTAATAGAGACCCCACTAATAGAGAGCCCGCTAATAGAGACCCTGCCCATAGAGAACCCGCAAATAGAGACCCCGCTATTGGAGACCCCACTAATAGAGGCCCCGCTAAGAGAAGTTGCCAATAGAGACCCCGATAATAGAGACACCGCTAATAGAGACCGCGCTAATAGAGGCCCCGCTAATAGAGGCCCTGCTAATAGAGACCCCGCTAACTGAGACCCCGCTAATTGAGGCTCCGCTAATAGAGACCCCGCTAATAGAGACCCCACTAATAGAGGCCCCGCTAATAGAGACCCTGCCAATAGCGACGCCGATAATAGAGGCCCCGCTAATAGAGACACAGCTAATAGAGACCCCGCTGATAGAGACCCCGCTAACAGAGGCCCCGCTAATAGAGACCCCGCTAATAGAGACCCTGCTAATAGATCGGCTAATAGAGACCCCGCTAATAGAGGGACGGCTAATAGAAACATTGCTAATAGAGACCCCGTTAATAGAGACCCCGCAAATACAGACCCCGCTAATACAGACCCCGCTAATAGAGGCCCCGCTAATAGAGACCCCGCTAATAGAGACCCCGCTAATAGAGACCCCGCTAATAGAGACCCTGCTAATAGAGGCCCTGCTAATAGAGACCCCGCTAATAGAGACCCCGTTAATAGAGGCCCCGCTAATAGAGACCCCGCTAATAGGGGACCCGCTAATAGAGACCCCGCTAATAGAAACCCCGCTAATGGAGACCCCGCTAATGGACACCCCGCTAATAGAGACCCCGCTAATAGAGACCCCGCTAATAGAGGCTCCGCTAATAGAGACCCCGTTAATAGAGACCCCGCTAATAGCGAACCCGCTAATAGAGACCCCGCTATTAGAGACCCCGCTTATAGAGGCCCCGCTAATAGACCCCGCTAATACAGACCCCGCTAATAGAGGCCCCGCTAATAGAGACCCCGCTAATAGAGACCCCGCTAATAGAGACCCCGCTAATAGAGACCCTGCTAATAGAGACCCCGCAAATAGAGACCCCGCTAATAGAGACCCCGCTAATAGAGACCCCGCTAATAGACCCCGCTAATAGAGAACCTGCTAATAGAGACCCCGCTAATAGAGACCCCGCTAATAGAGGTCCCGCTAATAGACCCCACTAATAGAGGCCCAGCGAATAGAGACCCTGCTAATAGAGGCACCGCTAATAGAGACTCCGCTAATAGAGACCCCGCTAATAGAGGCCCCGCTAATATAGACCCCGCTATTAGAGACCCCGCTAATAGAGGCCCCGCTAATAGACCCCGCTAATAGAGACCCCACTAATAGAGACTTCTCTAATAGAGACCCCGCTAATGGAGGCCCCACTAATAGAGACCCTGCTAATAGAGACCCCGCTAATAGATTGGCTAATAGAGACCCCGCTAATAGAGGGACGGCTAATAGAAACCCTGCTAATAGAGACCCCGTTAATAGAGACCCCGCTAATACAGACCCTGCTAATACAGACACCGCTAATAGAGGCACCGCTAATAAAGACCCCGCTAATAGAGGCCCCGCTAATAGAGACCTCGCTTAATAGAGGCCCCGCTAATAGAGACCCCGCTAATAGAGACCCCGCTAATAGAGACCCCGCTAATAGAGGCCCTGCTAATAGAGACACCGCTAATAGAGGCCCTGCTAATAGAGACCCCGCTAATAGAGACCCCGTTAATAGAGACCCTGCTAATAGAGACCCCGCTCTTAGAGGCCCCGCTAATAGAGACTCCATTAATAGAGACCGCACTAATAGCGACCCCGCTGATAGACCCCGCGAATAGAGACCCCGCTAATAGAGACCACTCTAATAGATACCCCGCTAATAGAGACCCGGCAAATAGAGGCCCTGCTAATAGCGACCCCGCTAATAGAGACCCCGCTAATAGAGGCCCCGCTAATAGAGACCCCGCTAATAGAGACCCCACTAATAGAGACCCTGCCCATAGAGAACCCGCTAATAGAGACCCCGCGATTGGAGACCCCACTAATAGAGGTCCCGCTAATAGAGACGTTGCCAATAGAGACCCTCATAATAGAGGCCCCTCTAATAGAGACACCGCTAATACAGACCACGCTAATAGAGGCCACGCTAATAGAAACCCCGCTAATTGAGACCCCGCAAATTGAGGCTCCACTAATAGAGACCCCGCTAATAGAGGCCCCACTAATAGAGATCCCGCTAACAGAGGCCCCGCTTATAGAGACCCCGCTAATAGAGGCACCGCTAATAGAGGCCCCGCTAATGTAGGCCCCGCTAATGGAGACCCCGCTAATAGAGATTCCGCTAATAGAGACCCAGCTAATAGAGACCCCGCTAATAGAGGCCCCGCTAATAGAGACACCGCTAATAGAGACCCCGCTAACAGAGACCCCGCAAATAGATTGGCAAATAGAGACCCCGCTAATAGAGGGATGGCTAATAGAAACCCTGCTAATAGAGACCCCGTTAATAGAGACCCCGCTAATACAGACCCCGCTAATACAGACCCCGTTAATAGAGGCACCGCTAATAAAGACCCCGCTAATAGAGGCCCCGCTAATAGAGACCCCGCTTAATAGAGGCCCCGCTAATAGAGACCCCGCTAATAGAGACCCCGCTAATAGAGACCCCGCTAATAGAGGCCCGGCTAATAGAGGCCCCGCTAATAGAGACACCGCTAATAGAGGCCCTGCTAATAGTGGCCCTGCTAATAGAGACCCCGCTAATAGAGACCCCACTAATAGAGACCCCGCTAATAGAGACGCTGCCCATAGAGAACCCGCTAATAGAGACCCCGCTATTGGAGACCCCACTAATAGAGGCCCCGCTAATAGAGACCCTGCCAATAGAGACCCCGATAATAGAGGCTCCGCTAATAGAGACACCGCTAATAGAGACCGCGCTAATAGAGGTCCCCGCTAATAGAGGCCCTGCTAATAGAGACACCGCTAATTGAGACCCCTCTAATTGAGGCTCCGCTAATAGAAACCCTGCTAATAGAGGCCCCGCTAATAGAGATCCCGCTAACAGAGGCCCCGCTAATAGAGGCCCCGCTAATAGAAACCCCGCTAATAGAGGCACCGCTAATAGAGGCCCCGCTAATGTAGGCCCCGCTAATAGAGACCCCGCTAATAGAGACCCCGCTAATAGAGACTCCACTAATAGAGACCCAGCTAATAGAGACCCCGCTAATAAACCCCGGTAATAGAGACACCGCAAATAGAGGCCCCGCTAATAGAGACACCGCTAATAGAGGCCCCGCAATAGAGACCCGGCTAATATAGATCCCGCTAATAGAGACCACACTAATAGAGACCCCGCTAATAGAGACCCCACTAATAGAGGCCCCGCTAATAGAGACCCCGCTAATAGAGACCCCGCTAATATAGACCCCGCTAATAGAGGCCACACTAATGGAGACCCCGCTGATAGAGACATCGCTAATAGAGACCCCGCTAATAGAGGCCCCGCCAAGAGAGACCCCATTAATAGAGACTCAGCGAATAGCAACCCCGCTAAGAGACCCCGCTAATAGAGACCCCACTAATAGAGACCCCGCTAATAGAGGCCATGCTTATAGTGGCCCCGCTAATAGAGGCCCCGCTAATAGAGGGACGGCTAATACAAACCCTGGTAATAGAGACCCCGTTACTAGAGACCCCGCTAATAGAGACCCCGCTAATAGAGACCCCGCTAATACAGACCCCGCTAATAGAGGCACCGCTACTAGAGTCCCCGCTACTAGAGGCCCCGCTAATAGAGACCCCGCTAATAGAGACCCCGCTAATAGACACCCCGCTAATAGAGGCCCCGCTAATAGAGACCCTACTAATAGAGGCCCTGCTAATAGAGACTCCGCTAATAGAGACCCCGTTGATTGAGGCCCCGCTAATAGAGACCCTGCTAATAGGGGACCCGCTAATAGAGACCCCGCTAATAGATACCCCGCTAATAGAGACCCCGCTAATAGTGGCCCCGCTAATAGAGACCCCGCTACAAGAGGCCCCGCTAATAGAGACCCCACTAATAGAGAGCCCGCTAATAGAGACCCTGCCCATAGAGAACCCGAAAATAGAGACCCCGCTATTGGAGACCCCACTGATAGAGGCCCCGCTAAGAGAAGTTGCCAATAGAGACCCCGATAATAGAGACACCGCTAATAGAGACCGCGCTAATAGAGGCCCCGCTAATAGAGGCCCTGCTAATAGAGACCCCGCTAATTGAGACCCCGCTAATTGAGGCTCCGCTAATAGAGACCCCGCTAATAGAGACCCCACTAATAGAGGCCTCACTAATAGAGACCCTGCCAATAGAGACGCCGATAATAGAGGCCCCGCTAATAGAGACACAGCTAACAGAGGCCCCGCTAATAGAGACCCCACTAATAGATCGGCTAATAGAGACCCCGCTAATAGAGGGACGGCTAATAGAAACATTGCTAATAGAGACCCCGTTAATAGAGACCCCGTTAATACAGACCACGCTAATACAGACCCCACTAATAGAGGCCCCGCTAATAGAGACCCCGCTAATAGAGACCCCGCTAATAGAGACCCCGCTAATAGAGGCCCCGCTAATAGAGACCCCGCTAATAGAGGCCCCGCTAATAGAGACCCTGCTAATAGAAGCCCTGCTAATAGAGACCCCGCTAATAGAGACCCCGTTAATAGAGGCCCCGCTAATAGAGACCCCGCTAATAGGGGACCCGCTAATAGAGACCCCGCTAATAGAAACCCCGCTAATAGAGACCCCGCTAATAGAGACCCCTCTAACAGAGACCCCGCTAATAGAGACCCCGCTAATAGAGCCCCTGCTAATAGTGGCCCCACTAATAGAGACCCCGCTAATAGAGAACCTGCCAATAGAGAACCCGCTAATAGAGACCCCACTAATAGAGGCCCCGCTAATAGAGACCCTGCCAATAGAGACCCCGATAATAGAGGCTCCGCTAATAGAGACACCGCTAATAGAGACCCTGCTAATAGAGACACTGCTAATAGAGACCCCGCAAATAGAGACCCCGCTAATAGAGACCCCGCTAATAGGGACCCCGCTAATAGACCCCGCTAATAGAGACCCTGCTAATAGAGACCCCGCTAATAGAGACCCCGCTAATAGACCCCACTAATAGAGGCCCAGCTAATAGAGACCCCGCTAATAGAGGCACCGCTAATAGAGACTCCGCTAATAGAGACCCCGCTAATAGAGGCCCCGCTAATATAGACCCCGCTATTAGAGACCCCGCTAATAGAGGCCCCGCTAATAGACCCCGCTAATAGAGACCCCACTAATAGAGACTTCTCTAATAGAGACCCCGCTAATGGAGGCCCCACTAATAGAGACCCTGCTAATAGAGACCCCGCTAATAGATTGGCTAATAGAGACCCCGCTAATAGAGGGACGGCTAATAGAAACCCTGCTAATAGAGACCCCGTTAATAGAGACCCCGCTAATACAGACCCTGCTAATACAGACACCGCTAATAGAGGCACCGCTAATAAAGACCCCGCTAATAGAGGCCCCGCTAATAGAGACCTCGCTTAATAGAGGCCCCGCTAATAGAGACCCCGCTAATAGAGACCCCGCTAATAGAGACCCCGCTAATAGAGACCCCGCTAATAGAGGCCCCGCTAATAGAGGCCCTGCTAATAGAGACACCGCTAATAGAGGCCCTGCTAATAGAGACCCCGCTAATAGAGACCCCTTTAATAGAGACCCTGCTAATAGAGACCCCGCTCTTAGAGGCCCCGCTAATAGAGACCCCGTTAATAGAGACCCTGCTAATAGAGACCCCGCTCTTAGAGGCCCCGCTAATAGAGACTCCATTAATAGAGACCGCACTAATAGCGACCCCGCTAATAGGGACCCCGCTAATAGAGGCCCCGCTAATAGAGACCCCGCTAATAGAGACCCCACTAATAGAGACCCTGCCCATAGAGAACCCGCTAATAGAGACCCCGCTAATAGAGACCCCGCTAATAGAGGCCCCGCTAATAGAGACCCTGCTAATAGAGGCACTGCTAATAGAGACCCCGCTAATAGAGACCCCGTTAATAGAGGCCCCGCTAATAGAGACCCCGCTAATAGGGGACCCGCTAATAGAGACCCCGCTAATAGAAACCCCGCTAATGGAGACCCCGCTAATGGAGACCCCGCTAATAGAGACCCCGCTAATAGAGACCCCGCTAATAGAGCCCCTGCTAATAGTGGCCCCGCTAATAGAGACCCCGCTAATAGAGACCCCGCTAATAGAGGCCCCGCTAATAGAGACCCCACTAATAGAGGCCCCGCTAATAGAGACCCTGCCAATAGAGAACCCGCTAATAGAGACCCCACTAATAGAGGCCCCGCTAATAGAGACCCTGCCAATAGAGACCCCGATAATAGAGGCTCCGCTAATAGAGACACCGCTAATAGAGACCCTGCTAATAGAGACACTGCTAATAGAGACCCCGCAAATAGAGACCCCGCTAATAGAGACCCCGCTAATAGAGACCCCGCTAATAGACCCCGCTAATAGAGACCCTGCTAATAGAGACCCCGCTAATAGAGACCCCACTAATAGAGGTCCCGCTAATAGACCCCACTAATAGAGGCCCAGCGAATAGAGACCCCGCTAATAGAGGCACCGCTAATAGAGACTCCGCTAATAGAGACCCCGTTAATAGAGGCCCCGCTAATATAGACCCCGCTATTAGAGACCCCGCTAATAGAGGCCCCGGTAATAGACCCCGCTAATAGAGACCCCACTAATAGAGACTTCTCTAATAGAGACCCCGCTAATGGAGGCCCCACTAATAGAGACCCTGCTAATAGAGACCCCGCTAATAGATTGGCTAATAGAGACCCCGCTAATAGAGGGACGGCTAATAGAAACCCTGCTAATAGAGACCCCGTTAATAGAGACCCCGCTAATACAGACCCTGCTAATACAGACACCGCTAATAGAGGCACCGCTAATAAAGACCCCGCTAATAGAGGCCCTGCTAATAGAGACCTCGCTTAATAGAGGCCCCGCTAATAGAGACCCCGCTAATAGAGACCCCGCTAATAGAGACCCCGCTAATAGAGGCCCCGCTAATAGAGGCCCTGCTAATAGAGACACCGCTAATAGAGGCCCTGCTAATAGAGACCCCGCTAATAGAGACCCCGTTAATAGAGACCCTGCTAATAGAGACCCCGCTCTTAGAGGCCCCGCTAATAGAGACTCCATTAATAGAGACCGCACTAATAGCGACCCCGCTGATAGACCCCGCTAATAGAGACCCCGCTAATAGAGACCACTCTAATAGATACCCCGCTAATAGAGACCCGGCAAATAGAGGCCCTGCTAATAGCGACCCCGCTAATAGAGACCCCGCTAATAGAGGCCCCGCTAATAGAGACCCCGCTAATAGAGACCCCACTAATAGAGACCCTGCCCATAGAGAACCCGCTAATAGAGACCCCGCGATTGGAGACCCCACTAATAGAGGCCCCGCTAATAGAGACGTTGCCAATAGAGACCTTCATAATAGAGGCCCCTCTAATAGAGACACCGCTAATACAGACCGCGCTAATAGAGGCCGCGCTAATAGAAACCCCGCTAATTGAGACCCCGCAAATTGAGGCTCCACTAATAGAGACCCCGCTAATAGAGGCCCCGCTAATAGAGATCCCGCTAACAGAGGCCCCGCTTATAGACACCCCGCTAATAGAGGCACCGCTAATAGAGGCCCCGCTAATGTAGGCCCCGCTAATGGAGACCCCGCTAATAGAGATTCCGCTAATAGAGACCCAGCTAATAGAGACCCCGCTAATAGAGGCCCCGCTAATAGAGACACCGCTAATAGAGACCCCGCTAATAGTGGCCCCGCTAATAGAGACCCCGCTAATAGAGACCCCACTAATAGAGACCCCGCTAATAGAGACGCTGCCCATAGAGAACCCGCTAATAGAGACCCCGCTATTGGAGACCCCACTAATAGAGGCCCCGCTAATAGAGACCCTGCCAATAGAGACCCCGATAATAGAGGCTCCGCTAATAGAGACACCGCTAATAGAGACCGCGCTAATAGAGGTCCCCGCTAATAGAGGCCCTGCTAATAGAGACACCGCTAATTGAGACCCCTCTAATTGAGGCTCCGCTAATAGAAACCCTGCTAATAGAGGCCCCGCTAATAGAGATCCCGCTAACAGAGGCCCCGCTAATAGAGGCCCCGCTAATAGAAACCCCGCTAATAGAGGCACCGCTAATAGAGACCCCGCTAATAGAGACCCCGCTAATAGAGACTCCGCTAATAGAGACCCAGCTAATAGAGAGCCCACTAATATAGACCCCGCTAATAGAGGCCACACTAATGGAGACCCCGCTGATAGAGACATCGCTAATAGAGACCCCGCTAATAGAGGCCCCGCTAAGAGAGACCCCATTAATAGAGACGCCGCGAATAGCAACCCCGCTAAGAGACCCCGCTAATAGAGACTCCGCTAATAGAGACCCAGCTAATAGAGACCCCGCTAATAGACCCCGGTAATAGAGACACCGCTAACAGAGGCCCCGCTAATAGAGACACCGCTAATAGAGGCCCCGCAATAGAGACCCGGCTAATAGAGATCCCGCTAATAGAGACCACACTAATAGAGACCCCGCTAATAGAGACCCCACTAATAGAGGCCCCGCTAATAGAGACCCCGCTAATAGAGACCCCGCTAATATAGACCCCGCTAATAGAGGCCACACTAATGGAGACCCCGCTGATAGAGACATCGCTAATAGAGACCCCGCTAATAGAGGCCCCGCTAAGAGAGACCCCATTAATAGAGACTCCGCGAATAGCAACCCCGCTAAGAGACCCCGCTAATAGAGACCCCACTACTAGAGACCCCTCTAATAGAGACCCCGCTAATAGAGACCCCGCTAATAGAGGCCATGCTAATAGTGGCCCCGCTAATAGAGACCCCGCTAATAGATCGGCTAATAGAGACCCCGCTAATAGAGGGACGGCTAATACAAACCCTGGTAATAGAGACCCCGTTAATAGAGACCCCGCTAATAGAGGCACCGCTAATAGAGTCCCCGCTACTAGAGGCCCCGCTAATAGAGGCCCCACTAATAGAGACCCCGCTAATAGAGACCCCGTTGATTGAGGCCCCGCTAATAGAGACCCCGCTAATAGGGGACCCGCTAATAGAGACCCCGCTAATAGATACCCCGCTAATAGAGACCCCGCTAATAGAGACCCTACTAATAGAGACCCCGCTAATAGAGACCCCGCTAATAGAGGCCATGCTAATAGTGGCCCCGCTAATAGAGACCCCGCTAAAAGAGGCCCCGCTAATAGAGACCCCACTAATAGAGAGCCCGCTAATAGAGACCCTGCCCATAGAGAACCCGCAAATAGAGACCCCGCTATTGGAGACCCCACTAATAGAGGCCCCGCTAAGAGAAGTTGCCAATAGAGACCCCGATAATAGAGACACCGCTAATAGAGACCGCGCTAATAGAGGCCCCGCTAATAGAGGCCCTGCTAATAGAGACCCCGCTAATTGAGACCCCGCTAATTGAGGCTCCGCTAATAGAGACCCCGCTAATAGAGACCCCGCTAATAGAGGCCCCACTAATAGAGAACCTGCCAATAGAGACGCCGATAATAGAGGCCACGCTAATAGAGACACAGCTAATAGAGACCCCGCTGATAGAGACCCCGCCAACAGAGGCCCCGCTAATAGAGACCCCGCTAATAGAGACCCTGCTAATAGATCGGCTAATAGAGACCCCGCTAATAGAGGGACGGCTAATAGAAACATTACTAATAGAGACCCCGTTAATAGAGACCCCGCTAATACAGACCCCGCTAATACAGACCCCACTAATAGAGGCCCCGCTAATAGAGACCCCGCTAATAGAGACCCCGCTAATAGAGGCCCCGCTAATAGAGACCCTGCTAATAGAGGCCCTGCTAATAGAGACCCCGCTAATAGAGACCCCGTTAATAGAGACCCCGCTAATAGAGACCCCGTTAATAGAGGCCCCGCTAATAGAGACCCCGCTAATAGGGGACACGCTAATAGAGACCCCGCTATTAGAGACCCCGCTAATGGAGACCCCGCTAATGGAGACCCCTCTAACAGAGACCCCTCTAACAGAGACCCCGCTAATAGAGACCCCGCTAATAGAGACCCCGCTAATAGAGACCCTGCCAATAGAGACCCCACTAATAGAGACCCCGCTAATAGAGGCCCCGCTAATAGAGACCCTGCTAATAGAGGCACTGCTAATAGAGACCCCGCTAATAGAGACCCCGTTAATAGAGGCCCCGCTAATAGAGACCCCGCTAATAGGGGACCCGCTAATAGAGACCCCGCTAATAGAAACCCCGCTAATGGAGACCCCGCTAATGGAGACCCCGCTAATAGAGACCCCGCTAATAGAGACCCCGCTAATAGAGCCCCTGCTAATAGTGGCCCCGCTAATAGAGACCCCGCTAATAGAGACCCCGCTAATAGAGGCCCCGCTAATAGAGACCCCACTAATAGAGGCCCCGCTAATAGAGACCCTGCCAATAGAGAACCCGCTAATAGAGACCCCACTAATAGAGGCCCCGCTAATAGAGACCCTGCCAATAGAGACCCCGATAATAGAGGCTCCGCTAATAGAGACACCGCTAATAGAGACCCTGCTAATAGAGACACTGCTAATAGAGACCCCGCAAATAGAGACCCCGCTAATAGAGACCCCGCTAATAGAGACCCCGCTAATAGACCCCGCTAATAGAGACCCTGCTAATAGAGACCCCGCTAATAGAGACCCCACTAATAGAGGTCCCGCTAATAGACCCCACTAATAGAGGCCCAGCGAATAGAGACCCCGCTAATAGAGGCACCGCTAATAGAGACTCCGCTAATAGAGACCCCGTTAATAGAGGCCCCGCTAATATAGACCCCGCTATTAGAGACCCCGCTAATAGAGGCCCCGGTAATAGACCCCGCTAATAGAGACCCCACTAATAGAGACTTCTCTAATAGAGACCCCGCTAATGGAGGCCCCACTAATAGAGACCCTGCTAATAGAGACCCCGCTAATAGATTGGCTAATAGAGACCCCGCTAATAGAGGGACGGCTAATAGAAACCCTGCTAATAGAGACCCCGTTAATAGAGACCCCGCTAATACAGACCCTGCTAATACAGACACCGCTAATAGAGGCACCGCTAATAAAGACCCCGCTAATAGAGGCCCTGCTAATAGAGACCTCGCTTAATAGAGGCCCCGCTAATAGAGACCCCGCTAATAGAGACCCCGCTAATAGAGACCCCGCTAATAGAGGCCCCGCTAATAGAGGCCCTGCTAATAGAGACACCGCTAATAGAGGCCCTGCTAATAGAGACCCCGCTAATAGAGACCCCGTTAATAGAGACCCTGCTAATAGAGACCCCGCTCTTAGAGGCCCCGCTAATAGAGACTCCATTAATAGAGACCGCACTAATAGCGACCCCGCTGATAGACCCCGCTAATAGAGACCCCGCTAATAGAGACCACTCTAATAGATACCCCGCTAATAGAGACCCGGCAAATAGAGGCCCTGCTAATAGCGACCCCGCTAATAGAGACCCCGCTAATAGAGGCCCCGCTAATAGAGACCCCGCTAATAGAGACCCCACTAATAGAGACCCTGCCCATAGAGAACCCGCTAATAGAGACCCCGCGATTGGAGACCCCACTAATAGAGGCCCCGCTAATAGAGACGTTGCCAATAGAGACCTTCATAATAGAGGCCCCTCTAATAGAGACACCGCTAATACAGACCGCGCTAATAGAGGCCGCGCTAATAGAAACCCCGCTAATTGAGACCCCGCAAATTGAGGCTCCACTAATAGAGACCCCGCTAATAGAGGCCCCGCTAATAGAGATCCCGCTAACAGAGGCCCCGCTTATAGACACCCCGCTAATAGAGGCACCGCTAATAGAGGCCCCGCTAATGTAGGCCCCGCTAATGGAGACCCCGCTAATAGAGATTCCGCTAATAGAGACCCAGCTAATAGAGACCCCGCTAATAGAGGCCCCGCTAATAGAGACACCGCTAATAGAGACCCCGCTAATAGTGGCCCCGCTAATAGAGACCCCGCTAATAGAGACCCCACTAATAGAGACCCCGCTAATAGAGACGCTGCCCATAGAGAACCCGCTAATAGAGACCCCGCTATTGGAGACCCCACTAATAGAGGCCCCGCTAATAGAGACCCTGCCAATAGAGACCCCGATAATAGAGGCTCCGCTAATAGAGACACCGCTAATAGAGACCGCGCTAATAGAGGTCCCCGCTAATAGAGGCCCTGCTAATAGAGACACCGCTAATTGAGACCCCTCTAATTGAGGCTCCGCTAATAGAAACCCTGCTAATAGAGGCCCCGCTAATAGAGATCCCGCTAACAGAGGCCCCGCTAATAGAGGCCCCGCTAATAGAAACCCCGCTAATAGAGGCACCGCTAATAGAGACCCCGCTAATAGAGACCCCGCTAATAGAGACTCCGCTAATAGAGACCCAGCTAATAGAGAGCCCACTAATATAGACCCCGCTAATAGAGGCCACACTAATGGAGACCCCGCTGATAGAGACATCGCTAATAGAGACCCCGCTAATAGAGGCCCCGCTAAGAGAGACCCCATTAATAGAGACGCCGCGAATAGCAACCCCGCTAAGAGACCCCGCTAATAGAGACTCCGCTAATAGAGACCCAGCTAATAGAGACCCCGCTAATAGACCCCGGTAATAGAGACACCGCTAACAGAGGCCCCGCTAATAGAGACACCGCTAATAGAGGCCCCGCAATAGAGACCCGGCTAATAGAGATCCCGCTAATAGAGACCACACTAATAGAGACCCCGCTAATAGAGACCCCACTAATAGAGGCCCCGCTAATAGAGACCCCGCTAATAGAGACCCCGCTAATATAGACCCCGCTAATAGAGGCCACACTAATGGAGACCCCGCTGATAGAGACATCGCTAATAGAGACCCCGCTAATAGAGGCCCCGCTAAGAGAGACCCCATTAATAGAGACTCCGCGAATAGCAACCCCGCTAAGAGACCCCGCTAATAGAGACCCCACTACTAGAGACCCCTCTAATAGAGACCCCGCTAATAGAGACCCCGCTAATAGAGGCCATGCTAATAGTGGCCCCGCTAATAGAGACCCCGCTAATAGATCGGCTAATAGAGACCCCGCTAATAGAGGGACGGCTAATACAAACCCTGGTAATAGAGACCCCGTTAATAGAGACCCCGCTAATAGAGGCACCGCTAATAGAGTCCCCGCTACTAGAGGCCCCGCTAATAGAGGCCCCACTAATAGAGACCCCGCTAATAGAGACCCCGTTGATTGAGGCCCCGCTAATAGAGACCCCGCTAATAGGGGACCCGCTAATAGAGACCCCGCTAATAGATACCCCGCTAATAGAGACCCCGCTAATAGAGACCCTACTAATAGAGACCCCGCTAATAGAGACCCCGCTAATAGAGGCCATGCTAATAGTGGCCCCGCTAATAGAGACCCCGCTAAAAGAGGCCCCGCTAATAGAGACCCCACTAATAGAGAGCCCGCTAATAGAGACCCTGCCCATAGAGAACCCGCAAATAGAGACCCCGCTATTGGAGACCCCACTAATAGAGGCCCCGCTAAGAGAAGTTGCCAATAGAGACCCCGATAATAGAGACACCGCTAATAGAGACCGCGCTAATAGAGGCCCCGCTAATAGAGGCCCTGCTAATAGAGACCCCGCTAATTGAGACCCCGCTAATTGAGGCTCCGCTAATAGAGACCCCGCTAATAGAGACCCCGCTAATAGAGGCCCCACTAATAGAGAACCTGCCAATAGAGACGCCGATAATAGAGGCCACGCTAATAGAGACACAGCTAATAGAGACCCCGCTGATAGAGACCCCGCCAACAGAGGCCCCGCTAATAGAGACCCCGCTAATAGAGACCCTGCTAATAGATCGGCTAATAGAGACCCCGCTAATAGAGGGACGGCTAATAGAAACATTACTAATAGAGACCCCGTTAATAGAGACCCCGCTAATACAGACCCCGCTAATACAGACCCCACTAATAGAGGCCCCGCTAATAGAGACCCCGCTAATAGAGACCCCGCTAATAGAGGCCCCGCTAATAGAGACCCTGCTAATAGAGGCCCTGCTAATAGAGACCCCGCTAATAGAGACCCCGTTAATAGAGACCCCGCTAATAGAGACCCCGTTAATAGAGGCCCCGCTAATAGAGACCCCGCTAATAGGGGACACGCTAATAGAGACCCCGCTATTAGAGACCCCGCTAATGGAGACCCCGCTAATGGAGACCCCTCTAACAGAGACCCCTCTAACAGAGACCCCGCTAATAGAGACCCCGCTAATAGAGACCCCGCTAATAGAGACCCTGCCAATAGAGACCCCACTAATAGAGACCCCGCTAATAGAGACCCCGCTAATAGAGACCCTGCCAATAGAGAACCCGCTAATAGAGACCCCACTAATAGAGACCCCGCTAATAGAGGCCCCGCTAATAGAGACCCCACTAATAGAGACCCCGCTAATAGAGACCCTGCCAATAGAGAACCCGCTAATAGAGACCCTACTAATAGAGGCCCTGCTAATAGAGACTCCGCTAATAGAGACCCCGTTGATTGAGGCCCCGCTAATAGAGACCCTGCTAATAGGGGACCCGCTAATAGAGACCCCGCTAATAGATACCCCGCTAATAGAGACCCCGCTAATAGAGACCCCGCTAATAGAGGCCATGCTAATAGTGGCCCCGCTAATAGAGACCCCGCTACAAGAGGCCCCGCTAATAGAGACCCCACTAATAGAGAGCCCGCTAATAGAGACCCTGCTAATAGAGACCCCACTAATAGAGGCCCCACTAATAGAGACCCTGCCAATAGAGACGCCGATAATAGAGGCCCCGCTAATAGAGACACAGCTAACAGAGGCCCCGCTAATAGAGACCCCACTAATAGATCGGCTAATAGAGACCCCGCTATTGGAGACCCCACTGATAGAGGCCCCGCTAAGAGAAGTTGCCAATAGAGACCCCGATAATAGAGACACCGCTAATAGAGACCGCGCTAATAGAGGCCCCACTAATAGAGGCCCTGCTAATAGAGACCCCGCTAATTGAGACCCCGCTAATTGAGGCTCCGCTAATAGAGACCCCGCTAATAGAGACCCCACTAATAGAGGCCCCACTAATAGAGACCCTGCCAATAGAGACGCCGATAATAGAGGCCCCGCTAATAGAGACACAGCTAACAGAGGCCCCGCTAATAGAGACCCCACTAATAGATCGGCTAATAGAGACCCCGCTAATAGAGGGACGGCTAATAGAAACATTGCTAATAGAGACCCCGTTAATAGAGACCCTGCTAATACAGACCACGCTAATACAGACCCCACTAATAGAGGCCCCGCTAATAGAGACCCCGCTAATAGAGACCCCGCTAATAGAGACCCCGCTAATAGAGGCCCCGCTAATAGAGACCCCGCTAATAGAGGCCCCGCTAATAGAGACCCTGCTAATAGAGGCCCTGCTAATAGAGACCCCGCTAATAGAGACCCCGTTAATAGAGGCCCCGCTAATAGAGACCCCGCTAATAGGGGACCCGCTAATAGAGACCCCGCTAATAGAAACCCCGCTAATAGAGACCCCGCTAATAGAGACCCCTCTAACAGAGACCCCGCTAATAGAGACCCAGCTAATAGAGCCCCTGCTAATAGTGGCCCCACTAATAGAGACCCCGCTAATAGAGACCCTGCCAATAGAGAACCCGCTAATAGAGACCCCACTAATAGAGGCCCCGCTAATAGAGACCCTGCCAATAGAGACCCCGATAATAGAGGCTCCGCTAATAGAGACACCGCTAATAGAGACCCTGCTAATAGAGACACTGCTAATAGAGACCCCGCAAATAGAGACCCCGCTAATAGAGACCCCGCTAATAGGGACCCCGCTAATAGACCCCGCTAATAGAGACCCTGCTAATAGAGACCCCGCTAATAGAGACCCCGCTAATAGACCCCACTAATAGAGGCCCAGCTAATAGAGACCCCGCTAATAGAGGCACCGCTAATAGAGACTCCGCTAATAGAGACCCCGCTAATAGAGGCCCCGCTAATATAGACCCCGCTATTAGAGACCCCGCTAATAGAGGCCCCGCTAATAGACCCCGCTAATAGAGACCCCACTAATAGAGACTTCTCTAATAGAGACCCCGCTAATGGAGGCCCCACTAATAGAGACCCTGCTAATAGAGACCCCGCTAATAGATTGGCTAATAGAGACCCCGCTAATAGAGGGACGGCTAATAGAAACCCTGCTAATAGAGACCCCGTTAATAGAGACCCCGCTAATACAGACCCTGCTAATACAGACACCGCTAATAGAGGCACCGCTAATAAAGACCCCGCTAATAGAGGCCCCGCTAATAGAGACCTCGCTTAATAGAGGCCCCGCTAATAGAGACCCCGCTAATAGAGACCCCGCTAATAGAGACCCCGCTAATAGAGACCCCGCTAATAGAGGCCCCGCTAATAGAGGCCCTGCTAATAGAGACACCGCTAATAGAGGCCCTGCTAATAGAGACCCCGCTAATAGAGACCCCGTTAATAGAGACCCTGCTAATAGAGACCCCGCTCTTAGAGGCCCCGCTAATAGAGACTCCATTAATAGAGACCGCACTAATAGCGACCCCGCTGATAGACCCCGCGAATAGAGACCCCGCTAATAGAGACCACTCTAATAGATACCCCGCCAATAGAGACCCGGCAAATAGAGGCCCTGCTAATAGCGACCCCGCTAATAGAGACCCCGCTAATAGAGGCCCCGCTAATAGAGACCCCGCTAATAGAGACCCCACTAATAGAGACCCTGCCCATAGAGAACCCGCTAATAGAGACCCCGCTAATAGAGACCCCGCTAATAGAGGCCCCGCTAATAGAGACCCTGCTAATGGAGGCACTGCTAATAGAGACCCCGCTAATAGAGACCCCGTTAATAGAGGCCCCGCTAATAGAGACCCCGCTAATAGGGGACCCGCTAATAGAGACCCCGCTAATAGAAACCCCGCTAATGGAGACCCCGCTAATGGAGACCCCGCTAATAGAGACCCCGCTAATAGAGACCCCGCTAATAGAGCCCCTGCTAATAGTGGCCCCGCTAATAGAGACCCCGCTAATAGAGACCCCGCTAATAGAGGCCCCGCTAATAGAGACCCCACTAATAGAGGCCCCGCTAATAGAGACCCTGCCAATAGAGAACCCGCTAATAGAGACCCCACTAATAGAGGCCCCGCTAATAGAGACCCTGCCAATAGAGACCCCGATAATAGAGGCTCCGCTAATAGAGACACCGCTAATAGAGACCCTGCTAATAGAGACACTGCTAATAGAGACCCCGCAAATAGAGACCCCGCAAATAGAGACCCCGCTAATAGAGACCCCGCTAATAGAGACCCCGCTAATAGAGACCCTGCTAATAGAGACCCCGCTAATAGAGACCCCACTAATAGAGGTCCCGCTAATAGACCCCACTAATAGAGGCCCAGCGAATAGAGACCCCGCTAATAGAGGCACCGCTAATAGAGACTCCGCTAATAGAGACCCCGTTAATAGAGGCCCCGCTAATATAGACCCCGCTATTAGAGACCCCGCTAATAGAGGCCCCGCTAATAGACCCCGCTAATAGAGACCCCACTAATAGAGACTTCTCTAATAGAGACCCCGCTAATGGAGGCCCCACTAATAGAGACCCTGCTAATAGAGACCCCGCTAATAGATTGGCTAATAGAGACCCCGCTAATAGAGGGACGGCTAATAGAAACCCTGCTAATAGAGACCCCGTTAATAGAGACCCCGCTAATACAGACCCTGCTAATACAGACACCGCTAATAGAGGCACCGCTAATAAAGACCCCGCTAATAGAGGCCCTGCTAATAGAGACCTCGCTTAATAGAGGCCCCGCTAATAGAGACCCCGCTAATAGAGACCCCGCTAATAGAGACCCCGCTAATAGAGGCCCCGCTAATAGAGGCCCTGCTAATAGAGACACCGCTAATAGAGGCCCTGCTAATAGAGACCCCGCTAATAGAGACCCCGTTAATAGAGACCCTGCTAATAGAGACCCCGCTCTTAGAGGCCCCGCTAATAGAGACTCCATTAATAGAGACCGCACTAATAGCGACCCCGCTGATAGACCCCGCTAATAGAGACCCCGCTAATAGAGACCACTCTAATAGATACCCCGCTAATAGAGACCCGGCAAATAGAGGCCCTGCTAATAGCGACCCCGCTAATAGAGACCCCGCTAATAGAGGCCCCGCTAATAGAGACCCCGCTAATAGAGACCCCACTAATAGAGACCCTGCCCATAGAGAACCCGCTAATAGAGACCCCGCGATTGGAGACCCCACTAATAGAGGCCCCGCTAATAGAGACGTTGCCAATAGAGACCTTCATAATAGAGGCCCCTCTAATAGAGACACCGCTAATACAGACCGCGCTAATAGAGGCCACGCTAATAGAAACCCCGCTAATTGAGACCCCGCAAATTGAGGCTCCACTAATAGAGACCCCGCTAATAGAGGCCCCGCTAATAGAGATCCCGCTAACAGAGGCCCCGCTTATAGACACCCCACTAATAGAGGCACCGCTAATAGAGGCCCCGCTAATGTAGGCCCCGCTAATGGAGACCCCGCTAATAGAGATTCCGCTAATAGAGACCCAGCTAATAGAGACCCCGCTAATAGAGGCCCCGCTAATAGAGACACCGCTAATAGAGACCCCGCTAATAGTGGCCCCGCTAATAGAGACCCCGCTAATAGAGACCCCACTAATAGAGACCCCGCTAATAGAGACGCTGCCCATAGAGAACCCGCTAATAGAGACCCCGCTATTGGAGACCCCACTAATAGAGGCCCCGCTAATAGAGACCCTGCCAATAGAGACCCCGATAATAGAGGCTCCGCTAATAGAGACACCGCTAATAGAGACCGCGCTAATAGAGGTCCCCGCTAATAGAGGCCCTGCTAATAGAGACACCGCTAATTGAGACCCCTCTAATTGAGGCTCCGCTAATAGAAACCCTGCTAATAGAGGCCCCGCTAATAGAGATCCCGCTAACAGAGGCCCCGCTAATAGAGGCCCCGCTAATAGAAACCCCGCTAATAGAGGCACCGCTAATAGAGACCCCGCTAATAGAGACCCCGCTAATAGAGACTCCGCTAATAGAGACCCAGCTAATAGAGAGCCCACTAATATAGACCCCGCTAATAGAGGCCACACTAATGGAGACCCCGCTGATAGAGACATCGCTAATAGAGACCCCGCTAATAGAGGCCCCGCTAAGAGAGACCCCATTAATAGAGACTCCGCGAATAGCAACCCCGCTAAGAGACCCCGCTAATAGAGACTCCGCTAATAGAGACCCAGCTAATAGAGACCCCGCTAATAGACCCCGGTAATAGAGACACCGCTAACAGAGGCCCCGCTAATAGAGACACCGCTAATAGAGGCCCCGCAATAGAGACCCGGCTAATAGAGATCCCGCTAATAGAGACCACACTAATAGAGACCCCGCTAATAGAGACCCCACTAATAGAGGCCCCGCTAATAGAGACCCCGCTAATAGAGACCCCGCTAATATAGACCCCGCTAATAGAGGCCACACTAATGGAGACCCCGCTGATAGAGACATCGCTAATAGAGACCCCGCTAATAGAGGCCCCGCTAAGAGAGACCCCATTAATAGAGACTCCGCGAATAGCAACCCCGCTAAGAGACCCCGCTAATAGAGACCCCACTACTAGAGACCCCTCTAATAGAGACCCCGCTAATAGAGACCCCGCTAATAGAGGCCATGCTAATAGTGGCCCCGCTAATAGAGACCCCGCTAATAGATCGGCTAATAGAGACCCCGCTAATAGAGGGACGGCTAATACAAACCCTGGTAATAGAGACCCCGTTAATAGAGACCCCGCTAATAGAGGCACCGCTAATAGAGTCCCCGCTACTAGAGGCCCCGCTAATAGAGGCCCCACTAATAGAGACCCCGCTAATAGAGACCCCGTTGATTGAGGCCCCGCTAATAGAGACCCCGCTAATAGGGGACCCGCTAATAGAGACCCCGCTAATAGATACCCCGCTAATAGAGACCCCGCTAATAGAGACCCTACTAATAGAGACCCCGCTAATAGAGACCCCGCTAATAGAGGCCATGCTAATAGTGGCCCCGCTAATAGAGACCCCGCTAAAAGAGGCCCCGCTAATAGAGACCCCACTAATAGAGAGCCCGCTAATAGAGACCCTGCCCATAGAGAACCCGCAAATAGAGACCCCGCTATTGGAGACCCCACTAATAGAGGCCCCGCTAAGAGAAGTTGCCAATAGAGACCCCGATAATAGAGACACCGCTAATAGAGACCGCGCTAATAGAGGCCCCGCTAATAGAGGCCCTGCTAATAGAGACCCCGCTAATTGAGACCCCGCTAATTGAGGCTCCGCTAATAGAGACCCCGCTAATAGAGACCCCGCTAATAGAGGCCCCACTAATAGAGAACCTGCCAATAGAGACGCCGATAATAGAGGCCACGCTAATAGAGACACAGCTAATAGAGACCCCGCTGATAGAGACCCTGCCAACAGAGGCCCCGCTAATAGAGACCCCGCTAATAGAGACCCTGCTAATAGATCGGCTAATAGAGACCCCGCTAATAGAGGGACGGCTAATAGAAACATTACTAATAGAGACCCCGTTAATAGAGACCCCGCTAATACAGACCCCGCTAATACAGACCCCACTAATAGAGGCCCCGCTAATAGAGACCCCGCTAATAGAGACCCCGCTAATAGAGGCCCCGCTAATAGAGACCCTGCTAATAGAGGCCCTGCTAATAGAGACCCCGCTAATAGAGACCCCGTTAATAGAGACCCCGCTAATAGAGACCCCGTTAATAGAGGCCCCGCTAATAGAGACCCCGCTAATAGGGGACCCGCTAATAGAGACCCCGCTATTAGAGACCCCGCTAATGGAGACCCCGCTAATGGAGACCCCTCTAACAGAGACCCCTCTAACAGAGACCCCGCTAATAGAGACCCCGCTAATAGAGACCCCGCTAATAGAGACCCTGCCAATAGAGACCCCACTAATAGAGACCCCGCTAATAGAGACCCCGCTAATAGAGACCCTGCCAATAGAGAACCCGCTAATAGAGACCCCACTAATAGAGACCCCGCTAATAGAGGCCCCGCTAATAGAGACCCCACTAATAGAGACCCCGCTAATAGAGACCCTGCCAATAGAGAACCCGCTAATAGAGACCCCACTAATAGAGGCCCCGCTAATAGAGACCCTGCCAATAGAGACCCCGATAATAGAGGCTCCGCTAATAGAGACACCGCTAATAGAGACCCTGCTAATAGAGACACTGCTAATAGAGACCCCGCAAATAGAGACTCCGCTAATAGAGACCCCGCTAATAGAGGCCCCGCTAATATAGACCCCGCTATTAGAGACCCCGCTAATAGAGGCCCCGCTAATAGACCCCGCTAATAGAGACCCCACTAATAGAGACTTCTCTAATAGAGACCCCGCTAATGGAGGCCCCACTAATAGAGACCCTGCTAATAGAGACCCCGCTAATAGATTGGCTAATAGAGACCCCGTTAATAGAGGGACGGCTAATAGAAACCCTGCTAATAGAGACCCCGTTAATAGAGACCCCGCTAATACAGATCCTGCTAATACAGACACCGCTAATAGAGGCACCGCTAATAAAGACCCCGCTAATAGAGGCCCCGCTAATCGAGACCTCGCTTAATAGAGGCCCCGCTAATAGAGACCCCGCTAATAGAGACCCCGCTAATAGAGACCCCGCTAATAGAGGCCCTGCTAATAGAGACACCACTAATAGAGGCCCTGCTAATAGAGACCCCGCTAATAGAGACCCCGTTAATAGAGACCCTGCTAATAGAGACCCCGCTCTTAGAGGCCCCGCTAATAGAGACTCCATTAATAGAGACCGCACTAATAGCGACCCCGCTGATAGACCCCGCTAATAGAGACCCCGCTAATAGAGACCACTCTAATAGATACCCCGCCAATAGAGACCCGGCAAATAGAGGCCCTGCTAATAGCGACCCCGCTAATAGAGACCCCGCTAATAGAGGCCCCGCTAATAGAGACCCCGCTAATAGAGACCCCACTAATAGAGACCCTGCCCATAGAGAACCCGCTAATAGAGACCCCGCGATTGGAGACCCCACTAATAGAGGCCCCGCTAATAGAGACGTTGCCAATAGAGACCCTCAAAATAGAGGCCCCTCTAATAGAGACACCGCTAATACAGACCGCGTTAATAGAGGCCACGCTAATAGAAACCCCGCAAATTGAGACCCCGCAAATTGAGGCTCCACTAATAGAGACCCCGCTAATAGAGGCCCCGCTAATAGAGATCCCGCTAACAGAGGCCCCGCTTATAGAGACCCCGCTAATAGAGGCACCGCTAATAGAGGCCCCGCTAATGTAGGCCCCGCTAATGGAGACCCCGCTAATAGAGATTCCGCTAATAGAGACCCAGCTAATAGAGACCCCGCTAATAGAGGCCCCGCTAATAGGGACACCGCTAATAGAGACCCCGCTAACAGAGACCCCGCTAATAGATTGGCTAATAGTGATCCCGCTAATAGAGGGACGGCTAATAGAAACCCTGCTAATAGAGACCCCGTTAATAGAGACCCCGCTAATACAGACCCCGCTAATACAGACCCCGCTAATACAGACCCCGCTAATAGAGGCACCGCTAATAAAGACCCCGCTAATAGAGGCCCCGCTAATAGAGACCCCGCTTAATAGAGGCCCCGCTAATAGAGACACCGCTAATAGAGACCCCGCTAATGGAGACCCCGCTAATAGAGGCCCGGCTAATAGAGGCCCCGCTAATAGAGACACCGCTAATAGAGGCCATGCTAATAGAGACCCCGCTAATAGAGACCCCGCTAATAGGGGACCCGCTAATAGAGACCCCGCTAATAGATACCCGGCTAATAGAGACCCCGCTAATAGAGATCCCACTAATAGAGACCCCGCTAATAGAGACCCCACTAATAGAGGCCCCGCTAATAGAGACCCCGCTAATAGAGACCCCGCGAATACAGACCCCGCTAATGGAGGCCCCGCTAATGGAGACCCCGCTAATAGCGACCCCGTTAATAGAGACCCCGCTAATAGAGACCCCGCTAATAGGGGACCCGCTAAGAGAGACCCCGCTATTATATACCCCGCTAATAGAGACCCCGCTAATAGAGACCCTACTAATAGAGACCCCGCTAATAGAGACCCCGCTAATAGAGGCCCCGCTAATAGAGACCCCGCTAACAGAGGCCCCGCTAACGGAGACCCCGCTAATAGAGACCCCGCTAATAGAGACCCCACTAATAGAGACCCCACTAATAGAGACCCCACTAATATAGACCCCGCTAACAGAGGCCCCGCTAACAGAGACCCCGCTAATAGAGACCCCGCTAATAGAGACCCCGCTTATAGAGGCCCCGCTAATAGAGACCCCGTTAATAGAGGCCCCGCTAATAGCGAACCCGCTAATAGAGACCCCACTAATAGAGAACCCTCAAATAGCGACCCCGCTAATAGAGACCCCGCTAATAGAGGCCCCGCTAATAGTGGCCCCGCTAATAGAGACCCCGCTAATAGAGACCCTGCTAATAGAGGCCCCGCTAATAGAGACCCCACTAATAGAGACCCCGCTAATAGAGACCCTGCCAATAGAGAACCCGCTAAAAGAGACCCCACTATTGGAGACCCCGCTAATAGAGGCACCGCTAATAGACCCCGATAATAGAGATCCCGCTAATAGATGCACCGCTAATAGAGACCCCGCTAATAGAGGTCCCGCTAATAGACCCCACTAATAGAGGCCCAGCTAATAGAGACCCCGCTAATAGAGGCACCGCTAATAGGGACTCCGCTAATAGAGACCCCGCTAATAGAGGCCCCGCTAATATAGACCCCGCTAATCGAGACCCCGCTAATAGAGGCCCCTCTAATAGAGACCCCGCTAATAGAGGCCCCGAAGTGGAGACCCCGCTAATAGAGACCCCGCTAATAGATCGGCTAATAGAGACCCCACTAATAGAGGGATGGCTAATAGAAACCCTGCTAATAGAGACCCCGTTAATAGAGACCCCGCTAATACAGACCCCGCTAATACTGACCCCGCTAATAGGGGCACTGCTAATAGAGGCCCCGACTATAGAGACACCGCTTAATAGAGGTGCCGCTAATATAGACCCGGGTTAAAAGAGACTCCCGCTAATAGAGACCCCGCTAATAGAGACCCTGCCATTAGAGACCCCGCTAATAGAGACCCCGCTAATAGAGACCCCGCAAATAGGGACCCCGCTAATAGAGACCCCGCTAATAGACCTCGCTATTAGAGACCCCGCTAATAGAGACGCCGCTAATAGAGACCCCGCTAATAGAGACACCGCTAATGGAGACCCCGATAATAGAGGCCCTGCTAATAGAGACCCTGCCATTAGAGACCCCGCTAATAGAGACCCCGCTAATAGAGAACCCGCAAATAGGGACCCCGCTAATAGAGACCCCGCTAATAGACCTCGCTAATAGAGACCCCGCTAATAGAGACGCCGCTAATAGAGACCCCGCTAACAGAGACCCCGCTAACAGAGACCCCGCTAATAGAGGCCCCGCTAATAGACCCCGATAATAGAGATCCCGCTAATAGATGCACCGCTAATAGAGACCCCGCTAATAGAGGTCCCGCTAATAGACCTCACTAATAGAGGCCCAGCTAATAGAGACCCCGCTAATAGAGGCACCGCTAATAGGGACTCTGCTAATAGAGACCCCGCTAATAGAGGCCCCGCTAATATAGACAAAGCTAATCGAGACCCCGCTAATAGAGGCCCCGCTAACAGAGACCCCGCTAATAGAGGCCCCGTAATGGAGACCCCGCTAATAGAAATCCCGCTAACAGAGACCCCGCTAATAGACCCCGCTAATAGAGACCCCACTAATAGAGACTTCTCTAATAGAGACCCCGCTAATAGAGGCCCCGCTAATAGAGACCCCGCTAATAGAGACCCCGCTAATAGATCGGCTAATAGAGACCCCGCTAATAGAGCGATGGCTAATAGAAACCCTGCTAATAGAGACCCCGTTAATAGAGATCCCGCTAATCCAGACCCCGCTAATACAGACCCCGCTTATAGGGGCACCGCTAATAGAGACCCTGCTAATAGAGGCCCCGCCTATAGAGACACCGCTTAATAGAGGCGCCGCTAATATGGACCCGGGTTAAAAGAGACCCCGCTAATAGAGACCCCGCTAATAGAGACCCCGCTATTAGAGGCCCCACTAATAGAGACCCCGCTAATAGAGGCCCCGCTAATAGAGACCCCGCTAATAGAGACCCCACCAATAGAGACCCCACTAATAGAGGCCCCGCTAATAGAGACCCCGCTAATAGAGACCCCGCTAATATAGACCCTGCTAATAGAGGCCCCGCTAATGGAGACCCCGCTAATAGAGACCCCGCTAATAGAGACACTGCTATTAGAGGCCCCGCTAATAGAGACTCCATTAATAGAGACCCCATTAATAGCGACCCCGCTAATAGAGACCCCGCTAATAGAGGCCCTGCTAATAGAGACCCCACTAATAGAGACCCCGCTAATAGAGACCCTGCCCATAGAGAACCCGCAAATAGAGACCCCGCTATTGGAGACCCCACTAATAGAGGCCCCGCTAATAGAGACGTTGCCAATAGAGACCCCGATAATAGAAGCCGCGCTAATAGAGACACCGCTAATAGAGACCACGCTAATAGAGGCCCCTCTAATAGAGGCCCTGCTAATAGAGACCCCGCTAATTGAGACCCCTCTAATTGAGGCTCCGCTAATAGAGACCCCGCTAATAGAGGCCCCGCTAATAGAGATCCTGCTAACAGAGGCCCCGCTAATAGAGACCCCGCTAATAGAGGCACCGCTAATAGAGGCCTCGCTTAATAGAGGCCCCGCTAATAGAGACCCCACTAATAGAGACCCCGCTAATAGAGACCCCGCTAATAGAGACCCCGCTAATAGAGGCCCCGCTAATAGAGGCCCCGCTAATAGAGACCCCGCTAATAGGGGACCCGCTAATCGAGACCCCGCTAATGGATACCCCGCTAATAGAGACCCCGCTAATAGAGACCCCGCTAATAGAGACCCCGCTAATAGAGACCCCGCTAATAGAGGCCCCGCTAATAGAGGCCCTGCTAATAGAGACACCGCTAATAGAGGCCCTGCTAAAAGAGACCCCGCTAATAGGGGACCCGCTAATAGAGACCCAGCTAATGGATACCCCGCTAATAGAGACCCCGCTAATAGAGACCCCACTAATAGAGACCCCGCTAATAGAGACCCCACCAATAGAGGCCCCGCTAATAGAGACCCCGCTAATATAGACCCCGCTAATAGAGGTCCCGCTAATGGAGACCCCGCTAATAGAGAACCCGCTCTTAGAGGCCCCGCTAATAGAGACTCCATTAATAGAGACCGCACTAATTGTGACCCCGCTGATAGGCCCCGCTAATAGAGACCCCGCTAATAGAGACCGCTCTAATAGATACCCCGCTAATAGAGACCCGGCAAATAGAGGCCCTGCTAATAGCGACCCCGCTAATAGAGACCCCGCTAATAGAGGCCCCGCTAATAGAGACCCCACTAATAGAGACCCCACTAATAGAGACCCTGCCCATAGAGAACCCGCTAATAGAGACCCCGCTATTGGAGACCCCACTAATAGAGGCCCCGCTAATAGAGACGTTGCCAATAGAGACCCTCATAATAGAGGCCCCTCTAATAGAGACACTGCTAATACAGACCGCGCTAATAGAGGCCCTGCTAATAGAAACCCCGCTAATTGAGACCCCGCAAATTGAGGCTCCACGAATAGAGACCCTGCTAATAGAGGCCCCGCTAATAGAGATCCCGCTAACACAGGCCCCGCTTATAGAGACCCCGCTAATAGAGGCACTGCTAACGTAGGCCCCGCTAATGTAGGCCCCGCTAATAGAGACCCCGCTAATAGAGACTCCGCTAATAGAGACCCAGCTAATAGAGACCCCGCTAATAGAGGCCCCGCTAATAGAGACACCGCTAATAGAGGCCCCGCTAATAGAGACCCTGCTAATAGAGACCCCGCTAATATAGACCCCGCTAATAGAGGCCCCGCTAATGGAGACCCCGCTAATAGCGACCCCGTTAATAGAGACCCCGCTAATAGAGACCCCGCTAATAGGGGACCCGCTAAGAGAGACCCCGCTATTAGATACCCCACTAATAGAGACCCCGCTAATAGAGACCCTACTAATAGAGAACCCGCTAATAGAGACCCCGCTAATAGAGGCCCCGCTAATAGAGACCCCGCTAATAGAGACCCCACTAATATAGACCCTGCTAACAGAGGCCCCGCTAATGGAGACCCCGCTAATAGAGACCCCGCTAATAGAGACCCCGCTTATAGAGGCCCCGCTAATAGAGACCCCGTTAATAGAGACCCCGCTAATAGCGAACCCGCTAATAGAGACCCCACTAATAGAGACCCCTCTAATAGTGGCCCCGCTAATAGAGACCCCGCTAATAGAGACCCCGCTAATAGAGGCCCCGCTAATAGAGACCCCGCTAATAGAGACCCCACTAATAGAGACCCCGCTAATAGAGACCCCATTAATAGAGGCCCCGCTAATAGAGACCCCGCTAATATAGACCCCGCTAATAGAGGTCCCGCTAATGGAGACCCCGCTACTAGAGACCCCGCTAATAGAGACCCCGCTCTTAGAGGCCCCGCTAATAGAGACTCCATTAATAGAGACCGCACTAATAGCGACCCCGCTGATAGACCCCGCTAATAGAGACCCCGCTAATAGAGACCACTCTAATAGATACCCCGCTAATAGAGACCCGGCAAATAGAGGCCCAGCTACTAGCGACGCCGCTAATAGAGACCCCGCTAATAGAGGCCCCGCTAATAGAGACCCCACTAATAGAGACCCCACTAATAGAGACCCTGCCCATAGAGAACCCGCTAATAGAGACCCCAGTATTGGAGACCCCACTAATAGAGGCCCCGCTAATAGAGACGTTGCCAATAGAGACCCTCATAATAGAGGCCCCTCTAATAGAGACACTGCTAATACAGACCGCGCTAATAGAGGCCACGCTAATAGAGGCCCTGCTAATAGAAACCCCGCTAATTGAGACCACGCAAATTGAGGCTCCACTAATAGAGACCCCGCTAATAGAGGCCCCGCTAATAGAGATCCCGCTAACAGAGGCCCCGCTTATAGAGACCCCGCTAATAGAGGCACTGCTAATGTAGGCCCCGCTAATGTAGGCCCCGCTAATAGAGACCTCGCTAATAGAGACTCCGCTACTAGAGACCCAGCTAATAGAGACCCCACTAATAGAGGCCCCGCTAATAGAGACCCCGCTAATAGAGGCCCCGTAATGGAGACCCCGCTAATAGAAATCCCGCTAACAGAGACCCCGCTAATAGACCCCGCTAATAGAGACCCCACTAATAGAGACTTCTCTAATAGAGACCCCGCTAATAGAGGCCCCGCTAATAGAGACCCCGCTAATAGAGACCCCGCTAATAGATCGGCTAATAGAGACCCCGCTAATAGAGGGATGACTAATAGAAACACTGCTAATAGAGACCCCGCTAATACAGACCCCGCTAATACAGACCCCGCTAATACAGACCCCGCTAATAGGGGCACCGCTAATAGAGACCCTGCTAATAGAGGCCCCGCCTATAGAGACACCGCTTAATAGAGGCGCCGCTAATATAGACCCGGGTTAAAAGAGACCCCGCTAATAGAGACCCCGCTAATAGAGGCCCCGCTAATAGAGACCCTGCCATTAGAGACCCCGCTAATAGAGACCCCGCTAATAGAGACCCCGCAAATAGGGACCCCGCTAATAGAGACCCCGCTAATAGACCTCGCTAATAGAGACCCCGCTAATAGAGACGCCGCTAATAGAGACCCCGCTAATAGAGACACCGCTAATAGAGACCCCGCTAATAGAGGCCCCGCTAATAGACCCCGACAATAGAGATCCCGCTAATAGATGCGCCGCTAATAGAGACCCCGCTAATAGAGGTCCCGCTAATAGACCCCACTAATAGAGGCCCAGCTAATAGAGACCCCACTAATAGAGGCACCGCTAATAGGGACTCCGCTAATAGAGACCCCGCTAATAGAGGCCCCGCTAATATAGACCCCGCTAATCGAGACCCCGCTAATAGAGGCCCCGCTAATAGAGACCCCGCTAATAGAGGCCCCGTAATGGAGACCCCGCTAATAGAAATCCCGCTAACAGAGACCACGCTAATAGACCCCGGTAATAGAGACCCCACTAATAGAGACTTCTCTAATAGAGACCCCGCTAATAGAGACCCCGCTAATAGATCGGCTAATAGAGACCCCGCTAATAGAGGGATGGCTAATAGAAACCCTGCTAATAGAGACCCCGTTAATAGAGACCCCGCTAATACCGACCCCGCTAATACAGACCCCGCTAATAGGGGCACCGCTAATAGAGACCCTGCTAATAGAGGCCCCGCCTATAGAGACACCGCTTAATAGAGGCGCCGCTAATATAGACCCGGGTTAAAAGAGACCCCGCTAATAGAGACCCCGCTAATAGAGGCCCCGCTAATAGAGACCCCGCTAATAGAGACCCCACTAATAGAGACCCCACTAATAGAGGCCCCACTAATAGAGACCCCGCTAATAGAGACCCCGCTAATATAGACCCTGCTAATAGAGGCCCCGCTAATGGAGACCCCGCTAATAGAGACCCCGCTAATAGAGACCCTGCCCATAGAGAACCCGCTAATAGAGACCCCGCTATTGGAGATCCCACTAATAGAGGCCCCGCTAATAGAGACTTTGCCAATAGAGACCCCGATAATAGAAGCCGCGCTAATAGAGACACCGCTAATAGAGACCGCGCTAATAGAGGCCCCTCTAATAGAGGCCCTGCTAATAGAGACCCCGCTAATTGAGACCCCTCTAATTGAGGCTCCGCTAATAGAGACCCCGCTAATAGAGGCCCCGCTAATAGAGATCCTGCTAACAGAGGCCCCGCTAATAGAGACCCCGCTAATAGAGGCACCGCTAATAGAGGCCCCGCTAATGCAGGCCCCGCTAATAGAGACCCCGCTAATAGAGACTCCGCTAATAGAGACCCAACTAATAGAGACCCCGCTAATAGACCCCGGTAATAGAGACACCGCTAATAGAAGCCCCGCTAATAGAGACACCGCTAATCGAGCCCCGCAATAGAGACCCGGCTAATAGAGATCCCGCTAATAGAGACCCCACGAATAGAGACCCCGCCAATAGAGACCTCACTAATAGAGGCCCCGCTAATAGAGACCTCGCTAATAGAGACCCCGCTAATAGAGACCCTGCTGATAGAGACCCCGCTAATAGAGACCCAGCTAATAGAGACCACGCTAATAGCGACCCCGTTAAGAGACCCCGCTAATAGAGACCCCGCTAATAGAGATCCCTCTAATAGAGACCCCGCTAATAGAGACCCCACTAATAGAGGCCATGCTAATAGTGGCCCCGCTAATAGAGACCCCGCTAATAGAGACCCCGCTAATAGAGACCCCACTAATAGAGACCCCGCTAATAGAGACCCTGCCCATAGAGAGCCCACAAATAGAGACCCCGCTATTGGAGACCCCACTAATAGAGGCCCCGCTAATAGAGACGTTGCCAATAGAGACCCCGATAATAGAGGCCCCGCTAATAGAGACACCGCTAATAGAGACCGCGCTAATAGAGGCCCCGCTAATAGAGGCCCTGCTAATAGAGACCCCGCTAATTGAGACCCCGCTAATTCAGGCTCCGCTAATAGAGACACCACTAATAGAAACCCCACTAATAGAGGCCCCGCTAATAGAGACCCTGCCAATAGAGACCCCAATAATAGATGCCCCGCTAATAGAGACACCGCTAATAGAGACCCCGCTAATAGAGACACCACTAATAGAGACCCCGATAATTGTGGCCCCGCTAATAGAGACACCGCTAATAGAGACCCCGCTAATAGAGACCCCGCTAATAGAGACCCCGCTAATAGAGACACATCTAATAGACACCCTGCAAATAGAGACCCCGCTAATAGAGACCCCGCTAATAGACCCCGCTAATAGAGACCCCGCTAATAGAGACACCGCTAATAGAGACCCCGCTAATCGAGAGCCCGCTAATAGAGACCCTGCTAATAGAGGCCCCGCTAATAGAGGCCCCGCTAATAGAGACCCCTCTAATAGAGGCCCCGCTAATAGAGGCCCCGCTAATAGAGACGCTGCTAATAGATCGGCTAATAGAGACCCCGCTAATAGAGGGACGGCTAATAGAAACCCTGCTAATAGAGACCCCGTTAATAGAGACCCCGCTAATAGAGACCCCGCTAATACAGACCCCGCTAATAGAGGCACCGCTAATAGAGACCCCGCTAATAGAGACCCTAATAATAGAGACCCCGCTAATAGAGACCCCGCTAATAGAGGCCCTGCTAATAGAGACCCCGCTAATAGAGACCCCACTAATATAGACCCCGCTAACAGAGGCCCCGCTAATGGAGTCCCCGCTAATAGAGACCCCGCTAATAGAGAACCCGCTAATAGAGGACCCGCTAATAGAGACCCCGTTAATAGAGACCCCGCTAATAGCGAACCCGCTAATAGAGACCCCACAAATAGAGACCCCTCTAATAGAGACCCCGCTAATAGAGACCCCGCTAATAGAGGCCCCGCTACTAGTGGCCCCGCTAATAGAGACCCCACTAATAGAGACCCCGCTAATAGAGAACCCGCTAATAGAGGCCCCACTTTTGGAGACCCCACTAATAGAGGCCCCGCTAATAGAGACCCTGCCAATAGAGACCCCGATAATAGAGGCTCCGCTAATAGAGACCCCGCTAATAGAGATCCCACTAATAGAGACACCGCTTATAGAGACCCCGATAATAGAGGCCCCGCTAATAGAGACCCTGCCATTAGAGACCCCGCTAATAGAGACCCCGCTAATAGAGACCCCGCAAATAGGGACCCCGCTAATAGAGACCCCGCTAATAGACTTCGCTAATAGAGACCCCGCTAATAGAGACCCCGCTAATAGAGACGCCGCTAATAGAGACCCCGCTAATAGAGACCCCGCTAATAGAGACCCCGCTAATAGGCCCCGATAATAGAGATACCGCTAATAGATGCACCGCTAATAGAGACCCCGCTAATAGAGGTCCCTCTAATAGACCCCACTAATAGAGGCCCAGCTAATAGAGACCCCGCTAATAGAGACCCCGCTGATAGAGGCCCCGTAATGGAGACCCCGCTAATAGAGATCCCGCTAACAGAGACCCCGCTAATAGACCCCGCTAATAGAGACCCAACTAATAGAGACTTCTCTAATAGAGACCCCGCTAATAGAGGCCCCGCTAATAGAGACCCCGCTAATAGAGACCCCGCTAATAGATCGGCTAATAGAGACCCCGCTAATAGAGGGACGGCTAATAGAAACCCTGCTAATAGAGACCCCGTTAATAGAGACCATGCTAATACAGACCCCGCTAATACAGACCCCGCTAATAGAGGCACCGCTAATAGAGACCCTGCTACTAGAGGCCCCGTCTACAGAGACACCGCTTAATAGAGGCCCCGCTAATAGAGACCCCGGTTAAAATAGACCCCGCTAATAGAGACCCCGCTAATAGAGACCCCGCTAATAGAGGCCCCACTAATAGAGACCCCACTAATAGAGGCCCCGCTAATAGAGACCCCGTTAATAGAGACCCCGCTAATATAGACCCCGCTAATAGAGGCCCCGCTAATGGAGACCCCACTAATAGAGACCCCGGTAATAGAGACACTGCTATTCGAGGCCCCGCTAATAGAGACTCCATTAATAGAGACCCCGCTAATAGCGACCCCGCTAATAGACCCCGCTAATAGAGACCCCGCTAATAGAGACCCCTCTAATAGAGACCCGGCTAATAGAGATCCCGCTAAAAGAGGCCCTGCTATTAGTGGCCCCGCTAATAGAGACCCCCTAATAGAGGCTCCGCTAATAGAGACCCCACTAATAGAGACCCCGCTAATAGAGACCCTGCCCATAGAGAACCCGCTAATAGAGACACCGCTGTTGGAGACCCCACAAATAGAGGCCCTGCTAATAGAGACGTTGCCAATAGAGACCCCGATAATAGAAGCCCCGCTAATAGAGACACCGCTAATAGAGACCGCGCTAATAGAGACCCCGCTAATAGAGACCCCGCTAATAGACCCCGCTAATAGAGACCCCGCTAATAGAGACCCCGCTAATAGAGACACCGCTAATAGAGACCCCGCTAATCGAGAGCCCGCTAATAGAGACCCCGCTAATAGAGACCCTGCTAACAGAGGCCCCGCTAATAGAGACCCCGCTAATAGAGGCCCCGCTAATAGAGGCCCCGCTAATAGAGACCCCGCTAATAGAGGCCCCGCTAATAGAGATCCCGCTAACAGAGGCCCCGCTAACAGAGACCCCGCTAATAGAGGCACCGCTAATAGAGGCCCCGCTAATGCAGGCCCCGCTAATAGAGACCCCGCTAACAGAGACTCCGCTAATAGAGACCCAGCTAATAGAGACCCCGCTAATAGACCCCGGTAATAGAGACACCGCTAATAGAGGCCCCGCTAATAGAGACACCGCTAATAGAGGCCCCGCAATAGAGACGCGGCTAATAGAGATCCCGTTAATAGAGACCCCACTAATAGAGACCCCGCTAATAGAGACCTCACTAATAGAGGCCCCGCTAATATAGACCCGGCTAATAGAAGCCCCGCTAATGGAGACCCCACTAATAGAGACCCCGCTAATAGCGCCCCGCTAATAGAGGCCCCGCTAATAGACCCCGATAATAGAGATCCCGCTAATAGAGGCACCGCTAATAGAGACCCCGCTAATAGAGACCCCGCTAATAGAGGCACCGCTAATAGAGACTCCGCTAATAGAGACCCCGCTAATAGAGGCCCTGCTAATATAGATCCCGCTAATAGAGACCCCGCTAATAGGGATCCCGCTAACAGAGGCCCCGCAAATAGAGACCCCGCTAATAGAGACCCCGCTAATAGAGACCCCGCTAATAGAGACCCCGCTAATACAGACCCCGCTGATAGAGACCCCTCTAATAGAGACCCCGCTAATAGAGACCCAGCTAATAGAGGCCCCGCTAATAGAGAGCCCGCTAATAGAGAGCCCGCTAATAGAGGCCACGCTAATAGAGACCCCGCTAATAGAGGCCCCGCTAATAGAGACCCCGCTAATAGAGACCCCGCTAATAGAGGCCCCGCTAATAGAGGCCCCGCTAATAGACCCCGATAATAGAGATCCCGCTAATAGAGGCACCGCTAATAGAGACCCCGCTAATAGACCCCACTAATAGAGGCCCAGCTAAAAGAGACCCCGCTAATAGAGGCCATGCTAATAGTGGCCCCGCTAATAGAGACCCCGCTAATAGAGGCCCTGCTAATAGAGACCCCACTAATAGAGACCCCGCTAATAGAGACCCTGCCCATAGAGAACCCGCAAATAGAGACACCGCTAATAGAGACCGCGCTAATAGAGGCCCCGCTAATAGAGACCCCGCTAATTGAGACCCCGCTAATTGAGGCTCCGCTAATAGAGACCCTGCCAATAGAGACCCCGATAATAGAGGCCCCGCTAATAGAGACACTGCTAATAGAGACCCCGCTGATAGAGACCCCGCTAATAGAGACCCCGCTAATAGAGACACCGCTAATAGAGGCCCCGCTAATAGAGACACCGCTAATAGAGGCCCCGCTAATAGAGGCCCCGCTAATAGAGACCCCGCTAATAGAGACCCCGCTAATAGAGGCCCCGCTAATGGAGACCCCGCTAATGGAGACCCCGCTAATAGAGACCCCGCTAATAGAGACCCCGCTAATAGAGGCCCCGCTAATAGAGACTCCGTTAATAGAGACCCCGCTAATAGCGACCCCGCTAATAGACCCCGCTAATAGAGACCCTGCTAATAGAGACGCCTCTAATAGAGGCCCCGCTAATAGAGGCCCCGCTAATAGAGACCACGCTAATAGAGACACCACTAATAGAGACCCCGCAAGTAGAGACCCCGCTAATAGAGACCCCGCTAATAGACCCCGCAAATAGAGACCCCGCTAATAGAGACACCGCCAATAGAGACCCCGCTAATAGAGACCCTGCTAATAGAGGCCCCGCTAATAGAGGCCCCGCTAATAGTGACCCCACTAATAGAGACCCCGCTAATAGAGGCCCCGCTAATAGAGGCCCTGCTAATAGACCCCGATAATAGAGATCCCGCTAATAAAGGCACCGCTAATAGAGGCCCCGCTAATAGAGTCCCCGCTAATAGAGGCCCCGCTAATAGAGACCCTGCCAATAGAGACCCCGATAATAGAGGCCCCGCTAATAGAGACACCGCTAATAGAGACCCCGCTGATAGAGACCCCGCTAATAGAGACCCCGCTAATAGAGACACCGCTAATAGAGACCCCGATAATTGAGGCCCCGCTAATAGAGACACCGCTAATAGAGGCCCCGCTAATAGAGACCCCGCTAATAGAGACCATGCTAATAGAGACACCGCTAATAGAGACCCCGCAAGTAGAGACCCCGCTAATGGAGACCCCGCTAATAGACCCCGCAAATAGAGACCCCGCTAATAGAGACCCCGCTAATAGAGACCTGCTAATAGAGGCCCCGCTAATAGAGTCCCCGCTAATAGAGGCCCCGCTAATAGTGACCCCACTAATAGAGACCCCGCTAATAGGGCCCCCGCTAATAGAGGGCCCGCTAATAGACCTCGATAATAGAGATCCCGCTAATAGAGGCACCGCTAATAGAGACCCCGCTAATAGAGGTCCCGCTGATAGACCCCACTAATAGAGACCCAGCTAATAGAGACCCCCCTAATAGAGGCACCGCTAATAGAGACTCCGCTAATAGAGACCCCGCTAATAGAGACCCCGCTAATAGAGGCACCGCTAATAGAGACCCCGCTAATAGAGGCCCCGTAATTGAGACCGCGCTAATAGAGATCCCGCTAATAGAGACCCCGCTAATAGACCCAGCTAATAGAGACCCCACTAATAGAGACTCCACTAATAGAGACCCCGCTAATAGAGGCCCCGCTAATAGAGACTCCGCTAATAGAGGCACCGCTAATAGAGACCCCGCTAATAGATCGGCTAATAGAGACCCCACTAATAGAGGGACGGCTAATAGAAACCCTGCTGATAGAGACCCCGTTAATAGAGTCCCCGCTAATAGAGACCCCGCTAATACAGACCCCGCTAATAGAGGCACCGCTAATAGAGACCCCGCTAATAGAGGACCTGCTAATAGAGACCCCGCTTAATAGAGGCCCCGCTAATAGAGACCCCGCTAATAGAGACCCCGCTAATAGAGACCCCGCTAATAGAGATCCCGCTAATAGAGGCCCCACTAATAGAGACCCCGCTAATAGGGGACCCGCTAATAGGGAGCCCGCTAATAGATACCCCGCTAATAGAGACCCCGCTAATAGAGACCCCACTAATAGAGACCCCGCTAATAGAGACCCCACTAATAGAGGCCCCGCTAATAGAGACCCCGTTAATAGAGACCCCGCTAATAGAGGCCCCGCTAATGGAGACCCCGCTAATAGAGACCCCGCTAATAGAGACCCCGCTAATAGAGGCCCCGCTAATAGAGACTCCGTTAATAGAGACCCCGCTAATAGCGACCCCGCTAATAGACCCCGCTAATAGAGGCCCTGCTAATAGTGGCCCCGCTAATAAAGTCCCGCTAATAGAGGCCCCACTAATAGAGACCCCGCTAATAGAGACCCTGCCCATAGAGAACCCGCTGATAGAGACCCCGCTATTGGAGACCCCACTAATAGATGCCCCGCTAATAGAGACATTGCCAATAGAGACCCCGATAATAGAGGCCTCGCTAATAGAGACACCGCTAATAGAGACCGCACTAATAGAGGCCCCGCTAATAGAGGCTCTGCTAATAGAGACCCCGCTAATTGAGACCCCGCTTATTGAGGCTCTGCTAATAGAGACCCCGCTAATAGAGGCCCCGCTAATAGAGATCCCGCTAACAGAGGCCCCGCTAATAGAGACCCCGCTAATAGAGGCCCCGCTAATAGAGGCCCCGCAAATATAGGCCCCGCTAATAGAGACCCCGCTAATAGAGACCCCGCTAATAGAGACCCCGCTAATTGACCCCGCTAATAAACCCCGCTAATAGTGACCCCGCTAATACAGACCCCCCTAATAGAGACCCCGGTAATTGAGGCCCCGCTAATAGAGACCCCGCTAATAGAGACCCCGCTAATAGAGACCCCGCTAATACAGACCCCGCTGATAGAGACCCCTCTAATAGAGACCCCGCTAATAGAGACCCAGCTAATAGAGGCCCCGGTAATAGAGAGCCCGCTAATAGAGAGCCCGCTAATAGAGGCCCTGCTAATAGAGACCCCGCTAATAGAGACCTCGCTAATAGAGATCCTGATAATAGAGACCCCGATAATAGAGACCCCACTAATAGACGCCGCTAATAGAGACCCCGCTAATAGAGACCCCGCTAATAGAGACCCCACTAATAGACCAGGCTAAAAGTGACCCCGCTAATAGAGGTCCCGCTAATAATAACTCTGCCCTGTGTGTAAGTGGGCAATCTGGGGAATACCCTGACACTCTGCCGAGTGCGTAAACTCTGGGGAATATCCTGACTCACTGCCCTGTGTGTTTAATGTGGGGAAAACCCCGACACTCTGCCCTGTCTGTATAAAGTGGTGCATACCCCGACACTTTTCCCAGTGTGTGTAAAGTGGGGAATATCCCGACACTCTGCCCTGTGTGTGTAAAGTGGGGAATATCCCAACACTCTGACCTGTGAGTGTAATGTGGGGAATACCTCGACACTCTGCCCTGTGTGTAATGTGGGGAATACCCCGACACTTTGTCCTGTGTGTGTAATGTGGGGAATACCCCGACACTCTGCCCTGTATGTAAAGTGGGCAATACCCCGACACTCTGACCTGCGTGTGTAATGTGGGGAATACCCCGACACTCGGAACTTTGTGTTCAATGTGGTGAACACCCCGACACTCTGCCCTGTGTGTAAAGTGTGGAATAACCCGACACTCTGCCCTGTGTGTGTAATGTGGGGAATACCGCGACACTCTTCCCTGTGTGTAATGTGGGGAATACCCCGACACTCTGCCCTGTGTGTGTATTGTGGGGAATACCCCAACACTCTGCATGCGTGTAATGTGGGGAATACCCCGGCACTCTGCCCTGTGTGTGATGTGGGGAATACCCCGACACGCTGCCCTGTGTGTGTAATGTGGGGAATGCCCCGACACTCTGCCCTGTGTGTGTAAAGGGGGGAACACGCCGATACGCTGCCCTGTGTGTACAATTTGGGGAATACCCCGACAGTCTGTACTGTGTGTACAATTTGGGGAATACCCCAACACTCTGTCCTGTGTGTAATGTGGGGAATACACCGACACTCTGCCATGTGTGTGTAAAGTGGGGAATGTCCCGACATTCTGCCCTGTGTATGTAATGTGGGGAATACCCCGACACTCTGCCCTGTGTGTGTAATGTGTGGAGTGCCCCGACACTCTGCTCTGTGTGTACAATGTGGGGAATACCCCGACACTCTGCCCTGTGTGTGTAATGTGGGGAATACCCCGACACTCTGCCCTGTGTGTGTAATGTGGGGAATACCCCAACACTCTGCCCTGTGTGTACATTGTGGGGAATACCCCGACACTCTGCCCTGTGTGTACATTGTGGGGAATACCCCGACACTCTGCCCTGTGTGTACATTGTGGGGAATACCCCGACACTCTGCCCTGTGTGTACAATGTGGGGAATACCCTAGCACTCTGCCCTGTGTGTGCAATGTGGGGAATACCCTGACACTCTGCCCTGTGTGTGTAATTTGGGGAATACCCCGACACTCTGCCTTGTGTGTAATGTGGGGAATACCCCTGTAGTGTATGTACCTTTAAGAGAGAACTACTTTTACAGCTCCTGTATACTGTAGGACCGGCAGTGACCACACCTGTATATAAGCCTTGAGCAGGCATCTGTACTGTTAGTCTACCCTCCTCCAGTAAACACCTGTTGATTGTTAATCTACAGGCTCCGTCTAGTTATTGAAGAACACCATACCTTAAGATTTACGGATTCAACAGTGGCGACGAGGTCGGTTCGAATCTACCTGCAACTCTGCATTTCCTTCCAAGGATTCGTTCCGGGAGGACGGTGGAAGAAAGTCGAGGCCAGAAGCACGGGTGTCGACCACGAGCAACCGCCCAGTCATCCGGCAGAGAGTGAACATCGCAGGGGAGGCTGTTGAGAGGTGGGCTTGGTTCTCCAGCCACGACGATCCAGCAACAGACTGGCAACAGGTACAGCGCAGACCCTTCCTGGACAGCGGCGGCTGGAGCCGACCGACGGCACAGAAAAGGCCGAGCAGCGTCGACGGGGTAAGAGAGAGGGTAGAGCACACAGGGCGCAGCCGGGGGTTGAAGACCGAGCGGCGTCGATGGAAAACAAAAAGAGAGAGAGGGTAAAGCACAACCGGGGTTCAGGACCGAGCAGCGGCAATGAGAGAGGCACAGGAGAACGCGCAGAGCACAGCCAGGGCTCAAGGGCGGAGCAGCATCTGCGGGGAAAGAAAGGGAGCGCGGGAGACGCCATTTGAGCCGCAGAGAAGAAGGGAGAGCGTGCCATTTGAGCCGCCGAGAAGAAGGGCGAGCGCGGGAAGAAAGGAAAGTGCGGGAGACGCCATTTTGAGCCAGCGGAGAATCACAGAATCACAGAAACCCCACAGTGCAGATAGAGGCCATTTCAGCCCATCGAGCCTGCACCGACACATATCCCACCCGATTTCCGCAACCCCTACACCGACACATATCCCACCCGATCCCCGTAACCCCTACACCAACACATATCCCACCCTATCCCCGTAACCCCACGTATTTAATCCCCCTAACACTAAGGGTCAATTTATCATAGCCAATCAACCTAACCCGCACATCTTTGGACTGTGGGAGGAAACCGGAGCACCCGGAGAAAACCCACGCAAACACGGGGAGAATGTGCAAACTCCACACAGACAGTCACCCGAGGCCGGATTCGAACCCGGGTCCCTGGCGCTGTGAGGCAACAGTGCTAACCACTATGCCACCGTGCTGCCACCGTGAAGAAGGGAGAGTGCGGGAGACGCCATTTTAGAAAGTCTAACCACACCCAGGGATGCCGAAGTGTGGCAGTGTCACTGCATTCGACAATGAAGTCGAAGATTGGGCGACATATGTGGAACGCATTGAGGTGTACTGCAAGGCGAATGAAGTGCCAGATGCCAGGGAAGCACTGGTTTTGTTGAATTCCATGGGTGCAAAAATGTATGGCTTACTGCAAAACCTAATAATCCCAGAGAAGCCAGTGGATAAGGATTTCAAAAGCATAGTGGAAATCCTACAGGACCACTTAAACCCCATACCGCTGCTGATAGCAGAAAGATTTAAGTTCCACAAAAGGAACCAGCAGAAAGACGAAAGTAATGCTGAGTATTTAATGGAACTGCGCAAGCTATCGAAACACTGCCAGTTTGGAATGGGACTAGCAGATACGTTAAGGGACAAGTTTGTGTGTGGGCTTCAAAGTGAAGGAACCCAGAAACGGCTGCTATCAGAAAAGGATCTTACGCTGGACAAGGCTTTCACCATGGCAGTATCACACGAAGCAGCCGCACGGGGCGCTGCAGAGATACAACGGAGACCGCAAGAATATGGCACCAATGAAATGTCATACGGAGCAGGGAAGTGTTATCGCTGCGGCAGAACAACACACGACCAGAAGGATTGTTGGTTCAAAGGCCAAGTGTGCAGACAGTGTGGAAAAGCAGGACACATAGCAAGAGTCTGCAGGTCGGGGAAGAAAACCAGCAGCAAGAAATCTCCACAGGAGAAGTACAAAAAGGTACATAAGGTGATGGACATTAGTTCAGATGAACAGAAAAGTGATAGAGACTCCGGAAGCAAGGAGCTGGGTTGTCTGAAACTACATAATGTAATCAAAATGCAGGATCACCAGACTATCTGGGTCACGCTCAAGATAGACGGAGTCCAAGTGAAAATGGAATTGGACACAGGATCAGCCCTAACAGTCATAAACCGAAGGGACTACAAGCGGCTATTCTCACATATACCCTTGAAAGCTACAGAGATTGTCTTGAAGACGTACACGGGGCAAAAAGTGTACCCCAAAGGAAAAATAAGGGTGAACGTGATATACAAAGGCCAGGAAATACCAAAAATGGACCTATATGTATTGCCAGATGGAGGACCACCACTACTAGGATGTGAATGGATCCGGAAGATACAATTAGATTGGCATTCCATACAGGCACTGAAGGTTGAGGCCAAAAAGGATGACGACGTCACACCTGGACGACTGTCAAAAATGCTAACTGATGCACAAGAAGTGTTCCAGGAGGGACTCGGAACACTAAAAGGCATAACAGCGATAATTAAAATAGAGGAAAATGCAAGCCCAAAGTTTTTTAAGGCCAGACCCGGTGCCTTATGCGATCCGACCAGCCGTCGAAGCAGAGCTGGAAGGTTTGGAACGTTCAGGAGTACTGTCCAAAGTGGACTGGAGCGAGTGGGCTACACCCATCATTCCTGTAATGAAGAGGTCGTTGAGTAATACGCCTGGGGAACCAAAGAAGGTCCGCATCTGTGGGGATTTTAAGGTGACAGTGAACCCAGTCCTTCACACGGTACAATATCCGCTTCCACGGATTGAAGATATTTTCGCCTCGCTATCTGGAGGTAAACGCTTCACTAAGATTGATCTGGCCCAGGCATACCTGCAAATGGAGGTAGAAGAAGCCTCGAAACAATACCTCACGATCAACACTCATAAAGGTCTCTACCAATACAACCGGCTGGTGTTCGGGGTAGCATCGGCTCCGGCTATTTGGCAAAGGGCAATGGATCAAGTCCTGCAAGGGATTTCAGGGACCCAGTGTTATTTGGACGACATCCTGGTCACGGGCGAAAATGACAGTGATCACCTCGCCAACCTGGAGAAGGTGCTCACTAGATTAAAGGAATATGGGCTACGAGCTAATCGCCACAAGTGCGAGTTTTTCCAGAAGCAGATCTCGTATTGTGGCCACGTTATTGATGAAGAGGGGTTACATAAGTCCCCTGAAAAGATTGAGGCAGTAGTCAAGGCTCCAGCACTGGAAAATGTGTCACAACTGAGGTCGTTCCTCGGGCTGGTGAACTACTACCATAAGTTCTTACCAAATTTGTCTACAGTATTACACCCACTGAACACCCTACTGCAACAGGGGGTACCATGGAACTGGAATGACGAATGTAAATGAGCTTTCCAGAAGTGCAAAGAATTGATCACATCAAAAGAGGTGTTGGCCCATTTCAACCCAGCACTACCAATTCGGTTGGCGTGTGATGCATCACCCTATGGTATTGGAGCGGTGCTGTCGCACAAATTCCCAGACGGGTTGGAGAGGCCAGTAGCCTTTGCGTCTCGGTCACTAACCTCAGCCGAGCGCAACTACGCCCAGATTGACAGGGAGGCCCTCAGCCTAGTATGGGGAGTAAAAAAATTCAACCACTATCTGCATGGGCAGAAGTTCACCTTGCTGACTGACCACCAACCACTTGTCTCCATCTTTAATCCAAAGAAGGGCGTTCCGGTGATGACTGCACTGTGATGAAATATGCCATTCATCACTCATCGGTATTCTCTGCCTGTGACTGTGGTTTGGTTTCAGTTTCATTTCCCTTACCTCCGTTCCGTTTCCTCACCATTGTATTGTATTGTGTGTAGGGCTCCGCCCATACCTGGCCCCTATGTAAGCAGGCCCAGCCTGCCTCACATCCAGTACAGCAGACCTCTGGATGGAAGATACCTCTCCACTGTGTGTTACCTTCTAAGTTAATAAAAGCCTTGTTTTGTTCCGCTAACATTGAGTCTCGGATTTATTGAGGCACATCATGCACAACGGCTACAAAGATGGTCCCTTTTTCTAGGGGTGAACCAATGTGAAATAGAGTATAAGGGCATGAAACAGCATGGAAACGCTGATGGGCTATCACGCCTGCCACTGCCTACTGTGGAGGAAGCACCAGCAGTGGACCCTATCGAAATATTTTATTCGTCGATAATTGAACGCTTGCCAGTAACTAACGCGGATATAGAGAAGGAGACCCGAAATGATCCGACACTGTCTCGGGTATATGATTTGACGGTGAAGGGATGGCCAACACATGGCGACTCACTGTTGCCAGCATTCTCATCCAGAAGAGAACAGCTGTCAGTATGCCAGGGGACAGTGATGTGTGGATCCCGAGTGGTAATTCCACCCAAGTTAAGGGAGAGAGTGCGCAATGAGCTTCACGAAGGCCATCTGGGAGGGGTGAAAATGAAAAGCCTTGCTAGGGCTTATGTGTGGTAGCCGGGGATCGATCAACAAATCGAGGACCTAACAAAGAGCTGCTCAGGATGCCAGAAGTTCCAAAATGCACCACCACATGCCCCTCTACACCCATGGGAGTGGCCCTCCTCTCCATGGCAATGGATGCATATTGATTTTGCTGGTCCATTCATGGACTCAATGTTCTTAATAGCAGTGGTTGCGCACTCAAAATGGCCTGAGGTGATCAAAATGTCCTCCACCACTACAGAGATAACGATTGCAGTCCTACGGACCATATTTGCCAGGAACGGCTTGCCAGAGCAGATTTGCTCTGATAACGGACCACAGTTTGTGTCCGAAGAGTTTCGGAAATTTATGAGAAGGAATGGGGTAAGGCATTACACATCCGCCCCGTATCATCCAGCCACAAATGGATTGGCTGACAGGTTTGTACAAACCTTTAAAAAGGCAAGAAGGGCCATGTGTGATGATGACATTCCACTACAGCATAAGGTGGACAATTTCCTGTTAGCCTACAGAAATGCGACACATGCAGTTACCAACCAGACCCCAGCCATGATGTTCTTTAACCGAAGGTTGAGATCTCGTCTGGATTTGCTCAGACCAAATGTGCGAAGAAACGTTGAGGATAAGCAATTCCAGCACATCAATGAGAAGCCGATAAGGAGCTTCAATGTAGGACAACCAGTCTTCGCCCGTGACTACCGAACAGAGGAATGGCAACCCGGAACGATATGCACAGGGCAGAGGCCACTAATGTACACAGTGGATGTCGGGGAGAACATTGTGCGACGCTACGTCGACCAGATCCTAGCGTCACAGGAACGAGTCAACCCCATGTCTCGCGTACCTGGGGATGAACCCGACATACCGGTAGCATCTACCCCAGAAACAGTAGCATCGGAAGCTGATGAACCAACCGACGACAGGGGGCCAGAATCGCCTCCGCACCAAGAGCAAGACACTCAGGAAAGGCGCTATCCAGAAAGGATCAGAAAGCCGCCCCAAAGACTGAATTTATAAATGGACTATTTTCAGTTAATGTTGCATGTTAAAACTGTTAATTGTTAAATGAATGTTATGGTACTGTTAATCTAAAAGGGGAGGAATTGTAGTGTATGTGCCTTGAAGAGAGAACTACTTTTACAGCTCCTGTATACTGTAGTACGGGCAGTGACCACACATGTATATAAGCCTTGAGCAGGCATCTGTACTGTTAGTATTTAGACTACCCTCCTCCAGTAAACACCTGTTGATTGTTAACCTGCAGACTCCGTCTAGTTATTGAAGAACACCATACCTTAAGATTTACAGATTCAACAAATACCACAACACTCTTCCCTGTGTGTAATGTGGGGAATACCCCGACACTCTACCCTGTTTGTGAAATGGGGGGAATACCCCGACACTCTGCCCTGTGTGTGTAATATGGGGAATACCCCGACACACTACCCTGTCTGTGTATAGTCGGGAATACCCCGACACTCTGCCCTGTGTGCACAATTTGGGGAATACCACAACACTCTGTCCTGTGTGTAATGTGGGGAATACGCCGACACTCAACCCTGTGTGTGTAATTTGGGGAACATCCCGACACTCTGCCCTGTGTGTAATGTGCGGAATACCCCGACTCTCTGCCCTGTGTGTACAATGTGGGAAATACCCCGACACTCTCCCCTGTGTGTGTAATGTGGGGAATACCCCGACACTCTGCCCTGTGTGTAATGTGGGGAATACCCCGACACTCTGTCCTGTGTGTACAATGTGGGGAATACCTCGACACTCTGCCCTGTGTGTGTAATGCGGGGAATACGCAGACACTCTGCCCTGTGTGTAATGTGGGGAATGACCCGACACTCTGACATGAGTGTGTAATGTGGGGAATACCCCGACACTCTGCCCTGTGTGTACAATGTGGGGAATACCCCAACACTCTGCCCTGTGTGTGATGTGGGGAATACCCCAACACTCTGCCCTGTGTGTGCATTGTGGGGTATACCCCAACACACTGCCCTGTGTGTAATGTGGGGAATACCCCGACACTCTGCCCTGTGTGTAATGTGGGGCATACCCCGACACTCTGCCCTGAGTGTAATGTGGGGAATACCCCGACACTCTGCCCTGTGTGTGTAATGTGGGGAATACCCCGACACTCTGTCCTGTGTGTAATGTGGGGAATACCCCGACACTCTGCCCTGTGTGTACAATGTGGAGAATTCCCCGAGACTCAGCCCTGTGTGTGTAATGTGGGGAATACCCCGAAACTCTGCCCTGTGTGTGTAATGTGGGAAATACTCCAACACTCTGCCCTGTGTGTGTACTGTGGGGAATACCCCAACAATCTGCCCTGTGTGTAATGTGGAGTATACCCCAACACGCTGCCCTGTGTGTGTATTGTGGGGAATACCCCGACACTCTGCCCTGTGTGTGTAATGTGGGGAATACACCGACACTCTGCCCTGTGTGTAATGTGGGGAATACCCCAACACTCTGTCCTGTGTGTACAATGTGGGGAATACCCCGACACTCTGCCCTGTGTGTGTAATGTGGGGAATACGCAGACACTCTGCCCTGTGTGTAATGTGGGGAATGACCCGACACTCTGACATGAGTGTGTAATGTGGGGAATACCCCGACACTCTGCCCTGTGTGTGATGTGGGGAATACCCCAACACTCTGCCCTGTGTGTGCATTGTGGGGTATACCCCAGCACTCTGCCCTGTGTGTAATGTGGGGAATACCCCGACACTCTGCCCTGTGTGTAATGTGGGGCATACCCCGACACTCTGCCCTGTGTGTGTAATGTGGGGAATACCCCGACACTCTGCCCTGTGTGTACAATGTGGGGAATACCCCGACACTCTGCCCTGTGTGTAATGTGGGGAATACCCTGACACTCTGCCCTGTGTGTACAATGTGGGGAATACCCCGACATTCTTCCCTGAGTGTAATGTGGGGAGTACCCCAACACTCTGCCCTGTGTGTGTATTGTGGGGAATACCCCGACCATCTGCCCTTTGTGTGTAATGTGGGGAATACCCCGACACTCTGCCCTGTGTGTGTAATGTGGGGAATACCCCGACACTCTGCCCTGTGTGTAATGTGGGGAATACCCCGACACTCTGCCCTGTGTGTGTAATGTGGGGAATACCCCGACACTCTGCCCTGTGTGTAATGTGGGGAATACCCCGACACTCTGCCCTGTGTGTGTAATGTGGGGAATACCCCGACACTCTGCCCAGTTTGTGTAATGTGGGGAATACCCCGACACTCTGTCCTGTGTGTAATGTGGGGAATACCCCAACACTCTGCCCTTTGTGTAATGTGGGGAATACCCCGACACTCTGCCCTGTGTGTGTAAAGTGGGGAATACCTTGACACTCTGCCCTGTGTGTAATATGGGGAATACCCCGACACTCTGCCCTGTGTCTAAAATGTGGGGAATACCCCGACACTCTGCCCTGAGTGTGTAATGTGGGGAATACCTTGACACTCTGCCCTGTGTGTAATATGGGGAATACCCCGACACTCTGCTCTGTGTCTAAAATGTGGGGAATACCCCGACACTCTGCCCTGTGTGTGTAATGTGGGGAATACCCTGACATTCTGCCCTGTGTGTAATGTGGGGAATATCCCAACACTCTGCCCTGTGTCTGAAATGTGGGGAATACCCCGACACTCTGCCCTGTGTGTGTAATGTGGGGAATACCCCGACATGCTGCCCTGTGTGTAATGTGGGGAATACCCCGAATTCAGTCCTGTGTGTACAATGTGGGGAATACCCCGACACTCTGCCCTGTGTGTGTAATGTGGGGAATACGCAGACACTCTGCCCTGTGTGTACAATGTGGGGAATACCCCAACACTCTGCCCTGTGTGTGTATTGTGGGGTATACCCCAACACTCTGCCCTGTGCGTAATGTGGGGAATACCCCGACACTCTGCCCTGTGTGTGTATTGTGGGGTATACCCCAACACTCTGCCCTGTGTGTGTATTGTGGGGTATACCCCAACACTCTGCCCTGTGCGTAATGTGGGGAATACCCCGACTCTCTGCCCTGTGTGTAATGTGGGGAATACCCCGACACTCTGCCCTGTGTGTGTAATGTGGGGAATACCCCGACATTCTGCCCTGAGTGTAATGTGGGGAATACCCCAACACTCTGCCCTGTGTGTACAATGTGGGGAATACCCCGACATTCTGCCCGAGTGTAATGTGGGGAATACCCCAACACTCTGCCCTGTGTGTACAATGTGGAGAATTCCCCGAGACTCAGCCCTGTGTGTGTAATGTGGGGAATACGCAGACACTCTGCCGTGTTTGTATAATGTGTGGAAAACCCTGACACTCTGCCCTGTGTGTAATGTGGGGAATACCACAACACTCTGCCCTGTGTGTAATGTGGGGAATACTCCAACACTCTGCCCTGTGTGAGTAATGTGGGGAATACCCCGACACTCTGCCCTGTGTGTAATGTGGGGAATACCGCGACACGCTGCCCTGTGTGTGTATTGTGGGGAATACCCCAACACTCTGCATGTGTGTAATGTGGGGAATACCTCGACACTCTGCCCTGTGTGTGATGTGGGGAATACCCCGACACTCTGCCCTTTGTGTGTAATGTGGGGAATACCCCGACACTGTGCCCTGTGTGTTCAATGTGGGGAATACCCCGACATTCTGCCCTGTGTGTTCAATGTGGGGAATACCCCGACATTCTGCCCTGTGTGTTCAATGTGGGAAATACCCTGACACTCTGCCCTGTGTGTACAATTTGGGGAATACCCCAACACTCTGTCCTGTGTGTAATGTGGGGAGTACCCCGACATTCTGCCCTGTGTGTGTAATGTGGGGAATACCCCGACACTCTGCCCTGTGTGTATAATGTGGGGAATACCCCGACACTCTGCCCTGTGTGTGTAATGTGGGGAATATCCCGACATTCTGCCCTGTGTGTACAATGAGGGGTATACCCCAGCACTCTGCCCTGTGTGTGTAATGTGGGGAATACCCTGACACTCTGCCCTGAGTGTGATGTGGGGAATACCCCAACACTCTGCCCTGTGTGTGTAATATGGGGAATACCCTGACACTCTGCCCTGTGTGTGCAAAGTGCGGAATACCCCAACAGCACGGTGGCATAGTGGTTAGCACTGTTGCCTCACAGCGCCAGGGACCCGGGTTCGAATCCGGCCTCGGGCGACTGTCTGTGTGGAGTTTGCACATTCTCCCTGTGTTTGCGTGGGTTTCCTCCGGGTGCTCCGGTTTCCTCCCACAGTCCAAAGGTGTGCGGGTTAGGTTGATTGGCTATGATAAATTGACCCTTAGTGTTAGGGGGATTAAATACGTGGGGTTATGGGGATAGGGTGGGATATGTGTTGGTGTAGGGGTTACGGGGATCGGGTGGGATATGTGTCGGTGCAGGCTCGATGGGCCGAAATGGCCTCTATCTGCACTGTGGGGTTTCTGTGATTCTGTGATTCTGTGACTCTGCCCTGTGTGTGTATTGTGGGGAATACCCCGAAACTCTGCCCTGTGTGTGTAATGTGTGGAACACCCCAACACTCTGCCCTGTGTGCATAATGTGAGGAATACCCCGACACTCTGCCCTGTGCGTGTAATGTGTGGAATACCCCGACACTCTGCCCTGTGTGTAATGTGGGGAGTACCCCGACACTCTGCCATGTGTGTGTACTGTGGGGAATTCCTCGACACTCTGCCCTGTGTGTGTAATGTGGGGAATACCCCGACACTCTGCCCTGGGTGTATAATGTGGGGAATATCCTGACACTCTGCCCCTTGTGTAATGTAGGGAATACCACAACACTCTTCCCTGTGTGTAATGGGGGGAATACCCCGACACTCTACCTTGTTTGTGTAATGGGGGGAATACCCCGACACTCTGCCCTGTGTGTGTAATGTGGCGAATACCCCGACACACTAAGCTGTCTGTGTAAAGTCAGGAATAACCCTATTATTTCCACGTATAATTGAGACACGGACAGCAGGAGTTAATTATAACAAGTCTTTACTGAATGGAGACAATCGGGAAACTGAAACTACAGAAGCTTGCCAGCGCCTTTTATACAGGGGTGGTCACTGCCAGTACTGCAGTCTGAGACCAGTTATTCCCTTAAAGGTACATACACAACAATTCCTCCCCTTTTAGTTAAACAGTACATAACATTCATTTAACAACTAAATAATAACTAATTACAATCACAATTACGGTTGCTAGATACATTGGTTGAGGTTAAGCAATTATAAGTTCAGTCTTTGAGGAGGCTTCCTGATTCTGTCTGGATAACGCCTCTTTGGGGTATCAGGTTCTTCTGGCAAGGTTGAGTCTGGATCAATGTCGTTGTTTGGTTCATCTGCTTCCAATATCACTGATTCTGCGGTAACTGCAATTGGTACGTCGGTTTCATCGCCAGGTGTATCAGATCGTGGTGTGGAGTTGACGTTTTCCAGTGACTCTAGAATCTGGTCAGCATGGCGTCTTACAATGCTCTCTCCAACGTCCACGGTATACATGAGAGGTCCTTGCCGTGTACAAATTGTTCCTGGCTGCCATTTCTCCGTGCGGTAGTCCCGGGCCAAAACTGGTTGACCAATTTTAAAACTCCTGGTCGGCCTTTCATTCATATTCTGAAACTGCCTGTTCTCCACCTCTCTTCGGACGTTTGGCTTAACCAAATCCAAGCGGCATCGTAGTCTTCGATTGAAGAACATCATGGCTGGAGTTTGGTTGGTAACCGCATGTGTCGCATTCCGGTAGGCAAACAAGAAGTTGTCCACCTTGTGTTGTAGGGGTATGTCTTCATTACACATTGCCTTGATAGCCTTCTTGAATGTTTGAACAAACCTCTCGGCCAATCCATTAGTGGCTGGATGATATGGGGCAGATGTGTAATGCTTAAAACCATTGTTCTTTAAGAACCTCCGGAACTCTTCAGACACAAACTGTGGTCCATTGTCAGAGCAAATCTGTTCAGGCAGCCCATTCCTGGCGAATATGGTTCGTAAGACTGTGATAGTTTTTTCTGTGGTGGTTGAGGACATTTTTATTACCTCTGGCCACTTTGAATGTGCATCCACCGCAATTAAAAACATCGAGTCCATGAAGGGACCAGCAAAATCAATGTGCACCCTTTGCCATGGAGATGAGGGCCACTCCCATGGATGTAGAGGGGCTTGTGGTGGGGCGTTTTGGACCTTCTGGCATCCTGTACAGCTCTTGGTCATCTCTTCGATTTCTCTATCGATTCCCGGCCGCCACACAAATGCTCTGGCTAAGTTCTTCATTTTAACCCCTCCCAGATGACCCTCATGAAGCTCATTGAGTACTCTATCCTTCAATTTGGGTGGTATTACTACTCTGGATCCACACATCAAGGTTCCTCTGCACACTGACAGCTGTTCTCTTCTCGGCGAGAATGCTGGCAGCAGTGGTTCACCATGTGCTGGCCATCCCTTCACCGTTAAATCATAGACCCGGGATAGTGTCGGGTCATTTCGTGTTTCCTTTTCTATGTTTGCATTCGTCACAGGGAGACATTCGACTATGGTCGAGTGGAATATCTCCATTGGATCCACTGCAAGTTCTTCTTCCACCATCGGCAACGGTAGGCGTGACAATCCATCAGCATTCCCATGCTGTTTAGTTCCTTTGTACTCGATGTCATATTGGCGTGCCCCTAGGAAAAGGGACCACCTCTGTAGCCGTGTGCCGTCATTATCGGTACGCCCTTCTGAGGGTTGAAAATGGAGACAAGAGGTTGATGATCAGTTAGTAGAGTAAATTTTTGACCGTGCAGGTAGTGATTGAACTTCTTCACCCCCCACACTAGGCTGAGGGCCTCTCTGTCAATCTGGGCGTAGTTACGCTCGGCTGAAGTTAACGAGCGTGACGCAAAAGCTATCGGCCTCTCTAAACCATCAAGGAATTTATGTGACAGTACCGCCCCAATGCCGTAGGGAGACGCATCACACGCCAGCCTTATCGGTAGTGATGGGTTGTAGTGAGCTAATACTTCTCTTGAAGTGATTAAGTCCTTACTCTTCTGAAAGGCCCGCTTACAGTCATTGCTCCATTTCCATGCTACTCCCGTTCGTAGTAGGGCGTTCATATTTCGTTTGCCTCGCAATATACCTCGACTCTTTCCACATACGTGGTCCAGTCCTCTATTGCATTATCAAAGGCAGTGATACAGCCAGTCTTCGGCATCTTGAAAATCTAAAATGGCGCCTCCCGCGCTTTGCCTTCTTCCCCGATTTAACAAAATGGCACCTCCCGCGCTTTGCCTTCTTCCCCGCTGATTAAGATGGCGCCTCCTGCGCTTTGCCTTCTTCCCTGCTGGATTAAGATGGCAGCTCCCGCGCTTTGCCTTCTTCCCCGCTGTTGCTAGTGCTGCTTTCCGCGGTTTCCGTTGCAACCTGCAGCTCCTCGCGGTTTTCTGCGTGTTTAATATTTCTTTTTTTTAAATTTTATTATTTTCCCGTCGTGGAACAATCCTGTGGGACTCTTGCCTCCCTCTTCTCGAGTCCGTACGCTGCCCGGCTTCGTAGCACCAGCCGCGCCCTGTGTGCTCCACCCTCTCTCTCTCCTCTTCCCGACAACGCTGCTCGGCCCCGTTGCAAGCCACCCGCTCGAGGTCTCGACCGCCGCAGCCCAGGAAGGATCAGTGTACTACCTGCCACCAGCCCGATTAGCTGAAGCACCGTCGACAGGACCCAGGCCCCGCTCTCGACAGCTTCTCCTGTAATCTTCAACTCCGCTAACACAGGGGCGGATGCCCACGGTCGACGCCCGTTTCTATTGCTTCTTTCTTCCTTCTGGCCTCGACCGCTGCTCACTTCGCTTCAGGAATGGATCCCATGAGGTGGTGCAGACTGTAGGTAAGTTCGTATCTGCTCGTCGCCAATATTATGTCCGCGTATAATTGAGACACGGACAGCAGGAGTTGATCATAACAAGTCTTTACTGAATGGAGACAATCGGGAAACTGAAAATACAGAAGCTTGCAAGCGCCTTTTATACAGGGGTGGTCACTGCCGGTACTGCAGTCTGAGACCAGTTATTCCCTTAAAGGTACATACACAACAAACCCGACACTCTGCCCTGTGTGTGTAAAGTGGGGAATACCCCGACACTCTGTCCTGTGTGTGTAACGTGGGGAATACCTCGACACTCTTCCCTGTGTGTGTAAAGTGGGGAATATCCCGACACTCTGCCCTGTGAGTGTAATGTGGGGAATACCCCGACACTCTGCCCTGTGTGTAATATGGGGAAAACCCCGACACTCTGCCCTGTGTGTAATGTGGGAAATACCCCGACACTCTGCCCTGTGTGTGTAACGTGGGGAATACCCCGACACTCTGCCATGTGTGTGTAATGTGGGGAATACCAAGACACTCTGCCCTGTGTGTGTAATGTGGGGAATACCCCGACACTCTGCCCTGTGTGTACACTGTGGGGAATACCCCGACACTCTGCCCTGTGTGTGTAACGTGGGGAATACCCCGACACTCTGCCCTGCATCTGTAATGTGGGGAATACCCCGACACTCTGCCCTGTGTCTGTAATGTGGGGAATACCCCGACACTCTGCCCTGTGTGTAATGTGGGGAATACCCCGACAATCTGCCCTGTGTGTACAATGTGGGAAATACCGCGTCAGCCTCCCCTGTGTGTGTAATGTGGGGAATATCCCGACACTGTGCCCTGTGTGTAATGTGGGGAATACCCCGACACTCTGCCCTGTGTGCATAATGTGGGAAATACCCCGACAGTCTGCCCTGTGTGTGTAATGTGGGGAGTACCCCGACACTCTGCTCTGTGTGTACAATGTGGGGAATACCCCGACATTCTGCCCTGTGTGTGTAATGTGGGGAATACCCCGACACCCTGCCCTGTGTGTACAATGTGGGGAATACCCGACACTCTGCCCTGTGTCTGTAATGTGGGGAATACCCCGACACCCTGCCCTGTGTGTTCAATGTGGGGAATACCCCGACACTCTTCCCTGTGTGTGCAATGTGGGGAATACCCCGACACTCTGTCCTGTGTCTGTAATGTGGGGAATACCGCGACACCCTTCCCTGTGTGTGCAAAGTGGGGAATAACCCGACATTCTGCCATGTGAGTGTAATGTGGGGAAATCCCAACACTCTGCCCTGTGTCTGTAATGTGGAGAATACCCCGACACTCTGCTCTGTGTGTACAATGTGGGGAATACCTCGACACTCTTCCCTGTGTGTAATGTGGGGAATATCCCGACACTCTGCCCTGTGTGTGTAATTTGGGGAATACCCCGACACTCTGCCCTGTGTGTGTAATTTGGGGAATACCTCGACACTCTTCCCTGTGTGTAATGTGGGGAATACCCCGACACTCTGTCCTGTGTGTGTAACGTGGGGAATACCTCGACACTCTTCCCTGTGTGTGTAAAGTCGGGAATATCCCCACACTCTGCCCTGTGTGTGTAATATGGGGAATAGCCCGACACTCTGCACTGTGTGTGTAATGTGGGGAATACCTCGACACTCTGCCCTGTGTATCTAAAGTGGGGAATATCCCGACACTCTGCTCTATGTGTGTAATGTGGGGAATATCCCGACACTCTGCCCTGTGTGTGTAATGTGGGGAATACCCCGACACTGTGCACTGTGTGTGTAATGTGGGGAATACCCCGACAGTCTGCCCTGTGTGTAATGTGGGGAATACCCCGACACTCTGCCCTGTGTGTACAATGTGGGGAAAACCCCGACACTTTGCCCTGTGTGTGTAATGCGGGGAATACCCCGACACTCTGCCCTGTGTGTGTAATATGGGGAATACCCCAACACTCTGCCCTGTGTGTGTAATGTGGGGAATACCCAGACAATCAGCCCTGTGTGTGTAATTTGGGGAATATCCCGACACTCTGCACTGTGTGTAATGTGGGGAATACCCCGACACTTGGAACTTTGTGTGTAATTTGGGGAAAACCGCGACACTCTGCCCTGTGTGTAGTGTGCGGAATACCCCGACTCTCTGCCCTGTGTGTACAATGTGGGAAATACCCCGACACTCTCCCCTTTGTGTGCAATGTGGGGAATACCCCGACATTCTGCTCTGTGTGTACAATGTGGGGAATACCCCGACACTCTGCCCTGTGTGTAATGTGGGGAATACCCCGACACTCTGCCCTGTGTGTGTAATGTGGGGAATACCCCGACACTCTGCCCTGTGTGTAATGTGGGGAATACCCTGACACTCTGCTCTGTGTGTACAATGTGGGGAATACCCCGACACTCTGCACTGTGTGTGTAATGTGGGGAATACCCCAACACCCTGCACTGTGTGTACAATGTGGGGAATACCCCGACACTCTGCCCTGTGTCTGTAATGTGGGAAATACCCCGACACTCTGCCCTGTGTGTGTAATGTGGGGAATACCCCGACACTCTGCCCTGTGTGTGTAATGTGGGGAATACCCCGACACTCTGCCCTGTGTGTGCAATGTGGGGAAAACCCCGACACTCTGCCCTGTGTGTACATTGCGGGGAATACCCCGACACTCTGCCCTTTGTGTTCAATGTGGGGAATACCCCGACTCTCTCCCCTGTGCGTGTAATGTGGGAAACACACCGACATTCTGCCCTGTGTGTACAGTGTGGGGAATACCGCGACACCCATCCCTGTGTGTGCAAAGTAGGGAATAACCCGACATTCTGCCGTGTGAGTGTAATGTGGGGAAATCCCAACACTCTGCCCTTTGTGTACAATGTGGGGAATACCCCGACACTCTGCCCCGTGTGTGTAATGTGGGGAATACCCCGACACTCTGCCCTGTGTGTGTAATGTGGGGAGTACCCCGACACTCTGCTCTGTGTGTACAATGTGGGGAATACCCCGACACTCTGCCCTGTGTCTGTAATGTGGGGAATACCCCGACACTCTGCTCTGTGTGTACAATGTGGGGAATACCCCGACACTCTGCCCTGTGTGTTCAATGTGGGGAATACCCCGGCACTCTTCCCTGTGTGTGCAAAGTGGCGAATACCCCGACAGTCTGCCCTGTGTGTGTGATGTGGGGAATACCTCGACACTCTTCCTTGTGTGTAATGTGGGGAATATCCCGACACTCCGACCTGTGTGTGTAAAGTGGGGAATACCTCGACACTCTTCCCTGTGCGTAGTGTGGGCAATACCCCGACACTCTGCCCTGTGTGTGTAATTTGGGGAATACCCTGACACTCTGCCCTGTGTGTAATGTGGGGAATACCCCGACACTCAGCCCTGTGTGTGTAATTAGGGGAATGTCCCGACACTCTGCACTGTGTGTAATGTCGGGAATACCCCGACACTCGGAACTTTGTGTGTAATTTGGGGAAAACCCCGACACTCTGCCCTGTGTGTAGTGTGCGGAATACCCCGACTCCCCGCCCTGTGTGTACAATGTGGGAAATACCCGGACACTCTCCCCTTTGTGTGCAATGCGGGAAATACCCCGACATTCTGCTCTGTGTGTACAATGTGGGGAATACCCCGACACTCTGCCCTGTGTGTAATGTGGGGAATACCCCGACACTCTGCCCTGTGTGTGTAATGTGGGGAATACCCCGACACTCTGCCCTGTGTGTGTAATGTGGGGAATACCCCGACATTCTGCCCTGTGTATATTGTGGGGAAAACCCCAACACTCTGCCCTGTGTGTTCAATGTGGGAAATATCCTGACACTGTACCCTGAGTGTACAATTTGGGGAATACCCCGACACTCTGTCCTGTGTGTGTAATGTGGGGAGTATCCCGACACTCTGCTCTGTGTGTACAGTGTGGGGAATACCCCGACACTCTGCCCTGTGTGTGTAATGTGGGGAATACCCCGACACCCTGCTCTGTGTGTACAATGTGGGGAATACCCCGACACTCTGCCCTGTGTCTGTAATGTGGGGAATACCCCGACACTCTGCTCTGTGTGTACAATGTGGGGAATACCCCGACACTCTGCCCCGTGTGTGTAATGTGGGGAATACCCCGACACTCTGCTCAGTGTGTACAATGTGGGGAATACACCGACACTCTGCCCTGTGTGTTCAATGTGGGGAATACGCCAACACTCTTCCCTGTGTGTGCAAAGTGGGGATACCCCGACACTCTGCCCTGTGTGTGTGATGTGGGGAATACCTCGACACTCTTCCCTGTGTGTAATGTGGGGAATATCCCGACACTCCGACCTGTGTGTGTAAAGTGGGGAATACCTCGACACACTTCCCTGTGTGTAATGTGGGGAATACCCCGACATTCTGCCCTGTGTGTGTAATTTGGGGAATACCCCGACACTCTGCCCTGTGTGTGTAAATTGGTGAATGCCTCGACACTCTTCCCTGTGTGTGTAATGTGGGGAATACCTCGACACTCTTCCCTGTGTGTGTAAAGTGGGGAATATCCCAACACTCTGCCCTGTGTGTAATGTGGGGAATACCCCGACACTCTGCTCTGTGTGTGTAATGTGGGGAATACCCCGACACTCTGCCCTGCGTGTTCAATGTGGGGAATACCCCGACACTCTTCCCTGTGTGTGCAAAGTGGGGAATACCCCGACACTCTGCCCTGTGAGTGTAATGTGGGGAATACCGCGACACCCTTCCCTGTGTGTGCAAAGTGGGGAATAACTCGACATTCTGCCGTGTGAGAGTAATGTGGGGAATTCCCAACACTCTGCCCTGTGTGTACAATGTGGGGAATACCCCGGCACTCTGCCCTGTGTCTGTAATGTGGGGATTACCCCGACACTCTGCTCTGTGTGTACAATGTGGGGAATACCCCGGCACTCTGCCCTGTGTCTGTAATGTGGGGAATACTCCGACACTCTGCTCTGTGTGTACAATGTGGGGAATACCTTGACACTCTTCCCTGTGTGTAATGTGGGGAATATCCCGACACTCTGCCCTGTTTGTGTAAAGTGGGGAATACCACGACATTCTGCCCTGTGTGTGTAATTTGGGGAATACCACGACACTCTGCCCTGTGTGTGTAATGTGGGGAATACCTCGACACTCTTCCCTGTGTGTAATGTGGGGAATACCCCGACACTCCGTCCTGTGTGTGTAACGTGGGGAATACCTCGACACTCTTCCCTGTGTGTGTAAAGTCGGGAATATCCCGACACTCTGCCCTGTGAGTGTAATGTGTGGAATACCCCAACACTCTGCCCTGTGTGTAATATGGGGAATAGCCCGACACTCTGCCCTGTGTGTGTAATGTGGGGAATACCCCGACACTCTGCCCTGAATATGTAATGTGGGGAATACCTTGACACTCTGCCCTGTGTATGTAAAGTGGGGAATATCCCGACACTCTGCCCTGTGTGTGTAATGTGGGGAATACCCCGACACTGTGCACTGTGTGTGTACTGTGGGGAAATCCCGACACTCTGCCCTGTGTGAACAATGTGGGGAATTTCCTGACACTCTGCCCTGTGTGTAATGTGGGGAATACCCCGACAGTCTGCCCTGTGTGTAATGTGGGGAATACCACAACACTCTTCCCTGTGCGTAATGTGTGGAATACATTACCCACTCTGCCCTGTGTGTGTAATGTGGGATATGCCCCGACACTCTGCCCTGTGTGTATAATGTGGGGAATAACCCGACACTCAGCCCTGTGTGTGTAATTTGGGGAATATCCCGACACTCTGCACTGTGTGTAATGTGGGGAATACCCCGACACTCGGAACTTTGTGTGTAATTTGGGGAAAACACCGACACTCTGCCCTGTTTGTAGTGTGCGGAATACCCCGACTCTCTGCCCTGTGTGTACAATGTGGGAAATACCCCGACACTCTCCCCTTTGTGTGCAATGTGGGGAATACCCAGACATTCTGCTCTGTGTGTACAATGTGGGGAATACCCCGACACTCTGCCCTGTGTGTAATGTGGGGAGTACCCCGACACTCTGCCCTGTGTGCGTAATGTGGGGAATACCCCGACACTCTGCCCTGTGTGTGTAATGTGGGGAATACCCCGACACTCTGCCCTGTGTGTAATGTGGGAAATACCCTGACACTCTACTCTGTGTGTGTAATGTGGGGAATACCTCGACACTCTGCCCCATATGTGTAATGTGGGGAATACCCTGACACTCTGCCCTGTGTCTGTCATGTGGGGAATACCTCGACACTCTTCCCTGTGTGTTCAATGTGGGGAATACCCCGACACTCTTCCCTGTGTGTGCAAAGTGGGGAATACCCCGACACTCTGCCCTGTGAGTGTAATGTGGGGAAATCCCAACACTCTGCCCTGTGTGTTCAATGTGGCGAATACCCCGACACTCTGCCCTGTGTCTGTAATGTGGGGAATACTCCGACACTCTGCTCTGTGTGTACAATGTGGGGAATACCTCGACACTCTTCCCTGTGTGTAATGTGGGGAATATCCCGAAACTCTACCCTGTTTGTGTAAAGTGGGGAATACCCCGACATTCTGCCCTGTGTGTGTAATTTGGGGAATACCCCGACACTCTGCCCTGTGTGTGTAATTTGGGGAATACCCCGACACTCTGCCCTGTGTCTGTAATGTGGGGAATACCTCGACACTCTTCCCTGTGTGTAATGTGGGGAATACCCTGACACTCTGTCCTGTGTGTGTAACGTGGGGAATACCTCGACACTCTTCCCTGTGTGTGTAAAGTCGGGAATATCCCGACACTCTGCCCTGTGAGTGTAATGTGTGGAATACCCCGACACTCTGCCCTGTGTGTAATATGGGGAATAGCCGACACTCTGCCCTGTGTGTGCAATGTGGGGAATACCCCGACACTCTGCCCTGAGTATGTAATGTGGGGAATATCCCGACACTCTGCCCTGTGTGTGTAATGTGGGGAATACCCCGACACTGTGCACTGTGTGTGTAATGTGGGGAAATCCCGACACTCTGCCCTGTGTGTACAATGTGGGGAATTTCCTGACACTCTGCCCTGTGTGTAATTTTCGGAATACCCCGACAGTCTGCCCTGTGTGTAATGTGGGGAATACCACAACACTCTTCCCTGTGCGTAATGTGGGGAATACCCCGACACTCAGCCCTGTGTGTGTAATTTGGGGAATATCCTGACACTCTGCACTGTGTGTAATGTGGGGAATACCCCGGCACTCGGAACTTTGTGTGTAATTAGGGGAAAACCCTGAAACTCTGCCCTGTGTGTACAATGTGGGGAAAACCCTGACATTCTGCTCTGTGTGTACAATGTGGGGAATACCCCGACACTCTGCCCTGTGTGTAATGTGGGGAATACCCCGACACTCTGCCCTGTGTGTGTAATGTGGGGAAAACCCCGACACTCTGCTCTGTGTGTACAATGTGGGGAATACCCCGACACTGTGTAATGTGTGTGTAATGTGGGGAATACCCCGATACTCTGCCCTGTGTGTGTAATGTGGGATATACCCCGACACTCTGCCCTGTGTGTGTAATGTGGGGAATACCCCGACACACGACCCTGTTTGTGAAAAGTCGGGAGTACCCCGACACACAGCCCTGTGTGTGTAATTTGGGGAATATCCCGACACTCCGCACTGTGTTTAATGTGGGGAATACCCTGACACTCGGAACTTTGTGTGTAATTTGGGGAAAACCCCGACACTCTGCCCTGTGTGTACAATATGGGAAATACCCCGACACTCTCCCCTTTGTGTGCAATGTGGGGAATACCCCGACACTCTGCCCTGTGTGTAATGTGGGGAATACCCCGACACTCTGCCCTGTGTGTTCAATGTGGGAAATACCCTGACACTCTGCCCTGTGTGTGTAATGTGGGGAATACCCCGACACCCTGCTCTGTGTGTACAATGTGGGGTATGCCCCGACACTCTGCCCTGTGTCTGTAATGTGGGGAATACCCCGACACTCTGCTCTGTGTGTACAATGTAGGGAATACCCCGACACTCTGCCCTGTGTGTGTAATGTGGGGAATAACCCGACACCCTGCCCTGTGTGTACAATGTGGGGAATACCCCGACACTCTGCCCTGTGTCTGTAATGTGGGGAATACCCCGACACTCTGCACTGTGTGTAATGTGGGGAATACCCCGACACTCTGCTCTGTGTGTTCAATGTTGGCAATACCCTGACTCTCTCCCCTGTGTGTGCAATGTGGGGAATACCCCGACATTCTGCCCTGTGTGTATAGTGTGGGGAATACCGCGACACCCATCCCTGTGTGTGCAAAGTAGGGAATAACCCGACATTCTGCCGTGTGAGTGTAATGTGGGGAAATCCCAACACTCTGCCCTTTGTGTACAATGTGGGGAATACCCCGATACTCTGCCCCGTGTGTGTAATGTGGGGAATACCCCAACACTCTGCCCTGTGTGTGTAATGTTGGGAGTACCCCGACACTCTGCTCTGTGTGTACAATGTGGGGAATACCCCGACACTCTGCCCTGTGTCTGTAATGTGGGGAACACCCCGACACTCTGCTTGTGTGTACAATGTGGGGAATACGCCGACACTCTGCCCTGTGTGTTCAATGTGGGGAATACCCCGACACTCTTCCCTGTGTGTGCAAAGTGGGGAATACCCTGACACTCTGCCCTGTGTGTGTGATGTGGGGAATACCTCGACACTCTTCCCTGTGTGTAATGTGGGGAATATCCTGACATTCTGCCCTGTGTGTAATGTGGGGAATACCCCAACACTCTTCACTGTGTGTGTAATTTGGGGAATACCCCGACACTCGGAACTTTGTGTGTAATTTGGGGAATGTCCCGACACTCTGCCCTGTATGTAATGTGCGGAATACCCCGACTCTCTGCCCTGTGTGTGTAAAGTGGGGAATATCCCGACACTCTGCCCTGTGTGTGTAATGTGGGGAATACCCCGACACTCGGAACTTTGTGTGTAATTTGGGGAATGCCCCGACACTCTGCCCTGTGAGTGTAATGTCGGGTATACCCCGACACTCTGCCCTGTGTGTACAATGTGGGGAATATCCTGTCACTCTGCCCTGTGTGTAATGTAGGGAATACCACAACACTCTTCCCTGTGTGTAATGTGGGGAATACTCCGACATTCTACACTGTTTGTGTAATGGAGGGAATACCCCGACACTCAGCCCTGTGTGTGTAATTTGGGGAATATCCCGACACTCTGCCCTGTGTGTAATGTGGGTAATGCCCCGACACTCGGAACTTTGTGTGTAATTTGGGGAATACCCCGACACTCTGCCCTGTGTGTAATGTGCGGAATACCCCGACTCTCTGCCCTGTGTACAATGTGGGAAATACCCCGACACTCTCCCATTTGTGTGTAATGTGGGGAATACCCAGACATTCTGTCCTGTGTGTACAATGTGGGGAATAGCCCGACACTCTGCCCCGTGTGTGTAATGTGGGGAATACCCCAACACTCTGCCCTGTGTGTGTAATGTGGGGAGTACCCCGACACTCTGCCCTGTGTGTACAATGTGGGTAATAGCCCGACACTCTGCCCTGTGTGAGTAATGTGGGGAATACCCCGACACTCTGCCCTGTGTGTGTAATGTGGGGAATACCCCGACACTCTGCCCTGTGTGTACAATGTGGGTAATAGCCCGACACTCTGCCCTGTGTGAGTAATGTGGGGAGTGTAGTGTATGTAACCGTTCCACCTTTAAGAGAACTATTTTAAGGGTTGCACTACTTTATCTTGGTTGCTGTATACTTTAATACCGGCAGTGACCACACCGGTATATAAGTGCTGTGTAATGATTTATTGGGCAGTTCCGCCCTGACCTTCGAAAAGTAAAGTCCTGTTAAAGTTTACTCTTGTGGTCTGTGTATTAATTCGCAATATAACACACAGACTTAACAGTGGCGACGAGTACGATCTTACCCTGCGGCAGAGATTATCCAAGGCAGTTTAACGGGCGTCGAGAAGAGGCATCCGCCCTCATCATTCTGCTGAGAGAAGACTCGGGTCTGCAGAGCAACGGAAGAATTCTAACACGAAGCCTTCCATCAGCAACAGGCAGGATCATCCCTTCTATCACGGTGGTGGGTAATCCGATCAGCGACGAACAGCGAGGTGGCCACGTTGGCTGTGAAATAGGGGAGGGAAGATCGGAGGATATAAGGGCGGAGAACTCGACCACGGCCGGGGAAAAGAGCAGGACAGAAGTCGGGGCCAGAAGCGCTGAGACTGGGGCAGCGTAGGCACGGAAGCCGCGGTGAATGCAAACGCAGCCGGTGTGAGAGACCGCAGCGAATGCAAACGCAGCCGGTGTGAGAGACCGGGCTGCAAGCTGGCTGGGAGACGCAGCAGCGTCGAGAGCAAGCTCGACTGCGACCGGTGAAAAAGGCCGGGCAGCTACCGAGGCCGCGAGGCGCAGTGACCGGGACAGCAAGGCGCGGGAGAAAATAAAACAAAACAAAAAAAAAACCGCGGAGAACTCAGCCGCAGCCGGGGGGGAAAGGACCGGACTGCAAGAGGGGCTGGGAGGCACGATTGAAAACCGCTGGGGAGGGCGAACGCAGCAATACGGCAATCGCCGTTACAGCCAGCGGGAGAGACAGAGCCCGAGCGAGCGGGAGAGACAGAGCCCGAGCGAGCGGGAGAGACAGAGCCCGAGCGAGCGAGCGAGACTGAGCGAGCGGGAGAGAGAAGAGACCGAGCGAGCGAGGGAGAGCGAGCGAAGGAGACCGAGACCGAGCGAGCGGGAGTGACAAGAGACAGCCCGCGGGAGAGAAAGGCAAGCGCGGGAAACCGCCATTTTCGGAGGCGGGGAAGAAGACAAGCGCGGGAAACCGCCATTTTCGGAGGCGGGGAAGAAGACAAGCGCGGGAAACCGCCATTTAAAAAAAAAAGTTAAAGAAAAATTTCGTTGTTGTTTCTCAAAAAGATTGCGAAGATGCCTAAGCGTGGTAACATCAACGATTTTGATCCCGATGTGGAAGATTGGGCTACGTATGTAGAACGCATAGAGATATATTGTAAGGCAAATAAAATATCAAATGATGATAAAGCACTAACCTTACTAAACTCAATGGGTGCGAAGACATACGGGCTATTGAAGCATCTTCTATCACCAGCTAAACCGGCGGATCAGACTTTCGCTAATATTGTTGCTGTCCTGAAGGATCATTTGAACCCCACACCGCTGATGTTAGCGGAACGATTTAAATTTTATGCGAGAACGCAACTAAAAGAGGAAAGCAACGCGGAGTACTTGGTTGAACTGCGTAGGCTAGCGAAATACTGTCAGTTTGGGGAAAATCTGACAGAGGCACTGAGAGCCAAGTTCGTGTGTGGGTTGTCGAAGGAAGGAACACAAAAGCGACTGCTCGAAGAGAATGATCTTACACTTGATAGGGCTGTCACTATTGCAGCATCGCATGAAGCCGCAGCGAGAGGCACTGCGGAAATGCAGCTGAAGGCAGCGGTACTCAGCGTGGATCAAATGGTTTCAGGTACAATGAAATGTTATCATTGTGGGAAGACAACACACGATCAGAACCAATGCTGGTTTAAAAACCAGGAATGTAGAAAATGTGGCAAGCTTGGTCACATAGCTAAAGTATGCCGGTCAGGAAAAAAGGCCAGCAACAAAAAGTCACCGCAGGAGAAGTGCAGCAAGGTACACAAGGTGGCTGAGAAGAGTTCAGATGAACAGAATTCGGATTCAGACTCCAACAGCAAGGAACTGGGTAGTCTGAGAATTCACAATGTGAGTAAGGAAGCTGACCGACAAACTATCTGGGTCACACTGCAGATAGCAGGAGTCCACGTGAAGATGGACTTGGACACCGGATCGGCATTGACGGTCATGAATAAACAAGATTACAAAAAGTTATTCACACATATTCCCCTACGGGATACGAAGATAGTATTGCAGACATACACGGGGCAAAGAGTATACCCCATCGGAAAGATAAAAGTCAAGGTAAGACACAAGGGCAAAGAACACCAAGGAATGGACTTATATGTACTACCTGAGGGAGGTCCACCACTTCTGGGACGGGAGTGGATCAGGAAAATAAATATGGACTGGCACTCCCTAAAAGCAATAACGGTAGATTCCGGAAAGAAAAATGTCAAACCTGCACGATTGTCCAGAATATTGGATGAGGGCATGTGCAACAGTGACAGTGACAAAGCAGAGAGTGAGAACTCAGTGAAGACAATCAGCTCAGACTCTGGAACTGATGATGGTAAGACCAGCCCATGTGCAAAAGACAAGTCTAAAATGGACTTGCAGACTAATGATGGAAAAACGAAGGAGTGCATAAATGCTTCAGAAGAGAACAAAGTATCAGAACAGATTTCCACTGAACAACAACAACATAGTTTGACAGTGAATTCTGAGTCTGTCCAGTCTACAGACATGCACATTTCTGAGGAACACCGGGCTCGAACTCAACTCAATTTCAAACTACAACAACAATTAGAACAAATGATTCGCCGTTTTGAGCAAGAGATGAATGCAAAGAAAAAGTTCTTTGACACAGAGTGGGAGAATCTGGAAAGACAGCTGAAGCAGCTGATTGAGAAAATGGAGCAGGAACACACAAACCGTCTGCGCGAGGAGGCCAAACAAATCAAAGCTGAGCAAGAAAGGGAATATGTCGAATTCATCGAGCAGTTGAAAGCTAAGAAGAAAGAGCACCCTTTTGTGAGCAGTGTCAGCAGTAATAAGCCACTCAGGGAATTGGTGGCAGAGGCAAAGACTGAAGATGCTGCAGAGATCAAGTTTGTTGCTGAAAGTGCTACTTCCAGAGCTTTGCTTCGAATTAAAGAATTGCCAGTTAAAATTGTGAAACCCTTGAGAGAGAAGGTTGACATGGAGAAACTCGTGTCATTTTCGAATGCAAGGTTTCCAGGCCAAATGCTGCTGTCAAGTGGTATTACAAAGACAAAGAGATTCAACCCAGTAATAAATATGAGATTGTGAGTGAAGATGTGTACAGGAAGCTCGTTATTAATAATGTCGCTTTTGAAGGTGAAGGCAACTACATGTGCGACGCCGTAGATGACCAAAGCACAGCAAAGTTATATGTAGAAGAGCAATCAAGTGCCATCATTAAACCCATATGTGATGTGGGAGTGTCAGAGCCAAGTGACGCCATTCTTGAGTGTGAGCTTTCAGTTGCTGACGTGAAGTCTCCAAAATGGATACTAAAGGGTGAAATTCTTCGTGCTTCTGAAGATGTGAACATTGAGCATCGTGGCACTATTCATCGTCTCACTCTGAAAAAAACAACTTGTAAGATGACCGGCTTGCTGCAGTTTATTGCAGGGAAATCAAAATCTGAGGCAAGGCTTACTATTAAAGAGCCTCTGTCAAAGATAGTCAAAGAACTACAGAACATTACAGGGGAAGAGAAGCATTCTGCTACTTTGAGCTGTGAGTTTACACCTACTCCCAAGATGGTCAGATGGTACAAAGACCAGAGCTTAATCGAATCTTCTGACTGTTACAAATTTAAACAAAATAAGAATGTGATAGAACTTACCATTACAAATCTCACACCCAAAGACTCTGGTGAATATAACTGCAAATCAAGTAATGCACAGACCACAGCCACACTCACAGTTGAAGCTCCAAAAATAGAAATAATAAACCATTTGGAGGACGTAGATACTGAGGAGGACAGCAATCTAGTATATTCATGTGAGTTGTCCCATGATGATGAAGATGATGACTCATCTGAACCATTATCACCCCTACCAGGTTACGCAGGTGGTCCCTCTGAACTGAGCCAAATCAGTCTGGAAGTAGGAAAACTTCCCACGGTACTCGAGCCTTTAGAAGTCAGCAAGGCTGGTTCTGAAGTTACGAAAGTTCAAGCTGTTAAGTCCAGTGAAGGACTATTAGATGAGTCACTCCAGCAACGAGAACCTACTACACCACCGAGAACTACTACACCACCGAGGCGTTATCCGGGACGAGTCAAGAAGCGCAGGAGGCGCCTCCGCAGAGACTGAATCTGTGAACTGTTTTCCGCAGAGACTGAATCTGTGAACTGTTATGATGTTATGTTTAATGGGGAATATATATACTGTAAGCTAAAAAGGGAGGATTGTAGTGTATGTAACCGTTCCACCTTTAAGAGAACTATTTTAAGAGTTGCACTACTTTATCTTGGTTGCTGTATACTGTAATACCGGCGGTGACCACACCGGTATATAAGTGCTGTGTAATGATTTATTGGGCAGTTCCGCCCTGACCTTCGAATAGTAAAGTCCTGTTAATGTTTACTCTTGTGGTCTGTGTAGTAATTCCCAATATAACACAAATACTTAACAGGGAGTACCCCGACACTCTGCTCTGTGTGTCCAATGTGCAGAATACCCCGACACTCTGCCCTGTGTGTGCAATGTGGGGAATACACCGACACCCTGCCCTGTGTGTACAATGTGGAGAATACCCCGACACTCTGCCCTGTGTCTGTAATGTGGGGAATACCCCGACACCCTGCCCTGTGTGTACAATGTGGAGAATACCCCGACACTCTGCCCTGTGTCTGCAATGTGGGGAATACACCGACACCCTGCCCTGTGTATACAATGTGGAGAATACCCCGACACTCTGCCCTGTGTCTGTAATGTGGGGAATACCCCGACACTCTGCCCTGTGTGTACAATGTGGGGAACACCTCGACACTCTGCCCTGTGTGTGTATTGTGGGGAAAACCTCGACACTCTGCCCTATGTGTAATGTGGGGAAAACCCAGACACTCTGCCCTGTGTGTTCAATGTGGGGAATACCCCGACATTCTTCCCTGTGTGTGCAAAGTGGGGAATACCCCGACACTCGGCCCTGTGAGTGTAATGTGGGGAATACCGCGACACTCTTCCCTGTGTGTGTAATGTGGGGAATACCTCGACACTCTGCCCCGTGTGTGTAATGTGGGGAATACCCCGACACTCTGCCCTGTGTGTGTAATGTGGGGAATACCTCGACACTCTTCCCTGTGTGTAATGTTTGGAATACCCCGACACTCTGTCCTGTGTGTGTAACGTGGGTAATACCTCGACACTCTTCCCTGTGTGTGTAAAGACGGGAATATCCCGACACTCTGTCCTGTGTGTGTAACGTGGGGAATACCTCGACACTCTTCCCTGTGTGTGTAAAGTCGGGAATATCCCGACACTCTGCCCTGTGAGTGTAATGTGTGGAATACCCCGACACTCTGCTCTGTGTGTATAATGTGGGGAATACCCCGACACTCTGCCCTGTGTGTAATGTGGGGAACACCCCGACACTCTGCCCTGTGTGTGTAATGTGGGGAATACCCCGACACTCTGCCCTGTGTGTGTAATGTGGGGAATACACCGACACTCTGCCCTGTGTGTGTAATGTGGGGAATACACCGACACTCTGCCCTGTGTGTGTAATGTGGGGAATACCTCGACACTCTTCCCTGTGTGTAATGTGGGGAATATCCTGACACTCTGCCCTGTGTGTGTAAAGTGGGGAATGCCCCGACATTCTGCCCTGTGTGTGTAATTTGGGGAATACCCCGACACTCTGCCGTGTGTGTGTAATTTGGGGAATACCCCGACACTCTGAACTTTTTGTGTAATTTGGGGAATGCCCCGACACTCTGCCCTGAGTGTAATGTGCGGAATACCCCGACTCTCTGCCCTGTGTGTGTAAAGTGGGGAATATCCCGGCACTCTGCCCTGTGTGTGTAATGTGGGGAATACCCCGACACTCGGAACTTTGTGTGTAATTTGGGGAATGCCCCGACACTCTGCCCTGTGAGTGTAATGTGGGGAATACCCCGACACTCTGCCCTGTGAGTGTAATGTGGGGAATACCCTGACACTCTGCCCTGTGTGTACACTGTGGGGAATACCTCATCACTCGGCCCTATGTGTGTAATGTGGGGAATATCTCGTCACTCTGCCCTGTGTATGTAATGTGGGGAACAGCCCGACACTCTGCACTGTGTGTACAATGTGGGGAATATCCTGACACTCTGCCCTGTGTGTAATGTAGGGAATACCACAACACTCTTCCCTGTGTGTAATGTGGGGAATACTCCGACACTCTACACTGTTTGTGTAATGGAGGGAATACCCCGACACTCTGCCCTGTGTGTGTAATGAGACGAATACCCCGACTCACTACACTGTCTGTGTAAAGTCGGGAATACCCCGACACTCTGTCCTCTGTGTAATGTGGGGAATGCCCCGACACTCGGAACTTTGTGTGTAATTTGGGGAATACCCCGACACTCTGCCCTGTGTGTGTAATTAGGGGAATATCCCAACACTCTGCCCTGTGTGTAATGTGGGGAATGCCCCGACACTCGGAACTTTGTGTGTAATTTGGGGAATACCCCGACACTCTGCCCTGTGTGTAATGTGCGGAATACCCCGACATTCTGCCCTGTGTGTACAATGTGGGGAAAAGCCCGAAAATCTGCCCTGTGTGAGTAATGTGGGGAATACCCCGACACTCTGCCCTGTGTGTGTAATGTTGGGAGCAACCCGACACTCTGCTCTGTGTGTACAATGTGGGGAATACACCGACACCCTGCCCTGTGTGTACAATGTGGAGAATACCCCGACACTCTGCCCTGTGTCTGTAATGTGGGGAATACCCCGACACTCTGCCCTGTGTGTACAATGTGGGGAACACCTCGACACTCTGCCCTGTGTGTGTGTTGTGGGGAAAACCTCGACACTCTGCCCTGTGTGTAATGTGGGGAAAACCCCGACACTCTGCCCTGTGTGATCAATGTGGGGAATACCCCGACACTCTGCCCTGTGTGTGTAATTTGGGGAATACCTCGACACTCTGCCCCGTGTGTGTAATGTGGGGAATGCCCTGACACTCTGCCCTGTGTGTGTAATGTGGGGAATACCCCGACACTCTGTCCTGTGTGTGTAATGTGGGGAATACCCCGACACTCTGCCCTGTGTGATCAATGTGGGGAATACCTCGACACTCTGCCCCGTGTGTGTAATGTGGGGAATACCCCGACACTCTGCCCTGTGTGTACAATGTGGGGAATACCCCGACACTCTGCCCTGTGTGTGTAATTTGGGGAATACCTCGACACTCTGCCCCGTGTGTATAATGTGGGGAACACCCCGACACCCTGCCCTGTGTGTACAATGTGGGGAATACCCCGACACTCTGCCCTGTGTGTAATGTGCGGAATACCCCGACTCTCTGCCCTGTGCGTACAATGTGTGAAATACCCCGACACTCTCCCCTTTGTGAGTAATGTGGGGAATACCCCGACATTATGCCCTGTGTGTACAATGTGGGGAATACCCCGACACTCTGCCCTGTGTGAGTAATGTGGGGAATATCCCGACACTCTGCCCTGTGTCTGTAATGTGGGGAATACCCCGACACCCTGCCCTGTGTGTACAATGTGGGGAATACCCCGACACTCTGCCCTGTGTGTGTAATGTGGGGAATACCCCGACACTCTGCCCTGTGTGTGTGATGTGGGGAATATCCCGACACTCTGCCCTGTGTGTAATGTGGGGAATACCCTGACACTCGGAACTTTGTGTGTAATTTGGGGAAAACCCCGACACTCTGCCCTGTGTGTAATGTGCGGAATACCCCGACTCTCTGCCCTGTGTGTACAATGTGGGAAATACCCCGACACTCTGCCCTGTGTGTAATGTGGGGAATACCCCGACTCTCTGCTCTGTGTGTACAATGTGGGGAATACCCCGACACTCTGCCCTGTGTGTAATGTGGGTAAAAACCCGACACTCTGCCCTGTGTGCGTAATGTGGGGAATACCCCGACACTCTGCCCTGTGTGTGTAATGTGGGGAATACCCCGACACTCTGCCCTGTGTGTGTAATGTGGGGAATACCCCGACATCCTGCCCTGTGTATATTGTGGGGAAAACCCCAACACTCTGCCCTGTGTGTACAATGTGGGGAATACCCCGACACTCTGCCCTGTGTGTACAATGTGGGGAATACCACGACACTCTGCCCTGTGTCTGTAATGTGGGGAAAACCCCGACACTCTGCCCTGTGTTCAATGTGGGGAATACCCCGACACTCTTCCCTCTGTGTGCAAAGTGGGGAATACCCCGACACTCTGCCCTGTGAGTGTAATGTGGGGAATACGGCGACACCCATCCCTGTGTGTGCAAAATAGGGAATAACCCGACATTCTGCCGTGTGAGTGTAATGTGGGGAAATCCCAACTCTCTGCCCTTTGTGTAGAATGTGGGGAATACCCCGAAACTCTGCCTCGTGTGTGTAATGTGGGGAATACCCCGACACTCTGCCCTGTGTGTGTGATGTGGGGAATACCTCGACACTCTTCCCTGTGTGTAATGTGGGGAATATCCCGACACTCTGCCCTGTGTGTGTAATGTGGGGAATACCTCGTCACTCTGCCCTGTGTCTGTAAAGTGGGGAATATCCCGACACTCTGCCCTGTGTGTAATGTGGGGAATACCCCGACACTCGGAACTTTGTGTGTAATTTGGGGAATACCCCGACACTCTGCCCTGTGTGTAATGTGCGGAATACCCCGAATCTCGGGCCTGTGTGTACAATGTGGGAAATACCCCGACACTCTACCCTGTGTTTATAATGTGGGGAATACCCCGACATTCTGCCCTGTGCGTACAATGTGGGGAATACCCCGACCCTCTGCCCTGTGTGCGTAATGTGGGCAATACCCTGACACTCTGCCCTGTGTGTGTATTGTGCGGAATACCCCGACTTTCAGCCCTGTGTGTGTAATGTGGGGAATACCCCGACACTCTGCCCTGTGTGTACAATGTGAGGAATATCCCGACACTCTGCCCTGTGTGTGCAATGTGGGGAGTACCCTGACACTCTGCTCTTTCTGTACAATGTGGGGAATACCCCGACACTCTGCCCTGTGTGTGTAATGTGGGGAATACCCCGACACCCTGCCCCATGTGTACAATGTGGGGAATACCCCGACACTCTGCTTTGTGTCTGTAATGTGGGGAATACCCCGACACTCTGCACTGTGTGTACAATGTGGGGAATACCCCGACACTCTGCCCTGTGTGTGTGATGCGGGGAATACCCCGACACTCTGCCCTGTGTGTGTAATGTGGGGAATACCCCGACACTCTGCCCTGTGTATGCAAAGTGGGGAATACCCCGACACTCTGCCCTGTGTATGTAATGTGGGGAATACTCCGACACCCTGCCCTATGTGTACAACGTGGGAAATACCCCGACACTCTGCCCTGTGTCTGTAATGTGGGGAATACCCCGACACTCTGCTCTGTGTGTACAATGTGGGGAATACCCCGACACTCTGCCCTGTGTGTGTAATGTGGGGAATACCTCGACACTCATCCCTGTGTGTAATGTGGGAAATATCCCAACACTCTGCCCTGTGTGTGTAAAGTGGGGAATACCCCGACACTCTGCCCTGTGTGTGTAATGTGGGGAGTACCCCGACACTCTGCTCTGTGTGTACAACGTGGGAAATACCCCGACACTCTGCCCTGTGTCTGTAATGTGGGGAATACCCCGACACTCTGCTCTGTGTGTACAATGTGGGGAATACCCCGACACTCTGCCCTGTGTGTGTAATGTGGGGAATACCTCGACACTCATCCCTGTGTGTAATGTGGGAAATATCCCAACACTCTGCCATGTGTGTGTAAAGTGGGGAATACCCCGACACTCTGCCCTGTGTGTGTAATGTGGGGAGTACCCCGACACTCTGCTCTGTGTGTACAATGTGCGTAATAACCCGACACTCTGCCCTGTGTGTGTAATATGGGGAATAACCCGACACTCTGCCCTGTGTCTGTAATGTGGGGAATACCCCGACACTCTGCCCTGTGTGTGTATTGTGGGGAAAACCTCGACACTCTCCCCTGTGTGTAATGTGGGGAAAACCCCGACACTCTGCCCCGTGTGTGCAAAGTGGGGAATACCCCGACACTCTGCCATGTGAGTGTAATGTGGGGAATACTGCGACACTCTGACCTGTGTATGTAAAGTGGGGAATACCCCGACACTCTGCCCTGTGTATGTAAAGTGGGGAATACCCCGACACTCTGCCCTGTGTATGTAAAGTGGGGAATACCCCGACACTCTGCCCTGTGTGTGTAAAGTGGGGAATACCCCGACACTCTGCCCTGTGTATGTAACGTGGGGAATACCCGACACTCTGCCCTGTGTATGTAAAGTGGGGAATACCCCGACACTCTGCCCTGTGTATGTAAAGTGGGGAATACCCCGACACTCTGCCCTGTGTGTAATGCGCGGAATACCCCGACTCTCTGCCCTGTGTGTACCATGTGGGAAATACTCCGACACTCTCCCCTTTCTGTGTAATGTGGGGAATACCCCGACATTCTGCCCTGTGTGTACAATGTGGGGAATAGCCCGACACTCTGCCCTGTGTGAGTAATGTGGGGAATACCCCGACATTCTGCCCTGTGTGTGTAATGCGGGGACTAACCCGACACTCTGATCTGTGTGTACAATATGCAGAATACCCCGACACTTTGCCCTGTGTGTGCAATGTGGGGAATACACCGACACCCTGCCCTGTGTGTACAATGTGGAGTATACCCCGACACTCTGCCCTGTGTGTAATGTGGGGAAAACCCCGACACTCTGCCCTGTGTGTGTAATTTGGGGAATACCCCGACACTCTGCCCTGTGTGTGTAATGTGGGGAATACCTCGACACTCTTCCCTGTGTGTAATGTGGGGAATACCCCGACACTCTGCTCTGTGTGTATAATGTGGGGAATACCCCGACACTCTGCCCTGTGTGTGTAATGTGGGGAATACCCCAACACTCTGCTCTGTGTGTATAATGTGGGGAATACCCCGACACTCTGCCCTGTGTGTGTAATGTGGGGAATACCCCGACACTCTGCCCTGTGTCTGTAATGTGGGGAAAACCCCGACACTCTGCCCTGTGTTCAATGTGGGGAATACCCCGACACTCTTCCCTCTGTGTGCAAAGTGGGGAATACCCCGACACTCTGCCCTGTGAGTGTAATGTGGGGAATACGGCGACACCCATCCCTGTGTGTGCAAAATAGGGAATAACCCGACATTCTGCCGTGTGAGTGTAATGTGGGGAAATCCCAACTCTCTGCCCTTTGTGTAGAATGTGGGGAATACCCCGAAACTCTGCCTCGTGTGTGTAATGTGGGGAATACCCCGACACTCTGCCCTGTGTGTGTGATGTGGGGAATACCTCGACACTCTTCCCTGTGTGTAATGTGGGGAATATCCCGACACTCTGCCCTGTGTGTGTAATGTGGGGAATACCTCGTCACTCTGCCCTGTGTCTGTAAAGTGGGGAATATCCCGACACTCTGCCCTGTGTGTAATGTGGGGAATACCCCGACACTCGGAACTTTGTGTGTAATTTGGGGAATACCCCGACACTCTGCCCTGTGTGTAATGTGCGGAATACCCCGAATCTCGGGCCTGTGTGTACAATGTGGGAAATACCCCGACACTCTACCCTGTGTTTATAATGTGGGGAATACCCCGACATTCTGCCCTGTGCGTACAATGTGGGGAATACCCCGACCCTCTGCCCTGTGTGCGTAATGTGGGCAATACCCTGACACTCTGCCCTGTGTGTGTATTGTGCGGAATACCCCGACTTTCAGCCCTGTGTGTGTAATGTGGGGAATACCCCGACACTCTGCCCTGTGTGTACAATGTGAGGAATATCCCGACACTCTGCCCTGTGTGTGCAATGTGGGGAGTACCCTGACACTCTGCTCTTTCTGTACAATGTGGGGAATACCCCGACACTCTGCCCTGTGTGTGTAATGTGGGGAATACCCCGACACCCTGCCCCATGTGTACAATGTGGGGAATACCCCGACACTCTGCTTTGTGTCTGTAATGTGGGGAATACCCCGACACTCTGCACTGTGTGTACAATGTGGGGAATACCCCGACACTCTGCCCTGTGTGTGTGATGCGGGGAATACCCCGACACTCTGCCCTGTGTGTGTAATGTGGGGAATACCCCGACACTCTGCCCTGTGTATGCAAAGTGGGGAATACCCCGACACTCTGCCCTGTGTATGTAATGTGGGGAATACTCCGACACCCTGCCCTATGTGTACAACGTGGGAAATACCCCGACACTCTGCCCTGTGTCTGTAATGTGGGGAATACCCCGACACTCTGCTCTGTGTGTACAATGTGGGGAATACCCCGACACTCTGCCCTGTGTGTGTAATGTGGGGAATACCTCGACACTCATCCCTGTGTGTAATGTGGGAAATATCCCAACACTCTGCCCTGTGTGTGTAAAGTGGGGAATACCCCGACACTCTGCCCTGTGTGTGTAATGTGGGGAGTACCCCGACACTCTGCTCTGTGTGTACAACGTGGGAAATACCCCGACACTCTGCCCTGTGTCTGTAATGTGGGGAATACCCCGACACTCTGCTCTGTGTGTACAATGTGGGGAATACCCCGACACTCTGCCCTGTGTGTGTAATGTGGGGAATACCTCGACACTCATCCCTGTGTGTAATGTGGGAAATATCCCAACACTCTGCCATGTGTGTGTAAAGTGGGGAATACCCCGACACTCTGCCCTGTGTGTGTAATGTGGGGAGTACCCCGACACTCTGCTCTGTGTGTACAATGTGCGTAATAACCCGACACTCTGCCCTGTGTGTGTAATATGGGGAATAACCCGACACTCTGCCCTGTGTCTGTAATGTGGGGAATACCCCGACACTCTGCCCTGTGTGTGTATTGTGGGGAAAACCTCGACACTCTCCCCTGTGTGTAATGTGGGGAAAACCCCGACACTCTGCCCCGTGTGTGCAAAGTGGGGAATACCCCGACACTCTGCCATGTGAGTGTAATGTGGGGAATACTGCGACACTCTGACCTGTGTATGTAAAGTGGGGAATACCCCGACACTCTGCCCTGTGTATGTAAAGTGGGGAATACCCCGACACTCTGCCCTGTGTATGTAAAGTGGGGAATACCCCGACACTCTGCCCTGTGTGTGTAAAGTGGGGAATACCCCGACACTCTGCCCTGTGTATGTAACGTGGGGAATACCCGACACTCTGCCCTGTGTATGTAAAGTGGGGAATACCCCGACACTCTGCCCTGTGTATGTAAAGTGGGGAATACCCCGACACTCTGCCCTGTGTGTAATGCGCGGAATACCCCGACTCTCTGCCCTGTGTGTACCATGTGGGAAATACTCCGACACTCTCCCCTTTCTGTGTAATGTGGGGAATACCCCGACATTCTGCCCTGTGTGTACAATGTGGGGAATAGCCCGACACTCTGCCCTGTGTGAGTAATGTGGGGAATACCCCGACATTCTGCCCTGTGTGTGTAATGCGGGGACTAACCCGACACTCTGATCTGTGTGTACAATATGCAGAATACCCCGACACTTTGCCCTGTGTGTGCAATGTGGGGAATACACCGACACCCTGCCCTGTGTGTACAATGTGGAGTATACCCCGACACTCTGCCCTGTGTGTAATGTGGGGAAAACCCCGACACTCTGCCCTGTGTGTGTAATTTGGGGAATACCCCGACACTCTGCCCTGTGTGTGTAATGTGGGGAATACCTCGACACTCTTCCCTGTGTGTAATGTGGGGAATACCCCGACACTCTGCTCTGTGTGTATAATGTGGGGAATACCCCGACACTCTGCCCTGTGTGTGTAATGTGGGGAATACCCCAACACTCTGCTCTGTGTGTATAATGTGGGGAATACCCCGACACTCTGCCCTGTGTGTGTAATGTGGGGAATACCCCGACACTCTGCCCTGTGTGTGTATTGTGGGGAAAATCTCGACACTCTGCCCTGTGTGTAATGTGGGGAAAACCCCGACACTCTGCCCTGTGTGTGTAATTTGGGGAATACCCCGACACTCTGCCCTGTGTGTGTAATGTGGAGAATACCTCGACACTCTTCCCTGTGTGTGTAATGTGGGGAATACCCCGACACTCTGCCCTTTGTGTATAATGTGGGGAAAAGCTCGACACTCTGCCCTGTGTGTAATGTGGGGATAACACCGACACTCTGCCCTGTGTGTTCAATGTGGGGAATACCCCGACATTCTTCCCTGTGTGTGCAAAGTGGGGAATACACCGACACTCTGCCCTGTTAGTGTAATGTGGGGAAATCCCAACACTCTGCCCTGTCTGTACAATGTGGGGAATACCCCGACACTCTGCCCTGTGTGTAATGTGGGGAATACCCCAACAATCTGCCCTGTGTGTGTAATGTGGGGAATACCTCGACACTCTTCCCTGTGTGTAATGTGGGGAATACCCCGACACTCTGTCCTGTGTGTGTGATGTGGGGAATACCTCGACACTCTTCCCTGTGTGTAATGTGGGGAATATCCCGACACTCTGCCCTGTGTGTGTAAAGTGGGGAATACCCCGACATTCTGCCCTGTGTGTGTAATGTGGGGAATACCCCAACACTCTGTCCTGTCTGTGTAATTTGGGGAATACCCCGACACTCTGCCCTGTGCCTGTAATTTGGGGAATACCCCGACACTCTGCCCTCTGTGTGTATTGTGGGGAATACCCCGACACTCTGCCCTGTGTGTAATGTGGGGATAAACCCGACACTCTGCCCTGTGTGTTCAATGTGGGGAATACCCCGACATTCTTCCCTGTGTGTGCAAAGTGGGGAATACCCCGACACTCAGCCCTGTGAGTGTAATGTGGGGAAATCCCAACACTCTGCTCTGTGTGTACAATGTGGGGAATACCCCGACACTCTGCCCCGTGTGTGTAATGTGGGGAATACCCCGACACTCTGCCCTGTGTGTGTAAAGTGGGGAATACCCCGACATTCTGCCCTGTGTGTGTAATGTGGGGAATACCCTGACACTCTGCCCTGTGTGTGTATGTGGGGTATACCCCGACACTCTGCTCTGTGTGTGCAATGTGGGGAATACCCCGACACACTACCCTGTCTGTGTAAACTCGGGAATACCCCGACACTCTGCCCTGTGTGTACAATTTGGGGAATACCCCAAGAGTCTGTCCTGTGTGTAATGTGGGGAATAGCCCGACACTCGGAACTTTGTGTGTAATTTGGGGAATATCCCGACACTCTGCCCTGTGTGTAATGTGCGGAATACCCCGACTCTCTGCCCTGTGTGTACAATGTGGGAAATACCCCGACACTCTCACCTTTGTGTGTAATGTGGGGAATACCCTGACACTCTCACCTTTGTGTGTAATGTGGGGAATACCCCGACATTCTGCCCTGTGTGTACAATATGGGGAATACCCCGACTCTCTGCCCTGTGTGTAATGTGGGGAATACCCCGACACTCTGCCCTGTGTGCGTAATGTGGGGAATACCCCGACACTCTGCCCTGTGTCTGTAATGTGGGGAATATCCCGACACTCTGCCCTGTGTGTAATGTGGGGAATACCCCGACATTCTGCCCTGTGTATATTGTGGGGAAAACCCCGACACTCTGCCCTGTGTCTGTAATGTGAGGAATATCCCGACACTCTGCCCTGTGTGTAATGTGGGGAATACCCCGACACTCTGCCCTGTGTGCACAATGTGGGGAATACCCCGACACTCTGCCCTGTGTGTAATGTGGGGAATACCCCGACACTCTGCCCTGTGTGTACAATGTGGGGAATAGCCCGACACTCTGCCCTGTGTCTGTAATGTGGGGAATACCCCAACACGCTGCCCTGTGTGTAATGTGGGGAATACCCCGACACTCTGCCCTGTGTGTTCAATGTGGGGAATACCCCGACACTCTTCCCTGTGTGTGCAAAGTTGGGAATACCCCGACACTCTGCCCTGTGAGTGTAATGTGGGGAATACCACGACACCCTTCCCTGTGTGTGCAAAGTGGGGAATAACCCGACATTCTGCCGTGAGTGTAATGTGGGGAAATCCCAACACTCTGCCCTGTGTGTACAACGTGGGGAATAACCCGACACTCAGCCCCGTATGTGTAATGTGGGGAATACCCCGACACTCTGTCCTGTGTGTGTGATGTGGGGAATACCTCGACACTCTTCCCTGTGTGTAATGTGGGGAGTATCCCGACACTCTGCCCTGTGTGTGTAAAGTGGGGAATACCCCGACATTCTGCCCTGTGTGTGTAATGTGGGGAATACCCCAACACTCTGTCCTGTCTGTGTAATTTGGGGAATACCCCGACACTCTGCCCTGTGCGTGTAATTTGGGGAATACCCCGACACTCTGCCCTGTGTGTGTAATGTGGGGAATACCCCGACACTATTCCCTGTGTGTGTATTGTGGGGAATACCCCGACACTCTGCCCTGTGTGTAATGTGGGGATAAACCCGACACTCTGCCCTGTGTGTTCAATGTGGGGAATACCCCGACATTCTTCCCTGTGTGTGTAATGTGGGGAATACCCCGACACTCTGCCCTGTGTGTGTAATGTGGGGAATACCCCGACATTCTGCCCTGTGTGTGTAATGTGGGGAATACCCGGACACTCTACCCTGTGTGTGTATGTGGGGTATACCCCGACACTCTGCTCTGTGTGTGCAATGTGGGGAATACCCCGACACACTACCCTGTCTGTGTAAAGTTGGGAATACCCCGACACTCTGCCCTGTGTGTACAATTTGGGGAATACCCCAAGAGTCTGTCCTGTGTGTAATGTGGGGAATAGCCCGACACTCGGAACTTTGTGTGTAATTTGGGGAAAATCCCGACACTCTGCCCTGTGTGTAATGTGCGGAATACCCCGACTCTCTGCCCTGTGTGTACAATGTGGGAAATACCCCGACACTCTCACCTTTGTGTGTAATGTGGGGAATACCCCGACACTCTCACCTTTGTGTGTAATGTGGGGAATACCCCGACATTCTGCCCTGTGTGTACAATATGGGGAATACCCCGACTCTCTGCCCTGTGTGTAATGTGGGGAATACCCCGACACTCTGCCCTGTGTGCGTAATGTTGGGAATACCCCGACACTCTGCCCTGTGTCTGTAATGTGGGGAATATCCCGACACTCTGCCCTGTGTGTAATGTGGGGAATACCCCGACATTCTGCCCTGTGTATATTGTGGGGAAAACCCCGACACTCTGCCCTGTGTCTGTAATGTGGGGAATATCCCGACACTCTGCCCTGTGTGTAAGGTGGGGAATACCCCGACACTCTGCCCTGTGTGCACAATGTGGGGAATACCCTGACACTCTGCCCTGTGTGTAATGTGGGGAATACCCCGACACTCTGCCCTGTGTGTACAATGTGGGGAATAGCCCGACACTCTGCCCTGTGTGTACAATTTGGGGAATACCCCAACAGTCTGTCCTGTGTGTAATGTGGGGAATACCCCGACATTCGGAACTTTGTGTGTAATTTGGGGAATATCCCGACACTCTGCCCTGTGTGCAATGTGCGGAATACCCCGACTCTCTGCCCTGTGTGCACAATGTGGGAAATACCCCGACACTCTCCCCTTTGTGTGTAATGTGGGGAATACCCCGGCATTCTGCCCTGTGTGTACAATGTGGGGAATACCCCGACTCTCTGCCCTGTGGGTAACGTGGGGAATACCCCGAAACTCTGCTCTGTGTGTACAATGTGGGGAATACCCCAACACTCTGCCCTGTGTGTGTAATGTGGGGAATACCTCGACAACCTGCCCTGTGTGTACAATGTGGGGAATACCCCGACACTCTGCCCAGTGTCTGTAATGTGGGGAATACCCCGACACTCTGCTCCGTGTGTACAATGTGGGGAATACCCCGACACTCTGCCCTGTGTGTGTAATGTGGGGAATACCCCGACACTCTGCCCTGTGTGTAATGTGGGGAACACCCCAAAACTCTTCCCTGTGTGTGCAAAGTGGGGAATACCCTGACACTCTGCCCTGTGAGTGTAATGTGGAGAATACCGCGACACCCATCCCTGTGTGTGCAAAGTAGGGAATAACCCGACATTCTGCCGTGTGAGTGTAATGTGGGGAAATCCCAACTCTCTGCCCTTTGTGTACAATGTGCGGAATACCCCAACACTCTGCCCCGTGTGTTTAATGTGGGGAATACCCCGACACTCTGGCCTGTGTATGTGATGTGGGGAATACCTCGACACTCTTCCCTGTGTGTAATGTGGGGAATATCCCGACACTCTGCCCTGTGTGTGTAAAGTGGGGAATACCCCCAAATTCAGTCCTGTGTGTGTAATGTGGGGAATACCTCGTTACTCTGCCCCGTGTATGTAAAGTGGGGAAAAGCCCGACACTCTGCCCTGTGTGTAATGTGGGGAATACCCCGACACTCGGACCTTTGTGTGTAATTTGGGGAATTACCCGACACTCTGCCCTGTGTGTAATGTGCGGAATACCCCGATTCTCTGGCCTGTGTGTACAATGTGGGAAATACCCCGACACTCTGCACTGTGTGTGTAACGTGGGGAAATCCCGACACTCTGCCCTGTGTGTAATGTGGGGAATACCCCGACACTCTGCCCTGTGTGTAATGTAGGGAATACCACAACACTCTTCCCTGTGTGTAATGTGGGGAATACTCCGAAACTCTACCCTGTTTGTGTAATGTGGGGAATAGCCCGACACTCAGCCCTGTGTGTGTAATTTGGGGAATACCCCGACACTCTGCCCTGTGTGTAATGTGCAGAATACCCCGACTCTCTGCCCTGTGTGTACAATGTGGGAAATACCCCGACACTCTCCCCTGTGTAATGTGGGGAATACCCTGACATTCTGCCCTGTGTGCAATGTGGGGAATACCCTGACACTCTGCCATGTGTGTGTAAAGTGGGGAATTCCCCGACATTCTGCCCTCTGTGTGTAATGTGGGGAATACCCCGACACTCTGCCCTGTGTGTGTAATGTGGGGAATACCCCGACACCCTGCCCTGTGTGTACAATGTGGGGAATACCCCGACACCCTGCCCTGTGTGTGTAATGTGGGGAATACCCCGACATCCTGCCCTGTGTGTACAATGTGGGGAATACCCCGACACTCTGCCCTGTGTGTTCAATGTGGGGAATACCCCGACGCCCTGCCCTGTGTGTACAATGTGAGGAATATCCCAACACTCTGCCCTGTGTCTGTAACGTGGGGAATACCCCGACACTCTGCCCTGTGTGTACAACGTGGGGAAAACCCTGACACTCTGCCCTGTGTGTTCAATGTGGGGAATGCCCCGACATTCTTCCCTGTGTGTGCAAAGTGGGGAATACCCCGACACTCTGCCCTGTGAGTGTAATGTGGCGAATACCGTGACACTCTTCCCTGTGTGTGCAAAGTGGGGAATACCCCGACACTCTTCCCTGTGTGTGCAAAGTGGGGATTACCGCGACACTCTTCCCTGTGTGTGCAAAGTGGGGACTACCCCGACACTCTGCCCTGTGAGTGTAATGTGGGGAATACCGCGAAACTCTGCCCTGTGTGTGTAATTTGGGGAATACCCCGACACTCTGCCCTGTGCGTGCAATTTGGGGAATACCCCGACACTCTGCCCTGTGTGTGTAATGTGGGGAATACCCCGACACTCTTCCCTGTGTGTGTAATGTGGGGAATACCCCGACACTCTGCCCTGTGCGTGTAATTTGGGGAATACCCCGACACTCTGCCCTGTGTGTGTAATGTGGGGAATACCCCGACACTCTGCCCTGTGTGTGTAATGTGGGGAATACCCCGACACTCTTCCCTGTGTGTGTAATGTGGGGAATACCCCGACACTCTGCCCATTGTGTGTAATGTGGGGAATACCCCGACACTCTGCCCTGTGTGTGTAATGTGGGGAATACCCCGACACTCTTCCCTGCGTGTGCAAAGTGGGGAATACCCCGACACTCTGCTCTGTGTGTACAATGTGGGGAATACCCCGACACTCTGCCCCGTGTGTGTAATGTGGGGAATACCCCAACACTCTGCCCTGTGTGTGTAATGTGGGGAATACCTCGACACTCTTCCCTGTGTATAATGTGGGGAATATCCCGACACTCTGCCCTGTGTGTGTAAAGTGGGGAATACCCGGACACTCTGCCCTGTGTGTGTAATGTGGGGAATACCCCGACATTCTGCCCTGTGTGAACAATGTGGGGAATACCCCAACTCTCTGCCCTGCGTGTAACGTGGGGAATACCCCGACATTCTGCCCTGTGTGAACAATGTGGGGAATACCCCAACTCTCTGCCCTGCGTGTAACGTGGGGAATACCCCGACATTCTGCCCTGTGTATATTGTGGGGAAAACCCCAACACTCTGCCCTGTGTGTTCAATGTGGGAAATACCCCGACACTCTGCCCTGAGTGTGTAATGTGGGGAGTATCCCGACACTCTGCCCTGTGTGTGTAATGTGGGGAATACCCCGACACCCTGCCCTGTGTGTACAATGTGGGGAATACCCTGACTCTCTGCCCAGTGTCTGTAATGTGGGCAATACCCCGACACTCTGCTCTGTGTGTACAATGTGGGGAATACCCTGACACTCTGCCCTGTGTGTGTAATGTGGGGAATACCCCGACACTCTGCCCTGTGTGTAATGTGGGGAATACCCCGACACTCTGCCCTGTGTGTGTAATGTGGGGAATACCCCGACACTCTGCCCTGTGTGTAATGTGCAGAATACCCCGACTCTCTGCCCTGTGTGTACAATGTGGGAAATACCCCGACACTCTCCCCTGTGTGTGTAATGTGGGGAATACCCCGACATTCTGCCCTGTGTGTACAATGTGGGGACTACCCCGACACTCTGCCCTGTGTGCGTAATGTGGGGAATACCCCGACACTCTGCCCTGTGTGTAATGTGGGGAATACCCTGACACTCTGCCATGTGTGTGTAAAGTGGGGAATTCCCCGACATTCTACCCTCTGTGTGTAATGTGGGGAATACCCCGACACTCTGCCCTGTGTGTGTAATGTGGGGAATACCCCGACACCCTGCCCTGTGTGTACAATGTGGGGAATACCCCGACACTCTGCCCTGTGTGTGCAATGTGGGGAATACCCCGACACCCTGCCCTGTGAGTGTAATGTGGGGAATACCCCGACACTCTGCCCTGTGTGTACAATGTGGGGAAAACCCTGACACTCTGCCCTGTGTGTTCAATGTGGGGAATGCCCCGACATTCTTCCCTGTGTGTGCAAAGTGGGGAATACCCCGACACTCTGCCCTGTGAGTGTAATGTGGGGAATACCGCGAAACTCTGCCCTGTGTGTGTAATTTGGGGAATACCCCGACACTCTGCCCTGTGCGTGCAATTTGGGGAATACCCCGACACTCTGCCCTGTGTGTGTAATGTGGGGAATACCCCGACACTCTTCCCTGTGTGTGTAATGTGGGGAATACCCCGACACTCTGCCCTGTGCGTGTAATTTGGGGAATACCCCGACACTCTGCCCTGTGTGTGTAATGTGGGGAATACCCCGACACTCTGCCCTGTGTGTGTAATGTGGGGATTACCCCGACACTCTTCCCTGTGTGTGTAATGTGGGGAATACCCCGACACTCTGCCCATTGTGTGTAATGTGGGGAATACCCCGACACTCTGCCCTGTGTGTGTAATGTGGGGAATACCCCGACACTCTTCCCTGCGTGTGCAAAGTGGGGAATACCCCGACACTCTGCTCTGTGTGTACAATGTGGGGAATACCCCGACACTCTGCCCCGTGTGTGTAATGTGGGGAATACCCCAACACTCTGCCCTGTGTGTGTAATGTGGGGAATACCTCGACACTCTTCCCTGTGTATAATGTGGGGAATATCCCGACACTCTGCCCTGTGTGTGTAAAGTGGGGAATACCCGGACACTCTGCCCTGTGTGTGTAATGTGGGGAATACCCCGACATTCTGCCCTGTGTGAACAATGTGGGGAATACCCCAACTCTCTGCCCTGCGTGTAACGTGGGGAATACCCCGACATTCTGCCCTGTGTATATTGTGGGGAAAACCCCAACACTCTGCCCTGTGTGTTCAATGTGGGAAATACCCCGACACTCTGCCCTGAGTGTGTAATGTGGGGAGTATCCCGACACTCTGCCCTGTGTGTGTAATGTGGGGAATACCCCGACACCCTGCCCTGTGTGTACAATGTGGGGAATACCCTGACTCTCTGCCCAGTGTCTGTAATGTGGGCAATACCCCGACACTCTGCTCTGTGTGTACAATGTGGGGAATACCCTGACACTCTGCCCTGTGTGTGTAATGTGGGGAATACCCCGACACTCTGCCCTGTGTGTAATGTGGGGAATACCCCGACACTCTGCCCTGTGTGTGTAATGTGGGGAATACCCCGACACTCTGCCCTGTGTGTAATGTGCAGAATACCCCGACTCTCTGCCCTGTGTGTACAATGTGGGAAATACCCCGACACTCTCCCCTGTGTGTGTAATGTGGGGAATACCCCGACATTCTGCCCTGTGTGTACAATGTGGGGACTACCCCGACACTCTGCCCTGTGTGCGTAATGTGGGGAATACCCCGACACTCTGCCCTGTGTGTAATGTGGGGAATACCCTGACACTCTGCCATGTGTGTGTAAAGTGGGGAATTCCCCGACATTCTACCCTCTGTGTGTAATGTGGGGAATACCCCGACACTCTGCCCTGTGTGTGTAATGTGGGGAATACCCCGACACCCTGCCCTGTGTGTACAATGTGGGGAATACCCCGACACTCTGCCCTGTGTGTGCAATGTGGGGAATACCCCGACACCCTGCCCTGTGAGTGTAATGTGGGGAATACCCCGACACTCTGCCCTGTGTGTACAATGTGGGGAAAACCCTGACACTCTGCCCTGTGTGTTCAATGTGGGGAATGCCCCGACATTCTTCCCTGTGTGTGCAAAGTGGGGAATACCCCGACACTCTGCCCTGTGAGTGTAATGTGGGGAATACTGCGACACTCTTCCCTGTGTGTGCAAAGTGGGGAATACCCCGACACTCTTCCCTGTGTGTGCAAAGTGGGGATTACCGCGACACTCTTCCCTGTGTGTGCAAAGTGGGGACTACCCCGACACTCTGCCCTGTGAGTATAATGTGGGGAATACCGCGAAACTCTGCCCTGTGTGTACAATGTGGGGAATACCCCGACACTCTGCCCTGTGTGTGTAATTTGGGGAATACCCCGACACTCTGCTCTGTGCGTGTAATTTGGTTATACCCCGACGCTCTGCCCTGTGTGTGTAATGTGGGGAATACCCCGACACTCTTCCCTGTGTGTGTAATGTGGGGAATACCCCGACACTCTGCCCTGTGCGTGTAATTTGGGGAATACCCCGACACTCTGCCCTGTGTGTGTAATGTGGGGAATACCCCGACACTCTGCCCTGTGTGTGTAATGTGGGGAATACCCCGACACTCTTCCCTGTGTGTGTAATGTGGGGAATACCCCGACACTCTGCCCTGTGTGTGTAATGTGGGGAATACCCCGACACTCTGCCCTGTGTGTGTAATGTGGGGAATACCCCGACACTCTGCCCTGTGTGTGTAATGTGGGGAATACCCCGACACTCTTCCCTGTGTGTGCAAAGTCGGCAATACCCCGACTCTCTGCCCCGTGTGTGTAATGTGGGGAAAATCCCGACACTCTGACCTGTGTGTGTAAAGTGGGGAATACCCTGACATTCTGCCCTGTGTGTGTAATGAGGGGAATACCCGGACACTCTGCCCTGTGTGTGTAATGTGGGGTATACCCCGACACTCTGCTCTGTGTGTGTAATGTGGGGAATACCCCGACACACTACCCTGTCTGTGTAAAGTCGGGAATACCCCGACACTCTGCCCTGTGTGTACAATTTGGGGAATACCCCAACAGTCTGTCCTGTGTGTAATGTGGGGAATACCCCGACACTCGGAACCTTGTGTGTAATTTGGGGAATTTCCCGACACTCTGCCCTGTGTGTACAATTTGGGGAATACCCCAACTCTCTGCCGTGCGTGTAACGTGGGGAATACCCCGACATTCTGCCCTGTGTACATTGTGGGGAAAACCCCAAAACTCTGCCCTGTGTGTTCAATGTGGGAAATACCCCGACACTCTGCCCTGAGTGTGTAATGTGGGGAGTATCCCGACACTCTGCTCTGTGTGTACAATGTGGGGAATACCCTGACACTCTGCACTGTGTGTACAATGTGGGGAATACCCCGACACTCTGCCCTGTGTGTAAAGTGGGGAATACCCCAACACTCTGCCCTGTGTGTAAATTGGGGAATACCCCAACGCTCTGCCCTGTGTGTGTAATGTGGGGAATACCCCGATACTCTGCCCTGTGTGTATTGTGGGGAATACCCCAACACTATTCCCTGTCTGTGTAAAGTGGGGAATATCCCGACACTCTGCCCTGTGTGTGTAATGTGGGGAATACCTCGACACTCTTCCCTGTGTGTGTAATGTGGGGATTACCCCAACACTCTGCCCCGTGTGTGTAATGTGGGGAATACCCCAACACTCTGCCCTGTGTGTGTAATGTGGGGAATACCCCGACACTCCGCCCTGTGTGTGTAATTTGGGGAATACCCCGACACTCTTCCCTGTGTGTGTAAATTGGGGAATATCCCGACACTCTGCCCCGTGTGTGTAATGTGGGGAATACCCCGACACTCTGCACTTTGTGTACAATGTGGGTAATACCCCGACACTCTACCCAGTGTGTGTAATGTGGGGAATACCCCGACATTCTGCGCTGTGTATGTAAAGTGGGGAATATCGCGACACTCTGCCCTGTGAGTGAAATATGGGGAATACCGCGACACTCTGCCGTGTGTGAACAATGTGAGGAATATCCCGACACCCTGCCCTGTGAGTGTAATGAGGGGAATACCCCGACACTCATACCTGTGTGTGTAATTTGGGGAATACCCTGACACTCTGCCCTGTGTGTGTAATGTGGGGAATACACCGACACTATGCCCTTTGTGTGTAAATTGGGGAATATCCCGACACTCTACCCTGTGTGTGTAATGTGGGGAATACCCCAACACTCTCCCCTGTGTGTGTAATGTGGGGAATACCCCAACACTCTGCCCTCTTTGTGTAATGTGGGGAATACCCCGACACTCTGCCCTGTGAGTAATGTGGGGAATACCACAACACTCTTCCCTGTGAGTAATGTGGGGAATACCCCGACACTCTGCCCTGTGTGTAATTTGGGGAATACCCCGACACTCTACCCTGTCTGTGTAAAGTTGGGAATACCCCGACACTCTGCCCTGTGTGTGTAATGTGGGGAATACCCCGACACTCTGCCCTGTGTATGTAAAGCGGGTAATATCCTGACAGTCTGCCCTGTGTGTAATTTGGGAATACCCCGACATTCTGCGCTGTGTGTGCAAAGTGGGGAATACCTCGACACTCTGCCCTGTGTGTGTAATGTGGGAAATACCCCGACATTCTGCCCTGTGTGTAATATGGGGAATACCCCGACACTCTGCCCTTTGTGTGTAATGTGGGGAATACCTCGACACTCTGCCCTGTGTGTGTAAAGTGTGGAATAGCCCGACACTCTTCCCTGTGTGTGTAAAGTGGGGAATATCCCGACACTCTGCCTTGTGAGTGTAATGTGGGGAATACCCCCACACTCATACCTGTGTGTACAATGTGGGGAATACCCCGACACTCAGCCCTGTGTATAATGTGGGGAATACCCCGACATTCTAGCCTGTGTGTAATGTGGGGAATACCCCGACACTCTACCCTGTTTGTGTAATGGGGGGAATACCCCGACACTCTGCCCTGTGTGTGTAATGTGGGGAACACCCCAACACTCTGCACTGTGTGTGTAATGTGGGGAATACCCCGACACTCTGCCCTGTGTGTGTAATGTGGGGAATACCCCGACACTCTGCCCTGTGTGTGTAATGTGGGGAATACCCCGACACTCTGCCCTGTGTGTATTGTGGGGAGTACCCCGACACTCTTCCCTGTGTGTGTAAAGTGGGGAATATCCCGACACTCTGCCCTGTGTGTGTAATGTGGGGAATACCTCGACACTCTTCCCTGTGTGTGTAATGTGGGGAATACCCCAACACTGTGCCCTGTGTGTGTAATGTGGGGAATACCCCAACACTCTGCCCTGTGTGTGTAATGTGGGGAATACCCCGACACTCCGCCCTGTGTGTGTAATTTGGGGAATACCCCGACACTCTTCCCTGTGTGTGTAAATTGGGGAATATCCCGACACTCTGCCCTGTGTGTGTAATGTGGGGAATACCCCGACACTCTGCACTGTGTGTACAATGTGGGTAATACCCCGACACTCTGCCCTGTGTGTGTAATGTGGGGAATACGCCGACACTCTTCCCTGTGTGTGTAAATTGGGGAATATCCCGACACTCTGCCCTGTGTGTGTAATGTGGGGAATACCCCGACACTCTGCACTGTGTGTACAATGTGGGTAATACCCCGACACTCTGCCCTGTGTGTACAATGTGGGTAATACCCCGATACTCTGCCCTGTGAGTGTAATGTGGGGAATACCCCGACACTCTGCCCTGTGTATAATGTGGGGATTACCCCGACACTCTACCCTGTGTGTAATGTGGGGAATACCCCGACACTCTGCCCTGTGTGTAATGTGGGGAACACGCCGACACTCTTCCCTGTGTGTGTAATGGGCGGAATACCCCGACATTCTGCCCTGTGAGTGTAATGTGGGGAATACCCCGACACTCATCCCTGTGTGTACAATGTGGGGAATACCCCGACACTCTGCCCTGTGTAATGTGGGGAATACCCCGACACTCTGCCCTGTGTTTAATATGGGGAATAACCGACACACTGCCCTGTGTGTAATGTGGGGAATATCCCGACATTCTGCCCTGTGAGTGTAATGTGGGGAATACCCCGACACTCTTCCCTGTGTGCACAATGTGAGGAATATCCCGACACTCTGCCCTGTGTGTGTAATGTGGGGAATACCCCGACACTCTGCCCTGTGTGTAACGTGGGGAATATCCCGACATCCTGCCCTGTGTGTGTAAAGTGGGGAATACCCCGACACTCTGCCCTGTGTGTGTAATTTGGGGAATACCCCGATACTCTGCCCTGTGTGCGTAATGTGGCGAATACTCCGACACTCAGCCCTGTGTATAATGTGGGGATTACCCCGACACTCTACCCTGTGTGTAATGTGGGGAATACCCCGACACTCTGTCCTGTGTGTAATGTGGGGAATACCCCGACACTCTACCCTGTTTGTGTAATGGGGGAATACCCCAACACTCTGCCCTGTGTGTGTAATGTGGGGAATACCCTGACACTCTGCACTGTGTGTACAATGTGGGGAATACCCCGACAATCTGCCCTGTGTGTAAAGTGGGGAATACCCCAACACTGTGCCCTGTGTGTAAATTGGGGAATACCCCAACGCTCTGCCCTGTGTGTGTAATGTGGGGAATACCCCGACACTCTGCCCTGTGTGTATTGTGGGGAATACCCCAACACTATTCCCTGTCTGTGTAAACTGGGGAATATCCCGACACTCTGCCCTGTGTGTGTAATGTGGGGAATACCTCGACACTCTTCCCTGTGTGTGTAATGTGGGGAATACCCCAACAGTCTGCCCCGTGTGTGTAATGTGGGGAATACCCCAACACTCTGCCCTGTGTGTGTAATGTGGGGAACACCCCGACACTCCGCCCTGTGTGTGTAATTTGGGGAATACCCCGACACTCTGCCCTGTGTATGTAAAGTGGGTAATATCCTGACAGTCTGCCCTGTGTGTAATTTGGGAATACCCCGACATTCTGCGCTGTGTGTGCAAAGTGGGGAATACCTCGACACTCTGTCCTGTGTGTGTAATGTGGGAAATACCCCGACATTCTGCCCTGTGTGTAATATGGGGAATACCCCGACACTCTGCCCTTTGTGTGTAATGTGGGGAATACCTCGACACTCTTCCCTGTGTGTGTAAAGTGGGGAATATCCCGACACTCTGCCCTGTGTGAACAATGTGAGGAATATCCCGACACTCTGCCTTGTGAGTGTAATGTGGGGAATACCCCCACACTCACACCTGTGTGTACAATGTGGGGAATACCCCGACACTCTGCTCTGTGTGTGTAATGTGGGGAATTCCCCGACACTCTGCCCTGTGTGTGCAAAGTGGGGAATACCCCGTTACTCTGCCCTGTGAGTGTAATTAGGGGAATACCCCGACACACTACCCTGTGTGTAATGTGGGGAATACCCCGACACTCTGCCCTGTGTGTAATGTGGGGAATACCCCGACACTCTACCCTGTTTGTGTAATGGGGGGAATACCCCGACACTCTGCCCTGTGTGTGTAATGTGGGGAACACCCCAACACTCTGCACTGTGTGTGTAATGTGGTGAATACCCCGACACTCTGCCCTGTGTGTGTAAAGTGGGGAATATCCCGACACTCTGCCCTGTGTGTGTAATGTGGGGAATACCTCGACACTCTTCCCTGTGTGTGTAAAGTGGGGAATACCCCAACACTCTGCCCCGTGTATGTAATGTGGGGAATACCCCAACACTCTGCCCTGTGTGTGTAATGTGGGGAATACCCCGACACTCTGCACTGTGTGTGTAATTTGGGGAATACCCCGACAAACTGCCCTGTGTGTGTAATGTGGGGAATACCTTGACACTCTTCCCTGTATGTGTAAATTGGGGAATATCCCGACACTCTGCACTGTGTGTACAATGTGGGGAATACCCCGACACTCTGCCCTGTGTGTGTAATGTGGGGAACACCCCGACACTCTGCACTGTGTGTACAATGTGGGGAATACCCCGACACTCTTCCCTGTGTGTGTAAAGTGGGGAATATCCTGACACTCTGCCGTGTGTGAACAATGTGAGGAATATCCTGACACTCTGCCCTGTGAGTTTAGTGAGGGGAATACCCCGACACTCATACCTGTGTGTACAATGTGGGGAATACCCCGACACTCTGCCCTGTGTGTGTAATGTGGGGAAAAGCCTGACACTCTGCCCTGTGTGTGTAATTTGGGGAATACCCTGACACACTGCCCTGTGTATGTAATGTGGGGAATACCCTGACACTCTGCACTGTGTGTACAATGTGGGGAATTCCCCGACACTCTGCACTGTGTGTACAATGTGGGGAATCCCCCGTCACTCTGCGCTGTGTGTGTCATGTGGGGAATACCCCGACATTCTGTGCTGTGTGTGCAAAGTGGGGAATACCCCGATTCTCTGCCCTGTGAGTGTAATGTGGGGAATACTCCGACACTCAGCCCTGTGTATAATGTGGGGATTAACCCGACACTCTACCCTGTGTGTAATGTGGGGAATACCCCGACACTCTGCCCTGTGTGTAATGTGGGGAATACCCCGACACTCTACCCTGTTTGTGTAATGGGGGAATACCCTGACACTCTGCCCTGTGTGTGTAATGTGGGGAATACCCTGACACTCTGCACTGTGTGTACAATGTGGGGAATACCCCGACACGCTGCCCTGTGTGTAAAGTGGGGAATACCCCAACACTCTGCCCTGTGTGTAAAGTGGGGAATACCCCAACGCTCTGCCCTGTGTGTGTAATGTGGGGAATACCCCGACACTCTGCCCTGTGTGTATTGTGGGGAATACCCCAACACTATTCCCTGTCTGTGTAAAGTGGGGAATATCCCGACACTCTGCCCTGTGTGTGTAATGTGAGGAATACCTCGACACTCTTCCCTGTGTGTGTAATGTGGGGAATACCCCAACACTCTGCCCTGTGTGTGTAATGTGGGGAATACCCCGACACTCCGCCCTGTATGTGTAATTTGGGGAATACCCCGACACGCTTCCCTGTGTGTGTAAATTGGGGAATATCGCGACACTCTGCCCCGTGTGTGTAATGTGGGGAATACCCCGACACTCTGCACTTTGTGTACAATGTGGGTAATACCCCGACACTCTACCCAGCGTGTGTAATGTGGGGAATACCCCGACATTCTGCGCTGTGTATGTAAAGTGGGGAATATCGCGACACTCTGCCCTGTGAGTGAAATATGGGGAATACCGTTACACTCTTCCCTGTGTGTGTAATGTGGGGAATACTCCGACACTCAGCCCTGTGTATAATGTGGGGATTAACCCGACACTCTACCCTGTGTGTAATGTGGGGAATACCCCGACACTCTGCCCTGTGTGTAATGTGGGGAATACCCCGACACTCTGCCCTGTGTGTAATGTGGGGAATACCCCCACACTCTTCCCTGTGTGTGTAAAGTGGGGAATATCCCGACACTCTGCCCTGTGTGAACAATGTGAGGAATATCCCGACACTCTGCCCTGTGAGTGTAATGTGGGGAATACCCTGACACTCTGCCCTGTGTGTGTAATGTGGGGAATACCCCGACACTCTTCCCTGTGTGTGTAAAGTGGGGAATATCCCGACACTCTGCCCTGTGTGTGCAATGTGGGGAATACCCCGACACTCTGACCTGTGTGTGTAATGTGGGGAATACCCCGACACTCTGCCCTGTGTGTAATATGGGGAATACCCCGACACTCTGCCCTGTGTGTGTAATGTGGGGAATATCCCGACACTCTGCCCTGTGAGTGTAATGTGTGGAATACCCCGACATTCTGCGCTGTGTGTGTAAAGTGGGGAATATCCCGACACTCTGCCCTGTGAGTCAAATATGGGGAATACCGCGACACTGTTCCGTGTGTGTGCAAAGTCGGGAATACCTCGATACTCTGCCCTGTGAGTGTAATGTGGGGAATATCCCGACACTCTGCCCTGTGTATAATGTGGGGAATACCCCGGCACTCTACCCTGTGTGTAATGTGGGGAATACCCCGGCACTCTGCCCTGTGTGTAATGTGGGGAATACCCCGACACTCTACCCTGTTTGTGTAATGGGGGGAATACCCCGACACTCTGCCCTGTGTGTGTAATGTGGGGAATACCCCGACACTCTGCCCTGTGTGTAAAGTGGGGAATCCCCCAACACTGTGCCCTGTGTGTGTAATGTGGGGAATACCCCGACACTCTACCCTGTGTGTAATGTGGGGAATACCCCGACACTCTTCCCTGTGTGTGTAATTTGGGGAATACACCGACACTCATCCCTGTGTGTACAATGTGGGGAATACACCGACACTCTGCCCTGTGTGTGTAATGTGGGGAATACCCTGACACTCTGCCCTGTGTGTAACGTGGGGAAAACCCCGACACTCTTCCCTGTGTGCGTAATTTGGGGAATACACCGACACTCATCCCTGTGTGTACAATGTGGGGAGTACACCGACACTCTGCCCTGTGTGTGTAATGTGCGGAACACCCCGACACTCTGCCCTGTGTGTGTAATGTGGGGAATACCCCGACACTCTGTCCTGTGTGTAATATGGGGAATACCCCGACACTCTGCCCTGTGTGTGTTATGTGGGGAATACCCCGACATTTTGCCCTGTGAGTGTAATGTGGGGAATACCCCGACACTCTTCCCTGTGTGAACAATATGTGGAATACCCCGACACTCTGCCCTGTGTGTGTAATGTGTGGAATACCCCGACACTCTGCCCTGTGTGTAATGTGGGAATACCCGACACTCTACCGTCTGTGTGTAATGTGGGGAATATTCCGACACTCTGCCCTGTGTGTGTAATTTGGGGAACACTGTTATGTCCGTGTATCTTGATGTTGTGTCCTTCAATAATTAGACAACAAGACTGCAGGGAACGATTCAACAGGTGTTTACTGAATGAGGGTTACTCTAGAACTAACTGTACAGATCACTACTCAGGGTTTATGTACAGGTGTGGTCACTGCCGGTACTACAGTATACAGGAGCTAAAGTAGTTCTCTCCCTTAAAGGTACATACATTACAATTCCTCCCCTTTTAGATTAACAGTACCATAACACTCATTTAACAATTAAATATCAAACTAATTACAATTAACACTTTTAACATACAACATTCGCTGAAAATAGTCTATTTATAAATTCAGTCTTTGGGGAGGCTTCCTGATTCGTTCTGGATAACGCCTTTCCCGAGTGTCTCGCTCTTGGTGCGGAGGCGATTCTAGCACCCTGTCGTCAGTTGATTCATCAGCTTCCAATGCTATTGTTTCTGAGGTAGATGCGACCTGTACGTCAGGTTCCTCACCAGGTACGTATGGCCGAGACATGGGGTTGACTCGTTCCTGTGACTCTAGGATCTGGTCAGCATGGCGTCTCACAATGCTCTCCCCAATGTCCACTGTGTACATTAGTGGCCCCTGTCGTGTGCATATCGTTCCTGGTTGCCATTTCTCTGTTCGGTAGTCGCGGGCCAAGACTGGTTGCCCTATATTGAAGCTCCTTGTCGGCTTCTCATTGATGTGTTGGAATTGCTTACTCTCAACATCTCTTCGTACATTTGGTCTGAGAAAATCCAGACGAGATCTCAACCTTCGGTTAAAGAACATCATGGCCGGGGCCTGATTGGTGACTGCATGTGTCGCATTTCTGTAGGCTAACAGGAAATTGTCCACCTTATGCTGCAGTGGAATGTCGTCATCGCACATGGCCTTTACTGCTTTTTTAAAGGTTTGTACGAACCTCTCAGCCAATCCATTTGTGGCTGGATGATACGGGGCGGATGTGTAATGCCTTACCCCATTCCTTTTCATAAATCTTCGAAACTCTTCGGACACAAACTGTGGTCTGTTATCAGAGCAAATCTGCTCTGACAAGCCGTTCCTGGCAAAAATGGTCCGTAGGACTGCAATAGTTTTCTCCGTGGTGGTGGAGGACATTTTGATCACCTCAGGCCATTTCGAGTGTGCATCCACGGCTATTAAAAACGTTGGGGCAGAAATTCAGGTCGGGGGCTTGCCGCGCGTGCAAGGTCCCGATTTGCACTTACCCGACGCGCCTGCCGTTCACCTCCAGGGACGCCTGGAATTCCTTTCTGAAACTGAAGAATCCCGGGCAGCGTCTGACATCACGCCGCCCAGGAGTGCAGCCAGTGCGAAGCCTGTAGCGCGCAGTGCAACTGAGACACGCCCCTTGAGGTCTGTTTAATAGGACACGCCCCCAATGTTTCTCACTAGCTGAAAAGCATTTTTACATGCAAAGCAGCATTTTAAATAGGTTTTTGGTATTTTTATGAAGCTTTTGGTAACTTTTATAAACTTTTAAAAACGTTTACATTATTTTGAAGAATCTGAAGTAGTTTTAAACAGAATTAAAGCAATTTAAAGACTTTTAAAAGCCCTCAAAGAATTTTTTTCATTCCATTTATTTATTTAGCAACGTCGTCATCATACGTGTCTTCACACTGTTCCCTTTGGGGAACTGTATGAAGTGGTGGAAGGATTTATGGCCATGATTAACGCTCATTCCGTGACCGTAACCATCTTTGAACCAGCCATTAGGGTGGTTAGTCCTATGGCGGGAGGGTTTTACGGGCTCCCACAAGCTATACGAGGAGGGGGGGCCACCCACACCCACGGATGCAAATATCCCACTGGATGTCAACCCAGAATTTAGAGCCGGAGCTCCGACTCCACTTGCCGGGACTGTCTGGAGCGGGGTTCGAAACCCTACCCTGATCTGACCCAGCGGCGGGGATCCTACCGCAACGCCAAAGGCCCAGTCCGATTAGCAACGTGAAATGGCTGGAATGAGCAGAATTCACGGCATTCAAAGAACTCACAATTGAACTGATGATGACCTCAGCAATCTCCTCAACGAGGTGGAGGCGCAGCGCCTGCTCATCATTGGTAATGAGAAGTCAAAGGCGCCGCAAAAAGGACAGATGATAGCTTGGTCTTTCAAGTGGCAGCATAGGGCTCCAGTCACGGGGAGGGAAAAGGCGCAGGAAACGTATGGGTGTCACCTTTTGCGCGGAGTGGACCTTTTGCGTAGCGGTAAGCATCCCCGCCGCTGGGCCAGAAGGAGTAGGGTTTCGAACCCCGCTCCAGACAGTCCCGGCAAGTGGAGTCGGAGCTCCAACTATAAATTTTGGGTGGACATCCAGCGGGATACTTGCGTCCGCGGGTGTGGGTGGCCCCCCCCCTCAGATGGGTTGTGGGAGCCCGTAAAGCCCTCACGCCATAGGACTAACCACCCTAATGGCTGGTATGAAGATGGTTATGGTCACGGAAGGAGCGTTAACGTGGCCAGAAATCCTTCCACCACTTCATACAGTTCCTGAAAGGGAACCATGTGAGGATGCGTACGACGATGACCTCTTGCACAATGCACCTCCTTGGACCCTCAGTCGCAGATGCGAGGGGGCAAATCGTGCAATTGTTAAATTTTTCATTTTATTGACATGTAAAATGTTGGCCCAGTAATTCCGTTCCAAACGCGTGAGTACGGTCGGGGTACTCACGTGTCTGGCCGGAGGAAATGCCGGTTTTCAGCATGCACAGCGCATGCGGGGAAAACCGGCATTTCCTGTCCTCTGAACGAAGGGGTTCAGAGGCAGAACGCGTGCGACTGCACAGGCAGCGCGTGCGCAGTAAAATTTGCCGGTTTCATTCATGCTTTCAGTGAGGTGAAGTCCTTACAACTTACACATGAAAAAAGCATGAGTACAGTTGCTCCAGAGGCTGCGGAGGAAGATATATTTTATCGTGGCGCTTCTGAAAGGCAATATTTTTGTTTGGGAAAGGGAGGAAAGTTATTTTAAGAAATGCTGAGGTAAGTTTTAAAGTTTATTTTTGTTTTTTAAAACGGGTTTTCAGTACTGTAGGTAGAAGGAGCAATTGTGGCTATGTCAATTGAATTTGCTGCGTTTATTAAATGTGAAAATGACTCCAACATTTTTAAGAAAGAAACTTTTCATCAGTAATATATTCTTTTTAGTAATTATGTATGTATGTCTGTATATATTCCTTTGCGTATATGTATGTATATATTCCTTTACTTATGTGTATGAATGTATGTATTTAATTATGACTTTCAGAGAAAGTAACTTATTGGAAAATCATAATTAAATACATACATTCATACACATAAGTAAAGGAATATATACATATACGTAAAGGAATATATACGGACATACATACATAATTACTGAAAAGAATATATTACTGATGAAGTTTCTTTCTTAAAAATGTTGGAAATGTTACATTACTCATTTTAGAAGTCATTTTCACGTTTAATAAACACAGCAAATTCAATTCACACAGCCACAATTGCTCCTTCTACCTACAGTACTGAAAACCCGTTTAAAAAAAAAAAATTAAACTTTAAAACTTACCTCATCATTTCTTAAAATAACTTTCCTCCCTTTCCCAAACAAAAATATTGCCTTTCAGAAGCTCCACGATAAAATATATCTTCCCCCGCAGCCTCTGGAGCAACTTTACACATGCTTTTTTCATGTGTAAGTTGTAAGGACTTAACCTCACTGAATCCATGAATGAAATCGACGAAGTTCACTGCGCACGCGCTGCCTGTGCAGTCGCACGCGCTGTGCCTCTGAACCCCTTCGTTCAGAGGACAGGAAATGCCGGTTTTCTCCGCATGCGCTGTGCATGCTGAAAACCGGCATTTCCTCCGGCCAGACGCGTGAGTACCCCGACCGTACTCGCGCGTTTGGAACGGAATTACTGGGCCATTGAGTCCATGAATGGACCAGCAAAATCAATATGCACCCGTTGCCATGGAGATGAGGGCCACTCCCATGGGTGTAGAGGGGCATGTGGTGGTGCATTTTGGACCTTCTGGCATCCTGAGCAGCTCTTTGTCAGGTCCTCGATTTGCTGATCGATCCCCAGCCACCACACATAAGCCCTAGCAAGGCTTTTCATTTTCACCCCTCCCAGATGACCTTCGTGAAGCTCATTGAGCACTCTCTCCCTTAACTTGGGTGGAATTACCACTCGGGATCCACACATCATGGTCCCCTGGCATACTGACAGCTGTTCTCTTCTGGATGAGAATGCTGGCATCAGTGAGTCGCCATGTGCTGGCCATCCCTTCACCGTCAAATCATATACCCGAGACAGTGTCGGGTCATTTCGGGTCTCCTTCTCTAGACCAGCGTTAGTTACTGGCAAGCATTCAATTATAGTCGAATGAAATATTTCGACAGGATCCACTGTTGGTGTTTCCTCCGCAGTAGGCAGTGGCAGGCGTGATAGCCCATCAGCGTTTCCATGCTGTTTCGTGCCCTTATACTCGATTTCATATTGGTGCGCCCCTAGAAAAAGGGACCATCTTTGTAGCCGTTGCGCAGTCATCACCGGAACGCCCTTCTTTGGATTAAAGATGGAGACAAGTGGTTGGTGGTCAGTCAGCAAGGTGAACTTCTGCCCGTGCAGATAGTGATTGAACTTTTTCACTCCCCACACTAGGCTGAGGGCCTCCCTGTCAATCTGGGCGTAGTTACGCTCGGCTGAGGTTAGTGACCGAGACGCAAAGGCTACTGGCCTCTCCGAGCCGTCTGGGAACTTGTGCGACAGCCCCGCTCCAATGCCATAGGGTGATGCATCACACGCCAACCGAATTGGTAGTGCTGGGTTGAAATGAGCCAACACCTCTTTTGATGTGATCAATGCTTTGCTCTTCTGGAAAGCTCGTTTACATTCTTCACTCCACTTCCATGGTACCCCCGTTTGCAGTGGGGTGTTCAGTAGGTGTAGTACTGTAGACAAATCCGGCAAGAACTTATGGTAGTAGTTCACCAGCCCGAGGAACGACCTCAGTTGTGACACATTTTCCGGTGCTGGAGCCTTGACTACTGCCTCAATCTTTTCAGGGGACTTATGTAACCCCTCTTTATCAATAGCTTGGCCACAATACGAGATCTGCTTCTGGAAAAACTCGCATTTGGGACAATTAGTTCGGAGCCCATATTCCTTCAATCTAGTGAGCACCTGCTCCAGGTTGGCGAGGTGATCACTGTCATTTTCGCCCGTGACCAGGATGTCGTCCAAATAACACTGGGTCCCTGGAATCCCTTGCAGGACTTGTTCCATTGCCCTTTGCCAAATAGCCGGAGCTGATGCTACCCCGAACACCAGCCGGTTGTATTGGTAGAGACCTTTATGAGTGTTGATCATGAGGTACTATTTAGAGACTTCTTCTACCTCCATTTGCAGGTACGCCTGGGCCAGATCAATCTTGGTGAAGCGTTTCCCTCCAGATAGCGAGGCGAAAATATCTTCAATCCGCGGAAGTGGATATTGTACAGTGTGAAGGACTGGGTTCACTGTCACCTTAAAGTCCCCACAGATGCAAACCTTCTTTGGTTCCCCAGGCGTGTTACTCAACGACCTCTTCATTACAGGAACGATGGGTGTAGCCCACTCGCTCCAGTCCACTTTGGACAGTACTCCTGAATGTTCCAAACCTTCCAGCTCTGATTCGACGGTTGGGTGGATCGCATAAGGTACCGGTCTGGCCTTAAAAAACTTTGGGCTTGCATTTTCCTCTATTTTGATCGTTGCTGTTATGTCTTTTAGTGTTCCGAGTCCCTGCTGGAACACTTCTTGTGCGTCAGTTAGCATTTTTGACAGTCGTCCAGGTGTGACGTCGTCATCCTTTTTGGCATCTACAGTCAGTGCTTGTATGGAATGCCAATCTAGCTGTATCTTCCGGATCCATTCACGTCCTAGTAGTGGTGGTCCTCAATCTGGCAATACATATAGGTCCATTTTTGGTGTTTCCTTGCCGTTATATATAACATTCACCCTTATTTTTCTTTTGGGGTAGACTTTTTGCCCTGTGTACGTCTTCAGGACAATCTTTGTATCTCTCAAGGGTATATGTGAGAATAGCCGCTTGTAGTCCCTTCGGTTTATGACTGTTAGGGCTGATCCTGTGTCCAATTCCATTTTCACTTGGACTCCTGCTATCTTGAGCGTGACCCAGATAGTTTGGTGATCCTCCGTTTTGATCACATTATGTAGTTTCAGACAACCCAGCTCCTTGCTTCCAGAGTCTGTTTCACTTTTATGTTCATCTGAACTACTCTCCGTCACCTTATGTACCTTCTTGTACTTCTCCTGTGGAGATTTCTTGCTGCTGGTTTTCTTTCCCGACCTGCAGACTCTAGCTATGTGTCCTACTTTTCCACACTGTCTGCACACTTTGTCCTTGAACCAGCAATCATCATGGTCGTGTGTTGTTCTGCCGCAGCGATAGCACTTCACTGTTCCGTATGACATTTCATTTGTGCCATATTCTTGCGGTCTCCGTTGTATCTCTGCAGCGCCCCGTGCGGCTGCTTCGTGTGATACTGCAATGCTGAAAGCCTTGTCCAGCGTAAGATCCTTTTCTGATAGAAGCCGTTTCTTGGTTCCTTCACTTTGAAGCCCACACACAAACTTGTCCCTTAAAGTATCTGCTAGTCCCGTTCCAAACTGGCAGTGTTTCGATAGCTTGCGCAGTTCTTAAATACTCAGCATTACTTTCATCTTTATGCTGGTTCCTTTTGTGAAACTTAAATCTTTCTGCTATCAGCAGCGGTGTGGGGTTTAAGTGGTCCTGTAGGATTGACACTATGGCCTAGAAATTCAGTATAGCCACTTTTGGGGCGGTAAAGTCGGGCGGCCGCTAAAGTTTGCGCCCGGCGCAAAGTCGCGCCCCCTTCGCCGATATTCAGTCGCATCGCCCCAAGAGGTTGCTGCTGCGCTAAAACAGGCGATGCACGACTATCTTTAGGCGCTAAGCCGGCGGTGCTGAGCGATACCCCCGAGGCCGGGCGCAGCGCAGGTGCGGCGAGTTGTTGATTGACGGCAGACACTCTGGCGCCGGTCAGCTCTTAAAGGGGGAGGGTGGATTTGTTTGCCTGCCACGCCCTGCACACTGCAGCCCTCAACCTAGGCCTGACCACTTCAGCTTCACCTGCACAACGCCCAGGGCTATGGAGAAGGCCAGGGAGAGAGCGCAGCGCTTCAGCGACGGTGACCTGAGGCTGCTGGTTGGCGGAGTGGAGCGCAGGCGCCATGTTCTGTTCCCAGAAGGTGGCAAGAGGTCGGTGCCCAGCGCCTACCGGAAAGCCTGGAGGGAGGTCTCCAACAGGGTGTCTTCCAACAGCGTGGTTGCCAGGACTCCTGTGCAATACCAGAAGAAGTTCAACGACCTCACTCGGGTTGTCAGGGTGAGTACCCTTTCCAGTGTCATCCTCATCCTTGCATGTGCACCTCACTTTATGGGCAAAGGGACCTGAAAGCCCTAATGGCCAGCCCTCATCCAGCAGCTATGGGACTGGCATGAAAATCACTTGCACATTCAGCACTTTACACACTGTACAAGCTCTTCGACCATGGGAGGCATTGCAGACAAGATCAGGGCTACACACTGTACAAGCTCTTCGGCCATGGGAGGCAGTGCAGACAAGATCAGGGCTACACACTGTACAAGCTCTTCGACCATGGGAGGCAGTGCAGACAAGATCAGGGCTACACACTGTACAAGCTATTCGACCATGGGAGGCAGTGCAGACAAGATCAGGGCTTCACACTGTACTTAGAGGCCGTCCTTTCTCTTGCAGGCCAAGGTGGCGCACAACCGGCGCAACCGAACTGAGACCAGGGGAGGCCGTCCTGACCTCAAAGAGCTCTCCGACCTCGACCAGCGTGTGGAGCGCATTATGGCAGGCCGGCTGATTGGCCCCGTCGCCAGTGGAGATGCCGACCCTGTTCTGGGCACCAATGGTAAGGGCATCACCTTTTGGGCCTCTTTCGTTCCACTTGCGCATCAGATCAGCATCCTTTGCCACTGTCCGACCAATGCGGTGAATGGCACCACTCATGCCTCCCTCGCTGCCACCCTGTCCTCACTCTAAAGCTACTCTTGTGCCTTCCTGCTTTCAGATGGTGAATCGCCAGGTGAGGAGGCGGGCCCTCAAGCTGCCACTGTCAGCCCTTCGGAAGACGAGGAGGAGGAAGAGGAAGCCGGCCCATCAGTGCCACCCTCAGCCGCGCCAGCCCATGGCGATGTAGGGGACACGTCTTCCCTGGAGGGGAGCCGGGGGGAAGGGTCGGAGGAGAGTGAAGCTCCGGGGCCCAGCGGCCTGCAGCAACGCAGGAGGGGTGGGGAAGCTCGGCGGACTTCTCCCCAGAGGGTGAGCGTGGCCTCCAGTCCTGCGGCGGTGAGCGCAGAGGAGGTGCGCCTCCTAGAGGAAATGGCCGTCCAGGCTGAGCGCAAGCACACTGAGCTCATGGCTGCAGTGGCACGGATGCCTGACTCCATAGAGTCTCTGTCAAGGAGTGTGCAGCAATTCGGAGCAGCACAGGCCAGGAGTCTGCAACAATTCAGTGCAGCACAGGCCAGGAGTCTGGAACAATTCAGTGCAGCACAGGCCAGGAGTCTGCAGGACTTCGCGGCAGCACAGTCGGCTTCTAGCCAAGTGCTCAGTCGTGCCGTCCATTCACTGGCTGGTGTCATGCGGACACAGACCAGGGCCACACGGGCACTAACTGTTGCCACCCTCGCTGGATCAGCCAGGCATCGCCAGGGCACTCGCCGCGCAGCAGCAGCCCAGCAGTCTGTTCTTCAGCTGTTTGCTGTGCATGCTGCAGTGCTGGCCCGTGCGAGTGCCAATGTCTCAGGCGACCAGCGAGCACCTGCGATCTGCCAGGTTGCCACCATTCCTGCAGCCGACACTGCCACTCCGCCATTGCAGCTGCCACGAGCTGCTGGACAGACTGCTGCCGCCCAGCCAGAGTTGGAGCAGTCAGCAGCCGGCCACTCCAAGGCCAGAGCTGGTGCAGGCCGACCCCCAAGGGCATCTGCCGTCTCGCCATCTGCCCCTCAGCAGCCTTCCCCCAGCCTTGCTGCAGCCACTGGGCTCCCATTGAGGAGGAGCTGCAGGGCGGGCAGGGGCCAGGCAAGGATGCGCAAGGCATCGCCCTCGCAGGGCAAAAAGTAGAAGGTATGCTCAAATGCCTGTTGTGTTTTTGTAAGGCCGAGACTGGTGTCTTTCTTTTTGTAAGGCCGAGACTGGTGCAGTTGTGTTTTTGTAAGGCCGAGACTGGTGTCTTTCTTTCTTTTTGTAAGGCCGAGACTGGTAGTTTTGTGTTTTTGGAGGGGGCTTCTCCACATGAGCATGTAATGTGGGAAGGGCAGAGGTTTTCAATAAATTATTGTTGTTAAATTGCAGTGTGCATGGTTTTTTGGTTAAGTCCTGGTTGCCCTGCTCGGCTGAGGGCTTGTGGAGCGGCTACATTCATCTGCTGGCATTGGCACAAGCCATTCCCTGAGAGGGGGCCTAGAACCGACGTTCAATAAGCCGGCGACGGGCGGCCCTTGCACTTTGTGCCTCCCTCCTGTGCTGGTCCTCCTCCTCCTGCTCCTCCTCCTGAGGTGGTCCTCCAATCTCTGGTGGCAGTGCCTGAGTTCTGCGGATAGCCAGGTTGTGCAGCATGCAGCAAACGACCACAAAATGGGAGACTCGCTCCGGCGAATACTGTAGGGCTCCACCGGAACGATCCAGACAGCGGAACCGTTGCTTCAGGACGCCGATTGTTTGTTCGATGATGTTCCTGGTCGCTTGATGGCTCTCGTTGTATCCCTCTTCAGCAGGGGTGCTGGGCACACGGAGCGGGGTCATCAGCCAGGTACACAAAGGATAGCCTTTGTCCCCGATAAGCCATCCTCGTGGGTGAGGCTGTGCCTGGAACATGTCTGCCACAGAAGTCTGTCGCAGGATGAAGGCATCGTGGCTGCTGCCTGGAAAGCAGGCATTGACAGCTAGGATGAGCTGCCTGTGGTCACACACCAGCTGGACGTTCAGCGAATGGTAGCCCTTCCGGTTGCGGTAATCCTCGGCATTCTCCAGAGGTGCCCGCAAAGCCACGTGCGTGCAGTCAATGGCGCCCTGCACCATGGGGAAGCCCGCGAATGCTGCAAAGCCCATTGCACGCTGTTGCTGCTTGGCAAGGGCCATGGAGAAGGAGATGAACTGACGTCTCCTTTTGAAAAGGGCATTGGTCACCTGGCGGATGCAGCAATGCACGGCGAACTGGGAGATGTTGGCAATGTCCCCAGTAGCGGATTGGAAGGAGCCGGTGGCATAGAAGTTGAGAGCCACCGTCACCTTCACTGCCACCGACAGAGACGTCCTGCTCCTCAGCTGTGGCTGCAGATCACCGCCAAGCAGCTGGCAGATCTCTGTGACCACGTCCCTTCTGAATCGCAGCCTCCGAACACACTGCTCCTCAGACATGTTGAGATAGGAGAACTGCTGGCGGTATACCCTGGGTGGGTAAGGCCTCCTTTCCCGACGCCTGTTGCCCCCTCTCCGTCTAGCCAGGGCTGCCACTCTCTCACGGCGTCTGTGAGCCCTTTGGATGTAATTGAGAAAGCCAGCGTTGACACCCATTGCAGACCCCATAATATGCTGGCAAACAATGAGATGTCAATGAAGGCAAAGACTAGTGGAAAGCTGTGGCCTGAAGCCAGAAGTACCTGTCCGAGTGTTGGGCCAAAGCAGAAAGCTATCTACCTTGGTCTCTCTCCAAAGATCCGTTTCTCAAGAAGGAGTGCTGCGAAATGGCAGCCTTTTATAGTGCAGGAGGAGTGCCCTTTAATTTGCGCCCCCCGCGCCCCGCATCGGCTGAGCACCGTTCCACTCTAACAGCCGTTAGGGGCGCCAGGCGCACAATGGGGCGTCGCCACTGAATTTCCGGTTGGGGGCGCACAAAGGGCGTTGCACGAGGAAATTACGTCATGATCTGCACGCGCAGCTGAGCGTGCGCAAAGACTTTGCGCCGCCACTAAATCTCTAGTGAAGTTGGGGCGAGGCGCAGATCGCGCTGCGCCCGGGCGCTAGCCGCCTAGCGCCCGACATCTACTCCTCCTAAGGCGTTAACGGCTGGCGCAACCAACTGAATTTCTAGGTCTATGTTTTCAAAATCCTTTTCTACTGGCTTCTCTGGGGTTACTAGGTTTCGTAGTAAGCCATATGTTTTTGCACCCATTGAATTCAACAATACCAGCGCTTTCTTGTCATCTGGCACTTCATTCGCCTTGCAGTATACTTCTATGCGTTCGACATATGTCGTCCAATCTTCGACTTCATTGTCGAATGCTGTGATACTGCCACTCTTCGGCATTTTTGGGTGTGGTTAGACTGGATTAAAATGGCGCCTCCCGCGCTTTCCTTTCTTCCCCGCTGCGGCTTAAAATGGCGTCTCCTGCGCTGCTGCCAACGCCGCTCTCGGCGGTCCTCGTGGCAAATGGCGATGCCCTGTGGGTTTCGTGCGCTGCTCCTGCGCTGCTGCCAATGCCGCTCTCTGCGGTCCTCGTGGCAATGGCAGCGCCTCGCGTTTTCCTGCGTGCCTCTCTCCCCCATTGACGCTGCTCGGCCCTTGAACACCGGCTGCGCTCTGTGCGCTCTGCCCTCTGTCTCTCCCCCGTCGACGCTGCTCGGCCTTTTTCTGTGCCGCCCGGCCGGCTCTAGCCGCCTCTGTCCAGGAAGGGTCTGCGCAGTACCTGTTGCCAGCCCGTTTCGCTGGACCACCGTTACTGGAAAGCCAAGCCTGGCTCTCGACAGCCTCCCCTGCGATGCTCAAATCTCCACTGGATGACTGGGCGGTTGCCCGTGGTCGACGCCCGTGCTTCTGGACTCGACCTCCTTCCACTGGCCTCCAGGAGCGAATCCCTGGGAGGTGATGCAGAGTTGCAGGTAGGTTCAAATCTGCATCGTCGCCAATGTTATGTCCGTGTATCTTGATGTTGTGTCCTTCAATAATTAGACAAGACTGCAGGGAACGATTCAACAGGTGTTTACTGAATGAGGGTTACTCTAGAACTAACGGTACAGATCACTATTCAGGGTTTATACACAGGTGTGGTCACTGCCGGTACTACAGTATACAGGAGCTGTAAAAGCAGTTCTCTCCCTTAAAGGTACATACATCACAAATACCCCGACACTCTGCCCTGTGTGTGTAATGTGGGGAATATCCCAACACTCTGCCCCGTGTGTGTAATGTGGGGAATATCCCGACACTCTGCCCTGTGTGTAATGTGGGGAATACCCCGACACTCTGCCCTGTGTGTAATGGGGGGAATCCCCCAACACTCCACCCTGTGTGTAATGTGGGGAATACCTCGACACTCTACCCTGTGTGTAATGTGGGGAATACCTCGACACTCTACCCTGTGTGTAATGTGGGGAATACCCCGACACTCTACCCTGTGTGTACAATTTGGGGAATATCCCAACACTCTGCCCTGTGTGTGTAATGTGGGGAATAGCCCGACACTCTTCCCTGTGTGTGTAAAGTGGGGAATATCCCGACACTCTGCCCTGTGTGAACAATGTGAGGAATATCCCGACACTCTGCCCTGTGAGTGTAATGTGGGGAATACCCCGACACTCATACCTGTGTGTACAATGTGGGGAATACCCCAACACTCTGCCCTGTGTGTGTAATGTGGGGAATACCCCGACAATCTGCCCTGTGTGTAAAGTGGGGAATACCCCGACACTCTGCCCTGTGTGTGTAATTGGGGGAATACCCCGACACTCTGCCGTGTGTGTGTAATGTGGGGAATACCCCGACACTCTGCCCTGTGTGTGTAATGTGGGGAATACCCCGACACTCTGCCCTGTGTGTAATGTGGGGAATACCCCGACACTCTGCCCTGTGTGTGTAATGCGGGGAATACCCCAACACTCTGCTGTGTAAGTGTAATGTGGGGAATACCCCGACATTCTCCCCAGTGTGTAATGTGGGGAATACCCCGACACTCAGCACTGTGTGAACAATTGGGGAATACCCCGACACACTGCCCTGTGTGTAAAGTGGGGAATACCCCAACAGTCTGCTCTGTGTGTGTAATGTGGGGAATACCCCGACATTCTCCCCAGTGTGTAATGTGGGGAATACCCCGACACTCTGCCCTGTGTGTGTAATGTGGGGAATACCCCGACATTCTGCGCTGTGTATGGAAAGTGGGGAATATCCCGACACTCTGCCCTGTGAGGGAAATATGGGGAATACCGCGACAATCTTCCCTGCGTGTGCAAAGTGGGGAATACCCCGTTACTCTGCCCTGTGAGCGTAATGTGTGGAATACCCCGACACACTGCCCTGTGTAAAATGTGGGGAATACCCCGACATTCTGCCCTGTGTATAATGTGGGGAATACCCCGACACTCTAGCCTGTGTGTAATTTGGGAAATACCCCGACACTCTGCCCTGTGTGTAATGTGGAGAATACCCCGACACTCTACCCTGTGTGTAATGTGGGGAATACCCCGGCACTCTGCCCTGTTTGTAAAGTGGGGAATACCCCAACACTCTGCCCTGTGTGTGTAATGTGCGGAATACCCCGACACTCTGCCCTGTGTGTGCAATGTGGGGAATACCCCGACACTCTGCCCTGTGTGTGCAATGTGGGGAATACCCCGAAACTCTGCCCTGTGTGTAATATGGGGAATACCCCGACACTCTTCCCTGTGTGAACAATGTGAGGAATATCCCGACACTCTGTCCTGTGTGTTATGTGGGGAATACCCCGACACTCTGCCCTGTGTGCGTAAAGTGGGGAATAGCCCGACACTCTGCCCTGTGTGAACAATGTGAGGAATATCCCGACACTCTGCCCTGTGAGTGTAATGTGGGGAATACCCCGACACTCATACCTGTGTGAACAATGTGGGGAATACCCCGACACTCTGCCCTGTGTGTGTAATGTGGGGAATACCCCGACACTCTGCCCTGTGTGTAAAGTGGGGAATACCCCGACACTCTGCCTGTGTGTGTAATTTGGGGAATACCCCGACACTCTGCCCTGTGTGTTTAATGTGGGGAATACCCCGACACTCTGCACTGTGTGTGTAATGTGGGGCATACCCCAACACTCTGCCCTGTGTGTGTAATGAGGGGAATACCCCGACACTCATCCCTGTGTGTACAATGTGGGGAATACCCCGACACTCTGCCCTGTGTGTGTAATTTGGGGAATATCCCGACACTCTGCCCTGTGTGTGTAAAGTGGGGAATACCCCGATACCCTGCCCTGTGAGTGTAACGTGGGGAATACCCCGACACTCTGCCCTGTGTATAATGCGGGGAATACCCCGACACTCTGCCCTGTGTGTAATTTGGGGAATATCCCGACATCCTGCCTTGTGTGTGTAATTTGGGGAATACCCCGACACTCTGCCCTGTGTGTGTAAAGTGGGGAACATCCCGACACTCTGCCCTGTGAGTGTAATGTGGTGAATACCCCGACATTCATCCCTGTGTGTACAATGTGGGGAATACCCCGACACTCTGCCCTGTGTGTGCAATGTTGGGAATACCCCGACACTCTGCCCTGTGTGTGCAATGTGGGGAATACCCCGACACTCTGCCCTGTGTGTGCAATGTGGGGAATACCCCGACACTCATCGCTGTGTGTTCAATGTGGGGAATAACCCGACACTCTGACCTGTGTGTGTAATGTGGGGAATACCCCGACACTCTGCACTGTGTGTGTAATTTAGGGAATACCCCGACACTCTGCCCTGTGTGTGTAATGTGGGGAATACCCCGACACTCTGCCCTGTGTGTGTAATGTGCGGAATACCCCAACACTCTGCCCTGTAAGTGTAATGTGGGGAATACCCCAACATTCTCCCCAGTGTGTAATGTGGGGAATACCCCGACACTCGGCACAGTGTGTGATGTGGGGAATACCCCGACACGCGGCACTGTGTGTAATGTGGGGAATACCCCGACACTCTGCCCTGTGTGAACAATTGGGGAATACCCCGACACTCTGCCCTGTGTGTAAAGTGGGGAATACCCCAACAGTCTGCCCTGTGTGTCATGTGTGTAATACCCCGACACTCTGTCCTGTGTGTGTAATGTGTGTAATACCCCGACACTCTGCCCTGTGTGTAATGTGGGGAATACCTCGACACTCCGCCCTGTGTGTAATGTGGGGAAAACCCTGACACTCTGCCCCGTGTGAACAATGTGAGGAATATCCCGACACTCTGCCCTGTGAGTGTAATGTGGGGAATACCCCGACACTCAGCCTTGTGTGCAATGTGGGGACTATTCCGACACCCTGCCTTGTGTGTGTAAAGTGGGGAATAACCCGACACTCTGCCCTGTGTGTGTAATTTGGGGAATACCCCGACACTCTGCCCTGTGTGTGTAATTTGGGGAATACCCCGACACTCTGCCCTGTGTGTGTAATGTGGGGAATACCCCGACACTCTGCCCTGTGTGTGTAATGTGCGGAATACCCCAACACTCTGACCTGTGTGAACAATTGGGGAATACCCCGACACTCTGCCCTGTGTGTAAAGTGGGGAATACCACAACACTCTGCCCTGGGTGAACAATTGGGGAATACCCCGACACTCTGCCCTGTGTGCAAAGTGGGGAATACCCCAACACTCTGCCCTGGGTGAACAATTGGGGAATACCCTGACACTCTGCCCTGTGTGTAATGTGGGGAATACCCCGACACTCTGCCCTGTGTGTGTAATGTGGGGAATACCCCGACACTCTGCCCTGTGTGTAAAGTGGGGAATACCCCAACACTCTGCCGTGTGTGTGTAATGTGGGGAATACCCCGACACTCAGCCCTGTGTGTAATGTGGGGAATATCCCGAAATCCTGCCTTGTGTCTGTAAAGTGGGGAATAACCCGATACTCTGCCCTGTGTGTGTAATTTGGGGAATACCCCGATACTCTGAGCTGTTTGTGTAATGTGGGGAATACCCCGACACTCTGCCCTGTGAGTGTAATGTGGGGAATACCCCGACACTCTGCCCTGTGTGTGTAATGTGGGGTATATCCCGAAACTCTGCCCTGTGAGTGAAATATGGGGAATACCGCGACACTCTTCCCTGTGTGTGCAAAGTGGGGAATACCCCGACACTCTGCCCTGTGTGTAAAGTGGGGAATACTCCAACACTCTGCCCTGTGTGTGTAATGTGTGGAATAGCCCGACACTCTGCCCTGTGTGTGTAATGTGGGGAATACCTCGACATTCTGCGCTGTGTTTGTAAAGCAGGGTATATCCTGAAACTCTGCCCTGTGAGTGAAATATGGGGAAAACGCGACACTCTTCCCTATGTGTGCAAAGTGGGGAATACCCCGACACTCTGCCGTGTGTGTAAAGTGGGGAATAACCCGACACTCTGCCCTGTGTGTGTAATGTGGGGAATACCCCAACATTCTCCCCAGTGTGTAATGCGGGGAATACCCCGACACTCGGCACTGTGTGTAATGTGGTGAATACCCCGACACTCTGCCCTGTGTGAACAATTGGGTGATACCCCGACACTCTGCCCTGTGTGTGTAATGTGGGGAATACCCCGACACTGTGCCCTGTGTGTAATGTGGGGAATACCCCGACACTGTGCCCTGTGTGTAATATGGGGAATATACCGACATCCTGCCCTGTGTGTGTAAAGTGGGGAATACCCCGAGACTCTCCCCTGTGTGTACAATGTGGGGAATACCCCGACATTCTGCCCTGTGTGTTAACGTGGGAATACCCCGACACTCTGCCCTGTGTGTAATATGGGGAAAACCCCGACATTCTCCCCAGTGTTTAATGTGGGGAATACCCCGACACTCTGCCCTGTGTGTGTAATTTGGGGAATACCCCGACATTCTGCGTTGTGTATGTAAAGTGGGGAATATCCCGACACTCTGCCCTGTGAGTGAAATATGGGCAATACCCCGACACTCTTCCCTGTGTGTAATGTGGGGAATACCCCGACACTCTGCACTGTGTATAATGTGGGGAATACACCGACACTCTACCCAGTGTGTAATGTGGGGAATACCCCGATACTCTGCCCTGTGTGTAATGTGGGGAATACCCCAACACTCTACCCTGTTTGTGTAATGGAGGGAATACCCCGACACTCTGCCCTGTGTGTGTAATGTGGGGAATATCCCGACACGCTTCCCTGTGTGAACAATTGGGGAATACCCCGACACTCTGCCCTGTGTGTAAAGTGGGGAATACCACAACACTCTGCACTGTGTGTAATGTGGGGAATACCCCGACACTCATCCCTGTGTGTACAATGTGGGGAATACCCCGACACTCTGCCCTGTGTGTGTAATGTGGGGAATACTCCGACTCTCTGCCCTGTGTGTGTAATATGGGGATTACCCCGACACTCTGCCCTGTGTGTAATGTGGGGAATACCCCGACACTCTGCCCTGTGTGTAATGTGGGGAATACCTCGACATTTTGCCCTGTGTATGTAATGTGGGGAATACCCCGACAGTCTTCCCTGTGTGAACAATGTGAGGAATATCCCAACACTCTGCCCTGTGAGTGTAATGTGGGGAATACCCCGACACTCTGCCCTGTGTGTGTAATGTTGGGAATACCCCGACACTCTGCCCTGTGTGTGTAATGTGGGTAATACCCCGACACTCTGCCCTGTGTGTGTAATGTGGGGAATACCCCGACACTCTGCCCTGTGGGTGTAATGTGGGGAATACCCCTACACTCTGCCCTGTCAGTGTAATGTGGGGAATACCCCAACATTCTTCCCAGTATGTAATGTGGGGAATACCCCGACACTCGGCACTGTGTGTAATGTGGTGAATACCCCGACACTCTGCCCTGTGTGAACAATTGGGTAATACCCCGACACTCTGCCCTGTTTGTGTAATGTGGGGAATACCCCAACACTGTGCCCTGTGTGTAATGTGGGGAATATCCCGACATCCTGCCCTGTGTGTGTAAAGTGGGGAATACCCCGAGACTCTCCCCTGTGTGTACAATGTGGGGAATACCCCGACATTCTGCCCTGTGTGTTAACGTGGGAATACCCCGACACTCTGCCCTGTGTGTAATATGGGGAAAACCCCGACATTCTCCCCAGTGTATAATGTGGGGAATACCCCAACATTCTGCACAGTGTGTGGAACGTGGGGAATACCCCGACATTCTGCGCTTTGTATGTAAGGTGGGGAATATCCCGACACTCTGCCCTGTGAGTGAAATATGGGGAATACCCCGACACTCTTCCCTGTGTGTAATGTGGGGAATACCCCGACACTCTGCACTGTGTATAATGTGGGGAATACCCCGACACTCTACCCTGTGTGTAATGTGGGGAATACCCTGATACTCTGCCCTGTGTGTAATGTGGGGAATACCCCGACACTCTACCCTGTTTGTGTAATGGAGGGAATACCCCGACACTCTGCCCTGTGTGTGTAATGTGGGGAATACCCGGACACGCTTCCCTGTGTGAACAATTGGGGAGTACCCCGACACTCTGCCCTGTGTGTACAGTGGGGAATACCACAACACTCTGCACTGTGTGTAATGTGGGGAATACCCCGACACTCATCCCTGTGTGTACAATGTGGGGAATACCCCGACACTCTGCCCTGTGTGTGTAATGTGGGGAATACTCCGACACTCTGCCCTGTGTGTGTAATGTGGGGATTACCCCGACACTCTGCCCTGTGTGTAATATGGGGAATACCCCGACACTGTGCCCTGTGTGTGTAATGTGGGGAATACCTCGACATTTTGCCCTGTGTGTGTAATGTGGGAAATACCCCGACACTCTTCCCTGTGTGAACAATGTGAGGAATATCCCGACACTCTGCCCTGTGAGTGTAATGTGGGGAATACCCCGACACTCTGCCCTGTGTGTGTAATGTGGGGAATACCCCGACACTCTGCCCTGTGTGTGTAATGTGGGTAATATCCCGACACTCTGCCCTGTGTGTGTAATGTGGGGAAAACCCCGGCACTCTACCCTGTGTGTTTAAAGTGGGGAATATCCCGACACTCTGCCCTGTGAGTGTAATGTGTGGAATACCGCGACACTCTTCCCTGTGTGTAGAAAGTGGGGAATACCCCGACACTCTGCCCTGTGTGTAATGTGGGGAATACCTCGACACTCCGCCCTGTGTGTAATGTGGGGAAAACCCTGACACTCTGCCCCGTGTGTGTAACGTGGGGAATACCTCGACACTCTGCCCTGTGTGTGTAATGTGGGGAGTACCCCGACACTCTGCTCTGTGTGTGTAACGCGGGAAATACCCCGACATTCTGCCCTGTGAGTGTAATGTGGGGAATACCCCGACACTCTTCCCTGTGTGAACAATGTGAGGAATATCCCGACACTCTGCCCTGTGAGTGTAATGTGGGGAATACCCCGACACTCTGCCCTGTGTGTGTAATGTGCGGAATACCCGAACACTCTGCCCTGTAAGTGAATTTGTGGGGAATACCCCAACATTCTCCCCAGTGTGTAATGTGGGGAATAACCCGACACTCGGCACTGTGTGTAATGTGGGGAATACCCCGACACTCTGACCTGTGTGAACAATTGGGGAATACCCCGACACTCTGCCCTGTGTGTGTAATGTGGGGAATACCCCGACACTCGGCACTGTGTGTAATGTGGGGAATACCCTGACACTCTGACCTGTGTGAACAATTGGGGAATACCCCGACACTCTGCCCTGTGTGTAAAGTGGGGAATACCACAACACTCTGCCCTGGGTGAACAATTGGGGAATACCCCGACACTCTGCCCTGTGTGCAAAGTGGGGAATACCCCAACACTCTGCCCTGGGTGAACAATTGGGGAATACCCTGACACTCTGCCCTGTGTGTAATGTGGGGAATACCCCGACACTCTGCCCTGTGTGTGTAATGTGGGGAATACCCCGACATCCTGCCCTGTGTGTAAAGTGGGGAATACCCCAACACTCTGCCGTGTGTGTGTAATGTGGGGAATACCCCGACACTCAGCCCTGTGTGTAATGTGGGGAATATCCCGAAATCCTGCCTTGTGTCTGTAAAGTGGGGAATAACCCGATACTCTGCCCTGTGTGTGTAATTTGGGGAATACCCCGATACTCTGAGCTGTTTGTGTAATGTGGGGAATACCCCGACACTCTGCCCTGTGAGTGTAATGTGGGGAATACCCCAACACTCTGCCGTTTTACTGTAATGTGGGGACTACCCCGACATTCTCCCCAGTGTGCAGTGTGGGGAATACCCTGACACTCGGCACTGTGTGAACAATTGGGGAATACCCCGACACTCTGCCCTGTGTGTAAAGTGGGGAATACCCCGACACTCTGCCCTATGTGTGTAATGTGGGGTATATCCCGAAACTCTGCCCTGTGAGTGAAATATGGGGAATACCGCGACACTCTTCCCTGTGTGTGCAAAGTGGGGAATACCCCGACACTCTGCCCTGTGTGTAAAGTGGGGAATAACCCGACACTCTGCCCTGTGTGTGTAATTTGGGGAATACCCCGACATTCTGCGCTCTGTATGTAAAGTGGGGAATATCCCAACAATCTGCCCTGTGAGTGAAATATGGGCAATACCCCGACACTCTTCCCTGTGTGTAATGTGGGGAATACACCGACACTCTACCCAGTGTGTAATGTGGGGAATACCCCGATACTCTGCCCTGTGTGTAATGTGGGGAATACCCCAACACTCTACCCTGTTTGTGTAATGGAGGGAATACCCCGACCCTCTGACCTGTGTGTGTAATGTGGGGAATACCCCGACACGCTTCCCTGTGTGAACAATTGGGGAATACCCCGACACTCTGCCCTGTGTGTAAAGTGGGGAATACCACAACGCTCTGCACTGTGTGTAATGTGGGGAATACCCCGACACTCATCCCTGTGTGTACAATGTGGGGAATACCCCGACACTCTGCCCTGTGTGTGTAATGTGGGGAATACTCCGACTCTCTGCCCTGTGTGTGTAATATGGGGATTACCCCGACACTCTGCCCTGTGTGTAATGTGGGGAATACCCCGACACTCTGCCCTGTGTGTAATGTGGGAATACCTCGACATTTTGCCCTGTGTATGTAATGTGGGGAATACCCCGACACTCTTCCCTGTGTGAACAATGTGAGGAATATCCCAACACTCTGCCCTGTGAGTGTAATGTGGGGAGTACCCCGACACTCTGCCCTGTGTGTGTAATGTGGGGAATACCCCGACACTCAGCCCTGTGTGTGTAATGTGGGTAATACCCCGACACTCTGCCCTGTGTGTGTAATGTGGGGAATACCCCGACACTCTGCCCTGTGGGTGTAATGTGGGGAATACCCCTACACTCTGCCCTGTAAGTGTAATGTGGGGAATACCCCAACATTCTCCCCAGTATGTAATGTGGGGAATACCCCGACACTCGGCACTGTGTGTAATGTGGTGAATACCCCGACACTCTGCCCTGTGTGAACAATTGGGTAATACCCCGACACTCTGCCCTGTTTGTGTAATGTGGGGAATACCCCAATACTGTGCCCTGTGTGTAATGTGGGGAATATCCCGACATCCTGCCCTGTGTGTGTAAAGTGGGGAATACCCCGAGACTCTCCCCTGTGTGTACAATGTGGGGAATACCCCGACATTCTGCCCTGTGTGTTAACGTGGGAATACCCCGACACTCTGCCCTGTGTGTAATATGGGGAAAACCCCGACATTCTCCCCAGTGTATAATGTGGGGAATACCCCAACACTCTGCACAGTGTGTGTAACGTGGGGAATACCCCGACATTCTGCGCTTTGTATGTAAGGTGGGGAATATTCCGACACTCTGCCCTGTGAGTGAAATATGGGGAATACCCCGACACTCTTCCCTGTGTGTAATGTGGGGAATACCCCGACACTCTGCACTGTGTATAATGTGGGGAATACCCCGACACTCTACCCTGTGTGTAATGTGGGGAATACCCTGATACTCTGCCCTGTGTGTAATGTGGGGAATACCCCGACACTCTACCCTGTTTGTGTAATGGAGGGAATACCCCGACACTCTGCCCTGTGTGTGTAATGTGGGGAATACCCGGACACGCTTCCCTGTGTGAACAATTGGGGAGTACCCCGACACTCTGCCCTGTGTGTACAGTGGGGAATACCACAACACTCTGCACTGTGTGTAATGTGGGGAATACCCCGACACTCATCCCTGTGTGTACAATGTGGGGAATACCCCGACACTCTGCCCTGTGTGTGTAATGTGGGGAATACTCCGACACTCTGCCCTGTGTGTGTAATGTGGGGATTACCCCGACACTCTGCCCTGTGTGAAATATGGGGAATACCCCGACACTGTGCCCTGTGTGTGTAATGTGGGGAATACCTCGACATTTTGCCCTATGTGTGTAATGTGGGAAATACCCCGACACTCTTCCCAGTGTAAACAATGTGAGGAATATCCCGACACTCTGCCCTGTGAGTGTAATGTGGGGAATACCCCGACACTCTGCCCTGTGTGTGTAATGTGGGGAATACCCCGACACTCTGCCCTGTGTGTAATGTGGGTAATATCCCGACACTCTGCCCTGTGTGTGTAATGTGGGGAAAACCCCGACACTCTGCCCTGTGTGTAATGTGTTGAATTCCCTGACACTCTGCCCTGTGTGTAATGTGGGGAATACCCCGGCACTCTACCCTGTGTGTTTAAAGTGGGGAATATCCCGACACTCTGCCCTGTGAGTGTAATGTGTGGAATACTGCAACACTCTTCCCTGTGTGTAGAAAGTGGGGAATACCCCGACATTCTGCCCTGTGTGTAATGTGGGGAATACCCCGACATTCTGCCCTGTGTGTGTAATGTGGGGAATACCCTGACACTCTGCCCTGTGTGTGTAATGTGGGGAATACCCCAACACTCTGACCTGTGTGTGTAATGTGTGCAATACCCCGACACTCTGCCCTGTGTGTAATGTGGGGAATACCTCGACACTCCTCCCTGTGTGTAATGTGGGGAAAACCCTGACACTCTGCCCCGTGTGTGTAACGTGGGGAATACCTCGACACTCTGCCCTGTGTGTGTAATGTGGGGAATATCCCGACACTCTGCTCTGTGTGTGTAACGCGGGAAATACCCCGACATTCTGCCCTGTGAGTGTAATGTGGGGAATACCCCGACACTCTTCCCTGTGTGTGTAATGTGGGGAATACCCCGACACTCTTCCCTGTGTGAACAATGTGAGGAATATCATGACACTCTGCCCTGTGAGTGTAATGTGGGAATACCCCGACACTCTGCCCTGTGTGTGTAATGTGCGGAATACCCCAACACTCTGCCCTGTAAGTGAATTTGTGGGGAATACCCCAACATTCTCCCCAGTGTGTAATGTGGGGAATAACCCGACACTCGGCACTGTGTGTAATGTGGGGAATACCCCGACACTCGGCACTGTGTGTAATGTGGGGAATACCCCGACACTCTGACCTGTGTGAACAATTGGGGAATACCCCGACACTCTGCCCTGTGTGTAAAGTGGGGAATACCACAACACTCTGCCCTGGGTGAACAATTGGGGAATACCCCGACACTCTGCCCTGTGTGCAAAGTGGGGAATACCCCAACACTCTGCCCTGGGTGAACAATTGGGGAATACCCTGACACTCTGCCCTGTGTGTAATGTGGGGAATACCCCGACACTCTGCCCTGTGTGTGTAATGTGGGGAATACCCCGACACTCTGCCCTGTGTGTAAAGTGGGGAATACACCAACACTCTGCCGTGTGTGTGTAATGTGGGGAATACCCCGACACTCAGCCCTGTGTGTAATGTGGGGAATATCCCGAAATCCTGCCTTGTGTCTGTAAAGTGGGGAATAACCCGATACTCTGCCCTGTGTGTGTAATTTGGGGAATACCCCGATACTCTGAGCTGTTTGTGTAATGTGGGGAATACCCCGACACTCTGCCCTGGGGAATGCCCCAACACTCTGCCCTTTTACTGTAATGTGGGGACTACCCCGACATTCTCCCCAGTGTGCAGTGTGGGGAATACCCTGACACTCGGCACTGTGTGAACAATTGGGGAATACCCCGACACTCTGCCCTGTGTGTAAAGTGGGGAATACCCCAACACTCTGCCCTGTGTGTGTAATGTGGGGAATACCCCGACACTCTGCCCTGTGTGTGTAATGTGGGGTATATCCCGAAACTCTGCCCTGTGAGTGAAATATGGGGAATACCGCGACACTCTTCCCTGTGTGTGCAAAGTGGGGAATACCCCGACACTCTGCCCTGTGTGTAAAGTGGGGAATACCCCGACACTCTGCCCTGTGTGTAAAGTGGGGAATACTCCAACACTCTGCCCTGTGTGTGTAATGTGTGGAATAGACCGACACTCTGCCCTGTGTGTGTAATGTGGGGAATACCTCGACATTCTGCGCTGTGTTTGTAAAGCAGGGTATATCCCGAAACTCTGCCCTGTGAGTGAAATATGGGGAAAACGCGACACTCTTCCCTGTGTGTGCAAAGTGGGGAATACCCCGACACTCTGCCCTGTGTGTAAAGTGGGGAATAACCCGACACTCTGCCCTGTGTGTGTAATGTGGGGAATACCCCAACATTCTCCCCAGTGTGTAATGCGGGGAATACCCCGACGCTCGGCACTGTGTGTAATGTGGTGAATACCCCGACACTCTGCCCTGTGTGAACAATTGGGTGATACCCCGACACTCTGCCCTGTGTGTGTAATGTGGGGAATACCCCGACACTGTGCCCTGTTTGTGTAATGTGGGGAATACCCCGACACTGTGCCCTGTGTGTAATGTGGGGAATATCCCGACATCCTGCCCTGTGTGTGTAAAGTGGGGAATACCCCGAGACTCTCCCCTGTGTGTACAATGTGGGGAATACCCCGACATTCTGCCCTGTGTGTTAACGTGGGAATACCCCGACACTCTGCCCTGTGTGTAATATGGGGAAAACCCCGACATTCTCCCCAGTGTATAATGTGGGGAATACCCCAACACTCTGCACTGTGTATAATGTGGGGAATACCCCGACACTCTACCCTGTGTGTAATGTGGGGAATACCCTGATACTCTGCCCTGTGTGTAATGTGGGGAATACCCCGACACTCTACCCTGTTTGTGTAATGGAGGGAATACCCCGACACTCTGCCCTGTGTGTGTAATGTGGGGAATACCCGGACACGCTTCCCTGTGTGAACAATTGGGGAGTACCCCGACACTCTGCCCTGTGTGTACAGTGGGGAATACCACAACACTCTGCACTGTGTGTAATGTGGGGAATACCCCGACACTCATCCCTGTGTGTGTAATGTGGGGAATACTCCGACACTCTGCCCTGTGTGTGTAATGTGGGGATTACCCCGACACTCTGCCCTGTGTGTAATATGGGGAATACCCCGACACTGTGCCCTGTGTGTGTAATGTGGGGAATACCTCGACATTTTGCCCTGTGTGTGTAATGTGGGGAATACCCCGACATTCTGCCCTGTGTGTAATGTGGGGAATACCCCGACATTCTGCCCTGTGTGTGTAATGTGGGGAATACCCCGACACTCTGCCCTGTGTGTGTAATGTGGGGAATACCCCAACACTCTGCCCTGTGTGTGTAATGTGTGTAATACCCCGACACTCTGCCCTGTGTGTAATGTGGGGAATACCTCGACACTCCGCTCTGTGTGTAATGTGGGGAATACCCCGACACTCTGCCCCGTGTGTGTAACGTGGGGAATACCCCGACACTCTGCCCTGTGTGTGTCATGTCGGGAATACCCAGACACTTTGCCCTGTGTGTGTAACGTGGGGAATACCCCGACATTCTGCCCTGTGAGTGTAATGTGGGGAATACCCCGACACTCTTCCCTGTGTGAACAATGTCAGGAATATCCCGACATTCTGCCCTGTGTGTAATGTGGGGCATACCCCGACACTTTACCCTGTTTGTGTAATGGGGGGAATACCCCGACACTCTGCCCTGTGTGTTTAATGTGGGGAATACCCCGACACTCTGCACTGTGTGTGTAATGTGGGGAATACCCCGACACTCTGCCCTGTGTGTAAAGTGGGGAAAATCCCGACAGTCTGCCCTGTGTGTAATGTGGGGAATACCCCAACACTCTGCCCTGTGTGAACAATTGGGGAATAGCCCGACACTCTGCCCTGTGTGTAAAGTGGGGAATACCCCAACACTCTGCCCTGTGTGTGTAATGTGGGGAATACCCCGATACCCTGCCCTGTGAGTGTAACGTGGGGAATACCCCGACACTCTGCCCTGTGTATAATGCGGGGAATACCCCGACACTCTGCCCTGTGTGTAACGTGGGGAATATCCCGACATCCTGCCTTGTGTGTGTAATTTGGGGAATATCCCGACACTCTGCCCTGTGAGTGTAATGTGGTGAATACCCCGACACTCTGCCCTGTGTGTGCAATGTGGGGAATACCCCGACACTCTGCCCTGTGTGTGCAATGTGGGGAATACCCCGACACTCATCGCTCTGTGTTCAATGTGGGGAATAACCCAACACTCTGCCCTGTGTGTGTAATGTGGGGAATACCCCTACACTCAGCCCTGTGTGTAATGTGGGGAATATCCCGACATCCTGCCTTGTGTGTGTAAAGTGGGGAATAACCCGACACTCTGCCCTGTGTGTAAAGTGGGGAACACCCCGACTATCTGCCCTGTGTGTGTAATTTGGGGAATACCCCGACACTCTGCCCTGTGTGTGTAATGTGGGGAAAACCCCGACACTCTGCCCTGTGTATAATGTGGGGAATTCCCTGACACTCTGCCCTGTGTGTAATGTGTGGAATACCCCGGCACTCTACCCTGTGTGTTTAAAGTGGGGAATATCCCGACACTCTGCCCTGTGAGTGTAATGTGTGGAATACCGCGACACTCTTCTCTGTGTGTAGAAAGTGGGGAATACCCCGACATTCTGCCCTGTGTGTAATGTGGGGAATACCCCGACATTCTGCCCTGTGTGTGTAATGTGGGGAATACCCTGACACTCTGCCCTGTGTGTGTAATGTGGGGAATACCCCAACACTCTGCCCTGTGTGTGTAATGTGTGTAATACCCCGACACAATGCCCTGTGTGTAATGTGGGGAATACCTCGACACTCCGCCCTGTGTGTAATGTGGGGAAAACCCTGACACTCTGCCCCATGTGTGTAACGTGGGGAATACCTCGACACTCTGCCCTGTGTGTGTAATGTGGGGAATATCCCGACACTCTGCTCTGTGTGTGTAACGTGGGAAATACCCCGACACTCTGCCCTGTGAGTGTAATGTGGGGAATACCCCGACACTCTTCCCTGTGTGAACAATGTGAGGAATATCCTGACACTCTGCCCTGTGAGTGTAATGTGGGGAATACCCCGACACTCAGCCCTGTGTGTAATGTGGGGAATATCCCGACATCCTGCCTTGTGTGTGTGAAGTGGGGAATAACCCGACACTCTGCCCTGTGTGTGTAATTTGGGGAATACCCCGACACTCTGCCCTGTGTGTGTAATTTGGGGAATACCCCGATACTCTGCCCTGTGTGTGTAATGTGGGGAATACCCCGACACTCTGCCCTGTGTGTGTAATGTGCGGAATACCCCAACACTCTGCCCTGTAAGTGAAATTGTGGGGAATACCCCAACATTCTCCCCAGTGTGTAATGTGGGGAATACCCCGACACTCGGCACTGTGTGTAATGTGGGGAATACCCCGACACTCGGCACTGTGTGTAATTTGGGGAATACCCCGACACTCGGCACTGTGTGTAATGTGGGGAATACCCCGACACTCTGACCTGTGTGAACAATTGGGGAATATCCCGACACTCTGCCCTGTGTGTGTAATGTGGGGATTACCCTGACACTCTGCCCTGTGTGTAACATGGGGAATACCCCGACACTGTGCCCTGTGTGTGTAATGTGGGGAATACCTCGACATTTTGCCCTGTGTGTGTAATGTGGGAAATACCCCGACACTCTTCCCTGTGTGAACAATGTGAGGAATATCCCGACACTCTGCCCTGTGAGTGTAATGTGGGGAATAACCCGACACTCTGCCCTGTGTGTGTAATGTGGGGAATACCCCGACACTCTGCCCTGTGTGTAATGTGGGGAATACCCCGGCACTCTACCCTGTGTGTTTAAAGTGGGGAATATCCCGACACTCTACCCTGTGAGTGTAATGTGTGGAATACAGCGACACTCTTCCCTGTGTGTAGAAAGTGGGGAATACCTTGACATTCTGCCCTGTGTGTAATGTGGGGAATACCCCGACATTCTGCCCTGTGAGTGTAATGTGGGGAATACCCCGACACTCTGCCCTGTGTGTGTAATGTGGGGAATACCCCAACACTCTGCCCTGTGTGTGTAATGTGTGTAATACCCCGACACTCTGCCCTGTGTGTAATGTGGGGAATACCCCGACACTCTGCTCTGTGTGTGCAACGTGGGAAATACCCCGACATTCTGCCCTGTGAGTGTAATGTGGGGAATACCCCGACACTCTTCCCTGTGTGAACAATGTGAGGAATATCCCGACACTCTGCCCTGTGAGTGTAATGTGGGGAATACCCCGACACTCAGCCCTGTGTGTAATGTGGGGAATATCCCGACATCCTGCCTTGTGTGTGTAAAGTGGGGAATAACCCGACACTCTGCCCTGTAAGTGAATTTGTGGGGAATACCCCAACATTCTCCCCAGTGTGTAATGTGGGGAATACCCCGACACTCGGCACTGTGTGTAATGTGGGGAATACCCCGACACTCGGCACTGTGTGTAATGTGGGGAATACCCCGACACTCTGCCCTGTGTGTGTAATGTGGGGAATACCCCGACACTCTGCCCTGTGTGTGTAATGTGGGGAATACCCCGACACTCAGCCCTGTGTGTAATGTGGGGAATACCCCGACACTCTGCCCTGTGTGTGTAATGTGGGGAATACCCCAACACTCTGCCCTGTGTGTGTAATGTGTGTAATACCCCGACACTCGGCACTGTGTGTAATGTGGGGAATACCCCGACACTCTGCCCTGTGTGTGTAATTTGGGGAATACCCCGATACTCTGCCCTGTTTGTGTAATGTGGGGAATACCCCGACACTCTGCCCTGTGAGTGTAATGTGGGGAATACCCCAACACTCTGCCCTGTAACTGTAATGTGGGGACTACCCCAACATTCTCCCCAGTGTGCAGTGTGGGGAATACCCTGACACTCGGCACTGTGTGCAATGTGGGGAATACCACGACACTCTGCCCTGTGTGAACAATTGGGGAATACCCCGACACTCTGCCCTGTGTGTAAAGTGGGGAATACCCCGACACTCTGCCCTGTGTGTAAAGTGGGGAATACCCCAAAACTCTGCCCTGTGTGAACAATTGGGGAATACCCCGGCACTCTGCCCTGTGTGTGTAATGTGGGGAATACCTTGACATTCTGCGCTGTGTTTGTAAAGTGGGGTATATCCCAAAACTCTGCCCTGTGAGTGAAATATGGGGAATACCGCAACACTCTTCCCTGTGTGTGCAAAGTGGGGAATACCCCGACACTCTGCCCTGTGTGTAAAGTGGGGACTACCCCGACACTCTGCCCTGTGTGTGTAATTTGGGGAATACCCCGACACTCTGCCCTGTGTGTGTAATTTGGGGAATACCCCGACACTCTGCCCTGTGTGAACAATTGGGTAATACCCCGACACTCTGCCCTGTGTGTGTAATGTGTGTAATACCCCGACACTCTGCCCTGTGTGTAATGTGGGGAATACCTCGACACTCCGCTCTGTGTGTAATGTGGGGAATACCCCGACACTCTGCCCCGTGTGTGTAACGTGGGGAATACCCCGACACTCTGCCCTGTGTGTGTCATGTCGGGAATACCCAGACACTCTGCCCTGTGTGTGTAACGTGGGGAATACCCCGACATTCTGCCCTGTGAGTGTAATGTGGGGAATACCCCGACACTTTACCCTGTTTGTGTAATGGGGGGAATACCCCGACACTCTGCCCTGTGTGTTTAATGTGGGGAATACCCCGACACTCTGCACTGTGTGTGTAATGTGGGGAATACCCCGACACTCTGCCCTGTGTGTGAAGTGGGGAATATCCCGACAGTCTGCCCTGTGTGTAATGTGGGGAATACCCCAACACTCTGCCCTGTGTGAACAATTGGGGAATAGCCCGACACTCTGCCCTGTGTGTAAAGTGGGGAATACCCTAACACTCTGCCCTGTGTGTGTAATGTGGGGAATACCCCGATACCCTGCCCTGTGAGTGTAACGTGGGGAATACCCCGACACTCTGCCCTGTGTATAATGCGGGGAATACCCCGACACTCTGCCCTGTGTGTAACGTGGGGAATATCCCGACATCCTGCCTTGTGTGTGTAATTTGGGGAATATCCCGACACTCTGCCCTGTGAGTGTAATGTGGTGAATACCCCGACACTCTGCCCTGTGTGTGCAATGTGGGGAATACCCCGACACTCTGCCCTGTGTGTGCAATGTGGGGAATACCCCGACACTCATCGCTCTGTGTTCAATGTGGGGAATATCCCGACATCCTGCCTTGTGTGTGTAAAGTGGGGAATAACCCGACACTCTGCCCTGTGTGTAAAGTGGGGAACACCCCGACTCTCTGCCCTGTGTGTGTAATTTGGGGAATACCCCGACACTCTGCCCTGTGTGTGTAATGTGGGGAATACCCCGACACTCTGCCCTGTGTGTGTAATGTGGGGAATACCCCGACACTCGGCACTGTGTGTGATGTGGGGAATACCCCGACACTCTGCCCTGTGTGTAAAGTGGGGAATACCCCAACACTCTGCCCTGGGTGAACAATTGGGGAATACACCAACAGTCTGCCCTGTGTGTAAAGTGGGGAATAGCACAACACTCTGCACTGTGTGTAATGTGGGGAATACCCCGACACTCATCCCTGTGTGTACAATGTGGGGAATACCCCGACACTCTGACCTGTGTGTGTAATGAGGGGAATACCCCGACACTCTGCCCTGTGTGTGTAATGTGGGGATTAACCCGACACTCTGCCCTGTGTGTAATATGGGGAATACCCCGACACTGTGCCCTGTGTGTGTAATGTGGGGAATACCTCGACATTTTGCCCTGTGTGTGTAATGTGGGTAATACCCCGACACTCTGCCCTGTGTGTGTAATGTGGGGAAAACCCCGACACTCTGCCCTGTGTGTAATGTGGGGAATTCCCTGACACTCTGCCCTGTGTGTAATGTGGGGAATACCCCGGCACTCTACCCTGTGTGTTTAAAGTGGGGAATATCCCGACACTCTGCCCTGTGAGTGTAATGTGTGGAATACCGCGACACTCTTCCCTGTGTGTAGAAAGTGGGGAATACCCCGACATTCTGCCCTGTGTGTAATGTGGGGAATACCCCGACATTCTGCCCTGTGTGTGTAATGTGGGGAATACCCCAACACTCTGCCCTGTGTGTGTAATGTGTGTAATACCCCGACACTCTGCCCTGTGTGTAATGTGGGGAATACCCCGACACTCTGCTCTGTGTGTGCAACGTGGGAAATACCCCGACATTCTGCCCTGTGAGTGTAATGTGGGGAATACCCCGACACTCTTCCCTGTGTGAACAATGTGAGGAATATCCCGACACTCTGCCCTGTAACTGTAATGTGGGGACTACCCCAACATTCTCCCCAGTGTGCAGTGTGGGGAATACCCTGACACTCGGCACTGTGTGCAATGTGGGGAATACCACGACACTCTGCCCTGTGTGAACAATTGGGGAATACCCCGACACTCTGCCCTGTGTGTAAAGTGGGGAATACCCCGACACTCTGCCCTGTGTGTAAAGTGGGGAATACCCCAAAACTCTGCCCTGTGTGAACAATTGGGGAATACCCCGGCACTCTGCCCTGTGTGTGTAATGTGGGGAATACCTTGACATTCTGCGCTGTGTTTGTAAAGTGGGGTATATCCCAAAACTCTGCCCTGTGAGTGAAATATGGGGAATACCGCAACACTCTTCCCTGTGTGTGCAAAGTGGGGAATACCCCGACACTCTGCCCTGTGTGTAAAGTGGGGACTACCCCGACACTCTGCCCTGTGTGTGTAATTTGGGGAATACCCCGACACTCTGCCCTGTGTGTGTAATTTGGGGAATACCCCGACACTCTGCCCTGTGTGAACAATTGGGTAATACCCCGACACTCTGCCCTGTGTGTGTAATGTGTGTAATACCCCGACACTCTGCCCTGTGTGTAATGTGGGGAATACCTCGACACTCCGCTCTGTGTGTAATGTGGGGAATACCCCGACACTCTGCCCCGTGTGTGTAACGTGGGGAATACCCCGACACTCTGCCCTGTGTGTGTCATGTCGGGAATACCCAGACACTCTGCCCTGTGTGTGTAACGTGGGGAATACCCCGACATTCTGCCCTGTGAGTGTAATGTGGGGAATACCCCGACACTTTACCCTGTTTGTGTAATGGGGGGAATACCCCGACACTCTGCCCTGTGTGTTTAATGTGGGGAATACCCCGACACTCTGCACTGTGTGTGTAATGTGGGGAATACCCCGACACTCTGCCCTGTGTGTGAAGTGGGGAATATCCCGACAGTCTGCCCTGTGTGTAATGTGGGGAATACCCCAACACTCTGCCCTGTGTGAACAATTGGGGAATAGCCCGACACTCTGCCCTGTGTGTAAAGTGGGGAATACCCTAACACTCTGCCCTGTGTGTGTAATGTGGGGAATACCCCGATACCCTGCCCTGTGAGTGTAACGTGGGGAATACCCCGACACTCTGCCCTGTGTATAATGCGGGGAATACCCCGACACTCTGCCCTGTGTGTAACGTGGGGAATATCCCGACATCCTGCCTTGTGTGTGTAATTTGGGGAATATCCCGACACTCTGCCCTGTGAGTGTAATGTGGTGAATACCCCGACACTCTGCCCTGTGTGTGCAATGTGGGGAATACCCCGACACTCTGCCCTGTGTGTGCAATGTGGGGAATACCCCGACACTCATCGCTCTGTGTTCAATGTGGGGAATATCCCGACATCCTGCCTTGTGTGTGTAAAGTGGGGAATAACCCGACACTCTGCCCTGTGTGTAAAGTGGGGAACACCCCGACTCTCTGCCCTGTGTGTGTAATTTGGGGAATACCCCGACACTCTGCCCTGTGTGTGTAATGTGGGGAATACCCCGACACTCTGCCCTGTGTGTGTAATGTGGGGAATACCCCGACACTCGGCACTGTGTGTGATGTGGGGAATACCCCGACACTCTGCCCTGTGTGTAAAGTGGGGAATACCCCAACACTCTGCCCTGGGTGAACAATTGGGGAATACACCAACAGTCTGCCCTGTGTGTAAAGTGGGGAATAGCACAACACTCTGCACTGTGTGTAATGTGGGGAATACCCCGACACTCATCCCTGTGTGTACAATGTGGGGAATACCCCGACACTCTGACCTGTGTGTGTAATGAGGGGAATACCCCGACACTCTGCCCTGTGTGTGTAATGTGGGGATTAACCCGACACTCTGCCCTGTGTGTAATATGGGGAATACCCCGACACTGTGCCCTGTGTGTGTAATGTGGGGAATACCTCGACATTTTGCCCTGTGTGTGTAATGTGGGTAATACCCCGACACTCTGCCCTGTGTGTGTAATGTGGGGAAAACCCCGACACTCTGCCCTGTGTGTAATGTGGGGAATTCCCTGACACTCTGCCCTGTGTGTAATGTGGGGAATACCCCGGCACTCTACCCTGTGTGTTTAAAGTGGGGAATATCCCGACACTCTGCCCTGTGAGTGTAATGTGTGGAATACCGCGACACTCTTCCCTGTGTGTAGAAAGTGGGGAATACCCCGACATTCTGCCCTGTGTGTAATGTGGGGAATACCCCGACATTCTGCCCTGTGTGTGTAATGTGGGGAATACCCCAACACTCTGCCCTGTGTGTGTAATGTGTGTAATACCCCGACACTCTGCCCTGTGTGTAATGTGGGGAATACCCCGACACTCTGCTCTGTGTGTGCAACGTGGGAAATACCCCGACATTCTGCCCTGTGAGTGTAATGTGGGGAATACCCCGACACTCTTCCCTGTGTGAACAATGTGAGGAATATCCCGACACTCTGCCCTGTAACTGTAATGTGGGGACTACCCCAACATTCTCCCCAGTGTGCAGTGTGGGGAATACCCTGACACTCGGCACTGTGTGCAATGTGGGGAATACCACGACACTCTGCCCTGTGTGAACAATTGGGGAATACCCCGACACTCTGCCCTGTGTGTAAAGTGGGGAATACCCCGACACTCTGCCCTGTGTGTAAAGTGGGGAATACCCCAAAACTCTGCCCTGTGTGAACAATTGGGGAATACCCCGGCACTCTGCCCTGTGTGTGTAATGTGGGGAATACCTTGACATTCTGCGCTGTGTTTGTAAAGTGGGGTATATCCCAAAACTCTGCCCTGTGAGTGAAATATGGGGAATACCGCAACACTCTTCCCTGTGTGTGCAAAGTGGGGAATACCCCGACACTCTGCCCTGTGTGTAAAGTGGGGACTACCCCGACACTCTGCCCTGTGTGTGTAATTTGGGGAATACCCCGACACTCTGCCCTGTGTGTGTAATTTGGGGAATACCCCGACACTCTGCCCTGTGTGAACAATTGGGTAATACCCCGACACTCTGCCCTGTGTGTGTAATGTGTGTAATACCCCGACACTCTGCCCTGTGTGTAATGTGGGGAATACCTCGACACTCCGCTCTGTGTGTAATGTGGGGAATACCCCGACACTCTGCCCCGTGTGTGTAACGTGGGGAATACCCCGACACTCTGCCCTGTGTGTGTCATGTCGGGAATACCCAGACACTCTGCCCTGTGTGTGTAACGTGGGGAATACCCCGACATTCTGCCCTGTGAGTGTAATGTGGGGAATACCCCGACACTTTACCCTGTTTGTGTAATGGGGGGAATACCCCGACACTCTGCCCTGTGTGTTTAATGTGGGGAATACCCCGACACTCTGCACTGTGTGTGTAATGTGGGGAATACCCCGACACTCTGCCCTGTGTGTGAAGTGGGGAATATCCCGACAGTCTGCCCTGTGTGTAATGTGGGGAATACCCCAACACTCTGCCCTGTGTGAACAATTGGGGAATAGCCCGACACTCTGCCCTGTGTGTAAAGTGGGGAATACCCTAACACTCTGCCCTGTGTGTGTAATGTGGGGAATACCCCGATACCCTGCCCTGTGAGTGTAACGTGGGGAATACCCCGACACTCTGCCCTGTGTATAATGCGGGGAATACCCCGACACTCTGCCCTGTGTGTAACGTGGGGAATATCCCGACATCCTGCCTTGTGTGTGTAATTTGGGGAATATCCCGACACTCTGCCCTGTGAGTGTAATGTGGTGAATACCCCGACACTCTGCCCTGTGTGTGCAATGTGGGGAATACCCCGACACTCTGCCCTGTGTGTGCAATGTGGGGAATACCCCGACACTCATCGCTCTGTGTTCAATGTGGGGAATATCCCGACATCCTGCCTTGTGTGTGTAAAGTGGGGAATAACCCGACACTCTGCCCTGTGTGTAAAGTGGGGAACACCCCGACTCTCTGCCCTGTGTGTGTAATTTGGGGAATACCCCGACACTCTGCCCTGTGTGTGTAATGTGGGGAATACCCCGACACTCTGCCCTGTGTGTGTAATGTGGGGAATACCCCGACACTCGGCACTGTGTGTGATGTGGGGAATACCCCGACACTCTGCCCTGTGTGTAAAGTGGGGAATACCCCAACACTCTGCCCTGGGTGAACAATTGGGGAATACACCAACAGTCTGCCCTGTGTGTAAAGTGGGGAATAGCACAACACTCTGCACTGTGTGTAATGTGGGGAATACCCCGACACTCATCCCTGTGTGTACAATGTGGGGAATACCCCGACACTCTGACCTGTGTGTGTAATGAGGGGAATACCCCGACACTCTGCCCTGTGTGTGTAATGTGGGGATTAACCCGACACTCTGCCCTGTGTGTAATATGGGGAATACCCCGACACTGTGCCCTGTGTGTGTAATGTGGGGAATACCTCGACATTTTGCCCTGTGTGTGTAATGTGGGTAATACCCCGACACTCTGCCCTGTGTGTGTAATGTGGGGAAAACCCCGACACTCTGCCCTGTGTGTAATGTGGGGAATTCCCTGACACTCTGCCCTGTGTGTAATGTGGGGAATACCCCGGCACTCTACCCTGTGTGTTTAAAGTGGGGAATATCCCGACACTCTGCCCTGTGAGTGTAATGTGTGGAATACCGCGACACTCTTCCCTGTGTGTAGAAAGTGGGGAATACCCCGACATTCTGCCCTGTGTGTAATGTGGGGAATACCCCGACATTCTGCCCTGTGTGTGTAATGTGGGGAATACCCCAACACTCTGCCCTGTGTGTGTAATGTGTGTAATACCCCGACACTCTGCCCTGTGTGTAATGTGGGGAATACCCCGACACTCTGCTCTGTGTGTGCAACGTGGGAAATACCCCGACATTCTGCCCTGTGAGTGTAATGTGGGGAATACCCCGACACTCTTCCCTGTGTGAACAATGTGAGGAATATCCCGACACTCTGCCCTGTGAGTGTAATGTGGGGAATACCCCGACACTCAGCCCTGTGTGTAATGTGGGGAATATCCCGACATCCTGCCTTGTGTGTGTAAAGTGGGGAATAACCCGACACTCTGCCCTGTAAGTGAATTTGTGGGGAATACCCCAACATTCTCCCCAGTGTGTAATGTGGGGAATACCCCGACACTCGGCACTGTGTGTAATGTGGGGAATACCCCGACACTCGGCACTGTGTGTAATGTGGGGAATACCCCGACACTCTGCCCTGTGTGTGTAATGTGGGGAATACCCCGACACTCTGCCCTGTGTGTGTAATGTGGGGAATACCCCGACACTCAGCCCTGTGTGTAATGTGGGGAATATCCTGACATCCTGCCTTGTGTCTGTAAAGTGGGGAATAACCCGACACTCTGCCCTGTGTGTGTAATTTGGGGAATACCCCGATACTATGCCCTGTTTGTGTAATGTGGGGAATACCCCGACACTCTGCCCTGTGAGTGTAATGTGGGGAATACCCCAACACTCTGCCCTGTAACTGTAATGTGGGGACTACCCCAACATTCTCCCCAGTGTGCAGTGTGGGGAATACCCTGACACTCGGCACTGTGTGCAATGTGGGGAATACCACGACACTCTGCCCTGTGTGAACAATTGGGGAATACCCCGACACTCTGCCCTGTGTGTAAAGTGGGGAATACCCCGACACTCTGCCCTGTGTGTAAAGTGGGGAATACCCCAACACTCTGCCCTGTGTGAACAATTGGGGAATACCCCGGCACTCTGCCCTGTGTGTGTAATGTGGGGAATACCTTGACATTCTGCGCTGTGTTTGTAAAGTGGGGTATATCCCGAAACTCTGCCCTGTGAGTGAAATATGGGGAATACCGCAACACTCTTCCCTGTGTGTGCAAAGTGGGGAATACCCCGACACTCTGCCCTGTGTGTAAAGTGGGGACTACCCCGACACTCTGCCCTGTGTGTGTAATTTGGGGAATACCCCGACACTCTGCCCTGTGTGTGTAATTTGGGGAATACCCCGACACTCTGCCCTGTGTGAACAATTGGGTAATACCCCGACACTCTGCCCTGTGTGTGTAATGTGTGTAATACCCCGACACTCTTCCCTGTGTGTAATGTGGGGAATACCTCGACACTCCGCTCTGTGTGTAATGTGGGGAATACCCCGACACTCTGCCCCGTGTGTGCAACGTGGGGAATACCCCGACACTCTGCCCTGTGTGTGTCATGTCGGGAATACCCAGACACTCTGCCCTGTGTGTGTAACGTGGGGAATACCCCGACATTCTGCCCTGTGAGTGTAATGTGGGGAATACCCCGACACTCTTCCCTGTGTGAACAATGTCAGGAATATCCCGACATTCTGCCCTGTGTGTAATGTGGGGCATACCCCGACACTTTACCCTGTTTGTGTAATGGGGGGAATACCCCGACACTCTGCCCTGTGTGTTGAATGTGGGGAATACCCCGACACTCTGCACTGTGTGTGTAATGTGGGGAATACCCCGACACTCTGCCCTGTGTGTAAAGTGGGGAATATCCCGACAGTCTGCCCTGTGTGTAATGTGGGGAATACCCCAACACTCTGCCCTGTGTGAACAATTGGGGAATAGCCCGACACTCTGCCCTGTGTGTAAAGTGGGGAATACCCCAACACTCTGCCCTGTGTGTGTAATGTGGGGAATACCCCGATACCCTGCCCTGTGAGTGTAACGTGGGGAATACCCCGACACTCTGCCCTGTGTATAATGTGGGGAATACCCCGACACTCTGCCCTGTGTGTAACGTGGGGAATATCCCGACATCCTGCCTTGTGTGTGTAATTTGGGGAATATCCCGACACTCTGCCCTGTGAGTGTAATGTGGTGAATACCCCGACACTCTGCCCTGTGTGTGCAATGTGGGGAATACCCCGACACTCAGCCCTGTGTGTAATGTGGGGAATATCCCGACATCCTGCCTTGTGTGTGTAAAGTGGGGAATAACCCGACACTCTGCCCTGTGTGTAAAGTGGGGAACACCCCGACTCTCTGCCCTGTGTGTGTAATTTGGGGAATACCCCGACACTCTGCCCTGTGTGTGTAATGTGGGGAATACCCCGACACTCTGCCCTGTGTGTGTAATGTGGGGAATACCCCGACACTCGGCACTGTGTGTGATGTGGGGAATACCCCGACACTCTGCCCTGTGTGTAAAGTGGGGAATACCCCAACACTCTGCCCTGGGTGAACAATTGGGGAATACACCAACAGTCTGCCCTGTGTGTAAAGTGGGGAATAGCACAACACTCTGCACTGTGTGTAATGTGGGGAATACCCCGACACTCATCCCTGTGTGTACAATGTGGGGAATACCCCGACACTCTGACCTGTGTGTGTAATGAGGGGAATACCCCGACACTCTGCCCTGTGTGTGTAATGTGGGGATTAACCCGACACTCTGCCCTGTGTGTAATATGGGGAATACCCCGACACTGTGCCCTGTGTGTGTAATGTGGGGAATACTGTTGTGTATGTAATATGTGTGCTACTTTGAACCTATGGACAGGACTGCACTACTTGTTGGGCGTAGTGATACGCAGTACCACTCCTGGCCATAGGGGTATAAATAGTACTGTGGGTACTGATCCCCCTCAGTTCCCGCCTGTGGGCATGAAGTAAAGACCTATGTGCAGTCCCTACCTCCAACCAGTAAAGGCCTGTTTGAGTTATACGTTTAAGTCTTTGTGTTAATTGTTCAATACAATACACATACTTAACAAATACCTCGACATTTTGCCCTGTGTGTGTAATGTGGGAAATACCCCGACACTCTTCCCTGTGTGAACAATGTGAGGAATATCCCGACACTCTGCCCTGTGAGTGTAATGTGGGGAATACCCCGACACTCTGCCCTGTGTGTGTAATGTGGGGAATACCCCGACACTCTGCCCTGTGTGTGTAATGTGGGTAATACCCCGACACTCTGCCCTGTGTGTGTAATGTGGGGAAAACCCCGCCACTCTGCCCTGTGTGTAATGTGGGGAATTCCCTGACACTCTGCCCTGTGTGTAATGTGGGGAATACCCCGGCACTCTACCCTGTGTGTTTAAAGTGGGGAATATCCCGACACTCTGCCCTGTGAGTGTAATGTGTGGAATACCGCGACACTCTTCCCTGTGTGTAGAAAGTGGGGAATACCCCGACATTCTGCCCTGTGTGTAATGTGGGGAATACCCCGACATTCTGCCCTGTGTGTGTAATGTGGGGAATACCCCAACACTCTGCCCTGTGTGTGTAATGTGTGTAATACCCCGACACTCTGCCCTGTGTGTAATGTGGGGAATACCCCGACACTCTGCTCTGTGTGTGCAACGTGGGAAATACCCCGACATTCTGCCCTGTGAGTGTAATGTGGGGAATACCCCGACACTCTTCCCTGTGTGAACAATGTGAGGAATATCCCGACACTCTGCCCTGTGAGTGTAATGTGGGGAATACCCCGACACTCAGCCCTGTGTGTAATGTGGGGAATATCCCGACATCCTGCCTTGTGTGTGTAAAGTGGGGAATAACCCGACACTCTGCCCTGTAAGTGAATTTGTGGGGAATACCCCAACATTCTCCCCAGTGTGTAATGTGGGGAATACCCCGACACTCGGCACTGTGTGTAATGTGGGGAATACCCCGACACTCGGCACTGTGTGTAATGTGGGGAATACCCCGACACTCTGCCCTGTGTGTAATGTGGGGAATACCCCGACACTCTGCCCTGTGTGTGTAATGTGGGGAATACCCCGACACTCAGCCCTGTGCGTAATGTGGGGAATATCCCGACATCCTGCCTTGTGTCTGTAAAGTGGGGAATAACCCGACACTCTGCCCTGTGTGTGTAATTTGGGGAATACCCCGATACTATGCCCTGTTTGTGTAATGTGGGGAATACCCCGACACTCTGCCCTGTGAGTGTAATGTGGGGAATACCCCAACACTCTGCCCTGTAACTGTAATGTGGGGACTTCCCCAACATTCTCCCCAGTGTGCAGTGTGGGGAATACCCTGACACTCGGCACTGTGTGCAATGTGGGGAATACCACGACACTCTGCCCTGTGTGAACAATTGGGGAATACCCCGACACTCTGCCCTGTGTGTAAAGTGGGGAATACCCCGACACTCTGCCCTGTGTGTAAAGTGGGGAATACCCCAACACTCTGCCCTGTGTGAACAATTGGGGAATACCCCGGCACTCTGCCCTGTGTGTGTAATGTGGGGAATACCTTGACATTCTGCGTTGTGTTTGTAAAGTGGGGTATATCCCGAAACTCTGCCCTGTGAGTGAAATATGGGGAATACCGCAACACTCCGCTCTGTGTGTAATGTGGCGAATACCCCGACACTCTGCCCCGTGTGTGTAACGTGGGGAATACCCCGACACTCTGCCCTGTGTGTGTCATGTCGGGAATACCCAGACACTCTGCCCTGTGTGTGTAACGTGGGGAATACCCCGACATTCTGCCCTGTGAGTGTAATGTGGGGAATACCCCGACACTCTTCCCTGTGTGAACAATGTCAGGAATATCCCGACATTCTGCCCTGTGTGTAATGTGGGGCATACCCCGACACTTTACCCTGTTTGTGTAATGGGGGGAATACCCCGACACTCTGCCCTGTGTGTTTAATGTGGGGAATACCCCGACACTCTGCACTGTGTGTGTAATGTGGGGAATACCCCGACACTCTGCCCTGTGTGTAAAGTGGGGAATATCCCGACAGTCTGCCCTGTGTGTAATGTGGGGAATACCCCAACACTCTGCCCTGTGTGAACAATTGGGGAATAGCCCGACACTCTGCCCTGTGTGTAAAGTGGGGAATACCCCAACACTCTGCCCTGTGTGTGTAATGTGGGGAATACCCCGATACCCTGCCCTGTGAGTGTAACGTGGGGAATACCCCGACACTCTGCCCTGTGTATAATGCGGGGAATACCCCGACACTCTGCCCTGTGTGTAACATGGGGAATATCCCGACATCCTGCCTTGTGTGTGTAATTTGGGGAATATCCCGACACTCTGCCCTGTGAGTGTAATGTGGTGAATACCCCGACACTCTGCCCTGTGTGTGCAATGTGGGGAATACCCCGACACTCTGCCCTGTGTGTGCAATGTGGGGAATACCCCGACACTCATCGCTCTGTGTTCAATGTGGGGAATAACCCAACACTCTGCCCTGTGTGTGTAATGTGGGGAATACCCCGACACTCAGCCCTGTGTGTAATGTGGGGAATATCCCGACATCCTGCCTTGTGTGTGTAAAGTGGGGAATAACCCGACACTCTGCCCTGTGTGTAAAGTGGGGAACACCCCGACTCTCTGCCCTGTATGTGTAATGTGGGGAATACCCCGACACTCTGCCCTGTGTGTGTAATGTGGGGAATACCCCGACACTCTGCCCTGTGTGTGTAATGTGGGGAATACCCCGACACTCGGCACTGTGTGTGATGTGGGGAATACCCCGACACTCTGCCCTGTGTGTAAAGTGGGGAATACCCCAACACTCTGCCCTGGGTGAACAATTGGGGAATACACCAACACTCAGCCCTGTGTGTAATGTGGGGAATATCCCGACATCCTGCCTTGTGTGTGTAAAGTGGGGAATAACCCGACAATCTGCCCTGTGTGTGTAATTTGGGGAATACCCCGACACTCTGCCCTGTGTGTGTAATGTGGGGAATAACCCGACACTCTGCCCTGTGAGTGTAATGTGGGGAATACCCCGACACTCTGCCCTGTGTGTAATATGGGAAATACCCCGACATTCTCCCCAGTGTGTAATGTGGGGAATACCCCGACACTCTGCCCTGTGTGTGTAATGTGGGGAATACCTTGACATTCTGCGCTGTGTTTGTAAAGTGGGGTTTATCCCGAAACTCTGCCCTGTGAGTGAAATATGGGGAATACCGCGACACTCTTCCCTGTGTGTGCAAAGTGGGGAATACCCCGATACTCTGCCCTGTGTGTACAATTTGGGGAATATCCCAACACTCTGTCCTGTGTGTGTAAAGTGGGGAATATCCCGACACTCTGCCCTGTGAGTGTAATGTGGGGAATACCCCGACACTCATACATGTGTGTACAATGTGGGGAATACCCCGACACTCTGCCCTGTGTGTGTAAAGTGGGGAATACCCCGACACTCTGCCCTGTGAGTGTAATGTGTGGAATACCGCGACACTCTTCCCTGTGTGTGCAAAGTGGGGAATACCCTGACACTCTGCCCTGTGTGTAATGTGGGGAATACCCCGACATTCTGCCCTGTGTGTAATGTGGGAAATACCCCGACATTCTGCGCTGTGTGTGTAATGTGCGGAATACCTCGACACTCTTCCCTGTGTTTGTAATGTGGGGAATACCTCGACACTCTTCCTTGTGTGTGTAATGTGCGGAATACCTTGACACTCTGCCCTGTGTGAACAATGTGAGGAATATCCCGACACTCTGCCCTGTGAGTGTAATGTGGGGAATACCCCGACACTCATACCTGTGTGTACAATGTGGGAAATACCCCGACACTCTGCCCTGTGAGTGTAATGTTGGGAATACCCCGACACTCTGCCCTGTGTGTGTAATGTGGGGAATATCCCAACACTCTGCCCTGTGTGTACAATGTGGGGAATACCCCAACACACTGCCCTGTGTGTAATGTGGGGAATGCCCTGACACTCTGCCCTGTGTGTGTAATGTGGGGAATACCCCGACACTCTGCCCTGTCTGTGTAATGTGGGGAATACCCCAACACACTGCCCTGTGTGTAATGTGGGGAACACCCCGACACTCTGCCCTGTGTGTAATGTGGGGAATACCCCGACACTCTGCCCTGTTTGTGTAATGTGGGGAATACCCCGACACTCTTCCGTGTGTGTGTAAAGTGGGGAATACCCCGACACTCTGCCCTGTGAGTGTAATGTGTGGAATACCCCGACACTCTGCCCTGTGTGTGTAATGTGGGGAATACCCCGACACTCTGCCCTGTGTGTAAAGTGGGGAATACCCCGACACTCTGCCCTGTGTGTACAATGTGGGGAATACCCCAACACTCTGCCGTGTGTGTAATGTGGGGAATAACCCGACACTCAGCCCTGTGTGTAATGTGGGGAATATCCCGACATCCTGCCTTGTGTGTGTAAAGTGGGGAATAACCCGACAATCTGCCCTGTGTGTGTAATTTGGGGAATACCCCGACACTCTGCCCTGTGTGTGTAATGTGGGGAATACCTTGACATCCTGCGCTGTGTTTGTAAAGTGGGGTTTATCCCGAAACTCTGCCCTGTGAGTGAAATATGGGGAATACCGCGACACTCTTCCCTGTGTGTGCAAAGTGGGGAATACCCCGATACTCGGCCCTGTGTGTACAATTTGGGGAATATCCCAACACTCTGTCCTGTGTGTGTAAAGTGGGGAATACCCCGACACTCATACCTGTGTGTACAATGTGGGGAATACCCCGACACTCTGCCCTGTGTGTGTAAAGTGGGGAATACCCCGACACTCTGCCCTGTGAGTGTAATGTGTGGAATACCGCGACACTCTTCCCTGTGTGTGCAAAGTGGGGAATACCCTGACACTCTGCCCTGTGTGTAATGTGGGGAATACCCCGACATTCTGCCCTGTGTGTAATGTGGGAAATACCCCGACACTCTGCCCTGTTTGTGTAATGTGGGAAATACCCCGACACTCTGCCCTGTTTGTGTAATGTGGGGAATACCCCGACACTCTGCCCTGTGTGTAATGTGGGGAAGATCCCGACACTCTTCCCTGTGTGTGTAAAGTGGGGAATACCCCGACACTCCGCCCTGTGAGTGTAATGTGTGGAATACCCCGACACTCTGCCCTGTGTGTGCAAAGTGGGGAATACCCTGACACTCTGCCCTGTGTGTAATGTGGGGAATACCCCAACATTCTGCCCTGTGTGTAATGTGGGAAATACCCCGACATTCTGCGCTTTGTGTGTAATGTGCGGAATACCTCGACACTCTTCCCTGTGTGTGTAATGTGGGGAATACCTCGACACTCTTCCTTGTGTGTGTAATGTGCGGAATACCTCGACACTCTGCCCTGTGTGAACAATGTGAGGAATATCCCGACACTCTGCCCTGTGAGTGTAATGTGGGGAATACCCCGACACTCATACCTGTGTGTACAATGTGGGGAATACCCCGACACTCTGCCCTGTGTGTGTAATGTGGGGAATACCCCGACACTCTGCCCTGTGTATGTAAAGTGGGGAATATCCCGACACTCTGCCCTGTGAGTGAAATATGGGGAATACCGTGACACTCTTCCCTGTGTGTGCAAAGTGGGGAATACCCCGATACTCTGCACTGTGAGTGTAATGTGGGCAATACCCCGACACTCTGCCCAGTGTGAAATGTGGGGAACACCCCGACAATCGGAACTTTGTATGTAAATTGGGGAATACCCCGACACTCTGCCCTGTGTGTGATGTGCGGAATACCCCGACACTCTGCCCTGTGTGTAATGTGGGAAATACCCCGTCACTCTGCCCTGTGTGTGTAATGTGGGGAATACCCCGACACTCTTCCCTGTGTGTAATGTGGGGAATACCCCGACACTCTTCCCTGTGTGTAATGTGGGGAATACCCCAACACACTGCCCTGTGTGTGTAAAGTGGGGAATACCCCGACACTCTGCCCTGTGTGTGTAATGTGGGGTACACCCTGACACTCTGCCCTGTGTGTGTAATGTGGGGAATACCCCGGCATTCTGCCCTGTGTGTAATGTGCGGAATACCCCGACACACTGCCCTGTGTGTAATGTGGGGAATACCCCGAAACTCTGCCCTGTGTGTGTAATGTGGGGAATACCCCGACACTCTGCCCCGTGTGTGTAAAGTGGGGAGTACCCCAACACTCTTCCCTGTGTGTTTAAAGTGGGGAATATCCCGACACTCTGCCCTGTGAGTGGAATGTGTGGAATACTGCGACACTCTTCCCTGTGTGTGCAAAGTGGGGAATATCCTGACATTCTGCCCTGCGTGTAATGTGGGGAATACCCCGACATTCTGCCTTGTGTGTGTAATGTGGGGAATACCCCGACACTCTGCCCTGTGTGTGTAATGTGGGGAATACCCCGACACTCTGCTCTGTGTGTAATGCGGGGAATACCCCAACACTCTGCCCTGTGTGTGTAATGTGTGTAATACCCCGACACTCTGCCCTGTGAGTATAACGTGGGGAATACCCCGATACTCTGCCCTGTGTGTAAAGTGGGGAATACCTCGACATTCTGCCCTGTGTGTGCAAAGTGGGGAATACCCCGACACTCTGCCCTGTGTGTAATGTGGGGAATACCCCGACAATCTGCCCTGTGTGTGTCATGTGGGAAATACCCCGACACTCTGCCCTGTGTGTGTAATGTGGGGAATAACACAACACTCTGCCCTGTGTGTACAATGTGGGGAATACCCCGACACTCTGCCCTGTGTGTGTAATGTGGGGAAAACCCCGACACTCTGCCCTGTGTGTGTAATGTGGGGAATAACACAACACTCTGCCCTGTGTGTACAATGTGGGGAATACCCCGACACTCTGCCCTGTGTGTGTAATGTGGGGAATACCCCGACACTCTGCCCTGTGTGTACAATGTGGGGAATAACCCGACACTCTGCCCTGTGAGTGTAATGTGGGGAATACCCCGACACTCTGCCCTGTGTGTGTCATGTGGGGAATACCCCGACACTCTGCCCTGTGTGTGTAATGTGGGGAATAACACAACACTCTGCCCTGTGTGTACAATGTGGGGAATACCCCGACACTCTGCCCTGTGTGTGTAATGTGGGGAAAACCCCGACACTCTGCCCTGTGTGTGTAATGTGGGGAATAACACAACACTCTGCCCTGTGTGTACAATGTGGGGAATACCCCGACACTCTGCCCTGTGTGTGTAATGTGGGGAATACCCCGACACTCTGCCCTGTGTGTACAATGTGGGGAATAACCCGACACTCTGCCCTGTGAGTGTAATGTGGGGAATACCCCGACACTCTGCCCTGTGTGTAATATCGGAAGTACCCCGACATTCTCCCCAGTGTGTAATGTGGGGAATACCCCGACACTCTGCCCTGTGTGTGTAATGTGGGGAATACCTTGACATTCTGCGCTGTGTTTGTAAAGTGGGGTTTATCCCGAAACTCTGCCCTGTGAGTGAAATATGGGGAATACCGCGACACTCTTCCCTGTGTGTGCAAAGTGGGGAATACCCCGATACTCTGCCCTGTGTGTACAATTTGGGGAATATCCCAACACTCTGTCCTGTGTGTGTAAAGTGGGGATTATCCCGACACTCTGCCCTGTGAGTGTAATGTGGGGAATACCCCGACACTCATACCTGTGCGTACAATGTGGGGAATACCCCGACACTCTGCCCTGTGTGTGTAAAGTGGGGAATACCCCGACACTCTGCCCTGTGAGTGTAATGTGTGGAATACCGCGACACTCTTCCCTGTGTGTGCAAAGTGGGGAATACCCTGACACTCTGCCCTGTGTGTAATGTGGGGAATACCCCGACATTCTGCCCTGTGTGTAATGTGGGAAATACCCCGACATTCTGCGCTGTGTGTGTAATGTGCGGAATACCTCGACACTCTTCCCTGTGTGTGTAATGTGGGGAATACCTCGACACTCTTCCTTGTGTGTGTAATGTGCGGAATACCTTGACACTCTGCCCTGTGTGAACAATGTGAGGAATATCCCGACACTCTGCCCTGTGAGTGTAATGTGGGGAATACCCCGACACTCATACCTGTGTGTACAATGTGGGGAATACCCCGACACTCTGCCCTGTGAGTGTAATGTTGGGAATACCCCGACACTCTGCCCTGTGTGTGTAATGTGGGGAATATCCCAACACTCTGCCCTGTGTGTACAATGTGGGGAATACCCCAACACACTGCCCTGTGTGTAATGTGGGGAATACCCTGACACTCTGCCCTGTGTGTGTAATGTGGGGAATACCCCGACACTCTGCCCTGTGTGTAATGTGGGGAACACCCCAACACACTGCCCTGTGTGTAATGTGGGGAACACCCCGACACTCTGCCCTGTGTGTAATGTGGGGAATACCCCGACACTCTGCCCTGTTTGTGAAATGTGGGGAATACCCCGAAACTCTTCCCTGTGTGTGTAAAGTGGGGAATACCCCGACACTCTGCCCTGTGAGTGTAATGTGTGGAATACCCCGACACTCTGCCCTGTGTGTGTAATGTGGGGAATACCCCGACACTCTGCCCTGTGTGTAAAGTGGGGAATACCCCGACACTCTGCCCTGTGTGTACAATGTGGGGAATACCCCAACACTCTGCCGTGTGTGTAATGTGGGGAATAACCCGACACTCAGCCCTGTGTATAATGTGGGGAATATCCCGACATCCTGCCTTGTGTGTGTAAAGTGGGGAATAACCCGACAATCTGCCCTGTGTGTGTAATTTGGGGAATACCCCGACACTCTGCCCTGTGTGTGTAATGTGGGGAATAACCCGACACTCTGCCCTGTGTGTAATATGGGGAATACCCCGACATTCTCCCCAGTGTGTAATGTGGGGAATACCCCGACACTCTGCCCTGTGTGTGTAATGTGGGGAATACCTTGACATTCTGCGCTGTGTTTGTAAAGTGGGGTTCATCCCAAAACTCTGCCCTGTGAGTGAAATATGGGGAATACCGCGACACTCTTCCCTGTGTGTGCAAAGTGGAGAATACCCCGATACTCTGCCCTGTGTGTACAATTTGGGGAATATCCCAACACTCTGTCCTGTGTGTGTAAAGTGGGGAATACCCCGACACTCATACCTGTGTGTACAATGTGGGGAATACCCCGACACTCTGCCCTGTGTGTGTAAAGTGGGGAATACCCCGACACTCTGCCCTGTGAGTGTAATGTGTGGAATACCGCGACACTCTTCCCTGTGTGTGCAAAGTGGGGAATACCCTGACACTCTGCCCTGTGTGTAATGTGGGGAATACCCCGACACTCTGCCCTGTTTGTGTAATGTGGGGAATACCCCGACACTCTGCCCTGTGTGTAATGTGGGGAAGATCCCGACACTCTTCCCTGTGTGTGTAAAGTGGGGAATACCCCGACACTCTGCCCTGTGTGTGCAAAGTGGGGAATACCCTGACACTCTGCCCTGTGTGTAATGTGGGGAATACCCCAACATTCTGCCCTGTGTGTAATGTGGGAAATACCCCGACATTCTGCGCTTTGTGTGTAATGTGCGGAATACCTCGACACTCTTCCCTGTGTGTGTAATGTGGGGAATACCTCGACACTCTTCCTTGTGTGTGTAATGTGCGGAATACCTCGACACTCTGCCCTGTGTGAACAATGTGAGGAATATCCCGACACTCTGCCCTGTGAGTGTAATGTGGGGAATACCCCGACACTCATACCTGTGTGTACAATGTGGGGAATACCCCGACACTCTGCCCTGTGTGTGTAATGTGGGGAATACCCCGACATTCTGCCCTGTGTATGTAAAGTGGGGAATATCCCGACACTCTGCCCTGTGAGTGAAATATGGGGAATACCGTGACACTCTTCCCTGTGTGTGCAAAGTGGGGAATACCCCGATACTCTGCACTGTGAGTGTAATGTGGGCAATACCCCGACACTCTGCCCAGTGTGAAATGTGGGGAACACCCCGACAATCGGAACTTTGTATGTAAATTGGGGAATACCCCGACACTCTGCCCTGTGTGTGATGTGCGGAATACCCCGACACTCTGCCCTGTGTGTAATGTGGGAAATACCCCGTCACTCTGCCCTGTGTGTGTAATGTGGGGAATACCCCGACACTCTTCCCTGTGTGTAATGTGGGGAATACCCCGACACTCTTCCCTGTGTGTAATGTGGGGAATACCCCGACACACTGCCCTGTGTGTGTAAAGTGGGGAATACCCCGACACTCTGCCCTGTGTGTGTAATGTGGGGTACACCCTGACACTCTGCCCTGTGTGTGTAATGTGGGGAATACCCCGGCATTCTGCCCTGTGTGTAATGTGCGGAATACCCCGACACACTGCCCTGTGTGTAATGTGGGGAATACCCCGACACTCTGCCCTGTGTGTGTAATGTGGGGAATACCCCGACACTCTGCCCCGTGTGTGTCAAGTGGGGAGTACCCCAACACTCTTCCCTGTGTGTTTAAAGTGGGGAATATCCCGACACTCTGCCCTGTGAGTGTAATGTGTGGAATACCGCGACACTCTTCCCTGTGTGTGCAAAGTGGGGAATATCCTGACATTCTGCCCTGCGTGTAATGTGGGGAATACCCCAACATTCTGCCTTGTGTGTGTAATGTGGGGAATACCCCGACACTCTGCCCTGTGTGTGTAATGTGTGTAATACCCCGACACTCTGCTCTGTGTGTAATGTGGGGAATACCCCAACACTCTGCCCTGTGTGTAAAGTGGGGAATACCTCGACATTCTGCCCTGTGTGTGTAATGTGGGAAATATCCCGACAATCTGCCCTGTGAGTGTAATGTGGGGAATACCACGACACTCTTCTCTGTGTGTGCAAAGTGGGGAATACCCCGACACTCTGCCCTGTGTGTAATGTGGGGAATACCCCGACAATCTGCCCTGTGTGTGTCATGTGGGGAATACCCCGACACTCTGCCCTGTGTGTGTAATGTGGGGAATAACACAACACTCTGCCCTGTGTGTACAATGTGGGGAATACCCCGACACTCTGCCCTGTGTGTGTAATGTGGGGAAAACCCCGACACTCTGCCCTGTGTGTGTAATGTGGGGAATACCCCAACACACTGCCCTGTGTGTAATGTGGGGAATACCCTGACACTCTGCCCTGTGTGTACAATGTGGGGAATACCCCAACACACTGCCCTGTGTGTAATGTGGGGAATACCCTGACACTCTGCCCTGTGTGTGTAATGTGGGGAATACCCCGACACTCTGCCCTGTCTGTGTAATGTGGGGAATACCCCAACACACTGCCCTGTGTGTAATGTGGGGAACACCCCGACACTCTGCCCTGTGTGTAATGTGGGGAATACCCCGACACTCTGCCCTATTTGTGTAATGTGGGGAATACCCCGACACTCTTCCCTGTGTGTGTAAAGTGGGGAATACCCCGACACTCTGCCCTGTGAGTGTAATGTGTGGAATACCCCGACACTCTGCCCTGTGTGTGTAATGTGGGGAATACCCCGACACACTGCCCTGTGTGTAATGTGGGGAATACCCTGACACTCTGCCCTGTGTGTACAATGTGGGGAATACCCCAACACACTGCCCTGTGTGTAATGTGGGGAATACCCTGACACTCTGCCCTGTGTGTGTAATGTGGGGAATACCCCGACACTCTGCCCTGTCTGTGTAATGTGGGGAATACCCCAACACACTGCCCTGTGTGTAATGTGGGGAACACCCCGGCACTCTGCCCTGTGTGTAATGTGGGGAATACCCCGACACTCTGCCCTATTTGTGTAATGTGGGGAATACCCCGACACTCTTCCCTGTGTGTGTAAAGTGGGGAATACCCCGACACTCTGCCCTGTGAGTGTAATGTGTGGAATACCCCGACACTCTGCCCTGTGTGTGTAATGTGGGGAATACCCCGACACTCTGCCCTGTGTGTAAAGTGGGGAATGCCCCGACACTCTGCCCTGTGTGTACAATGTGGGGAATACCCCAACACTCTGCCGTGTGTGTAATGTGGGGAATAACCCGACACTCAGCCCTGTGTGTAATGTGGGGAATATCCCGACATCCTGCCTTGTGTGTGTAAAGTGGGGAATAACCCGACAATCTGCCCTGTGTGTGTAATGTGGGGAATAACCCGACACTCTGCCCTGTGTGTAATATGGGGAATACCCCGACATTCTCCCCAGTGTGTAATGTGGGGAATACCCCGACACTCTGCCCTGTGTGTGTAATGTGGGGAATACCTTGACATTCTGCGCTGAGTTTGTAAAGTGGGGTTTATCCCGAAACTCTGCCCTCTGAGTGAAATATGGGGAATACCGTGACACTCTTCCCTGTGTGTGCAAAGTGGGGAATACCCCGATACTCTGCCCTGTGTGTACAATGTGGGGAATACCCCGACACTCTGCCCTGTGTGTGTAAAGTGGGGAATACCCCGACACTCTGCCCTGTGAGTGTAATGTGTGGAATACCGCGACACTCTTCCCTGTGTGTGCAAAGTGGGGAATACCCTGACACTCTGCCCTGTGTGTAATGTGGGGAATACCCCGACATTCTGCCCTGTGTGTAATGTGGGAAATACCCCGACACTCTGCCCTGTTTGTGTAATGTGGGGAATACCCCGACACTCTGCCCTGTGTGTAATGTGGGGAAGATCCCGACACTCTTCCCTGTGTGTGTAAAGTGGGGAATACCCCGACACTCTGCCCTGTGAGTGTAATGTGTGGAATACCCCGACACTCTACCCTGTGTGTGCAAAGTGGGGAATACTCTGACACTCTGCCCTGTGTGTAATGTGGGGAATACCCCAACATTCTGCCCTGTGTGTAATGTGGGAAATACCCCGACATTCTGCGCTTTGTGTGTAATGTGCGGAATACCTCGACACTCTTCCCTGTGTGTGTAATGTGGGGAATACCTCGACACTCTTCCTTGTGTGTGTAATGTGCGGAATACCTCGACACTCTGATCTGTGTGAACAATGTGAGGAATATCCCGACACTCTGCACTGCGAGTGTAATGTGGGGAATACCCCGACACTCATACCTGTGTGTACAATGTGGGGAATACCCCGACACTCTGCCCTGTGTGTGTAATGTGGGGAATACCCCGACATTCTGCCCTGTGTATGTAAAGTGGGGAATATCCCGACACTCTGCCCTGTGAGTGAAATATGGGGAATACCCCGACACTCTGCCCAGTGTGAAATGTGGGGAACACCCCGACAATCGGAACTTTGTATGTAAATTGGGGAATACCCCGACACTCTGCCCTGTGTGTAATGTGCGGAATACCCCGACACTCTGCCCTGTGTGTAATGTGGGAAATACCCCGTCACTCTGCCCTGTGTGTGTAATGTGGGGAATACCCCGACACTCTTCCCTGTGTGTAATGTGGGGAATACCCCGACACTCTTCCCTGTGTGTAATGTGGGGAATACCCCGACACACTGCCCTGTGTGTGTAAAGTGGGGAATACCCCGACACTCTGCCCTGTGTGTGTAATGTGGGGTACACCCTGACACTCTGCCCTGTGTGTGTAATGTGGGGAATACCCCGGCATTCTGCCCTGTGTGTAATGTGCGGAATACCCCGACACACTGCCCTGTGTGTAATGTGGGGAATACCCCGACACTCTGCCCTGTGTGTGTAATGTGGGGAATACCCCGACACTCTGCCCCGTGTGTGTAAAGTGGGGAGTACCCCAACACTCTTCCCTGTGTGTTTAAAGTGGGGAATATCCCGACACTCTGCCCTGTGAGTGTAATGTGTGGAATACCGCGACACTCTTCCCTGTGTGTGCAAAGTGGGGAATATCCTGACATTCTACCCTGCGTGTAATGTGGGGAATACCCCGACATTCTGCCTTGTGTGTGTAATGTGGGGAATACCCCGACACTCTGCCCTGTGTGTGTAATGTGGGGAATACCCCGACACTCTGCTCTGTGTGTAATGTGGGGAATACCCCAACACTCTGCCCTGTGTGTGTAATGTGTGTAATACCCCGACACTCTGCCCTGTGAGTATAATGTGGGGAATACCCCGATACTCTGCCCTGTGTGTAAAGTGGGGAATACCTCGACATTCTGCCCTGTGTGTGTAATGTGGGAAATATCCCGACAATCTGCCCTGTGAGTGTAATGTGGGGAATACCACGACACTCTTCTCTGTGTGTGCAAAGTGGGGAATACCCCGACACTCTGCCCTGTGTGTAATGTAGGGAATACCCCGACAATCTGCCCTGTGTGTGTCATGTGGGGAATACCCCGACACTCTGCCCTGTGTGTGTAATGTGGGGAATAACACAACACTCTGCCCTGTGTGTACAATGTGGGGAATACCCCGACACTCTGCCCTGTGTGTGTAATGTGGGGAATAACACAACACTCTGCCCTGTGTGTACGATGTGGGGAATACCCCGACACTCTGCCCTGTCTGTACAATTTGGGGAATACCCCAACACTCTGTCCTGTGTGTAATGTGGGGAATACCCGAACACTCTGCCCTGTGTGTGTAAAGTGGGGAATACCCCAACACTCTGCCCTGTGTATAATGTGGGGAATACCCCGACACTCTGCCCTGTGTGTGTAATTTGGGGAATACCCCGACACTCTGCCCTGTGTGTGTAATGTGGGGAATACCCCGACACTCTGCCCTGTGTGTGTAATGTGCGGAATACCCCAACTCTCTGACCTGTAAGTGTAATGTGGGGAATACCCCAACATTCTCCCCAGTGTGTAATGTGGGGAATACCCCGACACTCGGCACTGTGTGTAATGTGGGGAATACCCCTCTATTGATTTCTTTGTGGGTTCAATGACGAGACATTTATGAAAGAGAATGTCTTTTAATCTAAAGCCTGTTCAACTCTTTATACAGCTTTACAGGAGACACGATGCTAGTGATGCATCTAAAATGAAACTGAAACTAAACTAAACTGCCTTGCTTGTCTCGGTCACATGCCCTCTGCTGGTCAGGCATAAGCAATCAATACATGCAATTATGCTGGTAAGGCATGGTAATCAAACAGGCAAATAACATCACTATTTGCTGATATCATTACATCTCCCTTTCTTAAAACAAAAGTATTTTACTTTTAACTAACAACATGTTTTCTTTGTATTAATCTGCATTTTAACTGTAACACTTAATGAACTTACATTATCATTATCATGATCAAGGTTTTTTAACCTTGCTTTGTGTGTTCACATGAAATATGTCAATACACTAGAACTTGAAGAAAGAATTAGATAACATTACTTCCTTCTATAACAATAGTCCTTAAATTTGCTCAATGAGTCTCTCAGGAGGCTTCACGTGTCTTGAGGATTTTCTGATTGATTGTCCTTGAATCTGAGTTGTTGCCTCAGATGATTGGTTCTCAGCTGTGTGATCAGGTTGTTCAACAGTATCAGTCTTTTGACCTGCTGTGTGATCAGGTTGTTCAACAGTATCAGTCTTTTGACCTGCTGTGTGATCAGGTTGTTCTTTGAATTTCCTCACCTTCTCCCCCTCTTTTGTTTTCAGGAGGTTCTCTGGGATGGGTAGGTTTGACCTTAGCCGACGTCACATAAGGAGTTAGGCTGGTGACATACCACACTCCAGCGGCATTGTGCGGTATACAAGCATGCTCTGGCAAAAGTCAGTTCCACTGTCTTTTGCCTTGTACATCCGTCTTTTCACTGTGTTTGCGGGCTCTCCTGGGTCAACAGCTCTGGACAACGTGTCTGCTGTATACATCAGCTTACCCGGTGTGTACGCAACATTCCGTTCATCATAGACTGTCTCTCCTTCGCTTTCCACAATGAGGACTCTCTTTACCAGGTTCAGTCTCTCACAGGCTTTTAAACCTAGTATGGCTTGCACCTCCTTTGGCACCACGATTAATGCTAACGTGTGCTCTCTGTCCTTGTGTGTCACTTTGACAATGCATCTTCCTTTCACTGGTATTTCAGTACCTGAGTATCCTGTCACTTTCACTTTGATTCCATGTATCTTTGGTCTGGGTCTAATTTTCTTAAAATCAGTCTCTGATATCACATTAACTTGTGCTCCAGTATCCAATTTAAATGGAATGTGTATGTCATTCATTTTTAGTGTCAACATCCAGTCTCTTTCTTCTTGTTTGTTTTCAGACACAACATCTACATAGAACTCCTCTATGTCGCTTTCATCTACTGCATGGACCTTGCTTTGTTGCATTTGGTTCTTACAGCAACGGGCATAATGGTTGTTCTTGTTGCAACTATTGCATGTTTTACCATATGCTGGACACTTTCTTGGTGTATGCTGTGTACCGCATCGACTACATGACTTTCGATTGTCCCTTTCATTTTCGTTCGCTGGCCACGCCTCTTTTTTCACATTGGCGCTCGTTTTGTTAAACGGTTTGTGTCCGTTCATTCTCACTGCATCCACGTTGCAGCTATTGTCACTGAACAGCTCCTTTGCCTGCAACTTCACAGTCTCTGTAGCCCTACACAGTGCCATGGCTTTTCCCAGGTCTAGATCTTGCTCTCTTAGCAGTCTTTCCCTTAGACCATTATCTGGAATACCACACACCAGTCTGTCTTTTATCAGCGAGTCTGTCAGTCCCCCAAATTCACACGATTTGCTTCTGTTTCTCAGTTCAGTCACATACTGATCAATAGTCTCACCCGTTATCTGCACACATGTGAAAAATCTGTGCCTCTCAAACGTCACGTTACGTTTAGGTATGCAGTAGGCCTCAAACCGTTCCATTATTTTATCTAGTTTCATTTTGTCTCCATCAACAGCGAATGTGAAGTTATTATACACCTCCAGCGCTTCATCACCCACGACATGTAAGAACAGTGACGATTTCCGTTTATTACTTTTCTCGTCAGCTCCGATTGCTGCTAAATACAACCCCACACGTTGTTTGAATCTCCTCCAATTTTCAGCCACATTACATAGAAACATAGAGATAGGAACAGGAGTAGGCCATTCGGCCCTTCGAGCCTGCTCCGCCATTCAATGAGATCATGGCTGATCTTCGTCTGAGATCATAGCTGATCTTACCAGTTCAGTACCCCGTCCCCGCCTTTTCTCCGTAACCCTTAATCCCCTTAGCCTTCAGAAATATATCCAATTCTCTCTTGAAAATATTTATTGAATTAGCCTTCACAGCCCTCTGTGGCAGGGAATTCCACAGGCTCACCACTCTTTGAGTGAAGAAATTCTTCCTCATCTCTGTTTTAAATGATTTGCCCGCTATTTTTAGACTGTGGCCCCTGGTTCTGTGCTCCCCGGCCATTGGAAACATTCTCTCTGAATTCAGCCTGTCCAGACCTGCCATAATTTTATATGTTTCGATGAGATCCCCTCTCAATCTTCTAAACTCCAGTGAGTACAAGCCCAAACTATTTAATCTCTCTTCGTAGGTCATTCCCGCCATTCCAGGTATCAGCCTGGTGAATCGCCGTTGCACTCTTTCCATGGCAAGAACATCCTTCCGCAGATGGGGCGACCAAAACTGTACACAATACTCCAGATGCGGTCTCACCAGCACCTTGTACAGCTGTAGTAAGGTATCCCTATTCCTATACTCGAACCCCCTTGATATGAAGGCCAACATACCATTTGCCTTCTTACTCGCCTGTTGCACCTGCATGCTCTCCTTCAGTGACTGGTGCACAAGAACACCCAGGTCCCTCTGCACTTCCCCATCTCCCAATCTATTGCCATTTAGATAATAATCTACCCTCCTGTTTTTACCCCCAAAGTGGATAACCTCGCATTTATCCACATTATAGTGCATCTGCCACGTATCCGCCCATTCCCCCAACCTGTCCAAATCGCACTGTAGCCTCCTGACATCCTCATCAGAGCCCACCCCTCCTCCTAGTTTAGTGTCGTCAGCGAATTTGGAAATATTGCATCCAATTCCCTGATCCAGATCATTTATATATATTGTGAACAGCTGGGGTCCCAGGACAGATCCTTGCGGCACCCCGCTGGTCACTGCCTGCCACTCCGAAAACGAGCCGTTTATTCCAACTCTCTGTTTTCTATCCGCCAGCCAGTTCTCTATCCACGTTAATACTTTGCCCCCAATTCCACGAGCCTTAATTTTGCATGATAATCTTTTGTGTGGAACCTTATCGAAGGCTTTCTGGAAGTCAAGGTACACCACATCCACTGGCTCTCCCCCATCTATTTTACCAGTTACTTCCTCAAAAAATTCCAGCAGATTAGTCAAACACGATTTACCCTTTGTAAATCCATGTTGACTCTGTCCGATCCTTTCTCCATTTGTCAAGTGCTCCGCTATTTTATCCTTAATAATGGACTCTAGCATTTTGCCCACAACCGATGTAAGGCTTACTGGTCTATAATTCCCTGCTTTCTCTCTACCCCCCTTTTTAAATATTGGGGTAACATTAGCTACCCTCCAATCCACGGGTACTGTTCCCGAGTCAATGGAGTTCCGGAAGATGATCCTTAGAGCATCTGCTATCTCCAGGGCCACCTCCTTAAGTACCCTAGGATGTAGTTTATCAGGCCCCGGGGATTTGTCGGCCTTCAGTCCCCTCAACTTACCCAACACCGTATCCCTAGAGATACTAATTTCTGTCAGCTCCTCCCTCTCATTAGTCCCTATGTTTGCCGATATTCCTGGGAGGTTATTTGTGTCCTCCTTTGTGAATACAGAACCAAAGTATGAGTTTAATTGGTCTGCCATTTCCTTATTCTCCATTATATATTCTCCCGAATCGGACTGCAAGGGACCGACTTGGGATTTTACCAGTCTTTTCCTCCTGATATGCCGATAAAAGCTTTTGCAGTCTGTCTTTATGTTTGCTGCAAGTTTACTTTCGTATTCTATTTTCCCCTTCCTGATTAATCCCTTTGTCCTCTTTTGCTGTATCCTGTACTGCCCCCAATCTTCCGGTCTGGTGCTTTTTTTTGCCAGTTGATATGCCCTTTTTTTTGATTTTATGCTGTCCCTAATTTCCCTCGTTATCCACGGTTGAGTCACCTTTTTAGGTTTATTTTTATGCCAAACCGGTATAAACATGTTCTGGAATTCTTCCATTCTATCTTTGAATGCTTGCCATTGTCTCTCCACTGTCAATCCCCCCAGAAACACCACCCAATCAATCTTACCCAATTCCCATCTCATACCCTCGTAATTCCCTTTATTTAAGTTCTGGACCTTAGTCTCTGATTCAATTTCCTCACTCTCCATCTCGACTGAGAGCTCGATCATATTATGATCGCTCTGACCCAAGGGGCCTCGTACAAGAAGATTGCTGATAAGTCCCTTCTCATTGCACAATACCCAGTCTAAAATGGCCTGATCTCGAGTCGGCTCCTCGACATATTGGTCCAGATAACCGTCCCGAAAACATTCCAGGAATTCCTCCTCCTCAGAATTTTTACTAATTTGGGTAGTCCAATCAATATGTAAATTAAAGTCACCCATGATGACAGCTGTGCTCTTATCGCACGCTTCTCTAATTTCCCTTTTTATGCCTTCCCTCACCTCCATATTACTATTTGGAGGCCTATATATCACACCCACTAACGTTTTCCTCCCCTTGCTATTTCTCATTTCTACCCATACAGATTCCGTTTCATCCGAGTTAATATCCTTCCTTTCCATTGCATTAATCCCCTCCTTTACCAGCAATGCTACCCCACCTCCCCTACCTTTTTGCCGATCCTTCCTAAATATTGTATATCCCTGGATGTTAAGTTCCCAGCCTTGCCCACCCTGCAGCCACGTTTCTGTAATCCCAATCAAATCATACTTGTTTACCTCTATTTCCACAACTAATTCATCCACCTTGTTCCTAATGCTTCTAGCATTAAGATACAAAGCCTTCAGGCTTGCTTTTTTCACACTCTCATTATGAATTAGTTTGGCCCTTTGTGTTTCTCTCCTTTGCTTATTGCTTCTCACCTTTCTACCATCTATTTCTGACTTCATATGACTTCCCTCTTTTCCACTACCTAGGTTCCCATCCCCCTGCCAAATTAGTTTAAATCCTCCCGAACCGCCCTAGAAAATATTACCCCGAGGACATCGGCTCCCTCACAGTTCAGGTGTAGACCGTCCCCTTGGTACAGGTCACTCCTCCCCAAGAACTGGTTCCAATGCCTCAAGAATTTAAATCCCTCTCCCTTGCACCACTGCTCAAGCCACGTATTTAGCTTATCTATCTTACTCTCTCGAAACTTATTAGCTCGTGGCACTGGTAGCAATCCAGAGATTACTACCTTTGAGGTCCTACTTTTCAATTTAGCTCCTAACTCCCTAAATTCAGCTTGTAGGACCTCCTCCCTCTTTTTACCTACATCGTTGGTACCTACATGTACCACGACAACTGGCTGATCCCCCTCCCCCTTCAGAATGCTCTGCACCCGCTCCGAGACATCCTTGACCCTTGCACCAGGGAGGCAACATACCATCTTGGAGTCTCGGTCTCGGCCACAGAAACTCCTATCTATCCCCCTTACAATTGAATCCCCTATCACTATAGCCCTATCCCTCTTTTTCCCGCCCTTCTGTGCAGCAGAGCCAGTCATGGTGCCCTGAACCTGGCTGCTGGTGCCTTCCCCTGATAAGTCATCTCCCCCAACAGTACCCAAAACGGTAAACCTGTTTTGGAGGGAGATGACCACAGGTGACTCCTGCACTACCTTCCTGCCTTTACCCTGCCTTTTGGTCACCCATTTACTGTCTGAGCTAGCCTTTACCTGCGGTGTGACCAACTCACTGAATGTGCTATCCACAACATCCTCAGCATCGCGTATGCTCCAGAGTGAGTCCATTCGCAGCTCCAGCGCCGCCATGCGGTCCGCTAGGAGCTGCAGCTGGACACACTTCCTGCACACATAGTTGTCAGGGACAGTGTCCCTGATTTCCCACATGGCACAGGAGGAGCATGACACGGGTCTGAGCTGCCCTTCCATGACTTAACCCTTACAATACCTTTTTATTTACTACGATTTAGCTTAATTATTGAATTCTACTTAGAATAAGTTTGTGAGAGTACTCACCAACCAGTCACCTACCTGTTTTCTGGTGTTGTATTTTCACTGCCGCCTCCTGTCCTGGAACCTTTTCCACCTAGGTTAGGCTCCTGAAATAAAATAAATTGAACCTACCTTTTCAACTTCCCCTAACCCCTAAAAGGTTAGAGGAGGTGGAAGGGTGGGAGACACTACACTGTAGTGTTTCGGGTTTAGCAACAGCTCCACCTATATAGAGTTACTGGCCTCCTGCTCTCCCGACTGCACCAGCTGCTCCCTGGTGACGTCACACACTGATTACTATTTACCCCTCTCCTCTGCTGTCAACTGAAGCGTCGCCGGTGGGTGTAATCCTTCCATTTTTTCACTTCGTTAGCTATTCTCCAATGGTAAGTAACGATGTTCTCTTTTGGCTTGCTAATCTGTGGAGAGCTGATTTAACTTCAGATTTTTTCTCTTCATCTCTTTCAGCCACTTCTGACACCATGTATTGATTTCTTTGTGGGTTCAATGACGAGACATTTATGAAAGAGAATGAGTTTTAATCTAAAGTCTGTTCAACTCTTTATACAGCTTTTCAGGAGACACCCTGCTAGTGATACATCGAGAACGAAACTGAAACCAAACTAAACTGCCTTGCTTGTCTCGGTCACATGACCTCTGCTGGTCAGGCATAAGTAATCAATACCTGCAAACATGCTGGTAGGCATCATAATCAAACAGGCAAATAACATCACTATTTGCTGATATCATTACAGGAAATACCCCAACAGTCTCCCCTGTGTGTAATGTGGGGAATACCCCGACATTCTGCCCTGTGTGTACAATGTGGGGAATACCCCGACACTCTGCCCTGTGTGTAATGCGGGTAATACCCCGACACTCTGCCATTTGTGCGTAATGTGGTGAATACCCCGATACTCTGCCCTGTGTGTGTAATGTGGGGAACACCCCGACACTCTGCCCTGTGTGTAATGTGGGGAATACCCCGACACTCTGCCCTGTGTGCAATGTGGGGAAAACCCCGACACTCTGCCCTGTGTGTTCAATGTGGGAAATACCCTGACACTCTGCCCTGAGTGTACAATTTGGCGGCTATCCCGACACTCTGCCCTGTGTGTAATGTGGGGAGTACCCCGACACTCTGCCCTGTGTGTGTAATGTGGGGAATACCCCGACACTCAGTCCTGTGTGTGTAATGTGGGGAGTACCCCGACACTCTGCCCTGTGTGTGTAAAGTGGGGAATATCCCGACACTCTGCCCTGTGTGTGTATTGTGGGGAATACCCTGACACTCTGCGCTGTGTGTAATATGGGCAAAACCCTGACACTCTGCCCTGTGTGTGTAATGTAGGAAATATCCTGACACTCTGCCCTGTGTGTAATGTGGGAAAATCCCAACACCCTGCCCCGTGTGTGTAATGTGGGGAATACCCCAACACTCTGCCCTGTGTGTGTAATGTGGGGAATACCTCGACACTCTTCCCTGTGTGTAATGTGGGGAATACCCCGACACTCTGCCCTGTGTGTGTAATGTGGGGAATACCCCAACACTCTTCCCTGTGTGTGTAAAGTGGGGAATATCCCGACACTGCCCTGTGTGTACAATGTGGGGAATACCCCGACACACTGCCCAGTGTGTGTAATGTGTGGAATACTCCGACACTCTGCCCTGTGTGTACAATGTGGGGAATATCCCGACACTCTGCCCAGTGTGTGTAATGTGTGGAATACTCCGACACTCTGCCCTGTGTGTAATGTGGGGAATATCCCGAAACTCTGCCCTCTGTGTAATGTGGGGAATACCCCGACACTCTGCCCTGTGTGTAATGCGGGGAATACCCCGACACTCTGCCCTGTGTGTAATGTGGGGAATACCCCGACACTCTGCCCTGTGTGTGTAACATGGGCAACATCCCGACACTCTGCCCTGTGTGAAATGGGCGGAATACCCCGACACTCTGCCCTGTGTGTGTAATGTGGGGAATACCCCGACACTCTGCACTGTGTGTGTAATGTGGGGAATAACCCGACACTCTGCCCTGTGTGTGTAATGTGGGGAATACCCCGACACTCTGCCCTGTGTGTGTAATGTGGGGAATACCCTGACACTCTGCCCTGTGTGTACAATGTTGGGAATACCCCGACACTCTGCCCTGTGTGTGTAATATGGGGAATACCCCGACACTCTGCCCTGTGTGTAATGTGGGGAATACCCCGACACTCTGCCCTGTGTGAAAAGTGAGGAATACCCCGACACTCTGCCCTGTGTGTAATGTGGGGAATACCCCGACACTCTGCCCTGTGTGTGTAACGTGGGGAATACCCCGATACTCTGCCCTGTGTGTGTAATGTGGGGAATACCACGACACTCTGCCCTGTGTGTAATGTGGGGAATACCCCAGCACTCTGCCCTGTTTGTAAAATGTTGGGAATTCCCCAGCACTCTGCCCTGTGTGTACAATGTGGGGAATACCCCGACACACTGCCCTGTGTGTAATGTGGGGAATACCCCAAGACTCTGCCCTGTGTATACAATGTTGGGAATACCCCGATTCTCTGCCCTGTTTGTGTAATGTAGGGAATATCCCGACACTCTGCCCTGTGTGTAATGTGGGAAACACCCGGATCCTCTGCCCTGTGTGTAATGTGGGGAATACTCTGACACTCTGCCCTGTGTGAGTAATGTTGGGAATACCCCGACACTTTGTCCTGTGTGTGCAATGTGAGGAATATCCTGACACTCTGCCCTGTGTGTACAATGTGGGGAATACCCCGACACTCTGCCCTGTGTGTACAATGTGGGGAATACCCCGACACTCTGCCCTGTGTGTACAATGTGGGGAATACCCCGACACTCTGCCCGGTGTGTGTAATGTGCGGAATACGCCGACACTCTGCCCTGTGTGTAATGTGGGGAATACCCCGACATTCTGCCCTGTGTGTAATGTGGGGAATACCCCGACACTCTGCCCTGTGTACAATGTGGGGAATACCCCGACACTCTGCCCTGTGTGTAATGTGGGAAATACCCGGGTCCTCTGCTCTGTGTGTAATGTGGGGAATACTCTGACACTCTGCCCTGTGTGAGTAATGTTGGGAATAGCCCGACACTTTGTCCTGTGTGTGCAATGTGAGGAATATCCTGACACTCTGCCCTGTGTGTACAATGTGGGGAATACCCCGACACTCTGCCCTGTGTGTACAATGTGGGGAATACCCCGACACTCTGCCCAGTGTACAATGTGGGTAATACACCAACACTCTGCCCTGTGTGTAATGTGGGGACTACCCCGACACTCTGCCCTGTGTGTAATGTGGGGAATACCCCGACACTCTGCCCTGTGTGTGTAATGTGGGGAATAACCCGACACTCTGCCCTGTGTGTGTAATGTGGGGAATACCCCGACACTCTGCCCTGTGTGTGTAATGTGGGGAATACCCTGACACTCTGCCCTGTGTGTGTAATATGGGGAATACGCCGACACTCTGCCCTGTGTGTAATGTGGGGAATACCCCGACACTCTGCCCTGTGTGTGTAATGTGGGGAATACCCCGACACTCTTCCCTGTGTGTAATGTGGGGAATACCCCAGCACTCTGCCCTGTGTGTGTAATGTGGGGAATACCCCGATACTCTGCCCTGTGTGTAATGTGGGGAATACCCCAAACCTCTGCCCTGTGTGTGTAATGTGGGGAATACCCCGACACTCTGCCCTGTGTGTAATGTGGGGAATACCCCGACACTCTGCCCTGTGTGTGTAATGTGGGGAATACCCCTACACTCTGCCCTGTGTGTGTAATGCGGGGAATACCCCGACACTCTGCCCTGTTTGTGTAATGTGGGGAATACCCCGACACTCTGCCCTGTGTGTAATGTGGGGAATACCCTGACACTCTTCCCTGTGTGTGTAAAGTGGGGAATATCCCGACACTGCCCTGATTGTGTAATGTGGGGAATACCCCGACACTCTTCCCTGTGTGTGTAAAGTGGGGAATATCCCGACACTGCCCTGTGTGTACAATGTGGGGAATACCCCGACACTCTGCTCAGTGTGTGTAATGTGTAGAATACTCCGACACTCTGCCCTGTGTGTACAATGTGGGGAATATCCCGACACTCTGCCCAGTGTATGTAATGTGTGGAATACTCCGACACTCTGCCCTGTGTGTAATGTGGGGAATGCCCCGACACTCTGCCCTGTGTGTAATGCGGGGAATACCCCGACACTCTGCCCTGTGTGTAATGTGGTGAATACCCCGACACTCTGCCCTGTGTGTGTAACGTGGGCAACATCCCGACACTCTGCCCTGTGTGAAATGGGCAGAATACCCCGACACTCTGCCCTGTGTGTGTAATGTGGGGAATACCCCGACACTCTGCCCTGTGTGTGTAATGTGGGGAATACCCCGACACTCTGCCCTGTGTGTGTAACGTGGGCAACATCCCGACACTCTGCCCTGTGTGAAATGGGCGGAATACCCCGACACTCTGCCCTGTGTGTGTAATGTGGGGAATACCCCGACACTCTGCCCTGTGTGTGTAATGTGGGGAATACCCCGACACTCTGCCCTGTGTGTGTAAAGTGGGGAATAACCCGACACTCTGCCCTGTGTGTGTAATGTGGGGAATACCCCGACACTCTGCCCTGTGTGTGTAATGTGGGGAATACCCTGACACTCTGCCCTGTGTGTGTAATGTGGGGAATACCCCGACAATCTGCCCTGTGTGTGTATTATGGGGAATACCCCGACACTCTGCCCTGTGTGTAATGTGGGGAATACCCCGACACTCTGCCCTGTGTGTAATGTGGGGAATACCCCGACACTCTTCCCTGTGTGTGTAAAGTGGGGAATATCCCGACACTGCCCTGTTTCTGTTATGTGGGGAATACCCCGACACTCTTCCCTGTGTGTGTAATGTGGGGAATATCCCGACACTGCCCTGTGTGTACAATGTGGGGAATACCCCGACACTCTGCCCAGTGTGTGTAATGTGTGGAATACTCCGACACTCTGCCCTGTGTGTAATGTGGGGAAAACCCCGACACTCTGCCCTGTGTGTAATGCGGGGAATACCCCGACACTCTGCCCTGTGTGTAATGTGGGGAATACACCGACATGCTGCCCTGTGTGTGTAACGTGGGCAGCATCCCGACACTCTGCCCTGTGTGAAATGGGCGGAATACCCCGACACTCTGCCCTCTGTGTGTAATGTGGGGAATACCCCGACACTCTGCCCTGTGTGTGTAATGTGGGGAATACCCCGACACTCTGCCCTGTGTGTGTAATGTGTGGAATACCCCGACACTCTGCCCTGTGTGTAAGGTGGGGAATACCCCGACACTCTGCCCTGTGTACAATGTGGGGAATACCCCGACACTCTGCCCTGTGTGTAATGTGGGGACTACCCCGACACTCTGCCCTGTGTGTAAGGTGGGGAATACCCCGACACTCTGCCCTGTGTGTGTAATGTGGGGAATACCCCGACACTCTGCCCTGTGTGTAAGGTGGGGAATACCCCGACACTCTGCCCTGTGTGTGTAATGTGGGGAATACCCCGACATTCTGCCCTGTGTGTACGGTGGGGAATATCCCGACACTCTGCCCTGTGTACAATGTGGTGACTACCCCGACACTCTGCCCTGTGTGTAATGTGGGGAATACCCCGACACTCTGCCCTGTGTGTGTAATGCGGGGAATACCCCGAACTTTGCCCTGTGTGTGCAATGTGGGGAATATCCTGACACTCTGCCCTGTGTGTTTAATGTGGGGAATACCCCGACACACTGGTGTGTTTGTGTAAAGTGGGTAATACCCCGACACTCTGCCCTGTGTGTACAATGTGGGGAATACCCCGACACTCTGCCCTGGGTGTAATGTGGGGAATGCCCCGACACTCTGCCCTGTGTGTGTAACGTGGGCAGCATCCCGACACTCTGCCCTGTGTGAAATGGGCGGAATACCCCGACACTCTGCCCTGTGTGTGTAATGTGGGGAATACCCCGACACTCTGCCCTGTGTGTGTAATGTGGGGAATAACCCGACACTCTGCCCTGTATGTGTAATGTGGGGAATACCCCGACACTCTGCCCTGTGTGTGTAGTGTGGGGAATATCCCGACACTCTGCCCTGTGTGTAATGTCGGGCATAACCCTGACACTCTGCCCTGTGTGTAATGTGGGAAATACCCGGATCCTCTGCCCTGTGTGTAATGTGGGGAATACTCTGACACTCTGCCCTGTGTGAGTAATGTTGGGACTACCCCGACACTTTGTCCTGTGTGTGCAATGTGAGGAATATCCTGACACTCTGCCCGGTGTGTGTAATGTGTGGAATACGCCGACACTCTGCCCTGTGTGTAATGTGGGGAATACCCCGACACTCTGCCCTGTGTGTAATGTGGGGAATACCCCGACACTCTGCCCTGTGTGTAATGTGGGGAATACCCCGACACTCTGCCCTGTGTACAATGTGGGGAATACCCCGACACTCTGCACAGTGTACAATGTGGGGAATACCCCGACACTCTGCCCCGTGTGTAATGTGGGGACTACCCCGACACTCTGCCCTGTGTGTAAGGTGGGGAATACCCCGACACTCTGCCCTGTGTACAATGTGGGGAATACCCCGACACTCTGCCCTGTGTGTAATGTGGGGAATACCCCAGCACTCTGCCCTGTGTGTGTAATGTGGGGAATACCCCGACATTCTGCCCTGTGTGTACGGTGGGGAATACCCCGACACTCTGCCCTGTGTACAATGTGGTGACTACCCCGACACTCTGCCCTGTGTGTAATGTGGGGAATACCCCGACACTCTGCCCTGTGTGTGTAATGCGGGGAATACCCCGAACTTTGCCCTGTGTGTGCAATGTGGGGAATATCCTGACACTCTGCCCTGTGTGTGTAATGTGGGGAGTACCCCGACACTCTGCCCTGTGTGTGTAAAGTGGGGAATATCCCGACACTCTGCCCTGTGTGTGTATTGTGGGGAATACCCTGACACTCTGTGCTGTGTGTAATATGGGCAAAACCCCGACACTCTGCCCTGTGTGTGTAATGTAGGAAATATCCTGACACTCTGCCCTGTGTGTAATGTGGGCAAAACCCCGACACTCTGCCCTGTGTGTGTAATGTAGGAAATATCCTGACACTCTGCCCTGTGTGTAATGTGGGGAAATCCCAACACCCTGCCCCGTGTGTGTAATGTGGGGAATACCCCAACACTCTGCCCTGTGTGTGTAATGTGGGGAATACCCCGACACTCTGCCCTGTGTGTGTAATGTGGGGAATACCCCGACACTCTTCCCTGTGTGTGTAAAGTGGGGAATATCCCGACACTGCCCTGTGTGTGTAATGTGGGGAATACCCCGACACACTGCCCAGTGTGTACAATGTGGGGAATATCCCGACACTCTGCCCAGTGTGTGTAATGTGTGGAATACTCCGACACTCTGCCCTGTGTGTAATGTGGGGAATACCCCGACACTCTGCCCTGTGTACAATGTGGGGAATACCCCGACACTCTGCACAGTGTACAATGTGGAGAATACCCCGACACTCTGCCCTGTGTGTAATGTGGGGACTACCCCGACACTCTGCCCTGTGTGTGTAATGTGGGGAATACCCCGACATTCTGCCCTGTGTGTACGGTGGGGAATACCCCGACACTCTTGCCTGTGTACAATGTGGTGACTACCCCGACACTCTGCCCTGTGTGTAATGTGGGGAATACCCCGACACTCTGCCCTGTGTGTGTAATGCGGGGAATACCCCGAACTTTGCCCTGTGTGTGCAATGTGGGGAATATCCTGACACTCTGCCCTGTGTGTTTAATGTGGGGAATACCCCGACACACTGGTGTGTTTGTGTAAAGTGGGTAATACCCCGAAACTCTGCCCTGTGTGTACAATGTGGGGAATACCCCGACACTCTGCCCTGGGTGTAATGTGGGGAATGCCCCGACACTCTGCCCTGTGTGTAATGTGGGGAATACCCCAAGACTCTGCCCTGTGTGTACAATGTTGGGAATACCCCGATTCTCTGCCCTGTGTGTAATGTGGGGTATAACCCTGACACTCTGCCCTGTGTGTGCAATGTGGGGAATACCCCGACACTCTGCCCTGTGTGTACAATGTTGGGAATACCCCGATTCTCTGCCCTGTGTGTAATGTGGGGAGTACCCCGACACTCTGCTCTGTGTGTAATGTGGGGAGTACCCCGACACTCTGCCCTGTGTGTACAATGTGGGGAATACCCCGACACTCTGCCCTGTGTGTAATGTGGGGAATACCCCGACACTCTGCCCAGTGTACAATGTGGGGAATAACCCGACACTCTGCCCTGTCTGTAATGTGGGGAATACCCCGAACTTTGCCCTGTGTGTGCAATGTGGGGAATACCCCGACACTCTGCCCTGTGTGTACTGTGGGGAATACCCCGACACTCTTCCCTGTGTGTGTAAAGTGGGGAATATCCCGACACTGCCCTGTTTGTGTAATGTGGGGAATACCCCGACACTCTTCCCTGTGTGTGTAAAGTAGGGAATATCCCGACACTGCCCTGTGTGTGTAATGTGGGGAATACCACGACACTCTGCCCTGTGTGTGTAATGTGGGGAATACCCCGATACTCTGCCCTGTGTGTGTAATGTGGGGAATACCCTGACACTCTGCCCTGTGTGTGTAATATGGGGATTAACCCGACACTCTGCCCTGTGTGTAATTTGGGGAATACACCGACACTCTGCCCTGTGTGCACTGTGGGGAATACCCCGACACTCTGCCCTCTGTGTAATGTGGGGAGTACCCCGACACTCTGCCCTGTGTGTAATGAGGGGAATACCCCGACACTCTGCCCTGTGTGTGTAACGTGGGGAATACCCCGACACTCTGCCCTGTGTGTGTGATGTGGGGAATACCCCGACACTCTGCCCTGTGTGTAATGTGGGGAATACCCCGACACTCTGCCCTGTGTGTGTAATGTAGGGAATATCCTGACACTCTGCCCTGTGTTTAAAGTAGGGAACACCCCGACACTCTTCCCTGTGTGTAATGTGGGGAATACCCCAGCACTCTGCCCTGTGTGTATAATGTGGGGAAAACCCCGACACTCTGCCCTGTGTGTACAATGTGGGGAATACCCCGACACTCTGCCCTGTGTGTAATGTGGGGAATACCCCGACACTCTGCCCTGTGTGTAATGTGGGGAATACCCTGACACTTTGCCCTGTGTGTGTAATGCGGGGAATACCCCGACACTCTGCCCTGTGTGTGTAATGTGGGGAATACCCCAACACTCTTCCCTGTGTGTGTAAAGTAGGGAATATCCCGACACTGCCCTGTTTGTGTAAAGTAGGTAATATCCCGACACTTTGTCCTCTGTGTGCAATGTGAAGAATATCCTGACACTCTGCCCTGAGTGTATAATGTGGGGAATACCCCGACACGCTGCCCTGTGTGTAATGTGGGGAATATCCCGACACTCTGCCCTGTGTACAATGTGGGGAATACCCCGACACTCTGCCCAGTGTGTGTAATGTGGGGAATACCCTGACACTCTGCCCTGTGTATAATGTGGGGAATACCCCGACACGCTGCCCTGTGTGTAATGTGGGGAATATCCTGACACTCTGCCCTGTGTGTTTAATGTGGGGAATACCCCGACACACTGGTGTGTTTGTGTAAAGTGGGTAATACCCCGACACTCTGCCCTGTGTGTACAATGTGGGGAATACCCCGACACTCTGCCCTGGGTGTAATGTGGGGAATGCCCCGACACTCTGCCCTGTGTGTGTAACGTGGGCAGCATCCCGACACTCTGCCCTGTGTGAAATGGGCGGAATACCCCGACACTCTGCCCTGTGTGTGTAATGTGGGGAATACCCCGACACTCTGCCCTGTGTGTGTAATGTGGGGAATAACCCGACACTCTGCCCTGTATGTGTAATGTGGGGAATACCCCGACACTCTGCCCTGTGTGTGTAGTGTGGGGAATATCCCGACACTCTGCCCTGTGTGTAATGTCGGGCATAACCCTGACACTCTGCCCTGTGTGTAATGTGGGAAATACCCGGATCCTCTGCCCTGTGTGTAATGTGGGGAATACTCTGACACTCTGCCCTGTGTGAGTAATGTTGGGACTACCCCGACACTTTGTCCTGTGTGTGCAATGTGAGGAATATCCTGACACTCTGCCCGGTGTGTGTAATGTGTGGAATACGCCGACACTCTGCCCTGTGTGTAATGTGGGGAATACCCCGACACTCTGCCCTGTGTGTAATGTGGGGAATACCCCGACACTCTGCCCTGTGTGTAATGTGGGGAATACCCCGACACTCTGCCCTGTGTACAATGTGGGGAATACCCCGACACTCTGCACAGTGTACAATGTGGGGAATACCCCGACACTCTGCCCCGTGTGTAATGTGGGGACTACCCCGACACTCTGCCCTGTGTGTAAGGTGGGGAATACCCCGACACTCTGCCCTGTGTACAATGTGGGGAATACCCCGACACTCTGCCCTGTGTGTAATGTGGGGAATACCCCAGCACTCTGCCCTGTGTGTGTAATGTGGGGAATACCCCGACATTCTGCCCTGTGTGTACGGTGGGGAATACCCCGACACTCTGCCCTGTGTACAATGTGGTGACTACCCCGACACTCTGCCCTGTGTGTAATGTGGGGAATACCCCGACACTCTGCCCTGTGTGTGTAATGCGGGGAATACCCCGAACTTTGCCCTGTGTGTGCAATGTGGGGAATATCCTGACACTCTGCCCTGTGTGTGTAATGTGGGGAGTACCCCGACACTCTGCCCTGTGTGTGTAAAGTGGGGAATATCCCGACACTCTGCCCTGTGTGTGTATTGTGGGGAATACCCTGACACTCTGTGCTGTGTGTAATATGGGCAAAACCCCGACACTCTGCCCTGTGTGTGTAATGTAGGAAATATCCTGACACTCTGCCCTGTGTGTAATGTGGGCAAAACCCCGACACTCTGCCCTGTGTGTGTAATGTAGGAAATATCCTGACACTCTGCCCTGTGTGTAATGTGGGGAAATCCCAACACCCTGCCCCGTGTGTGTAATGTGGGGAATACCCCAACACTCTGCCCTGTGTGTGTAATGTGGGGAATACCCCGACACTCTGCCCTGTGTGTGTAATGTGGGGAATACCCCGACACTCTTCCCTGTGTGTGTAAAGTGGGGAATATCCCGACACTGCCCTGTGTGTGTAATGTGGGGAATACCCCGACACACTGCCCAGTGTGTACAATGTGGGGAATATCCCGACACTCTGCCCAGTGTGTGTAATGTGTGGAATACTCCGACACTCTGCCCTGTGTGTAATGTGGGGAATACCCCGACACTCTGCCCTGTGTACAATGTGGGGAATACCCCGACACTCTGCACAGTGTACAATGTGGAGAATACCCCGACACTCTGCCCTGTGTGTAATGTGGGGACTACCCCGACACTCTGCCCTGTGTGTGTAATGTGGGGAATACCCCGACATTCTGCCCTGTGTGTACGGTGGGGAATACCCCGACACTCTTGCCTGTGTACAATGTGGTGACTACCCCGACACTCTGCCCTGTGTGTAATGTGGGGAATACCCCGACACTCTGCCCTGTGTGTGTAATGCGGGGAATACCCCGAACTTTGCCCTGTGTGTGCAATGTGGGGAATATCCTGACACTCTGCCCTGTGTGTTTAATGTGGGGAATACCCCGACACACTGGTGTGTTTGTGTAAAGTGGGTAATACCCCGAAACTCTGCCCTGTGTGTACAATGTGGGGAATACCCCGACACTCTGCCCTGGGTGTAATGTGGGGAATGCCCCGACACTCTGCCCTGTGTGTAATGTGGGGAATACCCCAAGACTCTGCCCTGTGTGTACAATGTTGGGAATACCCCGATTCTCTGCCCTGTGTGTAATGTGGGGTATAACCCTGACACTCTGCCCTGTGTGTGCAATGTGGGGAATACCCCGACACTCTGCCCTGTGTGTACAATGTTGGGAATACCCCGATTCTCTGCCCTGTGTGTAATGTGGGGAGTACCCCGACACTCTGCTCTGTGTGTAATGTGGGGAGTACCCCGACACTCTGCCCTGTGTGTACAATGTGGGGAATACCCCGACACTCTGCCCTGTGTGTAATGTGGGGAATACCCCGACACTCTGCCCAGTGTACAATGTGGGGAATAACCCGACACTCTGCCCTGTCTGTAATGTGGGGAATACCCCGAACTTTGCCCTGTGTGTGCAATGTGGGGAATACCCCGACACTCTGCCCTGTGTGTACTGTGGGGAATACCCCGACACTCTTCCCTGTGTGTGTAAAGTGGGGAATATCCCGACACTGCCCTGTTTGTGTAATGTGGGGAATACCCCGACACTCTTCCCTGTGTGTGTAAAGTAGGGAATATCCCGACACTGCCCTGTGTGTGTAATGTGGGGAATACCACGACACTCTGCCCTGTGTGTGTAATGTGGGGAATACCCCGATACTCTGCCCTGTGTGTGTAATGTGGGGAATACCCTGACACTCTGCCCTGTGTGTGTAATATGGGGATTAACCCGACACTCTGCCCTGTGTGTAATTTGGGGAATACACCGACACTCTGCCCTGTGTGCACTGTGGGGAATACCCCGACACTCTGCCCTCTGTGTAATGTGGGGAGTACCCCGACACTCTGCCCTGTGTGTAATGAGGGGAATACCCCGACACTCTGCCCTGTGTGTGTAACGTGGGGAATACCCCGACACTCTGCCCTGTGTGTGTGATGTGGGGAATACCCCGACACTCTGCCCTGTGTGTAATGTGGGGAATACCCCGACACTCTGCCCTGTGTGTGTAATGTAGGGAATATCCTGACACTCTGCCCTGTGTTTAAAGTAGGGAACACCCCGACACTCTTCCCTGTGTGTAATGTGGGGAATACCCCAGCACTCTGCCCTGTGTGTATAATGTGGGGAAAACCCCGACACTCTGCCCTGTGTGTACAATGTGGGGAATACCCCGACACTCTGCCCTGTGTGTAATGTGGGGAATACCCCGACACTCTGCCCTGTGTGTAATGTGGGGAATACCCTGACACTTTGCCCTGTGTGTGTAATGCGGGGAATACCCCGACACTCTGCCCTGTGTGTGTAATGTGGGGAATACCCCAACACTCTTCCCTGTGTGTGTAAAGTAGGGAATATCCCGACACTGCCCTGTTTGTGTAAAGTAGGTAATATCCCGACACTTTGTCCTCTGTGTGCAATGTGAAGAATATCCTGACACTCTGCCCTGAGTGTATAATGTGGGGAATACCCCGACACGCTGCCCTGTGTGTAATGTGGGGAATATCCCGACACTCTGCCCTGTGTACAATGTGGGGAATACCCCGACACTCTGCCCAGTGTGTGTAATGTGGGGAATACCCTGACACTCTGCCCTGTGTGTAATGTGGGGAATACCCCGACACTCTGCCCTGTGTACAATGTGGGGAATACCCCAACACTCTGCCCAGTGTACAATGTGGGGAATACCTCGACACTCTGCCCTGTGTGTAATATGGGGAATACCCCGAACCTCTGCCCTGTCTGTAATTTGGGGAATACCCCGACACTTTGCCCTGTGTGTGCAATGTGGGGAATATCCTGACACTCTGCCCTTTGTGTTTAATGTGGGGAATACCCCGACACTCTGCCCTGTATGTAATGTGGGGAATACCCCGACACTCTGCCCTGTGTGTGTAATGTGGGGAATACCCCAAGACTCTGCCCTGTGTATACAATGTTGGGAATACCCCGATTCTCTGCCCTGTTTGTGTAATGTAGGGAATATCCCGACACTCTGTGTTTAAAGTAGGGAATACCGTGACACACTGCCCTGTGTGTGTGATGTTGGGAATACCCCGACACTCTGCCCTGTGTGTACAATGTGGGGAATAACCCAACACTTTGCCCGGTGTGTGTAATGTGTGGAATACTCCGACACTCTGCCCTGTGTGTAATGTGGGGAATACCCCGACACTCTGCCCTGTGTGTAATGTGGGGAATACCCCGACACTCTGCCCTGTGTACAATGTGGGGAAAGCCCCGACACTCTGCCCAGTGTACAATGTGGAGAATACACCGACACCCTGCCCTGTGTCTGCAATGTAGGGAATACCCCGACACTTTGCCCTGTGTGTAATGTGGGGAATACCCCGACACTCTGCCCTGTGTGTAGAATGTGGGGAATACCCCGACACTCTGCCCTGTGTGTAATGTGTGGCATACCCCGACATTCTGCCCTGTGGGTAGAATGTCGGGAACACCCTGACACACTGCCATGTTTGTGTAATGTGGGGAACACCCCGACACACTGCCCTGTGTGGAATGTGGGGAATACCCCGACACTCTGCCCTGTGTGTAATGTGGGGAACACCCCGACACTCTGCCCTGTGTGTAATGTGGGGAATACCCCGACACTCTGCCCTGTGTGTAGAATGTGGGGAATACCCCGACACTCTGCCCTGTGTGTAATGTGTGGCATACCCCGACATTCTGCCCTGTGTGTAGAATGTCGGGAACACCCTGACACACTGCCATGTTTGTGTAATGTGGGGAACACCCCGACACACTGCCCTGTGTGGAATGTGGGGAATACCCCGACACTCTGCCCTGTGTGTAATGTGGGGAACACCCCGACACTCTGCCCTGTGTGTGTAATGTGGGGAATACCCCGACACTTTGCCCTGTGTGTAATTTGGGGTATACCCCAGCACTCTGCCCTGTTTGTGTAATGTGAGGAATACCCCGACACTCTGCCCTGTGTGTAATGTGGGGAATACCCCGACACTCTGCCCTGTGTGTGTAATGTGGGGAATACCCCAACACTCTGCCCTGTGTCTAATGTGGGGAGAACTCCGACACAGTGCCCTGTGTGTAATGTGGGGAATATCCCAGCACTCTGCCCTGTGTGTACAATGTGGGGAATACCCCGACACTCTGCCCTTTGTGTACAGTGCGGGGAATACCCCGACACACTGGAGTGTTTGTGTGATGTGGGGAATACCCCGACACTCTGCCCTGTGTGTAATGTGGGGAATACCCCGACACTCTGCCCTGTGTGTAGTGTGGGGAATACCCCGACACTTTCCCCTGTGTGTGCAATGTGGGGAATATCCTGACACTCTGCCCTGTGTGTTTAACGTGGGGAATACCTTGACACTCGTCCCTGTGTGTGTAAAGTGGGGAATATCCCGACACTTTGCCCTGTGTGTGCAATGTGGGGAATATCCTGACACTCTGCCCTGTGTGTTTAATGTGGGGAATACCCCGACACTCTGCCCTGTGTGTAATGTGGGGAATACCCCGACACACTTCCCTGTGTGTGTAAAGTGGGGAATATCCCGACACTGCCCTGTGAGTGTAATGTGGGGAATACCCCGACACTCTGCCCTGTGTGTAATGTGGGGAATACCCCGACACTCTGCCCTGTGTGTAATGTGTGGAATACCACGACACTCTGCCCTGTGTGTGTAACGTGGGGAATACCCCGACACTCAGCCCGCTGTGAAATGTGCAGAATAACCCGACACTCTGCCCTGTGTGAAATGTGCGGAATACCCCGACACTCTGCCCTGTGTGTAATGTGGGGAATACCCCGACACTCTGCCCTGTGTGAAATGTGGGGAATACCCCGACACTCTGCCCTGTGTGTAATGTGGGGAATACCCCGACACTCTGCCCTGTGTGTAATGTGTGAAAAGCCTGACACTCTGCCCTGTGTGTGTAATGTGGGGAATACCCCGACACTTTGTCCTGTGTGTGCAATGTAGGGAATACCCCGACACTTTGCCGTCTGTGTAATGTGGGGAATACCCCGACACTTTGCCCTGTGTGTAATGTGGGGAATGCCCCGACACTCTGCCCTGTGTGTAGAATGTGGGGAATACCCCGACACTCTGCCCTGTGTATAATGTGGGTAATACCCCAACACTCTGCCCTGTGTCTAATGTGGGGAGAACTCCGACACACTGCCCTGTGTGTAATGTGGGGAATACCCCAGCACTCTGCCCTGTGTGTACAATGTGGGGAATACCCCGACACTCTGCCCTGTGTGTAATGTGGGGAATACCCCGACACACTGGAGTGTTTGTGTAATGTGGGGAATACCCCGACACTCTGCCCTGTGTGTAATGTGGGGAATACCCAGACACTCTGCCCTGTGTGTACAATGTGGGGAATACCCTGACACTCTGCCCTGTGTGTACAATGTGGGGAATACCCCGACACTCTGCCCTGTGTGTGTAATGTGGGGAATATCCCGACACTCTGCCCTGTGTGTAATGTGGGGAATATCCCGACACTCTGCCCTGTGTGTAATGTGGGGAATACCCCAACACTTTGCCCTGTGTGTGCAATGTGGGGAATATCCTGACACTCTGCCCTGTGTGTTTAACGTGGGGAATACCCTGACACTCGTCCCTGTGTGTGTAAAGTGGGGAATATCCCGACACTGCCCTGTGTGCGTAATGTGGGGAATACCCCGACATTTTGCCCTGTGTGTGTAATGTGGGGAATACCCCGACACTCAGCCCAGTGTGTGTAATGTGTGGAATACCCCGACACTCTGCCCTGTGTGTAATGTGGGGAATACCCCGACACTCTGCCCTGTGTGTAATGTGGGGAATACCCCGACACTCTGCCCTGTGTGTGCAACGTGGGGAATACCCCGACACTCTGCCCTGTGTGAAATGTGCGGAATACCCCGACACTCTGCCCTGTGTGTACAATGTGAGGAATACCCCGATACCCTGCCCTGTGTCTACAATGCAGGGAATACTGTAGTGTATCTACCTTTAAGAGGAACTATGTTTTTGAAGCCCCTGTGTACTGTAGTACCAGTAGTGACCACTCGGGTATATAAGCCTGTATAGCGTCTTGTGTCGTTAGTTCACCTCCAGACTTTGTTCAGTAAACACTCGTTAAACCAACTCCTGCATTCCCTGTCTCCATTAACACACGGATCTAACAGTGGCGACGAGTTAGAAACGAACTTACCTGCAATTCGGCAGCACCTCAAGGAGATCGATTCCTCAGACGAAGGTCGAAGCCAGAAGCAAGAAAAAAAAAACTGTGGTTTCACCAGCTAAACGTGCTGGTGGCAGGTAGTGCACTGATCCTTCCTGGGCTGTGGCGGGCTGGGGCTTGATCAGGTGGCTCTGCAGCGGGGCCGGGCAGCAAGTCGGAAAGCAGAAGCAAAGAGAGGCAGAGGGTGGAACTCAGGAGGCGGCCGGTGCCGCAAAGCAGGTCGGCGTTCGGACCGAGCAGAGGGAGGGGAAAGTCCCAGAGGGTCCGCTCCACGACACGGGAACGGTTCTCCAAGTAACGGAGAAACTATTGAAAAGATATATATTAAAAAAAAATAGAAATTACGCGAAAAGCTGCAGATCGCAACGGGAACCGCGGAGAACAGCGTTGGCAGCAGCGGCAGCGGCGGGAAAGCGTGGGAGGTGCCATCTTGACTCGGCGGGGAAGAAGGAAAAGCGCGGGTGGCGCCATTTTTGATTTTCAGGATGCCGAAGACTGGCAATATTACTGCTTTCGATAGTGATATAGAGGATTGGACCACATATGTGGAAAGAGTCGAGGTATATTGCAAGGCGAATGAAGTAGCGGATGATAAAAAGGCATCGGTACTTCTAAATCTGATGGGCGCAAGGACATACGGGCTATTACGAAACTTGATCACTCCAGCCAAACCGATGGACAAGAATTTTAAGGAGATTGTTGATACCTTACAGGAGCACTTAAACCCAACACCGCTGCTGATAGCGGAACGATTCAAATTCTTCAGGAGGAATCAGCACAAGAATGAAAGTAACGCTGATTACCTCACCGAATTACGAAAACTGTCAAAGCACTGCCAATTCGGGGCAGGACTGGCAGATTCTCTACGAGACAAATTCGTCTGCGGTCTCCTAAGCGAAGGAACACAGAAAAGACTACTTTCTGAGAAAGATTTGACACTGGACAAGGCTTTCAGTGTGGCTGTATCATACGAAGCAGCATCAAGAGGAGCTGCAGAGATACAGCAAAAGCCACAGGACTTCGGCACCCATGAAATGACACAGGGTTTCGAGAGATGTTATCGCTGCGGCAGATCCACCCATGACCAGAAGGACTGCTGGTTCAAGGACAAAGCATGCAGGCAATGCGGAAAGATGGGACAAATTGCACATGTATGCAGATCTGGAAAAAAATCCGCTGACAGTATAAAGGTCAATAAGGAAAAGTACAGAAAGGTACAAATGATGACGAACAGTAGCTCCGAAGACCAGAAGAGCAGTAGCGACTCCGGAAACAAGAGACTAAGCTGTCTCAAATTACATAATGTAATTGCTAAAGAAGATGACCAGACCATTTGGGTTACCCTCACGATAGCGGGATCCCCAGTCAAAATGGAGCTAGATACAGGATCAGCTCTGACCGTCATGAGTCGACGGGATTACGAGCGGCTATTTCCGCATATACCTTTGAAAGACACATCCATTATCTTGAAGACATATACGGGGCAGAAAGTATACCCCAGAGGGAAAATAAGGGTGCCTGTTGTATGCAACGGCAAGGAAATACAGAAGTTGTATTTATACGTTCTGCAAGATGGTGGTCCACCGTTGTTCGGACGTGAATGGATCAGAAAGATACGTTTAGACTGGCACTCCATTCAGGCACTGACGGTGGCCAGTAAGAAAAAAAATGATGATGACGTCATACCTGGACGATTAAAAGAAATCTTGGCTAACGCCAAGGAAGTGTTTCAACAGGAACTAGGAACCCTGAAAGGCGCCACCGCCTCAATAAAAGTGGAAGATGCGGCAATTCCCAAATTTTTTAAGGCAAGGCCAGTGCCATACGCAATTCGTCCAGCCGTCGAGGCAGAGCTGGAGAATTTGGAAAAAGCAGGCGTGTTATCCAAGGTAGATTGGAGCGAGTGGGCAACACCCATCGTCCCGGTCATGAAGAAAACGTTGAATCATGATAAATCTGAAGAACAGAGAAAAATTCGCATCTGTGGGGACTTCAAGGTGACTGTAAACCCAGTTCTTCACACGGTACAGTATCCTCTTCCGAGGATAGAAGATATTTTTGCCTCACTATCCGGAGGGAAACGTTTCACCAAAATTGACTTAGCACAGGCATATCTACAGATGGAGGTTGAGGAGGCCTCTAAAAAGTATCTCACGATAAACACACACAAAGGCCTGTACCAGTACAATCGACTGGTTTTCGGAGTGGCATCAGCTCCGGCTATCTGGCAAAGAGCTATGGAGCAAGTCCTGCAAGGGATTCCGGGGACTCAATGCTACCTAGACAACATCCTTGTAACAGGAGAAAACGACAATGAGCACCTTGCCAACTTGGAGCAGGTGCTCACGAGGCTGAGAGAACGGGGCCGACGAGCAAATCGCCCCAAGTGCGAATTTTTCCAGAAACAAATATCATATTTGGCCATGTCATTACCGAAGAAGGATTGCATAAGTCACCTGAAAAAATTGAAGCGGTCGTAAAAGCCCCCGCGCCTGAAAATGTCTCACAATTAAGGTCGTTCCTGGGATTAATAAATTACTATCATAAATTTTTACCGACTTGTCAACGGTTCTGCACCCTCTCAACGCACTGCTACAAACGGGAGTAGTTTGGAAATGGAGCGAAGACTGTAAACGTGCCTTCCATAAATGCAAAGGCTTGATCACGTCCAGGGAAGTGTTGGCTCATTACAACCCATCACTGCCAATCAGACTGGCGTGCGATGCATCCCCTTACGGCGTGGGAGCGGTATTATCGCATAGATTCCCTGATGGCTTGGAGCGGCCGATAGCTTTTGCATCACGCTCATTGAACTCAGCTGAGCATAACTATGCCCAGATCGACAGGGAGGCACTCAGTCTGGTGTGGGGGGTGAAGAAATTCAACCATTACCTACACGGACAAAAATTTACCTTGTTGACTGACCATCGACCCTTCGTCTCCATATTCAACCCTAAAAAGGGCGTTCCCATTATGACAGCGCAAAGGCTACAGAGGTGGTCCCTTTTCCTAGGGACACACCAATATGACATAGAATACAAAGGAACAAAACAGCACGGGAATGCTGACGGGTTATCGCGCCTACCATTGCCAACGGTAGAAGAGGCGCCAACAGTGGACCCAGTGGAGATGTTCCACTCGACCATAGTGGAATGTCTACCGGTGACAAATTCTACCATTGAAAAGGAAACGAGAAATGACCCGACTCTCTCACGAGTCTACGATTTAACGGTGAAGGGATGGCCAGCACATTGCGAAAATGCTGGCAACAGTTGTTCGCCAAGAAGAGAACAGCTGTCAGTGTGCCGAGGAACCTTGATGTGTGGATCCAGAGTGGTGATTCCACCCAAACTCAAGGATAAAGTGCTAAAGGAGCTTCACGAGGGGCATCTGGCTGGAGTAAAAATGAAGAACTTAGCCAGAGCGTTTGTGTGGTGGCCAGGTATCGATGGAGACATCGAAGAAATGACCAAGAGCTGTCTAGGGTGCCAGAAGGTCCAAAACGCCCCACCACAAGCCCCTCTACATCCATGGGAGTGGCCCTCATCTCCATGGCAAAGGGTACATATCGACTTTGCTGGTCCATTTATGGACTCAATGTTCTTAATCGCAGTGGATGCACACTCGAAGTGGCCGGAGGTAATAAAGATGTCCTCCACCACCACGGAAAAAACCATCACAGTATTAAGGACCATATTTGCCAGGAATGGGCTGCCTGAACAGATCTGTTCTGATAATGGACCGCAATTTGTATCCGAAGAATTCAGGAAGTTCTTAAAAAACAATGGAGTTAAGCACTACACGTCCGCCCCATACCATCCCGCCACCAATGGATTAGCTGAAAGGTTTGTCCAGACCTTCAAGAAGGCCATAAAGGCCATGGGAAATGAAGACATAAATCTACAACATAAGGTAGATAACTTCTTGTTTGCGTACAGGAATGCAACACATGTGGTTACAAACCAAACCACCGCCATGATGTTTTTCAATAGAAGACTAAGATGCCGGCTGGATTTGGTCAAGCCAAATGTCAGAAGGGACGTAGAGAACCGGCAATTTCAAAGCATGAATGAAAGGCCAACTAGAACCTTCCAGATAGGTCAACCAGTTTTGGCCCGGGACTACCGTACCGAGAAATGGCAGCCTGGAACTATTTGCACACGACTAGGACCGCTGATGTATACCGTGGACATTGGAGAAAGCATAATAAGGCGCCATGCTGACCAGATCATAGAGTCATCCGAAAAAGGACAACCTACACCACAACTCTATACGCCTTGTGATGAAGCAGAGATACCCATAGTATCTACCTCCAATCCGGTGATACTGGAACCAGATGAACCCAACACTGGCATTGAAGCCGAATCGACCTTGCCAAAAGAACCTACTACAACACCGAAACCGACAACACCACCGAGGCGTTATCCGGACCGAGTCAGGAAGCCTCCAGAGAGACTGAATTTGTAATTGATTAACTTCAGCAAATGTGTAGATTATTGTTCTTGTAAAAATTTTATTTAATGATTACTTAAAATGTTATGTACTATTTATCTAAAAGGGGAGGAATTGTAGTGTATGTACCTTTAAGAGGAACTATGTTTTTGAAGCCCCTGTGTACTGTAGTACCAGTAGTGACCACTCGGGTATATAAGCCTGTATAGCGTCTTGTGTTGTTAGTTCACCTCCAGACATTGTTCAGTAAAGACTTGTTAAATCAACTCCTGCACTCCGTGTCTCCATTAACACATGGATCTAGCAAATACCCCGACACTTTGCCCTGTCTGTGTAATGTGGGTACTACCCCAACACTTTGCCCTGCGTGTAATGTGGGGAATACCCCGACACTCTGCCCTGTGTGTACAATGTGGGGAATACCCCGACACTCTGCCCTGCATGTAATGTGGTGAAAACCCCGACACTCTGCCCTGTGTGTACAATGTGGGGAATACCCCGACACTCTGCCCTGTGGGTGTAACATGGGGAATACCCCGACACCCTGCCCTGTGTGTAATGTGGGAAATACCCCGACAGTCTGCCCTGTGTGTGTAATGTGGGGAATACCCCGACACTCTGCCCTGTGTGTGTAATGTGGGGAATACCCCGACACTTTGCCCTGTATGTGAAATGTGGGGAAAAGCCCGACACTCTGCCCTGTGTGTACAATGTCGGGAATACCCCGACACTCTGCCCTGTGGGTGTAACATGGGGAATACCCCGACACTCTGCACTGTGTGTAAAGTGGGAAATACCCCGACACTCTGCCCTGTGTGTGTAATGCGGGAAATACCACAACACTCTGCCCTGTGTGTGTAATGTGGGGAACACCCCGACACACTGCCCTGTGTGTGTAAATTGGGGAATATCCCGACACTGCCCTGTGTGTACAATGTGGGGAATACCCCGACACTCTGCCCTGTCTGTGTAATGTGGGGAATACCCCAACACTTTGCCCTGTGTGTAATGTGGGAAATACCCCGACACTCTGCCCTGTGTGTAACGTGGGGAATACCCTGACACTCTGCCCTGTGTGTAATGTGGGGAATACCCCGATACTCTGCCCTGTGTTGAATGTGGGAAATACCCCGACACTCTGCCCTGTGTGTAACGTGGGGAATACCCCGACACTCTGCCCTGTGTGAAATGTGCGGAATACCCCGACACTCTACCCTGTGTGTGTAATGTGGGGAATACCCCGACACTCAGCCCTGTGTGTGTAATGTGGGGAATACCTCGACACTCTGCCCTCTGTGTGTAATGTGGGGAATACCCCAACACTCTGCCCTGTGTGTGTAATGTGGGAACTACCCCGACATTCTGCCGTGTGCATGTAATGTGGGGCATACCCTGACAATCTGCCCTGTGTGTACAATGTGGGGAATACCCCGACACTTTGCCCTGTCTGTGTAATGTGGGGAATACCCCAACACTTTGCCCTGTGTGTAATGTGAGGAATACCCCGACACTCTGCCCTGTGCGTACTATGTGGGGAATACCCCGACACTCTGCCCTGTGTGTGTAATGTGGGGAATACCCCGACACTCTGCCCTGTGTGTACAATGTGGGGAATACCCTGACACTCTGCCCTGTCTGTGTAAGGTGGGGAATACCCCGACACTCTGCCCTGTGTGTGTAACGTGGGGAATACCCCGACACTCTGCCCTGTGTGTAGAATGTCGGGAATACACCGACACTCTGGCCTGTGTGTGTAACATGGGGAATACCCCGACACTCTGCTCTGTGTGTAATGTGGGAAATACCCCGAAACTCTGCCCTGTGTGAGTAATGTGGGGAATACCCCGACACTCTGTCCTGTGCGTTTAATATGGGGAATTCCCCGACACTCTGCCCTGTGTGTGTAACGTGGGGAATACCCCGACACTCTTCCCTGTGTGTACAATGTGGGGAATAACCCAACACTCTGCCCAGTGTGTGTAATGTGTGGAATACTCCGACACTCTGCCCTGTGTGTAATGTGGGGAATATCCCACACTCTGCCCTGTGTGTAATTTAGGGGAATACCCCGACACACTGCCCTGTGCGTAATGTGGGGAATACCCCGACACGCTGCCCTGTTTGTGTAATGTGGGGAATATCCCGACATGCTGCCATGTGCGTACAATGTGGGGAACACCCCGACACTCTGCCCTGTGTGTGTAATGTGGGGAATTCCCCGACACTCTGCCCTGTGTGTGTAACGTGGGGAATACCCCGACACTCTTCCCTGTGTGTACAATGTGGGGAATACCCCAACACTCTGCCCAGTGTGTGTAATGTGTGGAATCCTCCGACACTCTGCCCTGTGTGTAATGTGGGGAATATCCCACACTCTGCCCTGTGTGTAATGTGGGGAATACCCCAAAACTCTGCCCTGTGTGTGTAATGTGTGGAATCCTCCGACACTCTGCCCTGTGTGTAATGTGGGGAATACCCCGACACACTGCCCTGTGTGTAATGTGGGGAATACCCCAAAACTCTGCCCTGTGTGTGTAATGTGGGAACTACCCCGACATTCTGCCGTGTGCATGTAATGTGGGGCATACCCTGACAATCTGCCCTGTGTGTACAATGTGGGGAATACCCCGACACTTTGCCCTGTCTGTGTAATGTGGGGAATACCCCAACACTTTGCCCTGTGTGTAATGTGAGGAATACCCCGACACTCTGCCCTGTGCGTACTATGTGGGGAATACCCCGACACTCTGCCCTGTGTGTGTAATGTGGGGAATACCCCGACACTCTGCCCTGTGTGTACAATGTGGGGAATACCCTGACACTCTGCCCTGTCTGTGTAAGGTGGGGAATACCCCGACACTCTGCCCTGTGTGTGTAACGTGGGGAATACCCCGACACTCTGCCCTGTGTGTAGAATGTCGGGAATACACCGACACTCTGGCCTGTGTGTGTAACATGGGGAATACCCCGACACTCTGCCCTGTGTGTAATGTGGGAAATACCCCGAAACTCTGCCCTGTGTGAGTAATGTGGGGAATACCCCGACACTCTGTCCTGTGCGTTTAATATGGGGAATTCCCCGACACTCTGCCCTGTGTGTGTAACGTGGGGAATACCCCGACACTCTTCCCTGTGTGTACAATGTGGGGAATACCCCAACACTCTGCCCAGTGTGTGTAATGTGTGGAATACTCCGACACTCTGCCCTGTGTGTAATGTGGGGAATATCCCACACTCTGCCCTGTGTGTAATTTAGGGGAATACCCCGACACACTGCCCTGTGCGTAATGTGGGGAATACCCCGACACGCTGCCCTGTTTGTGTAATGTGGGGAATATCCCGACATGCTGCCATGTGCGTACAATGTGGGGAACACCCCGACACTCTGCCCTGTGTGTGTAATGTGGGGAATTCCCCGACACTCTGCCCTGTGTGTGTAACGTGGGGAATACCCCGACACTCTTCCCTGTGTGTACAACGTGGGGAATACCCCAACACTCTGCCCAGTGTGTGTAATGTGTGGAATCCTCCGACATTCTGCCCTGTGTGTAATGTGGGGAATATCCCACACTCTGCCCTGTGTGTAATTTAGGGGAATACCCCGACACACTGCCCTGTGTGTAATGTGGGGAATACCCCAAAACTCTGCCCTGTGTGTGTCATGTGGGGAATACCCCGACACTCTGCACTGTGTGTAATGTGGGGAATATCCCGACACACTGCCCTGTGTGTGTAACATGGGGAATACCCCGACACTCTGCCCTGTGTACAATGTGGGGAATACCCCGACACTCTGCCCTGTGTACAAAGTGGGGAACACACCGACACTCTGCCCTTTATGTACAATGTGGGGAATTCCCCGACACTCTGCCCTGTTTGAAATGTGTGGAATACCCCGACACTCTGCCCTGTGTGTGTAATGTGGGGAATACCCCGACACTCTGCCCTGTGTGTACACTGTGGGGAATACCCCGACACTCTGCCCTGTGTGTACAATGTGGGGAATACCCCGACCCTCTGCACTGTGTGTACAATGTGGGGAAATCCCCTACACTCTGCCTTGTGTGTGTAATGTGGGGAATACCCCGACACTCTGCCCTGTGTGTGTAATGTGGGGAATACCCCGACACTCTGCCCTGTGCGTGTAATGTGGGGAATACCCCGACACTCTGCCCTGTGTGTGTAATGTGTGGACTACCCCGACGCTCTGCCCTGTGTGTACAATGTGGGGAATACCCCGACACACTGCCCTGTGTGTGTAATGTGGGGAATACCCCGACACTCTGCCCTGTGTGTACAATGTGGGGAATACCCTGACACTCTGCCCTGTCTGTGTAAGGTGGGGAATACCCCGACACTCTGCCCTGTGTGTGTAACGTGGGGAATACCCCGACATTCTGCCCTGTGTGTAGAATGTCGGGAATACCCCGACACTCTGCCCTGTGTGTGTAACATGGGGAATACCTCGACACTCTGCCCTGTGTGTAATGTGGGAAATACCCCGACACTCTGCCCTGTGTGTGTAATGTGGGGAATAGCCCGACACTCTGCCCTGTGTGTGTAATGTGGGGAATACCCCGACACTTTGCCCTGTATGTGTAATGTGGGGAAAAGCCCGACACTCTGCCCTGTGTGTGTAATGTGGGGAATATCCCGACACTCTGCCATGTGCGTACAATGTGGGGAATGCCCCGACACTCTGCCCTGTGTGTGTAATGTGGGGAATTCCCCGACACTCTGCCCTGTGTGTGTAACGTGGGGAATACCCCGACATTCTTCCCTGTGTGTACAATGTGGGGAATATCCCACACTCTGCCCTGCGCGTAATGTGGGGAATACCCCGACACTCTGCCCTGTGTTTGTAATGTGGGGAATATCCCGACACACTGCCCTGTGTGTGTAACATGGGGAATACCCCGACACTCTGCCCTGTGTACAATGTGGGGAATACCCCGACACTCTGCCCTGTGTACAATGTGGGGAATACACCGACACTCTGCCCTTTATGTACAATGTGGGGAATTCCCCGACACTCTGCCCTGTGTGTAATGTGGGGAATACCCCGACACTCTGCCCTGTGTGTGTAATGTGGGGAATACCCCGACACTCTGCCCTGTGTGTAATGTGGGGAATACCCCGACACTCTGCCCTGTGTGTGTAATGTGGGGAATACCCCGACACTCTGCCCTGTGTGTGTAATGTGGGGAATACCCCGACACTCTGCCGTGTGTGTCCACTGTGGGGAATATCCCGACACTCTGCCCTGTCTGTTCACTGTGTGGAATACCCCAACACTCTGCCCTGTGTGTGTAATGTGGGGAATACCCCGACACTCTGCCCTGTGTGTGTAACGTGGGGAATAACCCGACACTCTGCCCTGTGTGTGTAATGTGGGGAATTCCCCGACACTCTGCCCTGTGTGTGTAATGTGGGGAATACCCCGACACTCTGCACTGTGTGTAATGTGGGGAATTCCCCGACACTCTGCCCTGTGTGTACAATGTGGGGAATACCCCGACACTCTGCCCTGTGTGTGTAATGTGGGGAATTCCCCGACACTCTGCCCTGTGTGTAATGTGGGGAATTCCCCGACACTCTGCCCTGTGTGTACAATGTGGGGAGTGATGTAATAAAACTCACTATGCACTTGGTTTGAGTATAAAGCAAGGCTTTAATCATCTTGTTTGAGAACATGAAGGTCTAGTTGTACTTCACTAGTTCCTGTCTTACAAAATGTCCCTGGGCAAGCTGGGGCCATGCCCGAGTATTTATACTCCTGGGATGGCGCCACCAGCTGGCCGTCCAGCGTTATTTCATGAGTAGTTTCTTTATGATGATGAGATTCATAACATTCTTCCTGCCTAAACGATTTGGAAGTCCGGCGACTTCCTCTTAACGGATTAGGCGGAGCACGAATAGCTGCAGTCTTTTAGATCTTTATTTATGGCTAGAAGGCACGTCGCCCCGGACCGTGTCTTGGTCCCTGGGCCGCTTGATCCGTACCGGTGGATCGACAGGGCCCCTGTTGCCCTGATCGACCCGAGGGAGGCTGGGGTGATCGTGACTCTGGGTGCGGGTCCCCACAGGCGCAGAGCTGGCTTCATCCTGTTTGATAGCTGGGGCTTGACCAGCGCCCTGGCCTCGGGTGGCCATCCCACGGAGAGCGCTCGGCTCCCCGAGTGGATCCAGTGGGGCAGCCGGCAGATCTCTCGATGTCCCAGGTAGGGCGTCATCTTTGGGGGAGCGCAGAGTGTTGGCATCATCACTGTGGGTCCCTCTATCAGTTAGGTCCGTGGAACCGGCTGGACAGGGAGCCAGGTCCTGGAGCAAAACGGAGGACTCCTGGCCATCAGGGTAACGCACGTGCGCATACATGGGATTGACGTCTGTGAGTTCTACCTCGTCGACGAGGGGATCGTTTTTAGAAGATCGGACGAATCTTCGGAGCAGCACGGAGCCGGGAGCTGCAAACCATGATATTAGGGACGTCTCATGGGTGGAGCAACGCTGGAAGCTGAAGAATCGCTCATGAGGTGTGACATTGGTGGAAGTAGAAAGAAGAGACCTGATGAAATGCAACATGTCAGGGAACATAGTTTCCCACTGCTGGTCTGGTAGGTTGCGTGACCTCAGCGCAAGATGAACAGCGTTCCAAATGATAGCGTTGTATCTTTCAAACTGTCCGCTACCGATGGGATGGTATGGTGTCGTTTTACTTGTGGCAATTCCCTGTTGGGAGAGATAACTTTTGAGTTCGCTTGGCATGAAGGAGGGACCCCGATCAGAGTGGATGAAATTGGCCGTACCGCAAAGGGAAAAGACTTGATCAAGGCATTTGATCACTGTGGAAGTAAGCATATTGGGACAGGGGAAAGCAAAGGGAAAGCGTGAATATTCGTCCACCATAGTAAGTAAGTAGGTGTTTCGCGTTGAGGAAGGCAATGGTCCTTTAAATTCAATGCTGAGTCGCTGCATAGGCTGTATAGCGTGTATGAGCGAGCCATCCGATGGACGGAAGAATTGCGGTTTTAATTCCACACAAATTCTACAGGAGGAGCATGTTCTTTTCACATCTTCCATAGAAAATGGGAGATTTTTAGATCGCACAAAGTGCAACATACGGGTAATGCCAGGATGGCATAAGTCAGTATGAAGATCCGCCAGAGTCGAAGTTGACATAGAAGAGCAGAATGCACGCGTGAGGGTATCCGGGGCCACATTCTCTTTGCCGGGTCGATAATGTATGGTGTATCCAAAGGCAGCCAATTCCATCCTCCAGGGCTGTATTTTGCTATTCTTGATCTTAGTGCATTTCCGGTTATCCAGCATAAAGGCTGGGAGCGCTGATTGGTTATAAGTGTGAAATGGCGACGAGCGAGAAAATGACTCCATTTACGTACCGCCTCGATGATGGCCGTAGCCTACTTCTCGACAGGAGGATAATGGAGCTCGCTACCCTGCAAAGTTCTGGACAGAAATGCAACGGGTCGACCGCCTTGATTCAAGGTAGCAGAGATCGCCACATCCGATGCATCGCACTCGACCTCGAAAGGAATATTTTCATCAATGGAACGAAGCGTGGTTTTTTCCAGTTGTTGCTTGAGGAGGTTGAAAGCTGAAATAGCCGTTGCCTCCAACGGAAATGACTTTGCATGAAGCAGGGGCTGGATCTTGTCGGAAAAGTGGGGTATCCACTTCGCATAATAGGCGAACATGCCGAGTGCCCGACGAAGGGAGCCGAGATTCGTAGGGGGAGGGAGCTCCTGAAGCGGATGAAGTCGCTCTGGATCCGGTTTGATGACACCGTTGCCCACCCAATAGCCAAGGATGTTGACTGATGGTACTGATTTCACAGATTTGGACTCATTTATGGTTAAGTTGCGACGACGGAGAACGTCAAAAATTTTCTGGAGATTGGCATCATGCTCCTTCTGGTCATGACCAGCAATGGTGATATTATCCAGATATGGAAAAGTGTCCGTTAAGTTCTCCTGTTGTATCCATTGCCCGTTGAAAGACGGCCACCCCATTGGTGACCCCAAATGGAAGGCGACAAAACTGGTAAAGCCGACCATTGGCCTCAAAGGCCGTATACTTCTTGTCAGAGTCCTTTAACGGCACTTGATGATATGCGCTCTTTAAATCAAAAGTTGAAAATACCTTGTAGTTGGCAAGGTTATTGACCATGTCATCGATGCGTGGTAGTGGGTTGGCATCCAGGTCGGTATACTGGTTAATAGTTTGCGAGTAATCGATGCAAAGATGTTTCTTGTGTTGCTTCAGAGGATTTTTAACAACGACGACTTGAGCCCGCCAGGAAGATGAACATGGCTTAATGATACCGTCAGCTAGAAGGCGAGAGATTTCTGTCTCGATAAAGGATAGATCATCTTGGCTGAAACACCGTGATTTAGTGACTATGGGCTTACATCGGGGGGAAAGATTGGCAAACAAGGAGGGCTCATCGAGCGAAGCCGCCGAAATCGCACAAAATGGTACTTTGGAAATAGTAAGGTCTGGCTTTGACCTTCCAAACTCGAAAGTGAGTCTTTTGTGTTGTTTCTGGAAATCCTGTCCCAGGAGCACATCACTGCATAGGTTTTTGAGCACCCCGAGCCGGGTAGAGAAATAAGTGCGGCCATTGAGAATAAGGTCGACAAGATGAAAGCCGGATGAATTGGTGGTCAGTGTCATCAGAGCCATTGCAATTTCCCTGTCTGAGGGGTAAATATGCAGTTTTAACTGACTGACAGCCCGCTCACTAATGAAGCTGTTAGAGCTGCATGAGTCGCTAAGTGCGCACAAAATGTGTCCATTTACCGAAACCTTCATGGCTGCATGAGACAGACTTTGGGGAAAAACAGCTGTAATGGGAGGAGGGGCAGTTTTACCCTTGACAGCTATAACCTTAGTCGTGGCTTTTGGGGGAGGAGCAGTATTATAAAAGTGGCTTTTCTTACTAACAGCGGCTCTTGACTGGCATACCTTAGAAAAGTGACCTTTCTTGCTGCAATGATTGCAGGTTGCATTACGAACTGGACAGAATTTCCTATAATGGAACGCACCTCTACAGAAGAAACACTTCCTTCCAGATTGCCAAGATGCTGCTAGGGCGGGGTCGTCATCAGTGTAGGTTTCTAGGGTAGGGTTGTCATCAGCCAGGTTGGAGTCGTCATCCATGAGGGCTTCCGCCCGAGGTCTATCGAAGGAGTCACTAAAAGTGATAGCAGCAGCCCGTGCACGTGGTGAAAGATAGGTATCTGCATTACTCTTTGCTAAGTCCAGAGAACATGCTTGGTCATTGGCAGCCTGTAACTTGAGGGTTTTACTCTCCAACAGACACTGGCGTATGAAGGGAGATGTAATTCCATTAATAAAGGAATCACAAATTAACTCCTCCTGGTACTGCTCAGCTGTGACAGCTTTAAGGTTACAATCCTTGCTGAGCCTGCGAAGTTTCTGAAGGAATTCGTCAAGTGATTCCCCGGGTTGTTATTGAGTTGGGGCCAGTAGATGCCGAGCAAAAATTACGTTTGGGGACTTGACATATAGCTGCTGTAGTATTTGGATAGCAACGTCATAGTCTACACAGTCTTCGATATAATCAAACACATGAGGGGATACATAATAAGCAAGCATGCATAACTTATAAGTAACATTCTCAACACACTCCTCAAGGAAGTTGCTAAAGGTGCGACACCAGTGTTTCCATACCTTAGCAGCTGTAAGTGAATTCGGGTCCAGGTCGAGATGGGTGGGTCTGAGTAGTTTCTCCATGATGGATCGATTACTTGTCTGAGTTCCCTTCTACAGTTTGAGTCGTAGCTGGCTGTTCCCGAAATCACCCAAAGCGTGGAGATGATATCAAGCTGGTTAAATTGATGTAATAAAACTCAGTACGCACTTGGTTCAAGTATAAAGCAAGGCTTTAATCAACTTGTTTCAGAACATGGAGGTCTAGTTGTACAGGTACACTATACCTTATCCGAAAGCCTTGGGACCAGCTGAGTTTCAGTTTTCGGAATTTTTTGGATTTCAGAAGGTATTATTATAAGACTGGGAAATTTGTATTTAATATAAATTGTAAAAGTTCAGGCTACCTCTTGCGACTGTTCCGTGTCTCATTCCCCTTCCTGTTTCTCTGGAAAGCCAGATATCGGCTGACTCCTACAAAGCTGGCCCGCAAATCAGGTCGGGGTCGGGTGGGGGGGGAGAAAAGAATATCGGACAGGCCGCGGTTCGGGCGGGGGGGGGGTGTCGGGGTCGGGGGGTGGTGTCCGAGGGGGGTTCGGGCGGGGGGGGGGTGTCGGGGTCGGGGGGTGGTGTCCGGGGGGGGTTCGGTCGGGGTCGGGGGGGGCGGGGTCGGGGTCCGGGGGGGGGTCGGGGTTGGGAAAAGAATATTGGACGGGCCACGGTTCGGCTCGGGAGAAAAGAATATCGGACGGGTCAGGGGTCGGCTCGGGTCGGGAGAAAAGAATATTGGACGGCCCGCTGCAGCTATCGGACGGGCCGCTGTATTGTTGGGTTCACTCTCCCGGTACCTCCTTCACACTGCCCGGCTCGGCCTGCAATCTCCTACCCAGGAGGGAACTCTGTGACCCTCTGCCCTGCTCAGCGTATGTTGTGCGCCACTCTGGTCATGCCATGCGCACGACTTACGCTGAACAAAAAAACTTTCGGTTTTTAGAGGTTTTCGGTATTCGGAAGTTCGGATAAAGGATAGTCTACCTGTACTTCACTAGTTCCTGTCTTAAAAAATGTCCCTGAAAGCTAGCCCCACGCCCGAGTATTTATACTCCTTGGACAGCGCCACCAGCAGGCCATCCAGCATCATTTCATGAGTCGTTTCTTTATTATGATGAGATTTATAACAGGAGTACCCTTACACTCTTGCCTGTATGTAATGTGGGGAATACACCGACACTCTGCCCTGTATGTAATGTGGGGAATACCCCGACACTCTGCCCTGTAAGTAATGTGGGGAAAACCCCGAAACTCTGCCCTGTGTGTAATGTGGGGAATACCCCGACACTCTGCCCTGTGTGTAATGTGGGGAATACCCCGACACTCTGCCCTGCGTGTAATGTGGGGAATGCCCCGACACTCTGCCCTGTGTGTGTAATGTGGGGAATACCCGGACACTCTGCCCTGTGTGCGTAATGTGGGGTATACCCTGACACTCTGCCCTGTGTGTAACATGGGGAATACCCCGACACTCTACCCTGTGTGTAATGTGGGGCATACCCGGACACTCTTCCCTGTGTGTATAAAGTGGGGAATATCCCGACACGCTGCCCTGTGAGTGTAATGTGGGGAATACCCCGACACTCTGCTCTGTGTGTAATGTGGGGAATACCCCGACACTCTGCCCTGTGTGTGTAATGTGGGGAATACCCTGACACTCTGCCCTGTGTGTAATGTGGGAAATGCCCCGACACTCTGCCCTGTGTGTAATGTGGGGAATACCCCGACACTCTGCCCTGTGTGTGTAATTTGGGGAATACCCCGACACTCTGCCCTGTGTGTGTAATGTGGGGAATACCCCAACACTCTTCCCTGTGTGTGTAATGTGGGGAAAACCCCGACACTCTGCCCTGTGTGTAATGTGCGGAATACCCCGACACTCCACCCTGTGTGTAATGTGGGGAATACCCCGACACTCTGCCGTGTGTGTAATGTGGGGATTACCCCGACACTCTGCCCTGTGTGTGTAATGTGGGGAATACCCCAACACTCTGCCCTGTGTGTGTAAAGTGGGGAATACCACGACACTCTGCCCTGAGTGTTATGTGGGGAATTCCCCGACACTATGCCCTGTGTGTAATGTGGGGAATACCCCGACACTCTGCCCTGTGTGTAATGTGGGAAATACCCCGACACTCTTCCCTGTGTGTGTAATGTGGGGAAAACCCCGACACTCTGCCCTGTGTGTAATGTGGGGAATACCCCGACACTCTGCCCTGTGTGTAATTGGGGGAATACCCCGACACTCTGCCCTGTGTGTGTAATGTGGGGAATACCCCGACACTCTGCCCTGTGTGTGTAATGTGGGGAATATCCCGACACTCTGCCCTGTGTGTAATGTGGGGAATACACCGACACTCTGCCCTGTGTGTAATGTGGGGAATACCCCGACACTCCGCCCTGTGTGTAATGTGGGGAATACCCCGACACTCTGCCCTGTGTGTAATGTGGGGATTACCCCGACACTCTGCCCTGTGTGTGTAATCTGGGGAATACCCCGACCATCTTCCCTGTGTGTGCAAAGTGGGGAATATCACGGTGGCATAGTGGTTAGCACTGTTGCCTCACAGCGCCAGGGACCCGGGTTCGAATCCGGCCTCGGGTGACTGTCTGTGTGGAGTTTGCACATTCTCCCCGTGTTTGCGTGGGTTTCCTCCGGGTGCTCCGGTTTCCTCCCACAGTCCAAAGATGTGCGGGTTAGGTTGATTGGCTATGATAAATTGACCCTTAGTGTTAGGGGGATTAAATACGTGGGGTTATGGGGATAGGGTGGGATATGTGTTGGTGTAGGGGTTATGGGGATCGGGTGGGATATGTGTCGGTGCAGGCTCGATGGGCCGAAATGGCCTCTATCTGCACTGTGGGGTTTCTGTGATTCTGTGATCCCGACACTCTGCCCTGTGTGTGTAATGTGGGGAATACCCGGACACTCTGCCCTGTGTGCGTAATGTGGGGTATACCCTGACACTCTGCCCTGTGTGTAACATGGGGAATACCCCGACACTCTACCCTGTGTGTAATGTGGGGCATACCCGGACACTCTTCCCTGTGTGTATAAAGTGGGGAATATCCCGACACGCTGCCCTGTGAGTGTAATGTGGGGAATCCCCCGACACTCTGCTCTGTGTGTAATGTGGGGAATACCCCGACCCTCTGCCCTGTGTGTAAATTGGGAAATACCCCGACACTCTGCCCTGTGTCTGTAATGTGGGGAATACCCGACACTCTGCCCTGTGCACAATGTGGGGAATACTCCGACACTCTGCCCTGTGTGTGTAATGTGCGGAGAACCCCGACACTCTGCCCTGTGTGTAATGTGGGGAATAACCCGACACTCTGCCCTGTGTGTGTAATGTGGGGAATACCCCGACACTCTGCATTGTGTGTAATGTGGGGAATACCCCGACACTCTGCCCTGTGTGTAATGTGGGGAATACCCCGACACTCTGCCCTGTGTGTGTAATGTGGGGATTACAGTGACACTCTGCCCTGTGTGGGTAATGTGGGGAATACCCCGACACTCTGCCCTGTGTGTACAATGTGGGGAATTCCCCGACACTCTGCCCTGTGTGTGTAATGTGGGGAAAACCCTGACACTCTGCCCTGTGTGTGCAATGTGGGGAATACCCCGACACTCTACCCTGTGTGTGTAATATGGGGAATATCCCGACACTCTGCCCTGTGTGTGTAATGTGGGGAATATACCAACACTCTGCCCTGTGTGTACAATGTGGGGAAAATGCCGACACTCTGCCCTGTGTGTGTAATGTGGGGAAAATCCCGACACTCTGCCCTGTGTCTACAATGCGGGGAATACCCCGACACTCTGTCCTGTGTGTACAATGTGGGGAAAATCCCGACACTCTGCCCTGTGTCTACAATGCTGGTAATACTCCGACAATTTGCCCTGTGTGTGTAATGTGGGAAATACCCCGACACTTTGCCCTGTGTGTAATGTGGGGAATACCCCGACACTCTGCCCTGTGTGTTATGTGGGGAGTACCCCGACATTCTGCCCTGTGTGTGTAATGTGAGTAATACCCCGACACTCTGCCGTGTGTGTGTAATGTGGGGAATAACCCGACACTCTTCCCTGTGTGTGTAATGTGGGGAAAACCCCGACACTCTGCCCTGTGTGTAATGTGGGGAATACCACGACACTCTGCCCTGTGTGTAATGTGGGGAATACCCCGACACTCTGCCCTGTGTGTAATGTGGAGAATACCCCAATACTCTGCCATGTGTGTGTAATGTGGGGAATAACCCGACACTCTGCCCTGTGTGTAATGTGGGGATTACCCCGACACTCTGCCCTGTGTGTAATGTGGGGAATACCCCGACACTCTGACCTGTGTGTGTAATGTGGGGAATATACCGACACTCTGCCCTGTGTGTAATGTGGGGAACACCCCAACACTCTGCTCTGTGTGTACAATGTGGGGAATACCCCGACACTCTGTCCTGTGTGTACAATGTGGGGAAAATCCCGCCACTCTGCCCTGTGTGTGTAATGTGAGGAAAATCCCGACACTCTGCCCTGTGTCTACAATGCGGGGAATACCCCGACACTCTGCCCTGTGTGTAATGTGGGGAATACCCCGACACTCTGCCCTGTGTGTAATGTGGGGAATACCCCGACACTCTGCCCTGTGTGTAATGTGGGGAATACCCCGACACTCTGCCCTGTGTGTGTAATGTGGGGAATACCCCGACACTCTGCCCTGTGTGTTATGTGGGGAGTACCCCGACACTCTGACCTGTGTGTGTAATGTGGGGAATACCCCGATACTCTGTCCTGTGTGTACAATGTGGGGAATACCCCGACACTCTGCCCTGTGTGTGTAATGTGGGGAAAACCCCGACACTCTGCCCTGTGTGTGCAATGTGGGGAATACCCCGACACTCTGCCCTGTGTGTGTAATGTGGGGAATATACCGACACTCTGCCCTGTGTGTAATGTGGGGAATACCCCAACACTCTGCCCTGTGTGTACAATGTGGGGAATACCCCGACACTCTGTCCTGTGTGTACAATGTGGGGAGAATCCCGACACTCTGCCCTGTGTGTGTAATGTGGGGAAAATCCCGACACTCTGCCCTGTGTCTACAATGCGGGGAATACCCCGACACTCTGTCCTGTGTGTACAATGTGGGGAAAATCCCGACACTCTGCCCTGTGTCTACAATGCGGGGAATACCCCGACAATTTGCCCTGTGTGTGTAATGTGGGAAATACCCCGACACTCTGCCCTGTGTGTAATGTGGGGAATACCCCGACGCTCTGCCCTGTGTGTGTAATGTGGGGAAAACCCCGACACTCTGCCCTGTGTGTAATGTGGGGAATACCACGACACTCTGCCCTGTGTGTAATGTGGGGAATACCCCGACACTCTGCCCTGTGTGTAATGTGGGGAATACCCCAATACACTGCCCTGTGTGTTATGTGGGGAGTACCCCGACACTCTGACCTGTGTGTGTAATGTGGGGAATAACCCGACACTCAGCCCTGTGTGTAATGTGGGGAATACCCCGACGCTCTGCCCTGTGTGTGTAATGTGGGGAATACCCCACCACTCTGCCCTGTGTGTTATGTGGGGAATTCCCCGACACTCTGCCCTGTGTGTAATGTGGGGAATACCCCGACACTCTGCCCTGTGTGTAATGTGGGGAATACCCCGACACTCTGCCCTGTGCGTAATGTGGGGAATACCCCACCACTCTGCCCTGTGTGTTATGTGGGGAATTCCCCGACACTCTGCCCTGTGTGTAATGTGGGGAATACCCCGACACTCTGCCCTGTGTGTGTAATGTGGGGAATAACCCGACACTCTGCCCTGTGTGTAATGTGGGGAATACCCCGACACTCTGCCCTGTGTGTGTAATGTGGGGAATACCCCGACACTCTTCCCTGTGTGTGTAATGTGGGGAAAACACCGACACACTGCCCTGTGTGTAATGTGGGGAATGCCCCGACACTCTACCCTGTGTGTAATTTGGGGAATACCCCGACACTCTGCCCTGTGTGTGTAATGTGGGGAATACCCCGACACTCTGCCCTGTGTGTAATGTGGGGAATACCCCGACACTCTGCCCTGTGTGTAATGTGGGGAATACCCCGACACGCTGCCCTGTTTGCGTAATGTGGGGTATACCCTGACACTCTGCCCTGTGTGTAACGTGGGGAATACCCCAACACTCTACCCTGTGTGTAATGTGGGGAATACCCAGACACTCGTCCCTGTGTGTATAAAGTGGGGAATATCCCGACACGCTGCCCTGTGAGTGTAATGTGGGGAATACCCCGACACTCTGCCCTGTGTGTAATGTGGGGAATACCCCGACTCTCTGCCCTGTGTGTAAATTGGGAAATACCCCGACACTCTGCCCTGTGTCTGTAATGTGGGGAATACCCGACACTCTGCCCTGTGTGTGTAATGTGCGGAGAACCCCGACACTCTGCCCTGTGTGTAATGTGGGGAATACCCCGACACTCTGCATTGTGTGTAATGTGGGGAATACCCCGACACTCTGCCCTGTGTGTGTAATGTGGGGATTACAGTGACACTCTGCTCTGTGTGTGTAATGTGGGGAATACCCCGACACTCTGCCCTGTGTGTACAATGTGGGGAATACACCGACACTCTGCCCTGTGTGTAATGTGGGGAATACCCCAACACTCTGCCCTGTGTGTACAATGTGGGGAATACCCCGACACTCTGTCCTGTGTGTACAATGTGGGGAAAATCCCGACACTCTGCCCTGTGTGTGTAATGTGGGGAAAATCCCGACACTCTGCCCTGTGTCTACAATGCGGGGAATACCCCGACACTCTGTCCTGTGTGTACAATGTGGGGAAAATCCTGACACTCTGCCCTGTGTGTGTAATGTGGGGAAAATCCCGACACTCTGCCCTGTGTCTACAATGCGGGGAATACCCCGACACTCTGTCCTGTGTGTACAATGTGGGGAAAATCCCGACACTCTGCCCTGTGTCTACAATGCGGGGAATACCCCGACAATTTGCCCTGTGTGTGTAATGTGGGGAATACCCCAACACTCTGCCCTGTGTGTACAATGTGGGGAATACCCCGACACTCTGCCCCGTGTGTGTAATCTGGGGGATACCCCAACACTCTGCCCTGTGTGTGTAATATGGGGAGTATCCCGACACTCTGCCCTGTATGTAATGTGGGGAAAACCCCGACACTCTGCCCTGTGTGTAATGTGGGAACACCCCGACACTCTGCCCTGTGTGTACAATGTGGGGAATACCCCGACACTCTGCCCTGTGTGTGTAATGTGCGGAATACCCCGACACTCTGCCCTGTGTGTGTAATGTGGAGAATACCCCGACACTCTGCCCTGTGTGTACACTGTGGGGAATACCCTGACACGCTGCCCTGTTTGTGTAATGTGGGGAATACCCTGACACTCTGCCCTGTGTGGGTAATGTGGGGAACACCCCGACACTCTGCCCTGTGTGTACACTGTGGGGAATACCCCGAAACTCTGCCCTGTGTGTGTAATGTGGGGAGTACGCCGACACTCTGCCCTGTGTGTGTAATGTGGGGATTACCCCGACACTCTGCCCTGTGTGTGTAATGTGGGGAATACCCCGACACTCTGCCCTGTGTGTGTAATGTGGGGAATACCCCGACACTCTGCCCTGTGTGTGTAATGTGGGGAATACCCCGACACTCTGCCCTGTGTGTTATGTGGGGAGTAACCCGACACACTGACCTGTGTGTGTAATGTGGGGAATACCCCGATACTCTGTCCTGTGTGTGTAATGTGGGGAATAACCCGACACTCTGCCCTGTGTGTAATGTGGGGAATACCCCAACACTCTGCCCTGTGTGTGTAATGTGGGGAATACCCCAACACTCTGCCCTGTGTGTTATGTGGGGAATTCCCCGACACTCTGCCCTGTGTGTAATGTGGGGAATACCCCGACACTCTGCCCTGTGTGTGTAATGTGGGGAATAACCCGACACTCTGCCCTGTGTGTAATGTGGGGAATACCCCGACACTCTTCCCTGTGTGTGTAATGTGGGGAAAACCCCGACACTCTGCCCTGTGTGTAATGTGGGGAATACCCCGACACTCTGCCCTGTGTGTAATTTGAGGAATACCCCGACACTCTGCCCTGTGTGTGTAATGTGGGGAATAGCCCGACACTCTGCCCTGTGTGTGTAATGTGGGGAAAATCCCGACACTCTGCCCTGTGTCTACAATGCGGGGAATACCCCGACACTCTGTCCTGTGTGTACAATGTGGGGAAAATCCTGACACTCTGCCCTGTGTCTACAATGCGGGGAATACCCCTACAATTTGCCCTGTGTGTGTAATGTGGGGAATACCCCAACACTCTGCCCTGTGTGTACAATGTGGGGAATACCCCGACACTCTGCCCCGTGTGTGTAATCTGGGGGATACCCCAACACTCTGCCCTGTGTGTGTAATGTGGGGAATGTCCCGACACTCTGCCCTGTGTGTGTAATATGGGGAGTATCCCGACACTCTGCCCTGTATGTAATGTGGGGAAAACCCCGACACTCTGCCCTGTGTGTAATGTGGGAACACCCCGACACTCTGCCCTGTGTGTACAATGTGGGGAATACCCCGACACTCTGCCCTGTGTGTGTAATGTGCGGAATACCCCGACACTCTGCCCTGTGTGTGTAATGTGGAGAATACCCCGACACTCTGCCCTGTGTGTACACTGTGGGGAATACCCTGACACGCTGCCCTGTTTGTGTAATGTGGGGAATACCCTGACACTCTGCCCTGTGTGGGTAATGTGGGGAACACCCCGACACTCTGCCCTGTGTGTACACTGTGGGGAATACCCCGAAACTCTGCCCTGTGTGTGTAATGTGGGGAGTACGCCGACACTCTGCCCTGTGTGTGTAATGTGGGGATTACCCCGACACTCTGCCCTGTGTGTGTAATGTGGGGAATACCCCGACACTCTGCCCTGTGTGTGTAATGTGGGGAATACCCCGACACTCTGCCCTGTGTGTGTAATGTGGGGAATACCCCGACACTCTGCCCTGTGTGTTATGTGGGGAGTAACCCGACACACTGACCTGTGTGTGTAATGTGGGGAATACCCCGATACTCTGTCCTGTGTGTGTAATGTGGGGAATAACCCGACACTCTGCCCTGTGTGTAATGTGGGGAATACCCCAACACTCTGCCCTGTGTGTGTAATGTGGGGAATACCCCAACACTCTGCCCTGTGTGTTATGTGGGGAATTCCCCGACACTCTGCCCTGTGTGTAATGTGGGGAATACCCCGACACTCTGCCCTGTGTGTGTAATGTGGGGAATAACCCGACACTCTGCCCTGTGTGTAATGTGGGGAATACCCCGACACTCTTCCCTGTGTGTGTAATGTGGGGAAAACCCCGACACTCTGCCCTGTGTGTAATGTGGGGAATACCCCGACACTCTGCCCTGTGTGTAATTTGAGGAATACCCCGACACTCTGCCCTGTGTGTGTAATGTGGGGAATAGCCCGACACTCTGCCCTGTGTGTGTAATGTGGGGAATATCCCGACACTCTGCCCTGTGTGTAATGTGGGGAATACCCCGACACTCTGCCCTGTGTATAATGTGGGGAATGCCCCGACACCCTGCCCTGTGTGTAATGTGGGGAGTACCCCGACACTCTGCCCTGTGTGTAATGTGGGGATTACCCCGACACTCTGCCCTGTGTGTGTAATGTGGGGAATACCCCGACCATCTTCCCTGTGTGTGTAAAGTGGGGAATATCCCGACACTCTGCCCTGTGTGTGTAGTGTGGGGAATACCCGGACATTCTGCCCTGTGTGCATAATGTGGGGTATACCCTGACACTCTGCCCTGTGTGTAACGTGGGGAATACCCCGAAACTCTACCCTGTGTGTAATGTGGGGAATACCCGGACACTCTTCCCTGTGTGTATAAAGTGGGGCATATCTCGACACGCTGCCCTGTGAGTGTAATGTGGGGAATACCCCGACACTCTGCCCTGTGTGTAATGTGGGGAATACCCCGACCCTCTGCCCTGTGTGTAAATTGGGAAATACCCCGACACTCTGCCCTGTGTCTGTAATGTGGGGAATACCCGACACTCTGCCCTGTGCACAATGTGGGGAATACTCCGACACTCTGCCCTGTGTGTGTAATGTGCGGAGAACCCCGACACTCTGCCCTGTGTGTAATGTGGGCAATAACCCGACACTCTGCAATGTGTGTGTAATGTGGGGAATACCCCGACACTCTGCATTGTGTGTAATGTGGGGAATACCCCGACACTCTGCCCTGTGTGTAATGTGGGGAATACCCCGACACTCTGCCCTGTGTGTACAATGTGGGGAATACCCCGACACTCTGCCCTGTGTGTGTAATGTGGGGAAAACCCCGACACTCTGCCCTTTGTGTGTAATGTGGGGAATACCCCGACACCCTGCCCTTTGTGTGTAATGTGGGGAATACACCGACACTCTGCCCTGTGTGTACAATGTGGGGAATACACCGACACTCTGCCCTGTGTGTACAATGTGGGGAATACCCCGACACTCTGTCCCGTGTGTACAATGTGGGGAAAATCCTGACACTCTGCCCTGTGTGTGTAATGCGGGGAAAATCCGGACACTCTGCCCTGTGTCTACAATGCGGGGAATACCCCGACACTCTGTCCTGTGTGTACAATATGGGGAAAATCCCGACACTCTGCCCTGTGTCTACAATGCGGGGAATACCCCGACAATTTGCCCTGTGTGTACAATGTGGGGAATACCCCAACACTCTGCCCTGTGTGTACAATGTGGGGAGTACCCCAACACTCTGCCCTGTGTGTGTAATATGGGGAATATCCCGACACTCTGCCCTGTGTGTAATGTGGGGGAAACCCCGACCCTCTGCCCTGTGTGTAATGTGGGGAATACCCCGACACTCTGCCCTGTGTGGGTAATGTGGGGAACACCCCGACACTCTGCCCTGTGTGGGTAATGTGGGAAATACCGCGACAGTCTGCCCAGTGTGTACAATGTGGGGAATACCCCGATACTCTGCCCTGTGTGTACAATGTGGGGAACACCCCGACATTTTGCCCTGTGTGTGTAATGTGGGGAACACCCTGACACTCTGCCCTGTGTGGGTAATGTGGGGAACACCACGACACTCTGCCCTGTGTGGGTAATGTGGGGAATACCGCGACACTCTGCCCAGTGTGTAATGTGGGGAATACCCCGACACTCTGCCCTGTGTGTGTAATGTGGGTAATACCCCGACACTCTGCCCTGTGTGTACAATGTGGGGAATACCCCGACACTCTGCCCTGTGTGTATAATGTGTGGAATACCCCGAAACTCTGCCCTGTGTGTGTAATGTGGGGAGTACGCCGACACTCTGCCCTGTGTGTGTAATGTGGGTATTACCCCGACACTCTGCCCTGTGTGTGTAATGTGGGGAATACCCCGACACTCTGCCCTGTGTGTTATGTGGGGAGTACCCCGACACGCTGACTTGAGTGTGTAATGTATGGAATACCCCGATACTCTGTCCTGTGTGTGTAATGTGGGGAATAACCCGACACTCTGCCCTGTGTGTAATGTGGGGAATACCCTGTCACTCAGCCCTGTGTGTAATGTGGGGAATACCCCGACATTCTGCCCTGTGTGTGTAATGTGGGTAATACCCCGACACTCTGCCCTGTGTGTGTAATGTGGGAATACCCGACACTCTGCCGTGTGTGTTATGTGGGGAGTACCCCGACATTCTGCCATGTGTGTGTAATGTGGGTAATACCCCGACACTCTGCCCTGTGTGTGTAATGTGGGAATACCCCGACACTCTGCCGTTTGTGTGTAATGTGGGGAATAACCCGACACTCTTTCCTGTGTGTGCAATTTGGGGAAAACCCCGACACTCTGCCCTGTGTGTAATGTGGGGAATACCCCGACACTCTGCCCTGTGTGTAATGTGGGGAATACCCCGACACTCTGCCCTGTGTGTGTAATGTGGGGAATAACCCGACACTCTGCCCTGTGTGTAATGTGGGGAATACCCCGACACTCTGCCCTGTGTGTAATTTGAGGAATACCCCGACACTCTGCCCTGTGTGTGTAATGTGGGGAATAGCCCGACACTCTGCCCTGTGTGTGTAATGTGGGGAATATCCCGACACTCTGCCCTGTGTGTAATGTGGGGAATACCCCGACACTCTGCCCTGTGTATAATGTGGGGAATGCCCCGACACCCTGCCCTGTGTGTAATGTGGGGAGTACCCCGACACTCTGCCCTGTGTGTATAAAGTGGGGCATATCTCGACACGCTGCCCTGTGAGTGTAATGTGGGGAATACCCCGACACTCTGCCCTGTGTGTAATGTGGGGAATACCCCGACCCTCTGCCCTGTGTGTAAATTGGGAAATACCCCGACACTCTGCCCTGTGTCTGTAATGTGGGGAATACCCGACACTCTGCCCTGTGCACAATGTGGGGAATACTCCGACACTCTGCCCTGTGTGTGTAATGTGCGGAGAACCCCGACACTCTGCCCTGTGTGTAATGTGGGCAATAACCCGACACTCTGCAATGTGTGTGTAATGTGGGGAATACCCCGACACTCTGCATTGTGTGTAATGTGGGGAATACCCCGACACTCCGCCCTGTGTGTAATGTGGGGAATACCCCGACACTCTGCCCTGTGTGTACAATGTGGGGAATACCCCGACACTCTGCCCTGTGTGTGTAATGTGGGGAAAACCCCGACACTCTGCCCTTTGTGTGTAATGTGGGGAATACCCCGACACCCTGCCCTTTGTGTGTAATGTGGGGAATACCCCGACACTCTGCCCTGTGTGTACAATGTGGGGAATACACCGACACTCTGTCCTGTGTGTACAATGTGGGGAATACCCCGACACTCTGTCCCGTGTGTACAATGTGGGGAAAATCCCGACACTCTGCCCTGTGTGTGTAATGCGGGGAAAATCCGGACACTCTGCCCTGTGTCTACAATGCGGGGAATACCCCGACACTCTGTCCTGTGTGTACAATATGGGGAAAATCCCGACACTCTGCCCTGTGTCTACAATGCGGGGAATACCCCGACAATTTGCCCTGTGTGTACAATGTGGGGAATACCCCAACACTCTGCCCTGTGTGTACAATGTGGGGAATACCCCAACACTCTGCCGCGTGTGCGTAATCTGGGGGATACCCCGACACTCTGCCCTGTGTGTGTAATGTGGGGAATACCCCGACACTCTGCCCTGTGTGTGTAATATGGGGAATATCCCGACACTCTGCCCTGTGTGTAATGTGGGGGAAACCCCGACACTCTGCCCTGTGTGTAATGTGGGGAATACCCCGACACTCTGCCCTGTGTGGGTAATGTGGGGAACACCCCGACACTCTGCCCTGTGTGGGTAATGTGGGAAATACCGCGACAGTCTGCCCAGTGTGTACAATGTGGGGAATACCCCGATACTCTGCCCTGTGTGTACAATGTGGGGAACACCCCGACATTTTGCCCTGTGTGTGTAATGTGGGGAACACCCTGACACTCTGCCCTGTGTGGGTAATGTGGGGAACACCACGACACTCTGCCCTGTGTGGGTAATGTGGGGAATACCGCGACACTCTGCCCAGTGTGTAATGTGGGGAATACCCCGACACTCTGCCCTGTGTGTGTAATGTGGGTAATACCCCGACACTCTGCCCTGTGTGTACAATGTGGGGAATAGCCCGACACTCTGCCCTGTGTGTATAATGTGTGGAATACCCCGAAACTCTGCCCTGTGTGTGTAATGTGGGGAGTACGCCGACACTCTGCCCTGTGTGTGTAATGTGGGTATTACCCCGACACTCTGCCCTGTGTGTGTAATGTGGGGAATACCCCGACACTCTGCCCCGTGTGTGTAATGTGGGGAATTCCCCGACACTCTGCCCTGTGTGTTATGTGGGGAGTACCCCGACACTCTGACTTGAGTGTGTAATGTGGGGAATACCCCGATACTCTGTCCTGTGTGTGTAATGTGGGGAATACCCTGTCACTCAGCCCTGTGTGTAATGTGGGGAATACCCCGACATTCTGCCCTGTGTGTGTAATGTGGGTAATACCCCGACACTCTGCCCTGTGTGTGTAATGTGGGAATACCCGACACTCTGCCGTGTGTGTTATGTGGGGAGTACCCCGACATTCTGCCATGTGTGTGTAATGTGGGTAATACCCCGACACTCTGCCCTGTGTGTGTAATGTGGGAATACCCCGACATTCTGCCGTTTGTGTGTAATGTGGGGAATAACCCGACACTCTTTCCTGTGTGTGCAATTTGGGGAAAACCCCGACACTCTGCCCTGTGTGTAATGTGGGGAATACCCCGACACTCTGCCCTGTGTGTAATGTGGGGAATACCCCGACACTCTGCCCTGTGTGTGTAATGTGGGGAATAACCCGACACTCTGCCCTGTGTGTAATGTGGGGATTACCGCGACACTCTGCCCTGTGTGTAATGTGGGGAATACCCCGACGCTCTGCCCTGTGTGTGTAATGTGGGGAATACCCCACCACTCTGCCCTGTGTGTTATGTGGGGAATTCCCTGACACTCTGCCCTGTGTGTAATGTGGGGAATACCCCGACACTCTGCCCTGTGTGTGTAATGTGGGGAATAACCCGACACTCTGCCCTGTGTGTGTAATGTGGGGATTACCCCGACACTCTGCCCTGTGTGTGTAATGTGGGGAATACCCCGACACTCTGCCCTGTGTGTGTAATGTGGGGAATACCCCGACACTCTGCCCTGTGTGTGTAATGTGGGGAATACCCCGACACTCTGCCCTGTGTGTTATGTGGGGAGTAACCCGACACACTGACCTGTGTGTGTAATGTGGGGAATACCCCGATACTCTGTCCTGTGTGTGTAATGTGGGGAATAACCCGACACTCTGCCCTGTGTGTAATGTGGGGAATACCCCAACACTCTGCCCTGTGTGTGTAATGTGGGGAATACCCCAACACTCTGCCCTGTGTGTTATGTGGGGAATTCCCCGACACTCTGCCCTGTGTGTAATGTGGGGAATACCCCGACACTCTGCCCTGTGTGTGTAATGTGGGGAATAACCCGACACTCTGCCCTGTGTGTAATGTGGGGAATACCCCGACACTCTTCCCTGTGTGTGTAATGTGGGGAAAACCCCGACACTCTGCCCTGTGTGTAATGTGGGGAATACCCCGACACTCTGCCCTGTGTGTAATTTGAGGAATACCCCGACACTCTGCCCTGTGTGTGTAATGTGGGGAATAGCCCGACACTCTGCCCTGTGTGTGTAATGTGGGGAATATCCCGACACTCTGCCCTGTGTGTAATGTGGGGAATACCCCGACACTCTGCCCTGTGTATAATGTGGGGAATGCCCCGACACCCTGCCCTGTGTGTAATGTGGGGAGTACCCCGACACTCTGCCCTGTGTGTAATGTGGGGATTACCCCGACACTCTGCCCTGTGAGTGTAATGTGGGGAATACCCCGACCATCTTCCCTGTGTGTGTAAAGTGGGGAATATCCCGACACTCTGCCCTGTGTGTGTAGTGTGGGGAATACCCGGACATTCTGCCCTGTGTGCATAATGTGGGGTGTACCCTGACACTCTGCCCTGTGTGTAACGTGGGGAATACCCCGAAACTCTACCCTGTGTGTAATGTGGGGAATACCCGGACACTCTTCCCTGTGTGTATAAAGTGGGGCATATCTCGACACGCTGCCCTGTGAGTGTAATGTGGGGAATACCCCGACACTCTGCCCTGTGTGTAATGTGGGGAATACCCCGACCCTCTGCCCTGTGTGTAAATTGGGAAATACCCCGACACTCTGCCCTGTGTCTGTAATGTGGGGAATACCCGACACTCTGCCCTGTGCACAATGTGGGGAATACTCCGACACTCTGCCCTGTGTGTGTAATGTGCGGAGAACCCCGACACTCTGCCCTGTGTGTAATGTGGGCAATAACCCGACACTCTGCAATGTGTGTGTAATGTGGGGAATACCCCGACACTCTGCATTGTGTGTAATGTGGGGAATACTCCGACACTCTGCCCTGTGTGTAATGTGGGGAATACCCCGACACTCTGCCCTGTGTGTACAATGTGGGGAATACCCCGACACTCTGCCCTGTGTGTGTAATGTGGGGAAAACCCCGACACTCTGCCCTTTGTGTGTAATGTGGGGAATACCCCGACACCCTGCCCTTTGTGTGTAATGTGGGGAATACACCGACACTCTGCCCTGTGTGTACAATGTGGGGAATACACCGACACTCTGCCCTGTGTGTACAATGTGGGGAATACCCCAACACTCTGTCCCGTGTGTACAATGTGGGGAAAATCCCGACACTCTGCCCTGTGTGTGTAATGCGGGGAAAATCCGGACACTCTGCCCTGTGTCTACAATGCGGGGAATACCCCGACACTCTGTCCTGTGTGTACAATATGGGGAAAATCCCGACACTCTGCCCTGTGTCTACAATGCGGGGAATACCCCGACAATTTGCCCTGTGTGTACAATGTGGGGAATACCCCAACACTCTGCCCTGTGTGTACAATGTGGGGAGTACCCCAACACTCTGCCCTGTGTGTGTAATATGGGGAATATCCCGACACTCTGCCCTGTGTGTAATGTGGGGGAAACCCCGACACTCTGCCCTGTGTGTAATGTGGGGAATACCCCGACACTCTGCCCTATGTGGGTAATGTGGGGAACACCCCGACACTCTGCCCTGTGTGGGTAATGTGGGAAATACCGCGACAGTCTGCCCAGTGTGTACAATGTGGGGAATACCCCGATACTCTGCCCTGTGTGTACAATGTGGGGAACACCCCGACATTTTGCCCTGTGTGTGTAATGTGGGGAACACCCTGACACTCTGCCCTGTGTGGGTAATGTGGGGAACACCACGACACTCTGCCCTGTGTGGGTAATGTGGGGAATACCGCGACACTCTGCCCAGTGTGTAATGTGGGGAATACCCCGACACTCTGCCCTGTGTGTGTAATGTGGGTAATACCCCGACACTCTGCCCTGTGTGTACAATGTGGGGAATAGCCCGACACTCTGCCCTGTGTGTATAATGTGTGGAATACCCCGAAACTCTGCCCTGTGTGTGTAATGTGGGGAGTACGCCGACACTCTGCCCTGTGTGTGTAATGTGGGTATTACCCCGACACTCTGCCCTGTGTGTGTAATGTGGGGAATACCCCGACACTCTGCCCTGTGTGTTATGTGGGGAGTACCCCGACACGCTGACTTGAGTGTGTAATGTGGGGAATACCCCGATACTCTGTCCTGTGTGTGTAATGTGGGGAATAACCCGACACTCTGCCCTGTGTGTAATGTGGGGAATACCCTGTCACTCAGCCCTGTGTGTAATGTGGGGAATACCCCGACATTCTGCCCTGTGTGTGTAATGTGGGTAATACCCCGACACTCTGCCCTGTGTGTGTAATGTGGGAATACCCGACACTCTGCCGTGTGTGTTATGTGGGGAGTACCCCGACATTCTGCCATGTGTGTGTAATGTGGGTAATACCCCGACACTCTGCCCTGTGTGTGTAATGTGGGAATACCCCGACACTCTGCCGTTTGTGTGTAATGTGGGGAATAACCCGACACTCTTTCCTGTGTGTGCAATTTGGGGAAAACCCCGACACTCTGCCCTGTGTGTAATGTGGGGAATACCCCGACACTCTGCCCTGTGTGTAATGTGGGGAATACCCCGACACTCTGCCCTGTGTGTGTAATGTGGGGAATAACCCGACACTCTGCCCTGTGTGTAATGTGGGGAATACCCCGACACTCTGCCCTGTGTGTAATTTGAGGAATACCCCGACACTCTGCCCTGTGTGTGTAATGTGGGGAATAGCCCGACACTCTGCCCTGTGTGTGTAATGTGGGGAATATCCCGACACTCTGCCCTGTGTGTAATGTGGGGAATACCCCGACACTCTGCCCTGTGTATAATGTGGGGAATGCCCCGACACCCTGCCCTGTGTGTAATGTGGGGAGTACCCCGACACTCTGCCCTGTGTGTATAAAGTGGGGCATATCTCGACACGCTGCCCTGTGAGTGTAATGTGGGGAATACCCCGACACTCTGCCCTGTGTGTAATGTGGGGAATACCCCGACCCTCTGCCCTGTGTGTAAATTGGGAAATACCCCGACACTCTGCCCTGTGTCTGTAATGTGGGGAATACCCGACACTCTGCCCTGTGCACAATGTGGGGAATACTCCGACACTCTGCCCTGTGTGTGTAATGTGCGGAGAACCCCGACACTCTGCCCTGTGTGTAATGTGGGCAATAACCCGACACTCTGCAATGTGTGTGTAATGTGGGGAATACCCCGACACTCTGCATTGTGTGTAATGTGGGGAATACCCCGACACTCCGCCCTGTGTGTAATGTGGGGAATACCCCGACACTCTGCCCTGTGTGTACAATGTGGGGAATACCCCGACACTCTGCCCTGTGTGTGTAATGTGGGGAAAACCCCGACACTCTGCCCTTTGTGTGTAATGTGGGGAATACCCCGACACCCTGCCCTTTGTGTGTAATGTGGGGAATACCCCGACACTCTGCCCTGTGTGTACAATGTGGGGAATACACCGACACTCTGTCCTGTGTGTACAATGTGGGGAATACCCCGACACTCTGTCCCGTGTGTACAATGTGGGGAAAATCCCGACACTCTGCCCTGTGTGTGTAATGCGGGGAAAATCCGGACACTCTGCCCTGTGTCTACAATGCGGGGAATACCCCGACACTCTGTCCTGTGTGTACAATATGGGGAAAATCCCGACACTCTGCCCTGTGTCTACAATGCGGGGAATACCCCGACACTCTGTCCTGTGTGTACAATATGGGGAAAATCCCGACACTCTGCCCTGTGTCTACAATGCGGGGAATACCCCGACAATTTGCCCTGTGTGTACAATGTGGGGAATACCCCAACACTCTGCCCTGTGTGTACAATGTGGGGAATACCCCAACACTCTGCCGCGTGTGCGTAATCTGGGGGATACCCCGACACTCTGCCCTGTGTGTGTAATGTGGGGAATACCCCGACACTCTGCCCTGTGTGTGTAATATGGGGAATATCCCGACACTCTGCCCTGTGTGTAATGTGGGGGAAACCCCGACACTCTGCCCTGTGTGTAATGTGGGGAATACCCCGACACTCTGCCCTGTGTGGGTAATGTGGGGAACACCCCGACACTCTGCCCTGTGTGGGTAATGTGGGAAATACCGCGACAGTCTGCCCAGTGTGTACAATGTGGGGAATACCCCGATACTCTGCCCTGTGTGTACAATGTGGGGAACACCCCGACATTTTGCCCTGTGTGTGTAATGTGGGGAACACCCTGACACTCTGCCCTGTGTGGGTAATGTGGGGAACACCACGACACTCTGCCCTGTGTGGGTAATGTGGGGAATACCGCGACACTCTGCCCAGTGTGTAATGTGGGGAATACCCCGACACTCTGCCCTGTGTGTGTAATGTGGGTAATACCCCGACACTCTGCCCTGTGTGTACAATGTGGGGAATACCCCGACACTCTGCCCTGTGTGTATAATGTGTGGAATACCCCGAAACTCTGCCCTGTGTGTGTAATGTGGGGAGTACGCCGACACTCTGCCCTGTGTGTGTAATGTGGGTATTACCCCGACACTCTGCCCTGTGTGTACAATGTGGGGAATACCCCAACACTCTGCCCTGTGTGTACAATGTGGGGAATACCCCAACACTCTGCCGCGTGTGCGTAATCTGGGGGATACCCCGACACTCTGCCCTGTGTGTGTAATGTGGGGAATACCCCGACACTCTGCCCTGTGTGTGTAATATGGGGAATATCCCGACACTCTGCCCTGTGTGTAATGTGGGGGAAACCCCGACACTCTGCCCTGTGTGTAATGTGGGGAATACCCCGACACTCTGCCCTGTGTGGGTAATGTGGGGAACACCCCGACACTCTGCCCTGTGTGGGTAATGTGGGAAATACCGCGACAGTCTGCCCAGTGTGTACAATGTGGGGAATACCCCGATACTCTGCCCTGTGTGTACAATGTGGGGAACACCCCGACATTTTGCCCTGTGTGTGTAATGTGGGGAACACCCTGACACTCTGCCCTGTGTGGGTAATGTGGGGAACACCACGACACTCTGCCCTGTGTGGGTAATGTGGGGAATACCGCGACACTCTGCCCAGTGTGTAATGTGGGGAATACCCCGACACTCTGCCCTGTGTGTGTAATGTGGGTAATACCCCGACACTCTGCCCTGTGTGTACAATGTGGGGAATACCCCGACACTCTGCCCTGTGTGTATAATGTGTGGAATACCCCGAAACTCTGCCCTGTGTGTGTAATGTGGGGAGTACGCCGACACTCTGCCCTGTGTGTGTAATGTGGGTATTACCCCGACACTCTGCCCTGTGTGTGTAATGTGGGGAATACCCCGACACTCTGCCCCGTGTGTGTAATGTGGGGAATTCCCCGACACTCTGCCCTGTGTGTTATGTGGGGAGTACCCCGACACTCTGACTTGAGTGTGTAATGTGGGGAATACCCCGATACTCTGTCCTGTGTGTGTAATGTGGGGAATACCCTGTCACTCAGCCCTGTGTGTAATGTGGGGAATACCCCGACATTCTGCCCTGTGTGTGTAATGTGGGTAATACCCCGACACTCTGCCCTGTGTGTGTAATGTGGGAATACCCGACACTCTGCCGTGTGTGTTATGTGGGGAGTACCCCGACATTCTGCCATGTGTGTGTAATGTGGGTAATACCCCGACACTCTGCCCTGTGTGTGTAATGTGGGAATACCCCGACACTCTGCCGTTTGTGTGTAATGTGGGGAATAACCCGACACTCTTACATGTGTGTGCAATTTGGGGAAAACCCCGACACTCTGCCCTGTGTGTAATGTGGGGAATACCCCGACACTCTGCCCTGTGTGTAATGTGGGGAATACCCCGACACTCTGCCCTGTGTGTGTAATGTGGGGAATAACCCGACACTCTGCCCTGTGTGTAATGTGGGGATTACCGCGACACTCTGCCCTGTGTGTAATGTGGGGAATACCCCGACGCTCTGCCCTGTGTGTGTAATGTGGGGAATACCCCACCACTCTGCCCTGTGTGTTATGTGGGGAATTCCCTGACACTCTGCCCTGTGTGTAATGTGGGGAATACCCCGACACTCTGCCCTGTGTGTGTAATGTGGGGAATAACCCGACACTCTGCCCTGTGTGTAATGTGGGGAATACCCCGACACTCTGCCCTGTGTGTGTAATGTGGAGAATACCCCGACACTCTTCCCTGTGTGTGTAATGTGGGGAAAACACCGACACTCTGCCTTGTGTGTAATGTGGGGAATACCCCGACACTCTGCCCTGTGTGTAATTTGGGGAATACCCCGGCACTCTGCCCTGTGTGTGTAATGCGGGGATTACCCCGACACTCTGCCCTGTGTGTGTAATGTGGGGAATATCCCGACACTCTGCCCTGTGTGTAATGTGGGGAAAACACCGACACTCTGCCCTGTGTATAATGTGGGGAATACCCCGACACTCTGCCCTGTGTGTAATGTGGGGAATACCCCGACACTCTGCCCTGTGTGTAATGTGGGGATTACCCTGACACTCTGCCCTGTGTGTGTAATGTGGGGAATACGCCGACCACCTTCCCTGTGTGTGTAAAGTGGGGAATATCCCGACACTCTGCCCTGTGTGTGTAATGTGGGGAATACCCGGACACTCTGCCCTGTGTGCGTAATGTGGGGTATACCCTGACACACTGCCCTGTGTGTAACGTGGGGAATACCCCGACACTCTACCCTGTGTGTAATGTGGGGAATACCCGGACACTCTTCCCTGTGTGTATAAAGTGGGGAATATCCCGACACGCTGCCCTGTGAGTGTAATGTGGGGAATACCCCGACACTCTGCCCTGTGTGTAACGTGGGGAATACCCCGACACTCTACCCTGTGTGTAATGTGGGGAATACCCGGACACTCTTCCCTGTGTGTATAAAGTGGGGAATATCCCGACACGCTGCCCTGTGAGTGTAATGTGGGGAATACCCCGACTCTCTGCCCTGTGTGTAAATTGGGAAATACCCCGACACTCTGCCCTGTGTGTGTAATGTGGGGAATACCCCGACACTCTGCCCTGTGTGTTATGTGGGGAGTACCCCGACACTCTGCCCTGTGCACAATGTGGGGAATACCCCGACACTCTGCCCTGTGTGTAAATTGGGAAATACCCCGACACTCTGCCCTGTGTGTAATGCGGGGAATACCCGACACTCTGCCCTGTGTGTGTAATGTGCGGAGAACCCCGACACTCTGCCCTGTGTGTAATGTGGGGAATACCCCGACACTCTGCCCTGTGTGGGTAATGTGGGGAACACCCCGACACTCTGCCCTGTGTGGGGAATGTGGGGAATACCGCGACAGTCTGCCCAGTGTGTAATGTGGGGAATACCCCGACACTCTGCCCTGTGTGTACAATGTGTGGAATACCCCGAAACTCTGCCCTGTGTGTGTAATGTGGGGAGTACGCCGACACTCTGCCCTGTGTGTGTTATGTGGGGATTACCCCGACACTCTGCCCTGTGTGTGTCATGTGGGGAATACCCCGACACTCTGCCCTGTGTGTGTAATGTGGGAATACCCGACACTCTGCCCTGTGTGTTATGTGGGGAGTACCCCGACACTCTGCGACGATAGCAAAATACTGCAGATGTTGGAAATCCGAAATAACAACAGAAAATGCTGGAAAAACTCAGTAAGTCAGGCAACATCCGGGGTAATACCCCGACACTCTGCCCTGTGTGTGTAATGTGGGAATACCCGACACTCTGCCCTGTGTGTGTAATGTGGGAATACCCCGACACTCTGCCGTTTGTGTGTAATGTGGGGAATAACCCGACACTCTTCCCTGTGTTTGCAATGTGGGGAAAACCCCGACACTCTGCCCTGTGTGTAATGTGGGGAATACCCCGACACTCTGCCCTGTGTGTAATGTGGGGAATACCCCGACACTCAGCCCTGTGTGTGTAATGTGGGGAATAACCCGACACTCTGCCCTGTGTGTAATGTGGGGATTACCGCGACACTCTGCCCTGTGTGTAATGTGGGGAATACCCCGACACTCTGCCCTGTGTGTTATGTGGGGAGTACCCCGACACTCTGACCTGTGTGTGTAATGTGGGGAATAACCCGACACTCTGCCCTGTGTGTGTAATGTGGGGAATACCCCACCACTCTGCCCTGTGTGTTATGTGGGGAATTCCCTGACACTCTGCCCTGTGAGTAATGTGGGGAATACCCCGACGCTCTGCCCTGTGTGTGTAATGTGGGGAATACCCCACCACTCTGCCCTGTGTGTTATGTGGGGAATTCCCTGACACTCTGCCCTGTGTGTAATGTGGGGAATACCCCAACACTCTGCCCTGTGTGTGTAATGTGGGGAATAACCCGACACTCTGCCCTGTGTGTAATGTGGGGAATACCCCGACACTCTGCCCTGTGTGTGTAATGTGGAGAATACCCCGACACTCTTCCCTGTGTGTGTAATGTGGGGAAAACACCGACACTCTGCCTTGTGTGTAATGTGGGGAATACCCCGACACTCTGCCCTGTGTGTAATTTGGGGAATACCCCGGCACTCTGCCCTGTGTGTGTACTGCGGGGATTACCCCGACACTCTGCCCTGTGTGTGTAATGTGGGGAATATCCCGACACTCTGCCCTGTGTGTAATGTGGGGAAAACACCGACACTCTGTCCTGTGTATAATGTGGGGAATACCCCGACACTCTGCCCTGTGTGTAATGTGGGGAATACCCCGACACTCTGCCCTGTGAGTAATGTGGGGATTACCCTGACACTCTGCCCTGTGTGTGTAATGTGGGGAATACCCCGACCATCTTCCCTGTGTGTGTAAAGTGGGGAATATCCCGACACTCTGCCCTGTGTGTGTAATGTGGGGAATACCCGGACACTCTGCCCTGTGTGCGTAATGTGGGGTATACCCGGACACTCTTCCCTGTGTGTATAAAGTGGGGAATATCCCGACACGCTGCCCTGTGAGTGTAATGTGGGGAATACCCCGACACTCTGCCCTGTGTGTAATGTGGGGAATACCCCGACTCTCTGCCCTGTGTGTAAATTGGGAAATACCCCGACACTCTGCCCTGTGTCTGTAATGTGGGGAATACCCGACACTCTGCCCTGTGCACAATGTGGGGAATACTCCGACACTCTGCCCTGTGTGTGTAATGTGCGGAGAACCCCGACACTCTGCATTGTGTGCAATGTGGGGAATACCCCGACACTCTGCCCTGTGTGTAATGTGGGGAATACCCCGACACTCTGCCCTGTGTGTGTACTGTGGGGATTACAGTGACACTCTGCCCTGTGTGTAATGTGGGGAATACCCCGACACTCTGCCCTGTGTGTGTACTGTGGGGATTACAGTGACACTCTGCCCTGTGTGTAATGTGGGGATTACCCCAACACTCTGCCCTGTGTGTGTAATGTGGGGAATACCCCGACCATCTTCCCTGTGTGTGTAAAGTGGGGAATATCCCGACACTCTGCCCTGTGTGTGTAGTGCGGGGATTACCCGGACATTCTGCCCTGTGTGCGTAATGTGGGGTATACCCTTTACACTCTGCCCTGTGTGTAACGTGGGGAATACCCCGACACTCTACCCTGTGTGTAATGTGGGGAATACCCAGACACTCTTCCCTGTGTGTATAAAGTGGGGAATATCTCGACACGCTGCCCTGTGAGTGAAATGTGGGGAATACCCCGACACTCTGCCCTGTGTGTAATGTGGGGAATACCCCGACCCTCTGCCCTGTGTGCAAATTGGGAAATACCCCGACACTCTGCCCTGTGTCTGTAATGTGGGGAATACCCGACACTCTGCCCTGTGTGTGTAATGTGCGGAGAAGCCCGACACTCTGCCCTGTGTGTAATGTGGGGAATAACCCGACACTCTGCAATGTGTGTGTAATGTGGGGAATACCCCGACACTCTGCATTGTGTGTAATGTGGGGAATACCCCGACACTCTGCATTGTGTGTAATGTGGGGAATACCCCGACACTCTGCCCTGTGTGCGTAATGTGGGGATTACAGTGACACTCTGCCCTGTGTGTGTAATGTGGGGAATACCCCAACACTCTGCCCTGTGTGTACAATGTCGGGAATACCCCGACACTCTGCCCTGTGTGTGTAATGTGGGGAAAACCCCGACACTCTGCCCTGTGTGTGTAATGTGGGGAATACCCCGACACTCTGCCCTGTGTGTGTAATATGGGGAATATCCCGACACTCTGCCCTATGTGTGTAATGTGGGGAATACACCGACACTCTGCCCTGTGTGTAATGTGGGGAATACCCCAACACTCTGCCCTGTGTGTACAATGTGGGGAATACCCCGACACTCTGCCCTGTGTGTAATGTGGGGAATACCCCACCACTCTGCCCTGTGTGTTATGTGGGGAATTCCCCGACACTCTGCCCTGTGTGTAATGTGGGGAATACCCCGACACTCTGCCCTGTGTGTGTAATGTGGGGAATAACCCGACACTCTGCCCTGTGTGTAATGTGGGGAATACCCCGACACTCTGCCCTGTGTGTGTAATGTGGGGAATACCCCGACACTCTTCCCTGTGTGTGTAATGTGGGGAAAACCCCGACACTCTGCCCTGTGTGTAATGTGCGGAATACCCCGACACTCTGCCCTGTGTGTAATTTGGGGAATACCCCGACACTCTGCCCTGTGTGTGTAATGTGGGGAATATCCCGACACTCTGCCCTGTGTGTAATGTGGGGAAAACCCCGACACTCTGCCCTGTGTGTAATGTGCGGAATACCCCGACACTCTGCCCTGTGTGTAATTTGGGGAATACCCCGACACTCTGCCCTGTGTGTGTAATGTGGGGAATATCCCGACACTCTGCCCTGTGTGTAATGTGGGGAATACCCCGACACTCTGCCCTGTGTATAATGTGGGGAATACCCCGACGCTGTGCCCTGTGTGTAATGTGGGGAATACCCCGACACTCTGCCCTGTGTGTAATGTGGGGATTACCCCGAGACTCTGCCCTGTGTGTGTAATGTGGGGAATACCCCGACCATCTTCCCTGTGTGTGTAAAGTGGGGAATATCCCGACACGCTGCCCTGTGTGCGTAATGTGGGGTATACCCTGACACTCTGCCCTGTGTGTAACGTGGGGAATACCCCAACACTCTACCCTGTGTGTAATGTGGGGAATACCCAGACACTCTTCCCTGTGTGTATAAAGTGGGGAATATCCCGACACGCTGCCCTGTGAGTGTAATGTGGGGAATACCCCGACACTCTGCCCTGTGTGTAATGTGGGGAATACCCCGACTCTCTGCCCTGTGTGTAAATTGGGAAATACCCCGACACTCTGCCCTGTGTCTGTAATGTGGGGAATACCCGACACTCTGCCCTGTGCACAATGTGGGGAATACTCCGACACTCTGCCCTGTGTGTGTAATGTGGGGAATACCGCGACACTCTGCCCAGTGTGTAATGTGGGGAATACCCCGACACTCTGCCCTGTGTGTGTAATGTGGGTAATACCCCGACACTCTGCCCTGTGTGTACAATGTGGGGAATACCCCGACACTCTGCCCTGTGTGTGTAATGTGGGGAATACCCCGACACTCTGCCCTGTGTGTAATGTGCGGAGAACCCCGACACTCTGCCCTGTGTGTAATGTGGGGAATAACCCGACACTCTGCCCTGTGTGTGTAATGTGGGGAATACCCCGACACTCTGCCCTGTGTGTGTAATGTGGGGATTACAGTGACACTCTGCTCTGTGTGTGTAATGTGGGGAATACCCCGACACTCTGCCCTGTGTGTACAATGTGGGTAATACCCCGACACTCTGCTCTGTGTGTGTAATGTGGGGAAAACCCCGACACTCTGCCCTGTGTGTGTAATGTGGGGAATACCCCGACACTCTGCCCTGTGTGTGTAATATGGGGAATATCCCGACACTCTGCCCTGTGTGTGTAATATGGGGAATATCCCGACACTCTGCCCTGTGTGTAATGTGGGGAATACCCCGACACTCTGTCCTGTGTGTACAATGTGGGGAAAATCCCGACACTCTGCCCTGTGTGTGTAATGTGGGGAAAATCCCGACACTCTGCACTGTGTCTACAATGCGGGGAATACCCCGACACTCTGTCCTGTGTGTACAATGTGGGGAAAATCCCGACACTCTGCCCTGTGTCTACAATGCGGGGAATACCCCGACAATTTGCCCTGTGTGTGTAATGTGGGGAATACCCCAACACTCTGCCCTGTGTGTACAATGTGGGGAATACCCCGACACTCTGCCCCGTGTGTGTAATCTGGGGGATACCCCAACACTCTGCCCTGTGTGTGTAATGTGGGGAATATCCCGACACTCTGCCCTGTGTGTGTAATATGGGGAATATCCCGACACTCTGCCCTGTATGTAATGTGGGGAATACCCCGACACTCTGCCCTGTGTGTACACTGTGGGGAATACTCTGACACTCGGCCCTGTTTGTGTAATGTGGGGAGTACGCCGACACTCTGCCCTGTGTGTGTAATGTGGGGATTACCCCGACACTCTGCCCTGTGTGTGTAATGTGGGGAATACCCCGACACTCTGCCCTGTGTGTGTAATGTGGGGAATACCCCGACACTCTGCCCTGTGTGTGTAATGTGGGGAATACCCCGACACTCTGCCCTGTGTGTGTAATGTGGGGAATACCCCAACACTCTGCCCTTTGTGTTATGTGGGGAATTCCCCGACACTCTGCCCTGTGTGTAATGTGGGGAATACCCCGACACTCTGCCCTGTGTGTGTAATGTGGGGAATAACCCGACACTCTGCCCTGTGTGTAATGTGGGGAATACCCCGACACTCTGCCCTGTGTGTAATGTGGGGAATACCCCGACACTCTGCCCTGTGTATAATGTGGGGAATACCCCGACGCTGTGCCCTGTGTGTAATGTGGGGAATACCCCGACACTCTGCCCTGTGTGTAATGTGGGGATTACCCTGACACTCTTCCCTGTGTGTGTAATGTGGGGAAAACCCCGACACTCTGCCCTGTGTGTAATGTGCGGAATACCCCGACACTCTGCCCTGTGTGTAATTTGGGGAATACCCCGACACTCTGCCCTGTGTGTGTAATGTGGGGAATATCCCGACACTCTGCCCTGTGTGTAATGTGGGGAATACCCCGACACTCTGCCCTGTGTATAATGTGGGGAATACCCCGACGCTGTGCCCTGTGTGTAATGTGGGGAATACCCCGACACTCTGCCCTGTGTGTAATGTGGGGATTACCCCGAGACTCTGCCCTGTGTGTGTAATGTGGGGAATACCCCGACCATCTTCCCTGTGTGTGTAAAGTGGGGAATATCCCGACACGCTGCCCTGTGTGCGTAATGTGGGGTATACCCTGACACTCTGCCCTGTGTGTAACGTGGGGAATACCCCAACACTCTACCCTGTGTGTAATGTGGGGAATACCCAGACACTCTTCCCTGTGTGTATAAAGTGGGGAATATCCCGACACGCTGCCCTGTGAGTGTAATGTGGGGAATACCCCGACACTCTGCCCTGTGTGTAATGTGGGGAATACCCCGACACTCTGCCCTGTGTGTAATGTGGGGAATACCCCGACTCTCTGCCCTGTGTGTAAATTGGGAAATACCCCGACACTCTGCCCTGTGTCTGTAATGTGGGGAATACCCGACACTCTGCCCTGTGCACAATGTGGGGAATACTCCGACACTCTGCCCTGTGTGTGTAATGTGGGGAATACCGCGACACTCTGCCCAGTGTGTAATGTGGGAATACCCCGACACTCTGCCCTGTGTGTGTAATGTGGGTAATACCCCGACACTCTGCCCTGTGTGTACAATGTGGGGAATACCCCGACACTCTGCCCTGTGTGTGTAATGTGGGAATACCCCGACACTCTGCCCTGTGTGTAATGTGCGGAGAACCCGACACTCTGCCCTGTGTGTAATGTGGGGAATAACCCGACACTCTGCCCTGTGTGTGTAATGTGGGGAATACCCCGACACTCTGCCCTGTGTGTGTAATGTGGGGATTACAGTGACACTCTGCTCTGTGTGTGTAATGTGGGGAATACCCCGACACTCTGCCCTGTGTGTACAATGTGGGTAATACCCCGACACTCTGCTCTGTGTGTGTAATGTGGGGAAAACCCCGACACTCTGCCCTGTGTGTGTAATGTGGGGAATACCCCGACACTCTGCCCTGTGTGTGTAATATGGGGAATATCCCGACACTCTGTCCTGTGTGTACAATGTGGGGAAAATCCCGACACTCTGCCCTGTGTGTGTAATGTGGGGAAAATCCCGACACTCTGCACTGTGTCTACAATGCGGGGAATACCCCGACACTCTGTCCTGTGTGTACAATGTGGGGAAAATCCCGACACTCTGCCCTGTGTCTACAATGCGGGGAATACCCGACAATTTGCCCTGTGTGTGTAATGTGGGGAATACCCCAACACTCTGCCCTGTGTCTACAATGTGGGGAATACCCCGACACTCTGCCCCGTGTGTGTAATCTGGGGGATACCCCAACACTCTGCCCTGTGTGTGTAATGTGGGGAATATCCCGACACTCTGCCCTGTGTGTGTAATATGGGAATATCCGACACTCTGCCCTGTATGTAATGTGGGGAATACCCCGACACTCTGCCCTGTGTGTACACTGTGGGGAATACTCTGACACTCGGCCCTGTTTGTGTAATGTGGGAGTACGCCGACACTCTGCCCTGTGTGTGTAATGTGGGGATTACCCCGACACTCTGCCCTGTGTGTGTAATGTGGGGAATACCCCGACACTCTGCCCTGTGTGTGTAATGTGGGGAATACCCCGACACTCTGCCCTGTGTGTGTAATGTGGGGAATACCCCGACACTCTGCCCTGTGTGTGTAATGTGGGGAATACCCCAACACTCTGCCCTTTGTGTTATGTGGGGAATTCCCCGACACTCTGCCCTGTGTGTAATGTGGGGAATACCCCGACACTCTGCCCTGTGTGTGTAATGTGGGGAATAACCCGACACTCTGCCCTGTGTGTAATGTGGGGAATACCCCGACACTCTGCCCTGTGTGTAATGTGGGGAATACCCCGACACTCTGCCCTGTGTATAATGTGGGGAATACCCCGACGCTGTGCCCTGTGTGTAATGTGGGGAATACCCCGACACTCTGCCCTGTGTGTAATGTGGGGATTACCCCGACACTCTTCCCTGTGTGTGTAATGTGGGGAAAACCCGACACTCTGCCCTGTGTGTAATGTGCGGAATACCCCGACACTCTGCCCTGTGTGTAATTTGGGGAATACCCCGACACTCTGCCCTGTGTGTGTAATGTGGGGAATATCCCGACACTCTGCCCTGTGTGTAATGTGGGGAATACCCCGACACTCTGCCCTGTGTATAATGTGGGGAATACCCCGACGCTGTGCCCTGTGTGTAATGTGGGGAATACCCCGACACTCTGCCCTGTGTGTAATGTGGGGATTACCCCGAGACTCTGCCCTGTGTGTGTAATGTGGGGAATACCCGACCATCTTCCCTGTGTGTGTAAAGTGGGGAATATCCCGACACGCTGCCCTGTGTGCGTAATGTGGGGTATACCCTGACACTCTGCCCTGTGTGTAACGTGGGGAATACCCCAACACTCTACCCTGTGTGTAATGTGGGGAATACCCAGACACTCTTCCCTGTGTGTATAAAGTGGGGAATATCCCGACACGCTGCCCTGTGAGTGTAATGTGGGAATACCCCGACACTCTGCCCTGTGTGTAATGTGGGGAATACCCCGACTCTCTGCCCTGTGTGTAAATTGGGAAATACCCCGACACTCTGCCCTGTGTCTGTAATGTGGGGAATACCCGACACTCTGCCCTGTGCACAATGTGGGGAATACTCCGACACTCTGCCCTGTGTGTGTAATGTGGGGAATACCGCGACACTCTGCCCAGTGTGTAATGTGGGGAATGGGAATACCCCGACACTCTGCCCTGTGTGTGTAATGTGGGTAACACCCCGACACTCTGCCCTGTGTGTACAATGTGGGGAATACCCCGACACTCTGCCCTGTGTGTGTAATGTGGGGAATACCCCGACACTCTGCCCTGTGTGTAATGTGCGGAGAACCCCGACACTCTGCCCTGTGTGTAATGTGGGGAATAACCCGACACTCTGCCCTGTGTGTGTAATGTGGGGAATACCCGACACTCTGCCCTGTGTGTGTAATGTGGGGATTACAGTGACACTCTGCTCTGTGTGTGTAATGTGGGAATACCCCGACACTCTGCCCTGTGTGTACAATGTGGGTAATACCCCGACACTCTGCTCTGTGTGTGTAATGTGGGGAAAACCCCGACACTCTGCCCTGTGTGTGTAATGTGGGAATACCCCGACACTCTGCCCTGTGTGTGTAATATGGGGAATATCCCGACACTCTGCCCTGTGTGTGTAATATGGGGAATATCCCGACACTCTGCCCTGTGTGTCAATGTGGGGAATACCCGACACTCTGTCCTGTGTGTACAATGTGGGGAAAAATCCGACACTCTGCCTGTGTGTGTAATGTGGGGAAATCCCGACACTCTGCACTGTGTCTACAATGCGGGGAATACCCCGACACTCTGTCCTGTGTGTACAATGTGGGGAAAATCCTGACACTCTGCCCTGTGTCTACAATGCGGGGAATACCCCGACAATTTGCCCTGTGTGTGTAATGTGGAGAATACCCCAACACTCTGCCCTGTGTGTACAATGTGGGAATACCCCGACACTCTGCCCGTGTGTGTAATCTGGGGGATACCCCAACACTCTGCCCTGTGTGTGTAATGTGGGGAATATCCCGACACTCTGCCCTGTGTGTGTAATATGGGGAATATCCCGACACTCTGCCTGTATGTAATGTGGGAATACCCGACACTCTGCCCTGTGTTACACTGTGGGGAATACTCTGACACTCGGCCCTGTTTGTGTAATGTGGGGAGTACGCCGACATTCTGCCCTGGTGTGTAATGTGGGGATTACCCCGACACTCTGCCCTGTGTGTGTAATGTGGGGAATACCCCGACACTCTGCCCTGTGTGTGTAATGTGGGAATACCCCGACACTCTGCCCTGTGTGTGTAATGTGGGAATACCCCGACACTCTGCCCTGTGTGTGTAATGTGGGGAATACCCCAACACTCTGCCCTTTGTGTTATGTGGGGAATTCCCCGACACTCTGCCCTCTGTTAATGTGGGGAATACCCCGACACTCTGCCCTGTGTGTGTAATGTGGGGAATAACCCGACACTCTGCCCTGTGTGTAATGTGGGGAATACCCGACACTCTGTCCTGTGTGTACAATGTGGGGAAAATCCCGACACTCTGCCCTGTGTGTGTAATGTGGGGAAAATCCCGACACTCTGCACTGTGTCTACAATGCGGGGAATACCCCGACACTCTGTCCTCTGTGTACAATGTGGGGAAAATCCCGACACTCTGCCCTGTGTCTACAATGCGGGGAATACCCCGACAATTTGCCCTGTGTGTGTAATGTGGGGAATACCCCAACACTCTGCCCTGTGTGTACAATGTGGGAATACCCCGACACTCTGCCCCGTGTGTGTAATCTGGGGGATACCCCAACACTCTGCCCTGTGTGTGTAATGTGGGGAATATCCCGACACTCTGCCCTGTGTGTGTAATATGGGGAATATCCCGACACTCTGCCCTGTATGTAATGTGGGGAATACCCCGACACTCTGCCCTGTGTGTACACTGTGGGGAATACTCTGACGCTCGGCCCTGTTTGTGTAATGTGGGGAGTACGCCGACACTCTGCCCTGTGTGTGTAATGTGGGGATTACCCCGACACTCTGCCCTGTGTGTGTAATGTGGGGAATACCCCGACACTCTGCCCTGTGTGTGTAATGTGGGGAATACCCCGACACTCTGCCCTGTGTGTGTAATGTGGGGAATACCCCGACACTCTGCCCTGTGTGTGTAATGTGGGGAATACCCCAACACTCTGCCCTGTGTGTTATGTGGGGAATTCCCCGACACTCTGCCCTGTGTGTAATGTGGGGAATACCCCGACACTCTGCCCTGTGTGTGTAATGTGGGGAATAACCCGACACTCTGCCCTGTGTGTAATGTGGGGAATACCCCAACACTCTTCCCTGTGTGTAATTTGAGGAATACCCCGACACTCTGCCCTGTGTGTGTAATGTGGGGAATAGCCCGACACTCTGCCCTGTGTGTGTAATGTGGGGAATACCCAGACACTCTTCCCTGTGTGTATAAAGTGGGGAATATCCCGACACGCTGCCCTGTGAGTGTAATGTGGGGAATACCCCGACACTCTGCCCTGTGTGTAATGTGGGGAATACCCCGACTCTCTGCCCTGTGTGTAAATTGGGAAATACCCCGACACTCTGCCCTGTGTCTGTAATGTGGGGAATACCCGACACTCTGCCCTGTGCACAATGTGGGGAATACTCCGACACTCTGCCCTGTGTGTGTAATGTGGGGAATACCGCGACACTCTGCCCAGTGTGTAATGTGGGGAATACCCCGACACTCTGCCCTGTGTGTGTAATGTGGGTAATACCCCGACACTCTGCCCTGTGTGTACAATGTGGGGAATACCCCGACACTCTGCCCTGTGTGTGTAATGTGGGGAATACCCCGACACTCTGCCCTGTGTGTAATGTGCGGAGAACCCCGACACTCTGCCCTGTGTGTAATGTGGGGAATAACCCGACACTCTGCCCTGTGTGTGTAATGTGGGGAATACCCCGACACTCTGCCCTGTGTGTGTAATGTGGGGATTACAGTGACACTCTGCTCTGTGTGTGTAATGTGGGGAATACCCCGACACTCTGCCCTGTGTGTACAATGTGGGTAATACCCCGACACTCTGCTCTGTGTGTGTAATGTGGGGAAAACCCCGACACTCTGCCCTGTGTGTGTAATGTGGGGAAAACCCCGACACTCTGCCCTGTGTGTGTAATATGGGGAATATCCCGACACTCTGCCCTGTGTGTGTAATATGGGGAATATCCCGACACTCTGCCCTGTGTGTAATGTGGGGAATACCCCGACACTCTGTCCTGTGTGTACAATGTGGGGAAAATCCCGACACTCTGCCCTGTGTGTGTAATGTGGGGAAAATCCCGACACTCTGCACTGTGTCTACAATGCGGGGAATACCCCGACACTCTGTCCTGTGTGTACAATGTGGGGAAAATCCCGACACTCTGCCCTGTGTCTACAATGCGGGGAATACCCCGACAATTTGCCCTGTGTGTGTAATGTGGGGAATACCCCAACACTCTGCCCTGTGTGTACAATGTGGGGAATACCCCGACACTCTGCCCCGTGTGTGTAATCTGGGGGATACCCCAACACTCTGCCCTGTGTGTGTAATGTGGGGAATATCCCGACACTCTGCCCTGTGTGTGTAATATGGGGAATATCCCGACACTCTGCCCTGTATGTAATGTGGGGAATACCCCGACACTCTGCCCTGTGTGTACACTGTGGGGAATACTCTGACGCTCGGCCCTGTTTGTGTAATGTGGGGAGTACGCCGACACTCTGCCCTGTGTGTGTAATGTGGGGATTACCCCGACACTCTGCCCTGTGTGTGTAATGTGGGGAATACCCCGACACTCTGCCCTGTGTGTGTAATGTGGGGAATACCCCGACACTCTGCCCTGTGTGTGTAATGTGGGGAATACCCCGACACTCTGCCCTGTGTGTGTAATGTGGGGAATACCCCAACACTCTGCCCTGTGTGTTATGTGGGGAATTCCCCGACACTCTGCCCTGTGTGTAATGTGGGGAATACCCCGACACTCTGCCCTGTGTGTGTAATGTGGGGAATAACCCGACACTCTGCCCTGTGTGTAATGTGGGGAATACCCCAACACTCTTCCCTGTGTGTAATTTGAGGAATACCCCGACACTCTGCCCTGTGTGTGTAATGTGGGGAATAGCCCGACACTCTGCCCTGTGTGTGTAATGTGGGGAATACCCAGACACTCTTCCCTGTGTGTATAAAGTGGGGAATATCCCGACACGCTGCCCTGTGAGTGTAATGTGGGGAATACCCCGACACTCTGCCCTGTGTGTAATGTGGGGAATACCCCGACTCTCTGCCCTGTGTGTAAATTGGGAAATACCCCGACACTCTGCCCTGTGTCTGTAATGTGGGGAATACCCGACACTCTGCCCTGTGCACAATGTGGGGAATACTCCGACACTCTGCCCTGTGTGTGTAATGTGGGGAATACCGCGACACTCTGCCCAGTGTGTAATGTGGGGAATACCCCGACACTCTGCCCTGTGTGTGTAATGTGGGTAATACCCCGACACTCTGCCCTGTGTGTACAATGTGGGGAATACCCCGACACTCTGCCCTGTGTGTGTAATGTGGGGAATACCCCGACACTCTGCCCTGTGTGTAATGTGCGGAGAACCCCGACACTCTGCCCTGTGTGTAATGTGGGGAATAACCCGACACTCTGCCCTGTGTGTGTAATGTGGGGAATACCCCGACACTCTGCCCTGTGTGTGTAATGTGGGGATTACAGTGACACTCTGCTCTGTGTGTGTAATGTGGGGAATACCCCGACACTCTGCCCTGTGTGTACAATGTGGGTAATACCCCGACACTCTGCTCTGTGTGTGTAATGTGGGGAAAACCCCGACACTCTGCCCTGTGTGTGTAATGTGGGGAAAACCCCGACACTCTGCCCTGTGTGTGTAATATGGGGAATATCCCGACACTCTGCCCTGTGTGTAATGTGGGGAATACCCCGACACTCTGTCCTGTGTGTACAATGTGGGGAAAATCCCGACACTCTGCCCTGTGTGTGTAATGTGGGGAAAATCCCGACACTCTGCACTGTGTCTACAATGCGGGGAATACCCCGACACTCTGTCCTGTGTGTACAATGTGGGGAAAATCCCGACACTCTGCCCTGTGTCTACAATGCGGGGAATACCCCGACAATTTGCCCTGTGTGTGTAATGTGGGGAATACCCCAACACTCTGCCCTGTGTGTACAATGTGGGGAATACCCCGACACTCTGCCCCGTGTGTGTAATCTGGGGGATACCCCAACACTCTGCCCTGTGTGTGTAATGTGGGGAATATCCCGACACTCTGCCCTGTGTGTGTAATATGGGGAATATCCCGACACTCTGCCCTGTATGTAATGTGGGGAATACCCCGACACTCTGCCCTGTGTGTACACTGTGGGGAATACTCTGACACTCGGCCCTGTTTGTGTAATGTGGGGAGTACGCCGACACTCTGCCCTGTGTGTGTAATGTGGGGATTACCCCGACACTCTGCCCTGTGTGTGTAATGTGGGGAATACCCCGACACTCTGCCCTGTGTGTGTAATGTGGGGAATACCCCGACACTCTGCCCTGTGTGTGTAATGTGGGGAATACCCCAACACTCTGCCCTGTGTGTGTAATGTGGGGAATACCCCAACACTCTGCCCTGTGTGTTATGTGGGGAATTCCCCGACACTCTGCCCTGTGTGTAATGTGGGGAATACCCCGACACTCTGCCCTGTGTGTGTAATGTGGGGAATAACCCGACACTCTGCCCTGTGTGTAATGTGGGGAATACCCCGACACTCTGTCCTGTGTGTACAATGTGGGGAAAATCCCGACACTCTGCCCTGTGTGTGTAATGTGGGGAAAATCCCGACACTCTGCACTGTGTCTACAATGCGGGGAATACCCCGACACTCTGTCCTGTGTGTACAATGTGGGGAAAATCCCGACACTCTGCCCTGTGTGTAATGTGGGGAATACCCCGACACTCTGCCCTGTGTGTGTAATGTGGGGAATACCCCGACACTCTGCCCTGTGTGTAATGTGGGAATACCCCGACACTCTGCCCTGTGTGTGCACTGTGGAGAATACGCCGACACTCTGTCCTGTGTGTACAATGTGGGGAAAATCCCGACACTCTGCCCTGTGTGTGTAATGTGGGGAAAATCCCGACACTCTGCACTGTGTCTACAATGCGGGGAATACCCCGACACTCTGTCCTGTGTGTACAATGTGGGGAAAATCCCGACACTCTGCCCTGTGTCTACAATGCGGGGAATACCCCGACAATTTGCCCTGTGTGTGTAATGTGGGGAATACCCCAACACTCTGCCCTGTGTGTACAATGTGGGGAATACCCCGACACTCTGCCCCGTGTGTGTAATCTGGGGGATACCCCAACACTCTGCCCTGTGTGTGTAATGTGGGGAATATCCCGACACTCTGCCCTGTGTGTGTAATATGGGGAATATCCCGACACTCTGCCCTGTATGTAATGTGGGGAATACCCCGACACTCTGCCCTGTGTGTACACTGTGGGGAATACTCTGACGCTCGGCCCTGTTTGTGTAATGTGGGGAGTACGCCGACACTCTGCCCTGTGTGTGTAATGTGGGGATTACCCCGACACTCTGCCCTGTGTGTGTAATGTGGGGAATACCCCGACACTCTGCCCTGTGTGTGTAATGTGGGGAATACCCCGACACTCTGCCCTGTGTGTGTAATGTGGGGAATACCCCGACACTCTGCCCTGTGTGTGTAATGTGGGGAATACCCCAACACTCTGCCCTGTGTGTTATGTGGGGAATTCCCCGACACTCTGCCCTGTGTGTAATGTGGGGAATACCCCGACACTCTGCCCTGTGTGTGTAATGTGGGGAATAACCCGACACTCTGCCCTGTGTGTAATGTGGGGAATACCCCAACACTCTTCCCTGTGTGTAATTTGAGGAATACCCCGACACTCTGCCCTGTGTGTGTAATGTGGGGAATAGCCCGACACTCTGCCCTGTGTGTGTAATGTGGGGAATACCCAGACACTCTTCCCTGTGTGTATAAAGTGGGGAATATCCCGACACGCTGCCCTGTGAGTGTAATGTGGGGAATACCCCGACACTCTGCCCTGTGTGTAATGTGGGGAATACCCCGACTCTCTGCCCTGTGTGTAAATTGGGAAATACCCCGACACTCTGCCCTGTGTCTGTAATGTGGGGAATACCCGACACTCTGCCCTGTGCACAATGTGGGGAATACTCCGACACTCTGCCCTGTGTGTGTAATGTGGGGAATACCGCGACACTCTGCCCAGTGTGTAATGTGGGGAATACCCCGACACTCTGCCCTGTGTGTGTAATGTGGGTAATACCCCGACACTCTGCCCTGTGTGTACAATGTGGGGAATACCCCGACACTCTGCCCTGTGTGTGTAATGTGGGGAATACCCCGACACTCTGCCCTGTGTGTAATGTGCGGAGAACCCCGACACTCTGCCCTGTGTGTAATGTGGGGAATAACCCGACACTCTGCCCTGTGTGTGTAATGTGGGGAATACCCCGACACTCTGCCCTGTGTGTGTAATGTGGGGATTACAGTGACACTCTGCTCTGTGTGTGTAATGTGGGGAATACCCCGACACTCTGCCCTGTGTGTACAATGTGGGTAATACCCCGACACTCTGCTCTGTGTGTGTAATGTGGGGAAAACCCCGACACTCTGCCCTGTGTGTGTAATGTGGGGAAAACCCCGACACTCTGCCCTGTGTGTGTAATATGGGGAATATCCCGACACTCTGCCCTGTGTGTGTAATATGGGGAATATCCCGACACTCTGCCCTGTGTGTAATGTGGGGAATACCCCGACACTCTGTCCTGTGTGTACAATGTGGGGAAAATCCCGACACTCTGCCCTGTGTGTGTAATGTGGGGAAAATCCCGACACTCTGCACTGTGTCTACAATGCGGGGAATACCCCGACACTCTGTCCTGTGTGTACAATGTGGGGAAAATCCCGACACTCTGCCCTGTGTCTACAATGCGGGGAATACCCCGACAATTTGCCCTGTGTGTGTAATGTGGGGAATACCCCAACACTCTGCCCTGTGTGTACAATGTGGGGAATACCCCGACACTCTGCCCCGTGTGTGTAATCTGGGGGATACCCCAACACTCTGCCCTGTGTGTGTAATGTGGGGAATATCCCGACACTCTGCCCTGTGTGTGTAATATGGGGAATATCCCGACACTCTGCCCTGTATGTAATGTGGGGAATACCCCGACACTCTGCCCTGTGTGTACACTGTGGGGAATACTCTGACGCTCGGCCCTGTTTGTGTAATGTGGGGAGTACGCCGACACTCTGCCCTGTGTGTGTAATGTGGGGATTACCCCGACACTCTGCCCTGTGTGTGTAATGTGGGGAATACCCCGACACTCTGCCCTGTGTGTGTAATGTGGGGAATACCCCGACACTCTGCCCTGTGTGTGTAATGTGGGGAATACCCCGACACTCTGCCCTGTGTGTGTAATGTGGGGAATACCCCAACACTCTGCCCTGTGTGTTATGTGGGGAATTCCCCGACACTCTGCCCTGTGTGTAATGTGGGGAATACCCCGACACTCTGCCCTGTGTGTGTAATGTGGGGAATAACCCGACACTCTGCCCTGTGTGTAATGTGGGGAATACCCCAACACTCTTCCCTGTGTGTAATTTGAGGAATACCCCGACACTCTGCCCTGTGTGTGTAATGTGGGGAATAGCCCGACACTCTGCCCTGTGTGTGTAATGTGGGGAATACCCAGACACTCTTCCCTGTGTGTATAAAGTGGGGAATATCCCGACACGCTGCCCTGTGAGTGTAATGTGGGGAATACCCCGACACTCTGCCCTGTGTGTAATGTGGGGAATACCCCGACTCTCTGCCCTGTGTGTAAATTGGGAAATACCCCGACACTCTGCCCTGTGTCTGTAATGTGGGGAATACCCGACACTCTGCCCTGTGCACAATGTGGGGAATACTCCGACACTCTGCCCTGTGTGTGTAATGTGGGGAATACCGCGACACTCTGCCCAGTGTGTAATGTGGGGAATACCCCGACACTCTGCCCTGTGTGTGTAATGTGGGTAATACCCCGACACTCTGCCCTGTGTGTACAATGTGGGGAATACCCCGACACTCTGCCCTGTGTGTGTAATGTGGGGAATACCCCGACACTCTGCCCTGTGTGTAATGTGCGGAGAACCCCGACACTCTGCCCTGTGTGTAATGTGGGGAATAACCCGACACTCTGCCCTGTGTGTGTAATGTGGGGAATACCCCGACACTCTGCCCTGTGTGTGTAATGTGGGGATTACAGTGACACTCTGCTCTGTGTGTGTAATGTGGGGAATACCCCGACACTCTGCCCTGTGTGTACAATGTGGGTAATACCCCGACACTCTGCTCTGTGTGTGTAATGTGGGGAAAACCCCGACACTCTGCCCTGTGTGTGTAATGTGGGGAAAACCCCGACACTCTGCCCTGTGTGTGTAATATGGGGAATATCCCGACACTCTGCCCTGTGTGTGTAATATGGGGAATATCCCGACACTCTGCCCTGTGTGTAATGTGGGGAATACCCCGACACTCTGTCCTGTGTGTACAATGTGGGGAAAATCCCGACACTCTGCCCTGTGTGTGTAATGTGGGGAAAATCCCGACACTCTGCACTGTGTCTACAATGCGGGGAATACCCCGACACTCTGTCCTGTGTGTACAATGTGGGGAAAATCCCGACACTCTGCCCTGTGTCTACAATGCGGGGAATACCCCGACAATTTGCCCTGTGTGTGTAATGTGGGGAATACCCCAACACTCTGCCCTGTGTGTACAATGTGGGGAATACCCCGACACTCTGCCCCGTGTGTGTAATCTGGGGGATACCCCAACACTCTGCCCTGTGTGTGTAATGTGGGGAATATCCCGACACTCTGCCCTGTGTGTGTAATATGGGGAATATCCCGACACTCTGCCCTGTATGTAATGTGGGGAATACCCCGACACTCTGCCCTGTGTGTACACTGTGGGGAATACTCTGACACTCGGCCCTGTTTGTGTAATGTGGGGAGTACGCCGACACTCTGCCCTGTGTGTGTAATGTGGGGATTACCCCGACACTCTGCCCTGTGTGTGTAATGTGGGGAATACCCCGACACTCTGCCCTGTGTGTGTAATGTGGGGAATACCCCGACACTCTGCCCTGTGTGTGTAATGTGGGGAATACCCCGACACTCTGCCCTGTGTGTGTAATGTGGGGAATACCCCAACACTCTGCCCTGTGTGTTATGTGGGGAATTCCCCGACACTCTGCCCTGTGTGTAATGTGGGGAATACCCCGACACTCTGCCCTGTGTGTGTAATGTGGGGAATAACCCGACACTCTGCCCTGTGTGTAATGTGGGGAATACCCCGACACTCTGTCCTGTGTGTACAATGTGGGGAAAATCCCGACACTCTGCCCTGTGTGTGTAATGTGGGGAAAATCCCGACACTCTGCACTGTGTCTACAATGCGGGGAATACCCCGACACTCTGTCCTGTGTGTACAATGTGGGGAAAATCCCGACACTCTGCCCTGTGTCTACAATGCGGGGAATACCCCGACAATTTGCCCTGTGTGTGTAATGTGGGGAATACCCCAACACTCTGCCCTGTGTGTACAATGTGGGGAATACCCCGACACTCTGCCCCGTGTGTGTAATCTGGGGGATACCCCAACACTCTGCCCTGTGTGTGTAATGTGGGGAATATCCCGACACTCTGCCCTGTGTGTGTAATATGGGGAATATCCCGACACTCTGCCCTGTATGTAATGTGGGGAATACCCCGACACTCTGCCCTGTGTGTACACTGTGGGGAATACTCTGACACTCGGCCCTGTTTGTGTAATGTGGGGAGTACGCCGACACTCTGCCCTGTGTGTGTAATGTGGGGATTACCCCGACACTCTGCCCTGTGTGTGTAATGTGGGGAATACCCCGACACTCTGCCCTGTGTGTGTAATGTGGGGAATACCCCGACACTCTGCCCTGTGTGTGTAATGTGGGGAATACCCCGACACTCTGCCCTGTGTGTGTAATGTGGGGAATACCCCAACACTCTGCCCTTTGTGTTATGTGGGGAATTCCCCGACACTCTGCCCTGTGTGTAATGTGGGGAATACCCCGACACTCTGCCCTGTGTGTGTAATGTGGGGAATAACCCGACACTCTGCCCTGTGTGTAATGTGGGGAATACCCCGACACTCTGCCCTGTGTGTAATGTGGGGAATACCCCGACACTCTGCCCTGTGTATAATGTGGGGAATACCCCGACGCTGTGCCCTGTGTGTAATGTGGGGAATACCCCGACACTCTGCCCTGTGTGTAATGTGGGGATTACCCCGACACTCTGCCCTGTGTGTTATGTGGGGAATTCCCCGACACTCTGCCCTGTGTGTAATGTGGGGAATACCCCGACACTCTGCCCTGTGTGTGTAATGTGGGGAATAACCCGACACTCTGCCCTGTGTGTAATGTGGGGAATACCCCAACACTCTTCCCTGTGTGTAATTTGAGGAATACCCCGACACTCTGCCCTGTGTGTGTAATGTGGGGAATAGCCCGACACTCTGCCCTGTGTGTGTAATGTGGGGAATACCCAGACGCTCTTCCCTGTGTGTATAAAGTGGGGAATATCCCGACACGCTGCCCTGTGAGTGTAATGTGGGGAATACCCCGACACTCTGCCCTGTGTGTAATGTGGGGAATACCCCGACTCTCTGCCCTGTGTGTAAATTGGGAAATACCCCGACACTCTGCCCTGTGTCTGTAATGTGGGGAATACCCGACACTCTGCCCTGTGCACAATGTGGGGAATACTCCGACACTCTGCCCTGTGTGTGTAATGTGGGGAATACCGCGACACTCTGCCCAGTGTGTAATGTGGGGAATACCCCGACACTCTGCCCTGTGTGTGTAATGTGGGTAATACCCCGACACTCTGCCCTGTGTGTACAATGTGGGGAATACCCCGACACTCTGCCCTGTGTGTGTAATGTGGGGAATACCCCGACACTCTGCCCTGTGTGTAATGTGCGGAGAACCCCGACACTCTGCCCTGTGTGTAATGTGGGGAATAACCCGACACTCTGCCCTGTGTGTGTAATGTGGGGAATACCCCGACACTCTGCCCTGTGTGTGTAATGTGGGGATTACAGTGACACTCTGCTCTGTGTGTGTAATGTGGGGAATACCCCGACACTCTGCCCTGTGTGTACAATGTGGGTAATACCCCGACACTCTGCTCTGTGTGTGTAATGTGGGGAAAACCCCGACACTCTGCCCTGTGTGTGTAATGTGGGGAATACCCCGACACTCTGCCCTGTGTGTGTAATATGGGGAATATCCCGACACTCTGCCCTGTGTGTGTAATATGGGGAATATCCCGACACTCTGCCCTGTGTGTAATGTGGGGAATACCCCGACACTCTGTCCTGTGTGTACAATGTGGGGAAAATCCCGACACTCTGCCCTGTGTGTGTAATGTGGGGAAAATCCCGACACTCTGCACTGTGTCTACAATGCGGGGAATACCCCGACACTCTGTCCTGTGTGTACAATGTGGGGAAAATCCCGACACTCTGCCCTGTGTCTACAATGCGGGGAATACCCCGACAATTTGCCCTGTGTGTGTAATGTGGGGAATACCCCAACACTCTGCCCTGTGTGTACAATGTGGGGAATACCCCGACACTCTGCCCCGTGTGTGTAATCTGGGGGATACCCCAACACTCTGCCCTGTGTGTGTAATGTGGGGAATATCCCGACACTCTGCCCTGTGTGTGTAATATGGGGAATATCCCGACACTCTGCCCTGTATGTAATGTGGGGAATACCCCGACACTCTGCCCTGTGTGTACACTGTGGGGAATACTCTGACACTCGGCCCTGTTTGTGTAATGTGGGGAGTACGCCGACACTCTGCCCTGTGTGTGTAATGTGGGGATTACCCCGACGCTCTGCCCTGTGTGTGTAATGTGGGGAATACCCCGACACTCTGCCCTGTGTGTGTAATGTGGGGAATACCCCGACACTCTGCCCTGTGTGTGTAATGTGGGGAATACCCCGACACTCTGCCCTGTGTGTGTAATGTGGGGAATACCCCAACACTCTGCCCTGTGTGTTATGTGGGGAATTCCCCGACACTCTGCCCTGTGTGTAATGTGGGGAATACCCCGACACTCTGCCCTGTGTGTGTAATGTGGGGAATAACCCGACACTCTGCCCTGTGTGTAATGTGGGGAATACCCCGACACTCTGTCCTGTGTGTACAATGTGGGGAAAATCCCGACACTCTGCCCTGTGTGTGTAATGTGGGGAAAATCCCGACACTCTGCACTGTGTCTACAATGCGGGGAATACCCCGACACTCTGTCCTGTGTGTACAATGTGGGGAAAATCCCGACACTCTGCCCTGTGTCTACAATGCGGGGAATACCCCGACAATTTGCCCTGTGTGTGTAATGTGGGGAATACCCCAACACTCTGCCCTGTGTGTACAATGTGGGGAATACCCCGACACTCTGCCCCGTGTGTGTAATCTGGGGGATACCCCAACACTCTGCCCTGTGTGTGTAATGTGGGGAATATCCCGACACTCTGCCCTGTGTGTGTAATATGGGGAATATCCCGACACTCTGCCCTGTATGTAATGTGGGGAATACCCCGACACTCTGCCCTGTGTGTACACTGTGGGGAATACTCTGACACTCGGCCCTGTTTGTGTAATGTGGGGAGTACGCCGACACTCTGCCCTGTGTGTGTAATGTGGGGATTACCCCGACACTCTGCCCTGTGTGTGTAATGTGGGGAATACCCCGACACTCTGCCCTGTGTGTGTAATGTGGGGAATACCCCGACACTCTGCCCTGTGTGTGTAATGTGGGGAATACCCCGACACTCTGCCCTGTGTGTGTAATGTGGGGAATACCCCAACACTCTGCCCTGTGTGTTATGTGGGGAATTCCCCGACACTCTGCCCTGTGTGTAATGTGGGGAATACCCCGACACTCTGCCCTGTGTGTGTAATGTGGGGAATAACCCGACACTCTGCCCTGTGTGTAATGTGGGGAATACCCCAACACTCTTCCCTGTGTGTAATTTGAGGAATACCCCGACACTCTGCCCTGTGTGTGTAATGTGGGGAATAGCCCGACACTCTGCCCTGTGTGTGTAATGTGGGGAATATCCCGACACTCTGCCCTGTGTGTAATGTGGGGAATACCCCGACACTCTGCCCTGTGTATAATGTGGGGAATACCCCGACACTCTGCCCTGTGTGTAATGTGGGGAATACCCCGACACTCTGCCGTGTGTGTAATGTGGGGATTACCTCGACACTCTGCCCTGTGTGTGTAATGTGGGGAATACCCCGACCATCTTCCCTGTGTGTGTAAAGTGGGGAATATCCCGACACTCTGCCCTGTGTGTGTAGTGTGGGGAATACCTGGACATTCTGCCCTGTGTGCGTAATGTGGGGTATACCCTGACACTCTGCCCTGTGTGTAACGTGGGGAATACCCCGACACTCTACCCTGTGTGTAATGTGGGGAATACCCGGACACTCTTCCCTGTGTGTATAAAGTGGGGAATATCTCGACAGGCTGCCCTGTGAGTGTAATGTGGGGAATACCCCGACACTCTGCCCTGTGTGTAATGTGGGGAATACCCCGACCCTCTGCCCTGTGTGTAAATTGGGAAATACCCCGACACTCTGCCCTGTGTCTGTAATGTGAGGAATACCCGACACTCTGCCCTGTGCACAATGTGGGGAATACTCCGACACTCTGCCCTGTGTGTGTAATGTGCGGAGAACCCCGACACTCTGCCCTGTGTGTAATGTGGGGAATAACCCGACACTCTGCCCTGTGTGTGTAATGTGGGGAATACCCCGACACACTGCCCTGTGTGTGTAATGTGGGGAATACCCCGACACTCTGCATTGTGTGTAATGTGGGGAATACCCCGACACTCTGCCCTGTGTGTAATGTGGGGAATACCCCGACACTCTGCCCTGTGTGTGTAATGTGGGGATTACAGTGACACTCTGCCCTGTGTGTAATGTGGGGAATACCCCGACACGCTGCCCTGTGTGTGTAATGTGGGGAATACCCTGACACTCTGCCCTGTGTGTGTAATGTGGGGAATACCCCAACACAATGCCCTGTGAGTAATGTGGGGATTACCCTGACACTCTGCCCTGTGTGTGTAATGTGGGGAATACCCCGACCATCTTCCCTGTGTGTGTAAAGTGGGGAATATCCCGACACTCTGCCCTGTGTGTGTAATGTGGGGAATACCCGGACACTCTGCCCTGTGTGCGTAATGTGGGGTATACCCGGACACTCTTCCCTGTGTGTATAAAGTGGGGAATATCCCGACACGCTGCCCTGTGAGTGTAATGTGGGGAATACCCCGACACTCTGCCCTGTGTGTAATGTGGGGAATACCCCGACTCTCTGCCCTGTGTGTAAATTGGGAAATACCCCGACACTCTGCCCTGTGTCTTTAATGTGGGGAATACCCGACACTCTGCCCTGTGCACAATGTGGGGAATACTCCGACACTCTGCCCTGTGTGTGTAATGTGCGGAGAACCCCGACACTCTGCATTGTGTGCAATGTGGGGAATACCCCGACACTCTGCCCTGTGTGTAATGTGGGGAATACCCCGACACTCTGCCCTGTGTGTGTACTGTGGGGATTACAGTGACACTCTGCCCTGTGTGTAATGTGGGGAATACCCCGACACTCTGCCCTGTGTGTAATGTGGGGATTACCCCAACACTCTGCCCTGTGTGTGTAATGTGGGGAATACCCCGACCATCTTCCCTGTGTGTGTAAAGTGGGGAATATCCCGACACTCTGCCCTGTGTGTGTAGTGTGGGGATTACCCGGACATTCTGCCCTGTGTGCGTAATGTGGGGTATACCCTTTACACTCTGCCCTGTGTGTAACGTGGGGAATACCCCGACACTCTACCTTGTGTGTAATGTGGGGAATACCCGGACACTCTTCCCTGTGTGTATAAAGTGGGGAATATCTCGACACGCTGCCCTGTGAGTGAAATGTGGGGAATACCCCGACACTCTGCCCTGTGTGTAATGTGGGGAATACCCCGACCCTCTGCCCTGTGTGCAAATTGGGAAATACCCCGACACTCTGCCCTGTGTCTGTAATGTGGGGAATACCCGACACTCTGCCCTGTGCACAATGTGGGGAATACTCCGACACTCTGCCCTGTGTGTGTAATGTGCGGAGAAGCCCGACACTCTGCCCTGTGTGTAATGTGGGGAATAACCCGACACTCTGCAATGTGTGTGTAATGTGGGGAATACCCCGACACTCTGCATTGTGTGTAATGTGGGGAATACCCCGACACTCTGCATTGTGTGTAATGTGGGGAATACCCCGACACTCTGCCCTGTGTGCGTAATGTGGGGATTACAGTGACACTCTGCCCTGTGTGTGTAATATGTGGGGAATACCCCAACACTCTGCCCTGTGTGTAATGTGGGGAAAACCCCGACACTCTGCCCTGTGTCTGTAATGTGGGGAATACCCGACACTCTGCCCTGTGCACAATGTGGGGAATACTCCGACACTCTGCCCTGTGTGTGTAATGTGCGGAGAAGCCCGACACTCTGCCCTGTGTGTAATGTGGGGATTACAGTGACACTCTGCCCTGTGTGTGTAATGTCGGGAATACCCCGACACTCTGCCCTGTGTGTGTAATGTGGGGAAAACCCCGACACTCTGCCCTGTGTCTGTAATGTGGGGAATACCCGACACTCTGCCCTGTGCACAATGTGGGGAATACTCCGACACTCTGCCCTGTGTGTGTAATGTGCGGAGAAGCCTGACACTCTGCCCTGTGTGTAATGTGGGGAATAACCCGACACTCTGCAATGTGTGTGTAATGTGGGGAATACCCCGACACTCTGCATTGTGTGTAATGTGGGGAATACCCCGACACTCTGCATTGTGTGTAATATGGGGAATACCCCGACACTCTGCCCTGTGTGCGTAATGTGGGGATTACAGTGACACTCTGCCCTGTGTGTGTAATGTGGGGAATACCCCAACACTCTGCCCTGTGTGTACAATGTCGGGAATACCCCGACACTCTGCCCTGTGTGTGTAATGTGGGGAAAACCCCGACACTCTGCCCTGTGTGTGTAATGTGGGGAATACCCCGACACTCTGCCCTGTGTGTATAATATGGGGAATATCCCGACACTCTGCCCTATGTGTGTAATGTGGGGAATACACCGACACTCTGCCCTGTGTGTAATGTGGGGAATACCCCAACACTCTGCCCTGTGTGTACAATGTGGGGAATACCCCGACACTCTGTCCTGTGTGTACAATGTGGGGAAAATCCCGACACTCTGTCCTGTGTGTGTAATGTGGGGAAAATCCCGACACTCTGCCCTGTGTCTACAATGCGGGGAATACCCCGACACTCTGTCCTGTGTGTACAATGTGGGGAAAATCCCGACACTCTGCCCTGTGTCTACAATGCGGGGAATACCCCGACAATTTGCCCTGTGTGTGTAATGTGGGGAATACCCCGACACTCTGCCCTGTGTGTACAATGTGGGGAATACCCCAACACTCTGCCCTGTGTGTGTAATATAGGGAATACTCCAACACTCTGCCCTGTGTGTACAATGTGGGGAATACCCCAACACTCTGCCCTGTGTGTGTAATATGGGGAATATCCCGACACTCTGCCCTGTGTGTACAATGTGGGGAATACCGCGACACTCTGCCCAGTCTGTACAATGTGGGGAACACCCTGACATTTTGCCCTGTGTGTGTAATGTGGGGAATACCCTGACACTCTGCCCTGTGTGGGTAATGTGGGGAACACCCCGACACTCTGCCCTGTGTGTAATGTGGGGAATACCCCGACACTCTGCCCTGTGTGTGTAATGTGGGTAATACCCCGACACTCTGCCCTGTGTGTGTACTGTGGGGAGTACGCCGACACTCTGCCCTGTGTGTGTAATGTGGGGAATACCGCGACACTCTGCCCAGTGTGTAATGTGGGGAATACCCCGACACTCTGCCCTGTGTGTGTAATGTGGGGAATACCCCGACACTCTGCCCTGTGTGTGTACTGTGGGGAGTACGCCGACACCCTGCCCTGTGTGTGTAATGTGGGGATTACCCCGACACTCTGCCCTGTGTGTGTAATGTGGGGAATACCCCGACACTCTGCCCTGTGTATAATGTGGGGAATACCCCGACGCTGTGCCCTGTGTGTAATGTGGGGAATACCCTGACACTCTGCCCTGTGTGTAATGTGGGGATTACCCCGAGACTCTGCCCTGTGTGTGTAATGTGGGGAATACCCCGACCATCTTCCCTGTGTGTGTAAAGTGGGGAATATCCCGACACGCTGCCCTGTGTGCGTAATGTGGGGTATACCCTGACACTCTGCCCTGTGTGTAACGTGGGGAATACCCCAACACTCTACCCTGTGTGTAATGTGGGGAATACCGCGACACTCTGCCCAGTGTGTAATGTGGGGAATACCCCGACACTCTGCCCTGTGTGTGTAATGTGGGTAATACCCCGACACTCTGCCCTGTGTGTACAATGTGGGGAATACCCCGACACTCTGCCCTGTGTGTGTAATGTGGGGAATACCCCGACACTCTGCCCTGTGTGTAATGTGCGGAGAACCCCGACACTCTGCCCTGTGTGTAATGTGGGGAATACCCCGACACTCTGCCCTGTGTGTGTAATGTGGGGAATACCCCGACACTCTGCCCCGTGTGTGTAATCTGGGGGATACCCCAACACTCTGCCCTGTGTGTGTAATGTGGGGAATATCCCGACACTCTGCCCTGTATGTAATGTGGGGAATACCCCGACACTCTGCCCTGTGTGTACACTGTGGGGAATACCCTGACACTCGGCCCTGTTTGTGTAATGTGGGGAGTACGCCGACACTCTGCCCTGTGTGTGTAATGTGGGGATTACCCCGACACTCTGCCCTGTGTGTGTAATGTGGGGAATACCCCGACACTCTGCCCTGTGTGTGTAATGTGGGGAATACCCCGACACTCTGCCCTGTGTGTGTAATGTGGGGAATACCCCGACACTCTGCCCTGTGTGTTATGTGGGGAGTACCCCGACACTCTGACCTGTGTGTGTAATGTGGGGAACACCCCGATACGCTGTCCTGTGTGTGTAATGTGGGGAATAACCCGACACTCTGCCCTGTGTGTAATGTGGGGAATACCCCGACGCTCTGCCCTGTGTGTGTAATGTGGGGAATACCCCAACACTCTGCCCTGTGTGTTATGTGGGGAAATCCCCGACACTCTGCCCTGTGTGTAATGTGGGGAATACCCCGACACTCTGCCCTGTGTGTGTAATGTGGGGAATAACCCGACACTCTGCCCTGTGTGTAATGTGGGGAATACCCCAACACTCTTCCCTGTGTGTGTAATGTGGGGAAAACCCCGACACTCTGCCCTGTGTGTAATGTGGGGAATACCCCGACACTCTGCCCTGTGTGTAATTTGAGGAATACCCCGACACTCTGCCCTGTGTGTGTAATGTGGGGAATAGCCGGACACTCTTCCCTGTGTGTATAAAGTGGGGAATATCTCGACAGGCTGCCCTGTGAGTGTAATGTGGGGAATACCCCGACACTCTGCCCTGTGTGTGTAATGTGGGGAATACCCCGACACTCTGCCCTGTGTGTTATGTGAGGAGTACCCCGACACTCTGACCTGAGTGTAATGTGGGGAATAGCCCGACACTCTGCCCTGTGTGTGTAATGTGGGGAATACCCCGACACTCTGCCCTGTGTGTGTAATGTGGGGAATACCCCAACACTCTGCCCAGTGTGTTATGTGGGGAATACCCCGACACTCAGCCCTGTGTGTAATGTGGGGAATACCCCGACGCTCTGCCCTGTGTGTGTAATGTGGGGAATACCCCACCACTCTGCCCTGTGTGTTATGTGGGGAATTCCCCGACACTCTGCCCTGTGTGTAATGTGGGGAATACCCCACCACTCTGCCCTGTGTGTTATGTGGGGAATTCCCCGACACTCTGCCCTGTGTGTAATGTGGGGAATACCCCGACACTCGGCACTGTGTGTAATGTGGGGAATACCCCGACACTCTGCCCTGTGTGTAATGTGGGGAATACCCCGACACTCTGCCCTGTGTGTGTAATGTGGGGAATACCCCGACACTCTGCCCTCTGTGTAATGTGGGGAATACCCCGACACTCTGCCCTGTGTGTAATGTGGGGAATACCCCACCACTCTGCCCTGTGTGTTATGTGGGGAATACCCCGACGCTCTGCCCTGTGTGTGTAATGTGGGGAATACCCCACCACTCTGCCCTGTGTGTTATGTGGGGAATTCCCCGACACTCTGCCCTGTGTGTAATGTGGGGAATACCCCGACACTCTGCCCTGTGTGTAATGTGGGGAATACCCCGACACTCTGCCCTGTGTGTAATGTGGGGAATACCCCACCACTCTGCCCTGTGTGTTATGTGGGGAATTCCCCGACACTCTGCCCTGTGTGTAATGTGGGGAATACCCCGACACTCTGCCCTGTGTGTGTAATGTGGGGAATAACCCGACACTCTGCCCTGTGTGTAATGTGGGGAATACCCCGACACTCTGCCCTGTGTGTGTAATGTGGGGAATACCCCGACACTGTTCCCTGTGTGTGTAATGTGGGGAAAACCCCGACACTCTGCCCTGTGTGTAATGTGCGGAATACCCCGACACTCTGCCCTGTGTGTAATTTGGGGAATACCCCGACACTCTGCCCTGTGTGTGTAATGTGGGGAATATCCCGACACTCTGCCCTGTGTGTAATGTGGGGAATACCCCGACACTCTGCCCTGTGTATAATGTGGGGAATACCCCGACGCTGTGCCCTGTGTGTAATGTGGGGAATACCCTGACACTCTGCCCTGTGTGTAATTTGAGGAATACCCCGACACTCTGCCCTGTGTGTGTAATGTGGGGAATATCCCGACACTCTGCCCTGTGTGTAATGTGGGGAATACCCCGACACTCTGCCCTGTGTATAATGTGGGGAATACCCCGACACTCTGCCCTGTGTATAATGTGGGGAATACCCCGACACTCTGCCCTGTGTGTAATGTGGGGAATACCCCGACACTCTGCCGTGTGTGTAATGTGGGGATTACCCCGACACTCTGCCCTGTGTGTGTAATGTGGGGAATACCCCGACCATCTTCCCTGTGTGTGTAAAGTGGGGAATATCCCGACACTCTGCCCTGTGTGTGTAGTGTGGGGAATACCCGGACATTCTGCCCTGTGTGCATAATGTGGGGTATACCCTGACACTCTGCCCTGTGTGTAACGTGGGGAATACCCCGACACTCTACCCTGTGTGTAATGTGGGGAATACCCGGACACTCTTCCCTGTGTGTATAAAGTGGGGAATATCTCGACAGGCTGCCCTGTGAGTGTAATGTGGGGAATACCCCGACACTCTGCCCTGTGTGTAATGTGGGGAATACCCCGACCCTCTGCCCTGTGTGTAAATTGGGAAATACCCCGACACTCTGCCCTGTGTCTGTAATGTGGGGAATACCCGACACTCTGCCCTGTGCACAATGTGGGGAATACTCCGACACTCTGCCCTGTGTGTGTAATGTGCGGAGAACCCCGACACTCTGCCCTGTGTGTAATGTGGGGAATAACCCGACACTCTGCAATGTGTGTGTAATGTGGGGAATACCCCGACACACTGCCCTGTGTGTGTAATGTGGGGAATACCCCGACACTCTGCATTGTGTGTAATGTGGGGAATACCCCGACACTCTGCCCTGTGTGTAATGTGGGGAATACCCCGACACTCTGCCCTGTGTGTGTAATGTGGGGATTACAGTGACACTCTGCCCTGTGTGTGTAATGTGGGGAATACCCCGACACTCTGCCTGTGTGTAATGTGGGGAATACCCCGACACACTGCCCTGTGTGTGTAATGTGGGGAATACCCTGACACTCTGCCCTGTGTGTGTAATGTGGGGAATACCCCAACACTCTGCCCTGTGTGTAATGTGGGGAATACCCCGACACTCTGCCCTGTGTGTGTAATGTGGGGAATACCCCGACACTCTGCCCTGTGTGTGTAATGTGGGGAATACCCCGACACTCTGCCCTGTGTGTGTAATGTGGGGAATACCCCGACACTCTGCTATGTGTGCAATGTGTGCAATAGACCGACACTCTGCCCTGTGTGTACAATGTGGTGAATACTCCGACACTCTGCCATGATTGTGTAATGTGGGCAATACCCCGACACTCTGACCTGTGTGTGTAATGTGGGGAATACCCCGCAATCTGCTCTGTGTGTGTAATGTGGGGAAAACCCCGACACACTGCCCTGTGTGTGTCATGTGTGGAATACCCCGACACACTGCCCTGTGCGTGTAATGTGGGGAATTCCCCGCAATCTGCCCTGTGTGTGTAATGTGGGGAAAACCTCGACACACTGCCCTGTGTGTGTCATGTGTGGAATACCCCGACACTTTGCCCTGTGCGTGTAATGTGGGGAATACCCCGAAACACTGCCCTGTGTGTAATATGGGGAATACCCCGACACTCTGCCCTGTGTGTGCATTGTGGGGAATGCCCCGACAATTTGCCCTGTGTGTAATGTGGGGTATACCCCGACACTTTGCCCTGTGTGTACACTGTGGGGAATACCCCGACACTCTACTTTGTGTAATGTGGGGAATGCCCCGATACTCTGCCCTGTGGGTGTAATGTGGGTAATACCCCGACACTCTGCCCTGTGTGTGTAATGTGGGGAATACCCCGACACTCTGCCCTGTGTGTAATGTGGGGAATACACCGACACTCTGCCTTGTGTGTGTAATGTGGGGAATACCCCGACACTCTGCCCTGTGTGTGTAATGTGGGGAATACCCCGACACTCTGCACTGTGTGTGTAATATCAGGAATACCTCGACACTCTGCCCTGTGTGTGTAATGTGGGGAAAACCCCGACACTCTGCCCTGTGTGTGTAATGTGGGGAATACCCCGACACTCTGCCCTGTGTGTGTAATATGGGGAATATCCCGACACTCTGCCCTATGTGTGTAATGTGGGGAATACCCCAACACTCTGCCCTGTGTGAACAATGTGGGGAATACCCCGACACTCTGTCCTGTGTGTACAATGTGGGGAAAATCCCGACACTCTGCCCTGTGTGTGTAATGTGGGGAAAAACCCAACACTCTGCCCTGTGTCTACAATGCGGGGAATACCCCGACACTCTGTCCTGTGTGTACAATGTGGGGAAAATCCCGACACTGTGCCCTGTGTCTACAATGCGGGGAATACCCCGACAATTTGCCCTGTGTGTGTAATGTGGGGAATACCCCGACACTCTGCCCTGTGTGTACAATGTGGGGAATACCCCAACACTCTGCTGCGTGTGCGTAATCTGGGGGATACCCCGACACTCTGCCCTGTGTGTGTAATGTGGGGAATAACCCGACACTCTGCCCTGTGTGTAATGTGGGGAGTACCCCGACACTCTGCCCTGTGTGTACAATGTGGGGAATACCCCGACACTCTGACCTGTGTGTACAATGTGGGGAATACCCCGATACTCTGCCCTGTGTGTGTAATGTGGAGAATACCCCGACACTCTGCCCTGTGTGGGTAATGTGGGGAACACCCCGACACTCTGCCCTGTGTGGGTAATGTGGGGAATACCGCGACACTCTGCCCAGCGTGTACAATGTGGGGAATACCCCGATACTCTGCCCTGTGTGTACAATGTGGGGAACACCCCGACATTTTGCCCTGTGTGTGTAATGTGGGGAAACCCTGACACTCTGCCCTGTGTGGGTAATGTGGGGAACACCCCGACACTCTGCCCTGTGTGGGTAATGTGGGGAATACCGCGACACTCTGCCCAGTGTGTAATGTGGGGAATACCCCGACACTCTGCCCTGTGTGTGTAATGTGGGTAATACCCCGACACTCTGCCCTGTGTGTACAATGTGGGGAATACCCCGACACTCTGCCCTGTGTGTACAATGTGGGGAATACCCCGAAACTCTGCCCTGTGTGTGTAATGTGGGGAGTACGCCGACACTCTGCCCTGTGTGTGTAATGTGGGGATTACCCCGACACTCTGCCCTGTGTGTGTAATGTGGGGAATACCCCGACACTCTGCCCTGTGTGTTATGTGGGGAGTACCCCGACACTCTGACCTGAGTGTGTAATGTGGGGAATACCCCGATACTCTGTCCTGTGTGTGTAATGTGGGTAATACCCCGACACACTGCCCTGTGTGTGTAATGTGGGAATACCCGACACTCTGCCGTGTGTGTTATGTGGGGAGTACCCCGACATTCTGCCATGTGTGTGTAATGTGGGTAATACCCCGACACTCTGCCCTGTGTATAATGTGGGGAATACCCCGACGCTGTGCCCTGTGTGTAATGTGGGGAATACCCCGACACTCTGCCCTGTGTGTAATGTGGGGATTACCCCGACACTCTGCCCTGTGTGTAATGTGGGGAATACCCCGACACTCTGCCCTGTGTGTGTAATGTGGGGATTACAGTGACACTCTGCCCTGTGTGTGTAATGTGGGGAATACCCCGACACTCTGCCTGTGTGTAATGTGGGGAATACCCCGACACACTGCCCTGTGTGTGTAATGTGGGGAATACCCTGACACTCTGCCCTGTGTGTGTAATGTGGGGAATACCCCAACACTCTGCCCTGTGTGTAATGTGGGGAATACCCCGACACTCTGCCCTGTGTGTGTAATGTGGGGAATACCCCGACACTCTGCCCTGTGTGTGTAATGTGGGGAATACCCCGACACTCTGCCCTGTGTGTGTAATGTGGGGAATACCCCGACACTCTGCTATGTGTGTAATGTGTGCAATAGACCGACACTCTGCCCTGTGTGTACAATGTGGTGAATACTCCGACACTCTGCCATGATTGTGTAATGTGGGCAATACCCCGACACTCTGACCTGTGTGTGTAATGTGGGGAATACCCCGCAATCTGCTCTGTGTGTGTAATGTGGGGAAAACCCCGACACACTGCCCTGTGTGTGTCATGTGTGGAATACCCCGACACACTGCCCTGTGCGTGTAATGTGGGGAATTCCCCGCAATCTGCCCTGTGTGTGTAATGTGGGGAAAACCTCGACACACTGCCCTGTGTGTGTCATGTGTGGAATACCCCGACACTTTGCCCTGTGCGTGTAATGTGGGGAATACCCCGAAACACTGCCCTGTGTGTAATATGGGGAATACCCCGACACTCTGCCCTGTGTGTGCATTGTGGGGAATGCCCCGACAATTTGCCCTGTGTGTAATGTGGGGTATACCCCGACACTTTGCCCTGTGTGTACACTGTGGGGAATACCCCGACACTCTACTTTGTGTAATGTGGGGAATGCCCCGATACTCTGCCCTGTGGGTGTAATGTGGGTAATACCCCGACACTCTGCCCTGTGTGTGTAATGTGGGGAATACCCCGACACTCTGCCCTGTGTGTAATGTGGGGAATACACCGACACTCTGCCTTGTGTGTGTAATGTGGGGAATACCCCGACACTCTGCCCTGTGTGTGTAATGTGGGGAATACCCCGACACTCTGCACTGTGTGTGTAATATCAGGAATACCTCGACACTCTGCCCTGTGTGTGTAATGTGGGGAAAACCCCGACACGCTGCCCTGTGTGTGTAATGTGGGGAATACCCCGACACTCTGCCCTGTGTGTGTAATATGGGGAATATCCCGACACTCTGCCCTATGTGTGTAATGTGGGGAATACCCCAACACTCTGCCCTGTGTGAACAATGTGGGGAATACCCCGACACTCTGTCCTGTGTGTACAATGTGGGGAAAATCCCGACACTCTGCCCTGTGTGTGTAATGTGGGGAAAAACCCAACACTCTGCCCTGTGTCTACAATGCGGGGAATACCCCGACACTCTGTCCTGTGTGTACAATGTGGGGAAAATCCCGACACTGTGCCCTGTGTCTACAATGCGGGGAATACCCCGACAATTTGCCCTGTGTGTGTAATGTGGGGAATACCCCGACACTCTGCCCTGTGTGTACAATGTGGGGAATACCCCAACACTCTGCTGCGTGTGCGTAATCTGGGGGATACCCCGACACTCTGCCCTGTGTGTGTAATGTGGGGAATAACCCGACACTCTGCCCTGTGTGTAATGTGGGGAGTACCCCGACACTCTGCCCTGTGTGTACAATGTGGGGAATACCCCGACACTCTGACCTGTGTGTACAATGTGGGGAATACCCCGATACTCTGCCCTGTGTGTGTAATGTGGAGAATACCCCGACACTCTGCCCTGTGTGGGTAATGTGGGGAACACCCCGACACTCTGCCCTGTGTGGGTAATGTGGGGAATACCGCGACACTCTGCCCAGCGTGTACAATGTGGGGAATACCCCGATACTCTGCCCTGTGTGTACAATGTGGGGAACACCCCGACATTTTGCCCTGTGTGTGTAATGTGGGGAACACCCTGACACTCTGCCCTGTGTGGGTAATGTGGGGAACACCCCGACACTCTGCCCTGTGTGGGTAATGTGGGGAATACCCCGAAACACTGCCCTGTGTGTAATATGGGGAATACCCCGACACTCTGCCCTGTGTGTGCATTGTGGGGAATGCCCCGACAATTTGCCCTGTGTGTAATGTGGGGTATACCCCGACACTTTGCCCTGTGTGTACACTGTGGGGAATACCCCGACACTCTACTTTGTGTAATGTGGGGAATGCCCCGATACTCTGCCCTGTGGGTGTAATGTGGGTAATACCCCGACACTCTGCCCTGTGTGTGTAATGTGGGGAATACCCCGACACTCTGCCCTGTGTGTAATGTGGGGAATACACCGACACTCTGCCTTGTGTGTGTAATGTGGGGAATACCCCGACACTCTGCCCTGTGTGTGTAATGTGGGGAATACCCCGACACTCTGCACTGTGTGTGTAATATCAGGAATACCTCGACACTCTGCCCTGTGTGTGTAATGTGGGGAAAACCCCGACACTCTGCCCTGTGTGTGTAATGTGGGGAATACCCCGACACTCTGCCCTGTGTGTGTAATATGGGGAATATCCCGACACTCTGCCCTATGTGTGTAATGTGGGGAATACCCCAACACTCTGCCCTGTGTGAACAATGTGGGGAATACCCCGACACTCTGTCCTGTGTGTACAATGTGGGGAAAATCCCGACACTCTGCCCTGTGTGTGTAATGTGGGGAAAAACCCAACACTCTGCCCTGTGTCTACAATGCGGGGAATACCCCGACACTCTGTCCTGTGTGTACAATGTGGGGAAAATCCCGACACTGTGCCCTGTGTCTACAATGCGGGGAATACCCCGACAATTTGCCCTGTGTGTGTAATGTGGGGAATACCCCGACACTCTGCCCTGTGTGTACAATGTGGGGAATACCCCAACACTCTGCTGCGTGTGCGTAATCTGGGGGATACCCCGACACTCTGCCCTGTGTGTGTAATGTGGGGAATAACCCGACACTCTGCCCTGTGTGTAATGTGGGGAGTACCCCGACACTCTGCCCTGTGTGTACAATGTGGGGAATACCCCGATACTCTGCCCTGTGTGTGTAATGTGGAGAATACCCCGACACTCTGCCCTGTGTGGGTAATGTGGGGAACACCCCGACACTCTGCCCTGTGTGGGTAATGTGGGGAATACCGCGACACTCTGCCCAGCGTGTACAATGTGGGGAATACCCCGATACTCTGCCCTGTGTGTACAATGTGGGGAACACCCCGACATTTTGCCCTGTGTGTGTAATGTGGGGAACACCCTGACACTCTGCCCTGTGTGGGTAATGTGGGGAACACCCCGACACTCTGCCCTGTGTGGGTAATGTGGGGAATACCGCGACACTCTGCCCAGTGTGTAATGTGGGGAATACCCCGACACTCTGCCCTGTGTGTGTAATGTGGGTAATACCCCGACACTCTGCCCTGTGTGTACAATGTGGGGAATACCCCGACACTCTGCCCTGTGTGTACAATGTGGGGAATACCCCGAAACTCTGCCCTGTGTGTGTAATGTGGGGAGTACGCCGACACTCTGCCCTGTGTGTGTAATGTGGGGATTACCCCGACACTCTGCCCTGTGTGTGTAATGTGGGGAATACCCCGACACTCTGCCCTGTGTGTTATGTGGGGAGTACCCCGACACTCTGACCTGAGTGTGTAATGTGGGGAATACCCCGATACTCTGTCCTGTGTGTGTAATGTGGGTAATACCCCGACACACTGCCCTGTGTGTGTAATGTGGGAATACCCGACACTCTGCCGTGTGTGTTATGTGGGGAGTACCCCGACATTCTGCCATGTGTGTGTAATGTGGGTAATACCCCGACACTCTGCCCTGTGTATAATGTGGGGAATACCCCGACGCTGTGCCCTGTGTGTAATGTGGGGAATACCCCGACACTCTGCCCTGTGTGTAATGTGGGGATTACCCCGACACTCTGCCCTGTGTGTAATGTGGGGAATACCCCGACACTCTGCCCTGTGTGTGTAATGTGGGGATTACAGTGACACTCTGCCCTGTGTGTGTAATGTGGGGAATACCCCGACACTCTGCCTGTGTGTAATGTGGGGAATACCCCGACACACTGCCCTGTGTGTGTAATGTGGGGAATACCCTGACACTCTGCCCTGTGTGTGTAATGTGGGGAATACCCCAACACTCTGCCCTGTGTGTAATGTGGGGAATACCCCGACACTCTGCCCTGTGTGTGTAATGTGGGGAATACCCCGACACTCTGCCCTGTGTGTGTAATGTGGGGAATACCCCGACACTCTGCCCTGTGTGTGTAATGTGGGGAATACCCCGACACTCTGCTATGTGTGTAATGTGTGCAATAGACCGACACTCTGCCCTGTGTGTACAATGTGGTGAATACTCCGACACTCTGCCATGATTGTGTAATGTGGGCAATACCCCGACACTCTGACCGGTGTGTAATGTGGGGAATACCCCGCAATCTGCTCTGTGTGTGTAATGTGGGGAAAACCCCGACACACTGCCCTGTGTGTGTCATGTGTGGAATACCCCGACACACTGCCCTGTGCGTGTAATGTGGGGAATTCCCCGCAATCTGCCCTGTGTGTGTAATGTGGGGAAAACCTCGACACACTGCCCTGTGTGTGTCATGTGTGGAATACCCCGACACTTTGCCCTGTGCGTGTAATGTGGGGAATACCCCGAAACACTGCCCTGTGTGTAATATGGGGAATACCCCGACACTCTGCCCTGTGTGTGCATTGTGGGGAATGCCCCGACAATTTGCCCTGTGTGTAATGTGGGGTATACCCCGACACTTTGCCCTGTGTGTACACTGTGGGGAATACCCCGACACTCTACTTTGTGTAATGTGGGGAATGCCCCGATACTCTGCCCTGTGGGTGTAATGTGGGTAATACCCCGACACTCTGCCCTGTGTGTGTAATGTGGGGAATACCCCGACACTCTGCCCTGTGTGTAATGTGGGGAATACACCGACACTCTGCCTTGTGTGTGTAATGTGGGGAATACCCCGACACTCTGCCCTGTGTGTGTAATGTGGGGAATACCCCGACACTCTGCACTGTGTGTGTAATATCAGGAATACCTCGACACTCTGCCCTGTGTGTGTAATGTGGGGAAAACCCCGACACGCTGCCCTGTGTGTGTAATGTGGGGAATACCCCGACACTCTGCCCTGTGTGTGTAATATGGGGAATATCCCGACACTCTGCCCTATGTGTGTAATGTGGGGAATACCCCAACACTCTGCCCTGTGTGAACAATGTGGGGAATACCCCGACACTCTGTCCTGTGTGTACAATGTGGGGAAAATCCCGACACTCTGCCCTGTGTGTGTAATGTGGGGAAAAACCCAACACTCTGCCCTCTGTCTACAATGCGGGGAATACCCCGACACTCTGTCCTGTGTGTACAATGTGGGGAAAATCCCGACACTGTGCCCTGTGTCTACAATGCGGGGAATACCCCGACAATTTGCCCTGTGTGTGTAATGTGGGGAATACCCCGACACTCTGCCCTGTGTGTACAATGTGGGGAATACCCCAACACTCTGCTGCGTGTGCGTAATCTGGGGGATACCCCGACACTCTGCCCTGTGTGTGTAATGTGGGGAATAACCCGACACTCTGCCCTGTGTGTAATGTGGGGAGTACCCCGACACTCTGCCCTGTGTGTACAATGTGGGGAATACCCCGACACTCTGACCTGTGTGTACAATGTGGGGAATACCCCGATACTCTGCCCTGTGTGTGTAATGTGGAGAATACCCCGACACTCTGCCCTGTGTGGGTAATGTGGGGAACACCCCGACACTCTGCCCTGTGTGGGTAATGTGGGGAATACCGCGACACTCTGCCCAGCGTGTACAATGTGGGGAATACCCCGATACTCTGCCCTGTGTGTACAATGTGGGGAACACCCCGACATTTTGCCCTGTGTGTGTAATGTGGGGAACACCCTGACACTCTGCCCTGTGTGGGTAATGTGGGGAACACCCCGACACTCTGCCCTGTGTGGGTAATGTGGGGAATACCGCGACACTCTGCCCAGTGTGTAATGTGGGGAATACCCCGACACTCTGCCCTGTGTGTGTAATGTGGGTAATACCCCGACACTCTGCCCTGTGTGTACAATGTGGGGAATACCCCGACACTCTGCCCTGTGTGTACAATGTGGGGAATACCCCGAAACTCTGCCCTGTGTGTGTAATGTGGGGAGTACGCCGACACTCTGCCCTGTGTGTGCAATGTGGGGATTACCCCGACACTCTGCCCTGTGTGTGTAATGTGGGGAATACCCCGACACTCTGCCCTGTGTGTTATGTGGGGAGTACCCCGACACTCTGACCTGAGTGTGTAATGTGGGGAATACCCCGATACTCTGTCCTGTGTGTGTAATGTGGGTAATACCCCGACACACTGCCCTGTGTGTGTAATGTGGGAATACCCGACACTCTGCCGTGTGTGTTATGTGGGGAGTACCCCGACATTCTGCCATGTGTGTGTAATGTGGGTAATACCCCGACACTCTGCCCTGTGTATAATGTGGGGAATACCCCGACGCTGTGCCCTGTGTGTAATGTGGGGAATACCCCGACACTCTGCCCTGTGTGTAATGTGGGGATTACCCCGACACTCTGCCCTGTGTGTAATGTGGGGAATACCCCGACACTCTGCCCTGTGTGTGTAATGTGGGGATTACAGTGACACTCTGCCCTGTGTGTGTAATGTGGGGAATACCCCGACACTCTGCCTGTGTGTAATGTGGGGAATACCCCGACACACTGCCCTGTGTGTGTAATGTGGGGAATACCCTGACACTCTGCCCTGTGTGTGTAATGTGGGGAATACCCCAACACTCTGCCCTGTGTGTAATGTGGGGAATACCCCGACACTCTGCCCTGTGTGTGTAATGTGGGGAATACCCCGACACTCTGCCCTGTGTGTGTAATGTGGGGAATACCCCGACACTCTGCCCTGTGTGTGTAATGTGGGGAATACCCCGAGACTCTGCTATGTGTGTAATGTGTGCAATAGACCGACACTCTGCCCTGTGTGTACAATGTGGTGAATACTCCGACACTCTGCCATGATTGTGTAATGTGGGCAATACCCCGACACTCTGACCTGTGTGTGTAATGTGGGGAATACCCCGCAATCTGCTCTGTGTGTGTAATGTGGGGAAAACCCCGACACACTGCCCTGTGTGTGTCATGTGTGGAATACCCCGACACACTGCCCTGTGCGTGTAATGTGGGGAATTCCCCGCAATCTGCCCTGTGTGTGTAATGTGGGGAAAACCTCGACACACTGCCCTGTGTGTGTCATGTGTGGAATACCCCGACACTTTGCCCTGTGCGTGTAATGTGAGGAATACCCCGAAACACTGCCCTGTGTGTAATATGGGGAATACCCCGACACTCTGCCCTGTGTGTGCATTGTGGGGAATGCCCCGACAATTTGCCCTGTGTGTAATGTGGGGTATACCCCGACACTTTGCCCTGTGTGTACACTGTGGGGAATACCCCGACACTCTACTTTGTGTAATGTGGGGAATGCCCCGATACTCTGCCCTGTGGGTGTAATGTGGGTAATACCCCGACACTCTGCCCTGTGTGTGTAATGTGGGGAATACCCCGACACTCTGCCCTGTGTGTAATGTGGGGAATACACCGACACTCTGCCTTGTGTGTGTAATGTGGGGAATACCCCGACACTCTGCCCTGTGTGTGTAATGTGGGGAATACCCCGACACTCTGCACTGTGTGTGTAATATCAGGAATACCTCGACACTCTGCCCTGTGTGTGTAATGTGGGGAAAACCCCGACACGCTGCCCTGTGTGTGTAATGTGGGGAATACCCCGACACTCTGCCCTGTGTGTGTAATATGGGGAATATCCCGACACTCTGCCCTATGTGTGTAATGTGGGGAATACCCCAGCACTCTGCCCTGTGCGAACAATGTGGGGAATACCCCGACACTCTGTCCTGTGTGTACAATGTGGGGAAAATCCCGACACTCTGCCCTGTGTGTGTAATGTGGGGAAAAACCCGACACTCTGCCCTGTGTCTACAATGCGGGGAATACCCCGACACTCTGTCCTGTGTGTACAATGTGGGGGAAATCCCGACACTGTGCCCTGTGTCTACAATGCGGGGAATACCCCGACAATTTGCCCTGTGTGTGTAATGTGGGGAATACCCCGACACTCTGCCCTGTGTGTACAATGTGGGGAATACCCCAACACTCTGCTGCGTGTGCGTAATCTGGGGGATACCCCGACACTCTGCCCTGTGTGTGTAATGTGGGGAATAACCCGACACTCTGCCCTGTGTGTAATGTGGGGAGTACCCCGACACTCTGCCCTGTGTGTACAATGTGGGGAATACCCCGACACTCTGACCTGTGTGTACAATGTGGGGAATACCCCGATACTCTGCCCTGTGTGTGTAATGTGGAGAATACCCCGACACTCTGCCCTGTGTGGGTAATGTGGGGAACACCCCGACACTCTGCCCTGTGTGGGTAATGTGGGGAATACCGCGACACTCTGCCCAGCGTGTACAATGTGGGGAATACCCCGATACTCTGCCCTGTGTGTACAATGTGGGGAACACCCCGACATTTTGCCCTGTGTGTGTAATGTGGGGAACACCCTGACACTCTGCCCTGTGTGGGTAATGTGGGGAACACCCCGACACTCTGCCCTGTGTGGGTAATGTGGGGAATACCGCGACACTCTGCCCTGTGTGTACAATGTGGGGAATACCCCGAAACTCTGCCCTGTGTGTGTAATGTGGGGAGTACGCCGACACTCTGCCCTGTGTGTGTAATGTGGGGATTACCCCGACACTCTGCCCTGTGTGTGTAATGTGGGGAATACCCCGACACTCTGCCCTGTGTGTTATGTGGGGAGTACCCCGACACTCTGACCTGAGTGTGTAATGTGGGGAATACCCCGATACTCTGTCCTGTGTGTGTAATGTGGGTAATACCCCGACACACTGCCCTGTGTGTGTAATGTGGGAATACCCGACACTCTGCCGTGTGTGTTATGTGGGGAGTACCCCGACATTCTGCCATGTGTGTGTAATGTGGGTAATACCCCGACACTCTGCCCTGTGTGTGTAATGTGGGAATACCCCGACACTCTGCCGTGTGTGTGTAATGTGGGGAATAACCCGACACTCTTCCCTGTGTGTGCAATGTGGGGAAAACCCCAACCATCTTCCCTGTGTGTGTAAAGTGGGGAATATCCCGACACTCTGCCCTGTGTGTGTAGTGTGGGGAATACCCGGACATTGTGCCCTGTGTGCGTAATGTGGGGTATACCCTGACACTCTGCCCTGTGTGTAACGTGGGGAATACCCCGACACTCTACCCTGTGTGTAATGTGGGGAATACCCGGACACTCTTCCCTGTGTGTATAAAGTGGGGAATATCTCGACACGCTGCCCTGTGAGTGCAATGTGGGGAATACCCCGACACTCTGCCCTGTGTGTAATGTGGGGAATACCCCGACCCTCTACCCTGTGTGTAAATTGGGAAATACCCCGACACTCTGCCCTGTGTCTGTAATGTGGGGAATACCCGACACTCTGCCCTGTGCACAATGTGGGGAATACTCCGACACTCTGCCCTGTGTGTGTAATGTGCGGAGAACCCCGACACTCTGCCCTGTGTGTAATGTGGGCAATAGCCCGACACTCTGCAATGTGTGTGTAATGTGGGGAATACCCCGACACTCTGCATTGTGTGTAATGTGGGGAATACCCCGACACTCTGCCCTGTGTGTAATGTGGGGAATACCCCGACACTCTGCCCTGTGTGTGTAATGTGGGGATTACATTGACACTCTGCCCTGTGTGTGTAATGTGGGGAATACCCCGACACTCTGCCCTGTGTGTACAATGTGGGGAATACCCCGACACTCTGCCCTGTGTGCGTAATGTGGGGAAAACCCCGACACTCTGCCCTGTGTGTGTAATGTGGGGAATACCCCGACACTCTGTCCTGTGTGTACAATGTGGGGAAAATCCCGACACTCTGCCCTGTGTGTGTAATGTAGGGAAAATCCCGACACTCTGCCCTGTGTCTACAATGCGGGGAATACCCCGACACTCTGTCCTGTGTGTACAATGTGGGGAAAATCCCGACACTCTGCCCTGTGTCTACAATGCGGGGAATACCCCGACAATTTGCCCTGTGTGTGTAATGTGGGGAATACCCCGACACTCTGCCCTGTGTGTGTAATATGGGGAATATCCCGACACTCTGCCCTTTGTGTAATGTGGGGGAAACCCCGACACTCTGCCCTGTGTGTTATGTGGGGAATACCCCGACACTCTGACCTGTGTGTACAATGTGGGGAATACCCCGATACTCTGCCCTGTGTGTACAATGTGGGGAACACCCCGACACTTTGCCCTGTGTGTGTAATGTGGAGAATACCCCGACACTCTGCCCTGTGTGGGTAATGTGGGGAACACCCCGACACTCTGCCCTGTGTGGGTAATGTGGGGAATACCGCGACACTCTTCCCTGTGTGTGCAATGTGGGGAAAACCCCGACACTTTGCCCTGTGTGTAATGTGGGGAATACCCCGACACTCTGCCCTGTGTGTAATGTGGGGAATACCCCGACACTCTGCCCTGTGTGTGTAATGTGGGGAATAACCCGACACTCTGCCCTGTGTGTAATGTGGGGATTACCCCGACACTCTGCCCTGTGTGTGTAATGTGGGGAATAACCCGACACTCTGCCCTGTGTGTGTAATGTGGGGAATACCCCACCACTCTGCCCTGTGTGTTATGTGGGGAATTCCCTGACACTCTGCCCTGTGTGTAATGTGGGGAATACCCCGACGCTCTGCCCTGTGTGTGTAATTGGGGAATACCCCACCACTCTGCCCTGTGTGTTATGTGGGGAATTCCCTGACACTCTGCCCTGTGTGTAATGTGGGGAATACCCCGACACTCTGCCCTGTGTGTGTAATGTGGGGAATAACCCGACACTCTGCCCTGTGTGTAATGTGGGGAATACCCCGACACTCTGCCCTGTGTGTGTAATGTGGAGAATACCCCGACACTCTTCCCTGTGTGTGTAATGTGGGGAAAACACCGACACTCTGCCTTGTGTGTAATGTGGGGAATACCCCGACACTCTGCCCTGTGTGTAATTTGGGGAATACCCCGACACTCTGCCCTGTGTGTGTAATGTGGGGAATACCCCGACACTCTGCTCTGTGTGTGTAATGTGGGGAATATCCCGACACTCTGCCCTGTGTGTAATGTGGGGAATACCCCGACACACTGCCCTGTGTATAATGTGGGGAATACCCCGACACTCTGCCCTGTGTGTAATGTGGGGATTACCCCGACACTCTGCCCTGTGTGTGTAATGTGGGGAATTACCCGACCATCTTCCCTGTGTGTGTAAAGTGGGGAATATCCCGACACTCTGCCCTGTGTGTGTAATGTGGGGAATACCCGGACAATCTGCCCTGTGTGCGTAATGTGGGGTATACCCTGACACTCTGCCCTGTGTGTAACGTGGGGAATACCCCGACACTCTACCCTGTGTGTAATGTGGGGAATACCCGGACACTCTTCCCTGTGTGTATAAAGTGGGGAATATCCCGACACGCTGCCCTGTGAGTGTAATGTGGGGAATACCCCGACACTCTGCCCTGTGTGTAATGTGGGGAATACCCCGACTCTCTGCCCTGTGTGTAAATTGGGAAATACCCCGACACTCTGCCCTGTGTCTGTAATGTGGGGAATACCCGACACTCTGCCCTGTGCACAATGTGGGGAATACTCCGACACTCTGCCCTGTGTGTGTAATGTGCGGAGAACCCCGACACTCTGCCCTGTGTGTAATGTGGGGAATAACCCGACACTCTGCAATGTGTGTGTAATGTGGGGAATAACCCGACACTCTGCATTGTGTGTAATGTGGGGAATACCCCGACACTCTGCCCTGTGTGTAATGTGGGGAATACCCCGACACTCTGCCTGGTGTGTGTAATGTGGGGATTACAGTGACATTCTGCCCTGTGTGTGTAATGTGGGGAATACCCCGATACTCTGCCTGTGTGTAATGTGGGGAATACCCCGACACACTGCCCTGTGTGTGTAATGTGGGGAATACCCTGACACTCTGCCCTGTGTGTGTAATGTGGGGAATACCCCAACACTCTGCCCTGTGTGTAATGTGGGGAATACCCCGACACTCTGCCCTGTGTGTGTAATGTGGGGAATACCCCGACACTCTGCCCTGTGTGTAATGTGGGGAATACCCCGACACTCTGCCCTGTGTGTGTAATGTGGGGAATAACCAGACACTCTGCCCAATTTGTGTAATGTGGGGAAAACTCCTACATTCTGCCCTGTGTGTAATGTGGGGAATACCCCGACACACTGCCCTGTGCGTGTAATGTGGGGAATAACCTGACACTCTGCCCTGTGGGTAATGTGGGGAATACCCCGACACTCTGCCCTGTGTGTAATGTGTGCAATAGACCGACACTCTGCCCTGTGTGTACAATGTGGTGAATACTCCGACACTCTGCCATGATTGTGTAATGTGGGCAATACCCCGACACTCTGACCTGTGTGTGTAATGTGGGGAATACCCCGCAATCTGCTCTGTGTGTGTAATGTGGGGAAAACCCCGACACACTGCCCTGTGTGTGTCATGTGTGGAATACCCCGACACACTGCCCTGTGCGTGTAATGTGGGGAATACCCCGCAATCTGCCCTGTGTGTGTAATGTGGGGAAAACCCCGACACACTGCCCTGTGTGTGTCATGTGTGGAATACCCCGACACTTTGCCCTGTGCGTGTAATGTGGGGAATACCCCGAAACACTGCCCTGTGTGTAATATGGGGAATACCCCGACACTCTGCCCTGTGTGTGCATTGTGGGGAATGCCCCGACAATTTACCCTGTGTGTAATGTGGGGTATACCCCGACACTTTGCCCTCTGCGTACACTGTGGGGAATACCCCGACACTCTACTGTGTGTGTGTAATGTGGGTAATACCCCGACACTCTGCCCTGTGGGTGTAATGTGGGTAATACCCCGACACTCTGCCCTGTGTGTGTAATGTGGGGAATACCCTGACACTCTGCCCTGTGTGTGTGATGTGGGGAATACCCCGACACTCTGCCCTGTGTGTAATGTGGGGAATACCCCGACACTCTGCCCTGTGTGTGTAATGTGGGGAATACCCCGACACTCTGCCCTGTGTGTAATGTGGGGAATACCCCGACACACTGCCCTGTGTGTGTAATGTGGGGAATACCCCGCAATCTGCCCTATGTGTGTAATGTGGGGAATACCCCGACCATCTTCCCTGTGTGTGTAAAGTGGGGAATATCCCGACACTCTGCCCTGTGTGTGTAGTGTGGGGAATACCCGGACATTCTGCCCTGTGTGCGTAATGTGGGGTATACCCTGACACTCTGCCCTGTGTGTAACGTGGGGAATACCCCGACACTCTTCCCTGTGTGTATAAAGTGGGGATTATCTCGACACGCTGCCCTGTGAGTGTAATGTGGGGAATACCCCGACACTCTGCCCTGTGTGTAATGTGGGGAATACCCCGACCCTCTGCCCTGTGTGTAAATTGGGAAATACCCCGACACTCTGCCCCGTGTCTGTAATGTGGGGAATACCCGACACTCTGCCCTGTGCACAATGTGGGGAATACTCCGACACTCTGCCCTGTGTGTGTAATGTGCGGAGAACCCCGACACTCTGCCCTGTGTGTAATGTGGGCAATAACCCGACACTCTGCAATGTGTGTGTAATGTGGGGAATACCCCAACACTCTGCATTGTGTGTAATGTGGGGAATACCCCGACACTCTGCCCTGTGTGTAATGTGGGGAATACCCCAACACTCTGCCCTGTGTGTACAATGTGGGGAATACCCCGAAACTCTGCCCTGTGTGGGTAATGTGGGGAACACCCCGACACTTTGCCCTGTGTGGGTAATGTGGGGAATACCGCGACACTCTTCCCTGTGTGTGCAATGTGGGGAAAACCCCGACACTCTGCCCTGTGTGTAATGTGGGGAATACCCCGACACTCTGCCCTGTGTGTAATGTGGGGAATACCCCGACACTCTGCCCTGTGTGTGTAATGTGGGGAATAACCCGACACTCTGCCCTGTGTGTAATGTGGGGATTACCCCGACACTCTGCCCTGTGTGTGTAATGTGGGGAATAACCCGACACTCTGCCCTGTGTGTGTAATGTGGGGAATACCCCACCACTCTGCCCTGTGTGTTATGTGGGGAATTCCCTGACACTCTGCCCTGTGTGTGTAATTGGGGAATACCCCACCACACTGCCCTGTGTGTTATGTGGGGAATTCCCTGACACGCTGCCCTGTGTGTAATGTGGGGAATACCCCGACACTCTGCCCTGTGTGTGTAATGTGGGGAATAACCCGACACTCTGCCCTGTGTGTAATGTGGGGAATACCCCGACACTCTGCCCTGTGTGTGTAATGTGGAGAATACCCCGACACTCTTCCCTGTGTGTGTAATGTGGGGAATACCCCGACACTCTGCTCTGTGTGTGTAATGTGGGGAATACCCCGAAACTCTGCCCTGTGTGTGTAATGTGGGGAATACCCCGAAACTCTGCCCTGTGTGTTATGTGGGGAGTACCCCGACACTCTGACCTGAGTGTGTAATGTGGGGAATACCCCGACACACTGCCCTGTGTGTGTAATGTGGGAATACCCGACACTCTGCCGTGTGTGTTATGTGGGGAGTACCCCGACATTCTGCCATGTGTGTGTAATGTGGGTAATACCCCGACACTCTGCCCTGTGTGTGTAATGTGGGAATACCCCGACACTCTGCCGTGTGTGTGTAATGTGGGGAATAACCCGACACTCTTCCCTGTGTGTGCAATGTGGGGAAAAGCCCGACCATCTTCCCTGTGTGTGCAAAGTGGGGAATATCCCGACACTCTGCCCTGTGTGTGTAGTGTGGGGAATACCCGGACACTCTGCCCTGTGTGCGTAATGTGGGGTATACCGTGACACTCTGCCCTGTGTGTAACGTGGGGAATACCCCGACACTCTACCCTGTGTGTAATGTGGGGAATAACCGGACACTCTTCCCTGTGTGTATAAAGTGGGGAATATCTCGACACGCTGCCCCGTGAGTGTAATGTGGGGAATACCCCGACACTCTGCCCTGTGTGTAATGTGGGGAATGTCCCGACCCTCTGCCCTGTGTGTAAATTGGGAAATACCCCGACACTCTGCCCTGTGTCTGTAATGTGGGGAATACCCGACACTCTGCCCTGTGCACAATGTGGGGAATACTCCGACACTCTGCCCTGTGTGTGTAATGTGCGGAGAACCCCGACACTCTGCCCTGTGTGTAATGTGGGCAATAACCCGACACTCTGCAATGTGTGTGTAATGTGGGGAATACCCCGACACTCTGCATTGTGTGTAATGTGGGGAATACCCCGACACTCTGCCCTGTGTGTAATGTGGGGAATACCCCGACACTCTGCCCTGTGTGTGTAATGTGGGGAATACCCCAACACTCTGCCCTGTGTGTACAATGTGGGGAATACCCCGACACTCTGCCCTGTGTGTGTAATGTGGGGAATACCCCGACACTCTACCCTGTGTGTGTAATATGGGGAATATCCCGACACTCTGCCCTGTGCGTGTAATATGGGGAATATCCCGACACTCTGCCCTATGTGTGTAATGTGGGGAATACGCCGACACTCTGCCCTGTGTGTAATGTGGGGAATACCCCGACACTCTGCCCTGTGTGTGTAATGTGGGGAAAATCCCGACACTCTGCCCTGTGTCTACAATGCGGGGAATACCCCGACACTCTGTCCTGTGTGTACAATGTGGGGAAAATCCCGACACTCTGCCCTGTGTCTACAATGCGGGGAATACCCCGACAATTTGCCCTGTGTGTGTAATGTGGGGAATACCCCGACACTCTGCCCTGTGTGTACAATGTGGGGAATACCCCGACACTCTGCCCTGTGTGTAATGTGGGGATTACCCCAACACTCTGCCCTGTGTGTAATGTGGGGAATACCCCGACACTCTGCCCTGTGTGTACAATGTGGGGAATACCCTGGCACTCTGCCCTGTGTGTGTAATGTGGGGAATACCCTGACACTCTGCCCTGTGTGTACAATGTGGGGAATACCCCGACACTCTGCCCTGTGTGTACAATGTGGGGAATACCCCGACACTCTGCCCTGTGTGTGTAATGTGGGGAATACCCCGACACTCTGCCCTGTGTGTTATGTGGGGAATTCCCTGACACGCTGCCCTGTGTGTAATGTGGGGAATACCCCGACACTCTGCCCTGTGTGTGTAATGTGGGGAATAACCCGACACTCTGCCCTGTGTGTAATGTGGGGAATACCCCGACACTCTGCCCTGTGTGTGTAATGTGGAGAATACCCCGACACTCTTCCCTGTGTGTGTAATGTGGGGAATACCCCGACACTCTGCTCTGTGTGTGTAATGTGGGGATTACCCCGAAACTCTGCCCTGTGTGTGTAATGTGGGGAGTATCCCGACACTCTACCCTGTGTGTAATGTGGGGAATACCCCGACCATCTTTCCTGTGTGTGTAAAGTGGGGAATATCCCGACACTCTGCCCTGTGTGTGTAATGTGGGGAATACCCGGACACTCTGCCCTGTGTGCGTAATGTGGGGTATACCCTGACACTCTGCCCTGTGTGTATAAAGTGGGGAATATCCCGACACGCTGCACTGTGAGTGTAATGTGGGGAATACCCCGACACTCTGCCCTGTGTGTAATGTGGGGAATACCCCGACTCTCTGCCCTGTGTGTAAATTGGGAAATACCCCGACACTCTGCCCTGTGTCTGTAATGTGGGGAATACCCGACACTCTGCCCTGTGCACAATGTGGGGAATACTCCGACACTCTGCCCTGTGTGTGTAATGTGCGGAGAACCCCGACACTCTGCCCTGTGTGTAATGTGGGGAATAACCCGACACTCTGCAATGTGTGTGTAATGTGGGGAATACCCCGACACTCTGCATTGTGTGTAATGTGGGGAATACCCCGACACTTGGCCCTGCGTGTAATGTGGGGAATACCCCGACACTCTGCCTGGTGTGTGTAATGTGGGGATTACAGTGACACTCTGCCCTGTGTGTGTAATGTGGGGAATACCCCAACACTCTGCCCTGTGTGTAATGTGGGGAATACCCCGACACTCTGCCCTGTGTGTGTAATGTGGGGAGTACCCCGACACTCTGCCCTGTGTGTAATGTGGGGAATACCCCGACACTCTGCCCTGTGTGTGTAATGTGGGGAATAACCAGACACTCTGCCCAATTTGTGTAATGTGGGGAAAACTCCTACATTCTGCCCTGTGTGTAATGTGGGGAATACCCCGACACACTGCCCTGTGCGTGTAATGTGGGGAATAACCTGACACTCTGCCCTGTGGGTAATGTGGGGAATACCCCGACACTCTGCCCTGTGTGTAATGTGTGCAATAGCCCGACACTCTGCCTGTGTGTACAATGTGGTGAATACTCCGACACTCTGCCATGATTGTGTAATGTGAGCAATACCCCGACACTCTGACCTGTGTGTGTAATGTGGTGAATACCCCGCAATCTGCTCTGTGTGTGTAATGTGGGGAAAACCCCGACACACTGCCCTGTGTGTGTCATATGTGGAATACCCCGCAATCTGCCCTGTGTGTGTAATGTGGGGAAAACACCCGACACACTGCCCTGTGGGTGTAATGTGGGGAATACCCCGACACTCTGCCTGTGTGTAATGTGGGGAATACCCCGACACTCTGCCCTGTGTGTGTAATGTGGGGGAATAACCCGACACTCTGCCCTGTGTGTAATGTGGGGATTACCCCGACACTCTGCCCTGTGTGTGTAATGTGGGGAATAACCCGACACTCTGCCCTGTGTGTGTACTGTGGGGAATACCCACCACTCTGCCCTGTGTGTTATGTGGAGAATTCCCTGACACTCTGCCCTGTGTGTGTAATTGGGGAATACCCCACCACTCTGCCCTGTGTGTTATGTGGGGAATTCCCTGACACGACTGCTCCCTGTGTGTAATGTGGGGAATACCCCCGCCACTCTGCCCTGTGTGTGTAATGTGGGGGAATAACCCGACACTCTGCCCTGTGTGTAATGTGGGGAATACCCGACACTCTGCCCTGTGTGTGTAATGTGGAGAATACCCGACACTCTTCCCTGTGTGTGTAATGTGGGGAATACCCCGACACTCTGCTCTGTGTGTGTAATGTGGGGAATATCCCGACACTCTGCCCTGTGTGTGTAATGCGGGGAATACCCCGACACTCTGCCCTGTGTATAATGTGGGGAATACCCCGACACTCTGCCCTGTGTGTAATGTGGGGATTACCCCGACACTCTGCCCTGTGTGTGTAATGTGGGGAGTACCCCGACACTCTACCCTGTGTGTAATGTGGGGAATACCCCGACCATCTTCCCTGTGTGTGTAAAGTGGGGAATATCCCGACACTCTGCCCTGTGTGTGTAATGTGGGGAATACCCGGACACTCTGCCCTGTGTGCGTAATGTGGGGTATACCCTGACACTCTGCCCTGTGTGTATAAAGTGGGGAATATCCCGACACGCTGCCCTGTGAGTGTAATGTGGGGAATACCCCGACACTCTGCCCTGTGTGTAATGTGGGGAATACCCCGACTCTCTGCCCTGTGTGTAAATTGGGAAATACCCCGACACTCTGCCCTGTGTCTGTAATGTGGGGAATACCCGACACTCTGCCCTGTGCACAATGTGGGGAATACTCCGACACTCTGCCCTGTGTGTGTAATGTGCGGAGAACCCCGACACTCTGCCCTGTGTGTAATGTGGGGAATAACCCGACACTCTGCAATGTGTGTGTAATGTGGGGAATACCCCGACACTCTGCATTGTGTGTAATGTGGGGAATACCCCGACAGTTTGCCCTGTGTGTAATGTGGGGAATACCCCGACACTCTGCCTGGTGTGTGTAATGTGGGGATTACAGTGACACTCTGCCCTGTGTGTGTAATGTGGGGAATACCCCAACACTCTGCCCTGTGTGTAATGTGGGGAATACCCCGACACTCTGCCCTGTGTGTGTAATGTGGGGAGTACCCCGACACTCTGCCCTGTGTGTAATGTGGGGAATACCCCGACACTCTGCCCTGTGGGTAATGTGGGGAATACCCCGACACTCTGCCCTGTGTGTAATGTGTGCAATAGCCCGACACTCTGCCCTGTGTGTACAATGTGGTGAATACTCCGACACTCTGCCATGATTGTGTAATGTGGGCAATACCCCGACACTCTGACCTGTGTGTGTAATGTGGGGAATACCCCGCAATCTGCTCTGTGTGTGTAATGTGGGGAAAACCCCGACACACTGCCCTGTGTGTGTCATATGTGGAATACCCCGCAATCTGCCCTGTGTGTGTAATGTGGGGAAAACACCGACACACTGCCCTGTGTGTGTCATGTGTGGAATACCCCGACACTTTGCCCTGTGTGTGTAATGTGGGGAATGCCCCGACAATTTGCCCTGTGTGTAATGTGGGGTATACCCCGACACTTTGCCCTGTGTGTACACTGTGGGGAATACCCCGACACTCTGCCCTGTGGGTGTAATGTGGGGAATACCCCGACACTCTGCCCTGTGTGTGTAATGCGGGGAATACCCCGACACTCTGTCCTGTGTGTGTAATGTGGGGAATACCCCGACACTCTACTATGTGTGTGTAATGTGTGGAATACCCCGACATTCTGCCCTGTGGGTGTAATGTGGGGAATACCCCGACACTCTGCCCTGTGTGTGTAATGTGGGGAATACCCCGACACCCTGCCCTGTGTGTGTAATGTGGGGAATACCCCGACACTCTGCCCTGTGTGTAATGTGAGGAATACCCCGACACTCTGCCCTGTGTGTGTAATGTGGGGAATACCCCGACACTCTGCCCTGTGTGTGTAATGTGGGGAATACCCCGACACTCTGCCCTGTGTGTAATGTGGGGAAAGCCCCGACACTTTGCCCTGTGCGTGTAATGTGGGGAATACCCCGAAACACTGCCCTGTGTGTAATATGGGGAATACCCCGACACTCTGCCCTGTGTGTGAATTGTGGGGAATACCCCGACAATTTGCCCTGTGCATGTAATGTGGGGAATACCCCGACACACTGCCCTGTGTGTGTAATTTGGGCAATACCCCGACAATCCGCCCTGTGTGTGTAATGTGGGGAATACCCCGACACTCTGTTCTGTGTGTGTAATGCGGGGAATACCCCGAAACTCTGCCCTGTGTGTGTAAAGTGGGGAATAACCCAACACTCTGCCCTGTGTGTGTAATGTGGGGAATACCCCGACACTCTGTCCTGTGTGTGTAATGTGGGGAGTACCCCGACACTCTGCCCTGTGTGTACACTGTGGGGAATACCCCGACACTCTGCCCTGTGTGTACAATGTGGGGAATACCCCGACACTCTGCCCTGTGCATACAATGTGGGGAATACCCCGACACTCTGCTCTGTGTGTGTAATGTGGGGAACACCCCGACACTCTGCCCTGTGTGAGTAATGTGGGGAATACCCCGATATTCTGCCCGGTGTGTAATGCGGGGAATAACCCGACACTCTGCCCTGTGTGTGTAATGTGGGGAATACCCCGACACTCTGCCCTGTGTGTACACTGTGGGGAATACCCCGACTCTCTGCCCTGTGTGTATAATGTGGGGAATACCCCGACACGCTGCCCTGTGTGTGTAATGTGGGGAATACCCCGACACTCTGCACTGTGTGTGTAATATCAGGAATACCTCGACACTCTGCCCTGTGTGTGTAATGCGGGGAATACCCCGACACTCTGTCCTGTGTGTGTAATGTGGGGAATACCCCGACACTCTGCCCTGTGTGTGCATTGTGGGGAATACCCCGACAATTTGCCCTGTGTGTAATGTGGGGTATACCCCGACACTTTGGCCTGTGTGTACACTGTGGGGAATACCCCGACACTCTGCCCTGTGGGTGTAATGTGGGGAATACCCCGACACTCTGCCCTGTGTGTGTAATGCGGGGAATACCCCGACACTCTGTCCTGTGTGTGGAATGTGGGGAATAGCCCGACACTCTGCCCTGTGTGTAATGTGGGGAGTACCCCGACATTCTGCCCTGTGTGTGTAATATGGGGAATACCCCGACACTCTGCCCTGTGTGTGTCATGTGTGGAATACCCCGCAATCTGCCCTATGTGTGTAATGTGGGGAAAACCCCGACACGCTGCCCTGTGTGTGTCATGTGTGGAATACCCCGACACTTTGCCCTGTGTGTGTAATGTGGGGAATACCCCGACACTCTGCCCTGTGTGTAATATGGGGAATACCCCGACACTTTGGCCTGTGTGTACACTGTGGGGAATACCCCGACACTCTGCCCTGTGTGTACACTGTGGGGAATACCCCGACACTCTGTCCTGTGTGTGTAATGTGGGGAATACCCCGACACTCTGCCCTGTTTGTAATGTGGGGAGTACCCCGACATTCTGCCCTGTGTGTAATGTGGGGTATACCCCGACATTTTGGCCTGTGTGTACACTGTGGGGAATACCCCGACACTCTGCCCTGTGTGTACACTGTGGGGAATACCCCGACACTCTGTCCTGTGTGTGTAATGTGGGGAATACCCCGACACTCTGCCCTGTTTGTAATGTGGGGAGTACCCCGACATTCTGCCCTGTGTGTGAAATGTGGGGAATACCCCGACACTCTGCCCTGTTTGTGATGTGGGGAGTACCCCGACATTCTGCCCTGTGCGTGTAATGTGGGGAATACCCCGCAATCTGCCCTGTGTGTGTAATGTGGGGAAAAAACCGACACACTGCCCTGTGTGTGTCATGTGGGGAATACCCCGACACTTTGCCCTGTGTGTGTAATGTGGGGAATGCCCCGACACTCTGCCCTGTGTGTATAATGTGGGGAATACCCCGACACTCTGCCCTGTGTGTGTAATGTGGGGAATACCCCGACACTCTGCCCTGTGTGTAATTTGAGGAATACCCCGACACTCTGCCCTGTGTGTGTAATGTGGGGAATACCCCGACACTCTGCCCTGTGTGTACACTGTGGGGAATACCCCGACACTCTGCCCTGTGTGTACAATGTGGGGAATACCCCGACACTCTGCCCTGTGCATACAATGTGGGGAATACCCCGACACTCTGCCCTGTGTGTGTAATGTGGGGAAAAAACCGACACACTGCCCTGTGTGTGTCATGTGGGGAATACCCCGACACTTTGCCCTGTGTGTGTAATGTGGGGAATGCCCCGACACACTGTTCTCTGTGTGTAATGCGGGGAATACCCCGAAACTCTGCCCTGTGTGTGTAAAGTGGGGAATAACCCGACACTCTGCCCTGTGTGTAATGTGGGGAATACCCCGACACTCTTTCCTGTGTGTGTAATGTGGGGAATACCCCGACACTCTGCCCTGTGTGTACACTGTGGGGAATACCCCGACACTCTGCCCTGTGTGTACAATGTGGGGAATACCCCGACACTCTGCCCTGTGCATACAATGTGGGGAATACCCCGACACTCTGCCCTGTGTGTGTAATGTGGGGAACACCCCGAGACTCTGCCCTGTGTGAGTAATGTGGGCAATACCCCGATACTCTGCCCTGTGTGTAATGTGGGGAATAACCCGACACTCTGCTCTGTGTGTGTAATGTGGGGAATACCCCGACACTCTGCCCTGTGTGTGTAATGTGGGGAACACCCCGACACTCTGCCCTGTGTGCACACTGTGGGGAATACCCCGACACTCTGCCCTGTGTGTACAATGTGGGGAATACCCCGACACTCTGCCCTGTGTGTACGCTGTGGGGAATACCCCGACACTCTGCCCTGTGTGTGTAATATGGGGAATACCCCGACACTCTGCCCTGTGTGTGCATTGTGGGGAATACCCCGACAATTTGCCCTGTGCATGTAATGTGGGGAATACCCCGACACACTGCCCTGTGTGTGTAAAGTGGGGAATAACCCAACACTCTGCCCTGTGTGTGTAATGTGGGGAATGTCCTGTGTGTGTAATGTGGCGAATACCCCGACACTCTGCCCTGTGTGTACACTGTGGGGAATAGCCCGACACTCTGCCCTGTGTGTACAATGTGGGGAATACCCCGACACTCTGCCCTGTGCATACAATGTGGGGAATACCCCGACACTCTGCCCTGTGTGTGTAATGTGGGGAACACCCCGACACTCTGCCCTGTGTGAGTAATGTGGGGAATACCCCGATACTCTGCCCTGTGTGTAATGTGGGGAATAACCCGACACTCACCTCTCTGTGTGTAATGTGGGGAATACCCCGACACTCTGCCCTGTGTGTGTAATGAGGGGAATACCCCGACACTCTGCCCTGTGTGTACAATGTGGGGAATACCCCGAAACTCTGCCCTGTGTGTACACTGTGGGGAATACCCCGACACTCTGCCCTGTGTGTGTAATGTGGGGAATACCCCGATACTCTGCCCTGTGTGTAATGTGGGGAATACCCCGACACACTGCCCTGTGTGTGTAATGTGGGGAATACCCCGATACTCTGCCCTGTGTGTAATGTGCGGAATACCCCGACACACTGCCCTGTGTGAGTAAGGTGGGGGATACCCCGACACTCCGCCCTGTGTGTGTAATGTGGGGAATACCCTGACACTCTGCCCTGTGTGTGTAATGTGTGGAATACCCCGACACTCTGCCCTGTGTGTAATGTGGGGAATACCCCGACACTCTGCCCTGTGTGTGTCATGTGGGGAATACCCCGACAATCTGCCCTCTCTGTGTAATGTGGGGAATACCCCGACACTCTGTCCTGTGTGTGTAATGTGGGGAATACCCCGACACTCTGCCCTGTGTGTAATGTGGGGAATACCCCGACACTCTGCCCTGTGTGTGTCATGTGGGGAATACCCCGACAATCTGCCCTCTCTGTGTAATGTGGGGAATACCCCGACACTCTGTCCTGTGTGTGTAATGTGGGGAATACCCCGACACTCTGCCCTGTCTGTAATGTGGGGAATACACCGACACTCTGCCCTGTGTGTGTAATGTGGGGAACACCCCGACACTCTGCCCTTTGTGTACACTGTGGGGAATAGCCCGACACTCTACTATGTGTGTGTAATGTGGGGAATACCCCGACACTCTGCCCTGTGTGTGTAATGTGGGGAATACCCCGACACTCTGCCCTGTGTGTGTAATGTGGGGAATACCCCGACACTCTGCCCTGTGTGTAATGTGGGGAATACCCCGACACTCTGCCCTGTGTGTGTAATGTGGGGAATAACCAGACACTCTGCCCTGTGGGTAATGTGGGGAATACCCCGACACTCTGCCCTGTGTGTAATGTGTGCAATAGCCCGACACTCTGCCCTGTGTGTACAATGTGGTGAATACTCCGACACTCTGCCATGATTGTGTAATGTGGGCAATACCCCGACACTCTGACCTGTGTGTGTAATGTGGGGAATACCCCGCAATCTGCTCTGTGTGTGTAATGTGGGGAAAACCCCGACACACTGCCCTGTGTGTGTCATGTGTGGAATACCCCGACACTTTGCCCTGTGTGTGTAATGTGGGGAATGCCCCGACAATTTGCCCTGTGTGTAATGTGGGGTACACCCCGACACTTTGCCCTGTGTGTACACTGTGGGGAATACCCCGACACTCTACTATGTGTGTGTAATGTGGGGAATACCCCGACATTCTGCCCTGTGGGTGTAATGTGGGGAATACCCCGACACTCTGCCCTGTGTGTGTAATGTGGGGAATACCCCGACACTCTGCCCTGTGTGTAATGTGAGGAATACCCCGACACTCTGCCCTGTGTGTGTAATGTGGGGAATACCCCGACACTCTGCCCTGTGTGTGTAATGTGGGGAATACCCCGACACTCTGCCCTGTGTGTAATGTGGGGAAAGCCCCGACACTTTGCCCTGTGCGTGTAATGTGGGGAATACCCCGAAACACTGCCCTGTGTGTAATATGGGGAATACCCCGACACTCTGCCCTGTGTGTGCATTGTGGGGAATACCCCGACAATTTGCCCTGTGCATGTAATGTGGGGAATACCCCGACACACTGCCCTGTGCTTGTAATTTGGGGAATACCCCGACAATCCGCCCTGTGTGTGTAATGTGGGGAATACCCCGACACTCTGTTCTGTGTGTGTAATGCGGGGAATACCCCGAAACTCTGCCCTGTGTGCGTAAAGTGGGGAATAACCCAACACTCTGCCCTGTGTGTGTAATGTGGGGAATACCCCGACACTCTGTCCTGTGTGTGTAATGTGGGGAATACCCCGACACTCTGCCCTGTGTGTACACTGTGGGGAATACCCCGACACTCTGCCCTGTGTGTACAATGTGGGGAATACCCCGACACTCTGCCCTGTGCATACAATGTGGGGAACACCCCGACACTCTGCCCTGTGTGAGTAATGTGGGGAATACCCCGATACTCTGCCCTGTGTGTAAAGTGGGGAATAACCCGACACTCTGCTCTGTGTGTACAATGTGGGGAATACCTCGACACTCTGCCCTGTGTGTACACTGTGGGGAATACCCCGACACTCTGCCCTGTGTGTACAATGTGGGGAATACCCCGACACGCTGCCCTGTGTGTGTAATGTGGGGAATACCTCGACACTCTGCCCTGTGTGTGTAATGCGGGGATTACCCCGACACTCTGTCCTGTGTGTGTAATGTGGGGAATACCCCGACACTCTGCTCTGTGTGTAATGTGGGGAGTACCCCGACATTCTGCCCTGTGTGTGTAATGTGGGGAATACCCCGACACTCTGTCCTGTGTGTGTAATGTGGGGAATACCCCGACACTCTGCTCTGTGTGTAATGTGGGGAGTACCCCGACATTCTGCCCTGTGTGTGTCATGTGTGGAATACCCCGACACACTGCCCTGTGCGTGTAATGTGGGGAATACCCCGCAATCTGCCCTATGTGTGTAATGTGGGGAAAACCCCGACACGCTGCCCTGTGTGTGTCATGTGTGGAATACCCCGACACTTTGCCCTGTGTGTGTAATGTGGGGAATACCCCGACACTCTGCCCTGTGTGTAATATGGGGAATACCCCGACAATTTGCCCTGTGTGTAATGTGGGGTATACCCCGACACTTTGGCCTGTGTGTACACTGTGGGGAATACCCCGACACTCTGCCCTGTGTGTACACTGTGGGGAATACCCCGACACTCTGTCCTGTGTGTGTAATGTGGGGAATACCCCGACACTCTGCCCTGTGTGTAATGTGGGGAGTACCCCGACATTCTGCCCTGTGTGTGTAATGTGGGGAATACCCCGACACACTGCCCTGTGTGTGTCATGTGTGGAATACCCCGACACACTGCCCTGTGCGTGTAATGTGGGGAATACCCCGCAATCTGCCCTGTGTGTGTAATGTGGGGAAAAAACCGACACACTGCCCTGTGTGTGTCATGTGTGGAATACCCCGACACTTTGCCCTGTGTGTGTAATGTGGGGTATGCCCCGACACTCTGCCCTGTGTGTGTAATGTGGGGAACACCCCAACACTCTTCCCTGTGTGTGTAATGTGGGGAATACCCCGACACTCTGCCCTTTGTGTACACTGTGGGGAATAGCCCGACACTCTACTATGTGTGTGTAATGTGGGGAATACCCCGACACTCTGCCCTGTGTGTGTAATGTGGGGAATACCCCGACACTCTGCCCTTTGTGTACACTGTGGGGAATAGCCCGACACTCTACTATGTGTGTGTAATGTGGGGAATACCCCGACACTCTGCCCTGTGTGTGTAATGTGGGGAATACCCCGACACTCTGCCCTGTGTGTGTAATGTGGGGAATACCCCGACACTCTGCCCTGTGTGTAATGTGGGGAATACCCCGACACTCTGCCCTGTGTGTGTAATGTGGGGAATAACCAGACACTCTGCCCTGTGTGTAATGTGTGCAATAGCCCGACACTCTGCCCTGTGTGTACAATGTGGTGAATACTCCGACACTCTGCCATGATTGTGTAATGTGGGCAATACCCCGACACTCTGACCTGTGTGTGTAATGTGGGGAATACCCCGCAATCTGCTCTGTGTGTGTAATGTGGGGAAAACCCCGACACACTGCCCTGTGTGTGTCATGTGTGGAATACCCCGACACTTTGCCCTGTGTGAGTAATGTGGGGAATGCCCCGACAATTTGCCCTGTGTGTAATGTGGGGTACACCCCGACACTTTGCCCTGTGTGTACACTGTGGGGAATACCCCGACACTCTACTATGTGTGTGTAATGTGGGGAATACCCCGACATTCTGCCCTGTGGGTGTAATGTGGGGAATACCCCGACACTCTGCCCTGTGTGTGTAATGTGGGGAATACCCCGACACTCTGCCCTGTGTGTAATGTGAGGAATACCCCGACACTCTGCCCTGTGTGTGTAATGTGGGGAATACCCCGACACTCTGCCCTGTGTGTGTAATGTGGGGAATACCCCGACACTCTGCCCTGTGTGTAATGTGGGGAAAGCCCCGACACTTTGCCCTGTGCGTGTAATGTGGGGAATACCCCGAAACACTGCCCTGTGTGTAATATGGGGAATACCCCGACACTCTGCCCTGTGTGTGCATTGTGGGGAATACCCCGACAATTTGCCCTGTGCATGTAATGTGGGGAATACCCCGACACACTGCCCTGTGCTTGTAATTTGGGGAATACCCCGACAATCCGCCCTGTGTGTGTAATGTGGGGAATACCCCGACACTCTGTTCTGTGTGTGTAATGCGGGGAATACCCCGAAACTCTGCCCTGTGTGCGTAAAGTGGGGAATAACCCAACACTCTGCCCTGTGTGTGTAATGTGGGGAATACCCCGACACTCTGTCCTGTGTGTGTAATGTGGGGAATACCCCGACACTCTGCCCTGTGTGTACACTGTGGGGAATACCCCGACACTCTGCCCTGTGTGTACAATGTGGGGAATACCCCGACACTCTGCCCTGTGCATACAATGTGGGGAACACCCCGACACTCTGCCCTGTGTGAGTAATGTGGGGAATACCCCGATACTCTGCCCTGTGTGTAAAGTGGGGAATAACCCGACACTCTGCTCTGTGTGTACAATGTGGGGAATACCTCGACACTCTGCCCTGTGTGTACACTGTGGGGAATACCCCGACACTCTGCCCTGTGTGTACAATGTGGGGAATACCCCGACACGCTGCCCTGTGTGTGTAATGTGGGGAATACCTCGACACTCTGCCCTGTGTGTGTAATGCGGGGATTACCCCGACACTCTGTCCTGTGTGTGTAATGTGGGGAATACCCCGACACTCTGCTCTGTGTGTAATGTGGGGAGTACCCCGACATTCTGCCCTGTGTGTGTAATGTGGGGAATACCCCGACACTCTGTCCTGTGTGTGTAATGTGGGGAATACCCCGACACTCTGCTCTGTGTGTAATGTGGGGAGTACCCCGACATTCTGCCCTGTGTGTGTCATGTGTGGAATACCCCGACACACTGCCCTGTGCGTGTAATGTGGGGAATACCCCGCAATCTGCCCTATGTGTGTAATGTGGGGAAAACCCCGACACGCTGCCCTGTGTGTGTCATGTGTGGAATACCCCGACACTTTGCCCTGTGTGTGTAATGTGGGGAATACCCCGACACTCTGCCCTGTGTGTAATATGGGGAATACCCCGACAATTTGCCCTGTGTGTAATGTGGGGTATACCCCGACACTTTGGCCTGTGTGTACACTGTGGGGAATACCCCGACACTCTGCCCTGTGTGTACACTGTGGGGAATACCCCGACACTCTGTCCTGTGTGTGTAATGTGGGGAATACCCCGACACTCTGCCCTGTGTGTAATGTGGGGAGTACCCCGACATTCTGCCCTGTGTGTGTAATGTGGGGAATACCCCGACACACTGCCCTGTGTGTGTCATGTGTGGAATACCCCGACACACTGCCCTGTGCGTGTAATGTGGGGAATACCCCGCAATCTGCCCTGTGTGTGTAATGTGGGGAAAAAACCGACACACTGCCCTGTGTGTGTCATGTGTGGAATACCCCGACACTTTGCCCTGTGTGTGTAATGTGGGGAATGCCCCGACACTCTGCCCTGTGTGTGTAATGTGGGGAATACCCCGACACTCTGCCCTGTGTGTGCAATGTGGGGAATACCCCGACACTCTGCCCTGTGTGTAATGTGAGGAATACCCCGACACTCTGCCCTGTGTGTGTAATGCGGGGAATACCCCGACACTCTGCCCTGTGTGTGTAATGTGGGGAATACCCCGACACTCTGCCCTGTGTGTAATGTGGGGAAAGCCCCGACACTCTGCCCTGTGTGTGTAATGCGGGGAATACCCCGACACTCTGTCCTGTGTGTGTAATGTGGGGAATACCCCGACACTTTGCCCTGTGTGTAATGTGGGGAGTACCCCGACATTCTGCCCTGTGTGTGTAATGTGGGGAATACCCCGACACTCTGCCCTGTGTGTGTAATGTGGAGAATACCCCGACACTGCCCTGGGAGTGTAATGTGGGGAATACCCCGACACTCTGCCATGTGTGTAATGTGGGAATACCCCGACACTCTGCCCTGTGTGTGTAATGTGGGGAATACCCCGACACTCTGCCCTGTGTGTTATGTGGGGAATACCCCGACACTCTGCCCTGTGTGTAATGTGGGGAAAGCCCCGACACTTTGCCCTGTGCGTGTAATGTGGGGAATACCCCGAAACACGGCCCTGTGTGTAATATGGGGAATACCCCGACACTCTGCCCTGTGTGTGCATTGTGGGGAATACCCCGACAATTTGCCCTGCGCATGTAATGTGGGGAATACCCCGACACACTGCCCTGTGCGTGTAATTTGGGGAATACCCCGACAATCCGCCCTGTGTGTGTAATGTGGGGAATACCCCGACACTCTGTTCTCTGTGTGTAATGCGGGGAATACCCCGAAACTCTGCCCTGTGTGTGTAAAGTGGGGAATAACCCAACACTCTGCCCTGTGTGTGTAATGTGGGGAATACCCCGACACTCTGTCCTGTGTGTGTAATGTGGGGAATACCCCGACACTCTGCCCTGTGTGTACACTGTGGGGAATACCCCGACACTCTGCCCTGTGTGTACAATGTGGGGAATACCCCGACACTCTGCCCTGTGCGTACAATGTGGGGAATACCCCGACACTCTGCCCTGTGTGTGTAATGTGGGGAACACCCCGACACTCTGCCCTGTGTGAGTAATGTGGGGAATACCCCGATACTCTGCCCTGTGTGTAATGTGGGGAATAACCCGACACACTGCTCTGTGCGTGTAATGTGGGGAATACCCCGACACTCTGCCCTGTGTGTGTAATGTGGGGAACAACCCGACACTCTGCCCTGTGTGCACACTGTGGGGAATACCCCGACACTCTGCCCTGTGTGTACACTGTGGGGAACACCCCGACACTCTGCCCTGTGTGTGTAATGTGGGGAATACCCCGACACTCTGCCCTGTGTGTAATATGGGGAATACCCCGACACTCTGCCCGATCTGTAATGCGGGGAATACCCCGACACACTGCCCTGTGCGTGTAATTTGGGGAATACCCCGACAATCCGCCCTGTGTGTGTAATGTGGGGAATACCCCGGCACTCTGTTCTGTGTGTGTAATGCTGGGTATACCCCGAAACTCTGCCCTGTGTGTGTAAAGTGGGGAATAACCCAACACTCTGCCCTGTGTGTGTAATGTGGGGAATACCCCGACACTCTGTCCTGTGTGTGTAATGTGGGGAATACCCCGACACTCTGCCCTGTGTGTACACTGTGGGGAATACCCCGACACTCTGCCCTGTGTGTAATGTGGGGAATACCCCGACACTCTGCCCTGTGCATACAATGTGGGGAATACCCCGACACTCTGCCCTGTGTGTGTAATGTGGGGAACACCCCGACATTCTGCCCTGTGTGAGTAATGTGGGGAATACCCCGACACTCTGCCCTGTGTGTGTAATGTGGGGAATACCCCGATACTCTGCCCTGTGTGTAATGTGGGGAATACCCCGACACACTGCCCTGTTTGAGTAATGTGGGGAATACCCCGACACTCCGCCCTGTGTGTAATGTGGGGAATACCCCGACACACTGCCCTGTGCGTGTAATGTGGGGAATAACCTGACACTCTGCCCTGTGGGTAATGTGGGGAATACCCCGACACTCTGCGCGGTGTGTAATGTGGGGAATACCCCGACACTCTGCCCTGTGTGTGTAATGTGGGGAATAACCAGACACTCTGCCCAATTTGTGTAATGTGGGGAAAACTCCTACATTCTGCCCTGTGTGTAATGTGGGGAATACCCCGACACACTGCCCTGTGTGTAATGTGGGGAATACCCCGACACTCTGCCCTGTGTGTGTAATGTGGGGAATACCCCGACACTCTGCCCAGTTTGTGTAATGTGGGGAATACCCCGACACTCTGCCCTGTGTGTGTAATGTGGGGAATACCCCGACACTCTGCCCAGTGTGTGTAATGTGGGGAATAACCCAACACTCTGCCCTGTGTGTGTAATGTGGGGAATACCCCGACACTCTGCCCTGTGTGTAATGTGGGGAATACCCCGACACTCTGCCCAGTGTGTGTAATGTGGGGAATACCCCGACACTCTGCCCAGTGTGTGTAATGTGGGGAATACCCCGACACTCTGCCCTGTGTGTGTAATGTGGGGAATACCCCGACACTCTGCCCTGGGTGCAATGTGGGCAATACCCCGACACACTGCCCTGTGCGTGTAATGTGGGGAATAACCTGACACTCTGCCCTGTGGGTAATGTGGGGAATACCCTGACACTTTGCCTTGTGTGTAATGTGTGGAATACCCCGACATTCTGCCCTGTGTGTACAATGTGGTGAATACTCCGACACTCTGCCCTGATTGTGTAATGTGGGCAATACCCCGACACTCTGACCTGTGTATAATGTGGGGAATACCCCGACACACTGCCCTGTGCGTGTAATGTGGGGAATACCCCGACACTTTGCCCTGTGTGTGTAATGTGGGGAATACCCCGACACCCTGCTTTGTGTGTACAATGTGGGGAGTACCCCGACACTCTGCCCTGTGTGTGTAATGTGGGGAACACCCCGACACTCTGCCCTGTGTGTGTAATGTGGGGAATACCCCGACACTCTGCTCTGTGTGTACAATGTGGGGAATACCCCGACACTCTGCCCTGTGTGTGTAATGCGGGGAATACCCCGACACTCTGTCCTGTGTGTTATGTGGGGAATACCCCATCTCTCTGCCCTGTGTGTAATGTGGGAATACCCCGACACTCTGCCCTGTGTGTATACTGTGGGGAACACCCCCACACTCTGCCCTGTGTGTGTAATGTGGGGAATACCCCGACACTCTGCCCTGTGTGCAATGTGGGGAAAGACCCGACACTTTGCCCTGTGTGTGTAATGTGGGGAATACCCCGAAACACTGCTCTGTGTGTAATATGGGGAATACCCCGACACTCTGCCCTGTGTGTGCATTGTGGGGAATACCCCGACAATTTGCCCTGTGCATGTAATGTGGGGAATACCCCGACACACTGCCCTGTGCATGTAATTTGGGGAATACCCCGACAATCCGCCCTGTGTGTGTAATGTGGGGAATACCCCGACACTCTGTCCTGTGTGTGTAATGCGGGGAATACCCCGAAACTCTGCCCTGTGTGTGTAAAGTGGGGAATAACCCGACACTCTGCCCTGTGTTTGTAATGTGGGGAGTACCCCGACACTCTGTCCTGTGTGTGTAATGTGGGGAATACCCCGACACTCTGCCCTGTGTGTACACTGTGGGGAATACCCCGACACTCTGCCCTGTGTGTACAATGTGGGGAATACCCCGACACTCTGCCCTGTGCATACAATGTGGGGAATACCCCGACACTCTGCCCTGTGTGTGTAATGTGGGGAACACCCCGACACTCTGCCCTGTGTGTAATGTGGGGAATAACCCGACACTCTGCTCTGTGTGTGTAATGTGGGGAATACCCCGACACTCTGCCCTGTGTGTGTAATGTGGGGAATACCCCGACACTCTGCCCTGTGTGTGTAATGTGGGGAATACCCCGACACTCTGCCGTGTGTGTGTAATGTGGGGAATACCCCGACACTCTGCCCTGTGTGTACACTGTGGGGAATACCCCGACACTCTGCCCTGTGTGTGCAATGTGGGGAATACCCCGACACTCTGCCCTGTGTGTACAATGTGGGGAACACCCCGACACTCTGCCCTGTGTGAGTAATGTGGGGAACACCCCACACTCTGCCCTGTGTGTGTAATGTGGGGGAATACCCCGACACTCTGCCCTGTGTGTAATGTGGGGAACACCCCGACACTCTGCCCTGTGTGTAATGTGGGGAATACCCCGACACTCTGCCCTGTGTGAGTAATGTGGGGAATACCCCGACACTCTGCCCTGTGTGTGGAATGTGGGGAATACCCCGACACTCTGCCCTGTGTGTACAATGTGGTGAATACTCCGACACTCTGCCCTGTGCGTGTAATGTGGGGAATACCCCGACACTCTGCCCTGTGTGTACAATGTGGTGAATACCCCGACACTCTGCCCTGTGTGAGTAATGTGGGGAATACCCCGACACTCTGCCCTGTGTGTGGAATGTGGGGAATACCCCGACACTCTGCCCTGTGTGTACAATGTGGTGAATACCCCGACACACTGCCCTGTGCGTGTAATGTGGGGAATACCCCGACACTTTGCCCTGTGTGTACAATGTGGGGAGTACCCCGACACTCTGCCCTCTCTGTGTAATGCGGGGAATACCCCGTTTCTCTGCCCTGTGTGTAATGTGGGGAATACCCCGACACTCTGCCCTGTGTGTAATGTGGGGAATACCCCGAAACACTGCCCTGTGTGTAATATGGGGAATACCCCGACACTCTGCCCTGTGTGTGCATTGTGGGGAATACCCCGACAATTTGCCCTGTGCATGTAATGTGGGGAATACCCCGACACACTGCCCTGTGCGTGTAATTTGGGGAATACCCCGACAATCCGCCCTGTGTGTGTAATGTGGGGAATACCCCGACACTCTGTCCTGTGTGTGTAATGCGGGGAATACCCCGAAACTCTGCCCTGTGTGTGTAAAGTGGGGAATAACCCGACACTCTGCCCTGTGTGTGTAATGTGGGGAATACCCCGACACTCTACTTTGTGTGTGTAATGTGGGGAATACCCCAACACTCTGCCCTGTGTGTGTAATGCGGGGAATACCCCGACACTCTGCCCTGTGTGTGTAATGTGGGGAATACCCCGGAACTCTGCCCTGTGTGTGTAAAGTGGGGAATACCCCGTCACTCTGCCCTGTGTGTGTAATGTGGGGAACACCCCAACACTCTTCCCTGTGTGTGTAATGTGGGGAATACCCCGACACTCTTCCCTTTGAGTACACTGTGGGGAATACCCTGACACTCTGCTATGTGTGTGTAATGTGGGGAATACCCCGACACTCTGCCCTGTGGGTGCAATGTGGGGAATACCCCGACACTCTGCCCTGTGTGTGTAATGTGGGGAACACCCCGACACTCTGCCCTGTGTGTACACTGTGGGGAATACCCAGACACTCTGCCCTGTGTGTGTAATGTGGGGAATACCCCGACACTCTGTCCTGTGTGTACACAGTGGGGAATACCCCGACACTCTGCCCTGTGTGTACACTGTGGGGAATACCCCAACACTCTACTATGTGTGTGTAATGTGGGGAATACCCCGACACTCTGCCCTGTGGGTGTAATGTGGGGAATACCCCGACACTCTGCCCTGTGTGTAATGTGGGGAACACCCCGACACTCTGCCCTGTGTGTAATGTGGGGAGTACCCCGACATTCTGCCCTGTGTGTGTAATGTGGGGAATACCCCGACACTCTGTCTTTTGTGTGTAATGTGGGGAATACCCCGACACTCTGCCATGTGTGTAATGTGGGAATACCCTGACACTCTGTCCTGTGTGTGTAATGTGGGGAATACCCCGACACTCTTCCCTGTGTGTTATGTGGGGAATACCCCGTCTCTCTGCCCCATGTGTAATGTGGGGAATACCCCGACACTCTGCCCTGTGTGTGTAATGTGGGGAACACCCCAACACTCTGCCCTGTGTGTGTAATGTGGGGCTTCCCCGACACTCTGCCCTGTGTGTGTAATGTGGGGAATACACCGACTCTCTGTCCTGTGTGTACACAGTGGGGAATACCCCGACACTCTGCGCTGTGTGTACACTGTGGGGAATACCCCGACACTCTACTATGTGTGTGTAATGTGGGGAATACCCCGACACTCTGCCCTGTGGGTGTAATATGGGGAATACCCCGAGACTCTGCCCTGTGGGTGTAATGTGTGGAATACCCCGACACTCTGCCCTGTGTGTGTAATGTGGGGAATACCCCGACACTCTGCCCTGTGTGTGTAATGCGGGGAACACCCCGACACTCTGCCCTGTGTGTGTAATGTGGGGAAAAACCCGACACTCTGCCCTGTGTGTACAATGTGGGGAATACCCCGACAATCTGCCCTGTGTGTGTAATGTGGGGAATACCCCGACACTCTGCCCTGTGTGTACAATGTGGGGAATACCCCGACACTCTGCCCTGTGTGTACACTGTGGGGAATACGCCTAAACTCTGCCTGTGTGTGTAATGTGAGGAATACCCCGACACTCTGCCCTGTATGTAATGTGGCGAATAACCCGACACACTGCCCTGTGCGTGTAATGTGGGGAATACCCCGCAATCTGCTCTGTGTGTGTAATGTGGGGAATAACCCAACACTCTGCCCTGTGTGTAATGTGGGGAAAGCCCCGACACTTTGCCCTGTGCGTGTAATGTGGGGAATACCTCGACACACTGCCCTGTGCGTGTAATTTGGGGAATACCCCGACACTTTGCGCTGTGTGTACAATGTGGGGAATACCCCAACACATTGCCCTGTGCATGTAATGTGGGGAATACCCCGACAATCTGCCGTGTGTGTGTAATGTGGGGAATACCCCGACACTCTACTATGTGTGTGTAATGTGGGGAATACCCCAACACTCTGCCCTGTGTGTGTAATGCGGGGAATACCCCGACACTCTGCCCTGTGTGTGTAATGTGGGGAATACCCTGAAACTCTGCCCTGTGTGTGTAAAGTGGGGAATAATCCGACACTCTGCCCTGTGTGTGTAATGTGGGGAATACCCTGACACTCTGCCCTGTGTGTGTAATGTGGGGAATACCCCGACACTCTGCCCCGTGTGTACACTGTGGGGAATACCCCGGCACTCTGCCCTGTGTGTACAATGTGGCGAATACCCCGAAACTCTGCCCTGTGCATACAATGTGGGGAATACCCCGACACTCTGCCCTGTGTGTGTAATGTGGGGGAAAACCCCGACACTCTGCCCTGTGTGCAATGTGGGGAACACCCCGACACTCTGCCCTGTGTGTACAATGTGGGGAATACCCCGACACTCTGCCCTGTGCATACAATGTGGGGAATAGCCCGACACTCTGCCCTGTGTGTGTAATGTGGGGGAAAACCCCGACACTCTGCCCTGTGTGTAATGTGGGGAACACCCCGACACTCTGCCCTGTGTGTGTAATGTGGGGAATAACCCGACACTCTGCCCTATCTGTAATGTGGGGAATACCCCGACACTCTGCCCTGTGTGTGTAATGTGTGGAATACCCCGACACTCTGCCCTGTGTGTAATCTGGGGAATACCCCGACACTCTGCCCTGTGTGTGCAATGTGGGGAATACCCAGACACTCTGCCCAGTTTGTGTAATGTGGGGAATAACCTGACACTCTGCCCTGTCGGTAATGTGGGGAATACCCTGACACTTTGCCCTGTGTGTAATGTGTGGAATACCCCGACATTCTGCCCTGTGTGTACAATGTGGTGAATACTTCGACACTCTGCCCTGATTGTGTAATGTGGGCAATACCCCGACACTCTGACCTGTGTGTAATGAGGGGAATACCCCGACACACTGCCCTGTGCGTGTAATGTGGGGAATACCCCGCCATCTGCCCTGTGTGTGTAATGTGGGGAAAGCCCCGACACACTGCCCTGTGTGTGTCATGTGTGGAATAGCCCGACACTTTGCCCTGTGTGTGTAATGTGGGGAATACCCCGACACCCTTCTTTGTGTGTACAATGTGGGGAATACCCCGACACTCTGCCCTCTCTGTGTAATGTGGGGAATACCCCGACACTCTGCCCTGTGTGTGTAATGTGGGGAATACCCCGACACTCTGTCCTGTGTGTGTAATGTGGGGAATACCCCGACACCCTGCTTTGTGTGTACAATGTGGGGAATATCCCGACACTCTGCCCTGTGCGTAATGTGGGGAGTACCCCGACATTCTGCCCTGTATGTGTAATGTGGGGAATACCCCGACACTCTGCCCTGTGTGTAATGTGGGGAATACCCCGACACTTTGCCCTGTGTGTTATGTGGGGAATACCCCGACACTCTGCCCTGTGTGTAATGTGGGGAATACCCCGACACTCTGCCCTGTGTGTGTAATGTGGGGAATACCCCGACACTCTGCCCTGTGTGTACACTGTGGGGAATACCCCGACACTCTGCCCTGTGTGTAATGTGGGGAATACCCCGACACACTGCCCTGTGTGTGTAATGCGGGGAATACCCCGACACTCTGCCCTGTGTGTGTAATGTGTGGAATACCCCGACACTCTGCCCTGTGTGCAATGTGGCGAATACCCTGACACTCTGCCCTGTGTGTAATGTGGGGAATACCCCGTCACTCTGCCCTGTGTGTAATGTGGGGAATGCCCCGACATTCTGCCCTGTGTGTGTAATGTGGGGAACACCCCAACACTCTGCCCTGTGTGTAATGTGGGAATACCCCGACACTCTGCCCTGTGTGTACACTGTGGAGAATACCCCGACACTCTGCCCTGTGTGTACACTGTTGAGAATACCCCGACACTCTACCCTGTGTGTGTAATGTGGGGAATACCCCGACACTCTGCCCTGTGTGTGTAATGTGGGGAATACCCCGACACTCTGCCCTGTGTGTGCACTGTGGGGAATACCCCAACACTCTGCCCTGTGTGTAATGTGGGGAATACCCCGACACACTGCCCTGTGTGTGTAATGCGGGGAATACCCCGACACTCTGCCCTGTGTGCAATGTGGCGAATACCCTGACACTCTGCCCTGTGTGTAATGTTGGGGAATACCCCGACACTCTGCCCTGCGTGTAATGTGGGGACTACCCCGACATTCTGCCCTGTCTGTGTAATGTGGGGAATACCCCGACACTGTGCCCTGTGAATGTAATGTGGGGAATACCCCGACACTCTGCACTGTGTGCAATGTGGCGAATACCCTGACACTCTGCCCTGTGTGTAATGTGGGGAATACTCCGACACTCTGGCCTGTGTGTGTAATGTGGGGAATACGCCGACACTCTGCCCTGTGTGTAATGTGGGGAATACCCTGACACTCTGCCCTGTGTATAATGTGGGGAATACCCCGACACTCTACCCTGTGTGTGTAATGTGGGGAATACCCTAACATTATGCCCTGGGAGTGTAATGTGGGGAATACCCCGACACTCTGCCCTGTCTGTACTGTGGGGAATACTCCGACACTCTGGCCTGTGTGTGTAATGTGGGGAATACCCCGACACTCTGCCCTGTGTGTAATGTGGGGAATACTCCGACACTCTGGCCTGTGTGTAATGTGGGGAATACCACGACACTCTGACCTGTGTGTGTAATGTGGGGAATACCCTGACACTCTGCCCTGTGTGTGTACTGTGGGGAATACCCCGACACTCTGCCCTGTGTGTGTAATGTGGGGAATACCCCGACACTCTGCCCTGTGTGTGTAATGTGGGGAATACCCCAACACTCTGCCCTGTGTGTGTATTGTGGGGAATACCCCGACACACTGCCCTGTGTGTAATGTGGGGAATACCCCGACACTCTGCCCTGTGTCTAATGTGGGGCATACCCCGACAATCTGCCCTGACTGTAATATGGGGAATACCCGGACACTATTCCCTGTGTGTGTAATGTGGGGAATACCCTGACACACTGCCCTGTGTGTAATGTGGGGAATACCCCGACACTCTACCCTGTGTGTGTAATGTGGGGAATACCCTAACACTCTGCCCTGTGCGTAATGTGGGGAATACCCCGACACTCTGCCCTGTGTGTAATGTGGGGAATATCCCGATACTCTGCCCTGTGTGTAATGTGGGGAATACTCCGACACTCTGCCCTGTGTGTGTAATGTGGGGAATACCCCGATACTCTGCCCTGTGTGTCATGTGGGGAATACCCCGACACTCTGCCCTGTGTGTAATGTGGGAAATACTCCGACACTCTGGCCTGCGTGTGTAATGTGGGGAGTACCCCGACACTCTGCCCTGTGTGTAATGTGGGAAATACTCCGACACTCTGCCCTTTGTGTACACTGTGGGGAATACCCCGACACTCTGCACTGTGTGTGTAATGTGGGGCTTACCCCGACACTCTGCCCTGTGTGTGTAATGTGGGGAATACCCCGACACTCTGCCCTGTGTGTACACTGTGGGGAATACCCCGACACTCTGCCCTGTGTGTACAATGTGGGGAATACCCCGACACTCTGCCCTGTGTGTGTAATGTGGGGAATAACCCGACACTCTGCCCTATCTATAATGTGGGGAGTACCCCGACACTCTGCCCTCTGTGTGTAATGTGGGGAATACCCCGACACTCTGCCCTGTGTGTGTAATGTGGGGAATACCCCGACACTCTGCCCTGTGTGTGTAATGCGGGGAATACCCCGACACTCTGCCCTGTGTGTAATGTGGAGAATACTCCGACACTCTCGCCTGTGTGTAATGTGGGGAATACCCCGACACTCTGTCCTGTGAGTGTAATGTGGGGAATACCACGACACTCTGACCTGTGTGTGTAATGTGGGGAATACCCTGACACTCTGCCCTGTGTGTGTACTGTGGGGAATACCCCGACACTCTACTATGTGTGTGTAATGTGGGGAATACCCCGACACTCTGCCCTGTGTGTGTAATGTGGGGAATACCCCGACACTCTGCCCTGTGTGTGTAATGTGGGGAATACCCCGACACTCTGCCCTGTGTGTGTAATGCGGGGAATACCCCGACACTCTGCCCTGTGTGTGTAATGTGGGGAATACCCCGACACTCTGCCCTGTGTGTAATGTGGGGAGTACCCTGACATTCTGCCCTGTGTGTGTAATGTGGGGAATACCCCGACACTCTGCCCTGTGTGTTATGTGGGGAATACCCCGTCACTCTGCCCTGTGTGTAATGTGGGGAATGCCCCGACATTCTGCCCTGTGTGTGTAATGTGGGGAACACCCCAACACTCTCCCCTGTGTCTGTAATGTGGGGAATACCCCGACACTCTGCCCTGTGTGTAATGTGGGAATACCCCGACACTCTGCCCTGTGTGTACACTGTGGAGAATACCCCGACACTCTGCCCTGTGTGTACACTGTGGAGAATACCCCGACACTCTACACTGTGTGTGTAATGTGGGGAATACCCCGACACTCTGCCCTGTGTGTGTAATGTGGGGAATACCCCGACACTCTGCCCTGTGTGTACACTGTGGGGAATACCCCGACACTCTGCCCTGTGTGTAATGTGGGGAATACCCCGACACTCTGCCCTGTGTGCAATGTGGCGAATACCCTGACACTCTGCCCTGTGTGTAATGTTGGGGAATACCCCGACACTCTGCCCTGCGTGTAATGTGGGGACTACCCCGACATTCTGCCCTGTCTGTGTAATGTGGGGAATACCCCGACACTGTGCCCTGTGAATGTAATGTGGGGATTACCCCGACACTCTGCCCTGTGTGTAATGTGGGGAATACTCCGACACTCTGGCCTGTGTGTGTAATGTGGGGAATACCCCGACACTCTGCCCTGTGTGTAATGTGGGGAATACCCTGACACTCTGCCCTGTGTATAATGTGGGGAATACCCCGACACTCTACCCTGTGTGTGTAATGTGGGGAATACCCTAACATTATGCCCTGGGAGTGTAAATTGGGGAATATCCCGGCACTCTGCTCTGTGTGTGTAATCTGGGGAATACCCTGACACTCTGACCTGTGTGTGTAATGTGGGTATAGCCCGACACTCTGCCCTGTGTGTGTTATGTGGGGAATTCCCCGACCGTCTGCCCTGTGTGTAATGTGGGGAATACCCCGACACTCTGCCCTGTGTGTGTAATGTGGGGAATACCCCGACACTCTACCCTGTGTGTGTAATGTGGGGAATACTCCGACACTCTGGCCTGTGTGTAATGTGGGGAATACCACGACACTCTGACCTGTGTGTGTAATGTGGGGAATACCCTGACACTCTGCCCTGTGTGCGTACTGTGGGGAATACCCCGACACTCTGCCCTGTGTGTGTAATGTGGGGAATACCCCGACACTCTGCCCTGTGTGTGTAATGTGGGGAATACCCCGACACTCTGCCCTGTGTGTGTAATGTGGGGAATACCCCGACACACTGCCCTGTGTGTAATGTGGGGAATACCCCGACACTCTGCCCTGTGTCTAATGTGGGGCATACCCCGACAATCTGCCCTGACTGTAATATGGGGAATACCCGGACACTATTCCCTGTGTGTGTAATGTGGGGAATACCCTGACACTCTGCCCTGTGTGTAATGTGGGGAATACCCCGACACTCTACCCTGTGTGTGTAATGTGGGGAATACCCTAACACTCTGCCCTGTGCGTAATGTGGGGAATACCCCGACACTCTGCCCTGTGTGTAATGTGGGGAATATCCCGATACTCTGCCCTGTGTGTAATGTGGGTAATACCCTGACACTCTGCCCTGTGTGTAATGTGGGGAATACTCCGACACTCTGCCCTGTGTGTAATGTGGGGAATACCCCGATACTCTGCCCTGTGTGTAATGTGGGGAATACCCCGACACTCTGCCCTGTGTGTAATGTGGGAAATACTCCGACACTCTGGCCTGCGTGTGTAATGTGGGGAGTACCCCGACAATCTGCCCTTTGTGTACACTGTGGGGAATACCCCGACACTCTGCACTGTGTGTGTAATGTGGGGCTTACCCCGACACTCTGCCCTGTGTGTGTAATGTGGGGAATACCCCGACACTCTGTCCTGTGTGTACACAGTGGGGAATACCCCGACACTCTGCCCTGTGTGTACACTGTGGGGAATACCCCGACACTCTACTATGTGTGTGTAATGTGGGGAATACCCCGACACTCTGCCCTGTGGGTGTAATGTGGGGAATACCCCGACACTCTGCCCTGTGAGTGTAATGTGGGGAATACCCCGACACTCTGCCCTGTGTGTGTAATGTGGGGAATACCCCGACACTCTGCCCTGTGTGTGTAATGCGGGGAATACCCCGACACTCTGCCCTGTGTGTGTAATGTGGGGAAAAACCCGACACTCTGCCCTGTGTGTACAATGTGGGGAATACCCCGACAATCTGCCCTGTGTGTAATGTGAGGAATACCCCGACACTCTGCCCTGTGTGTACAATGTGGGGAATACCCCGACACTCTGCCCTGTGTGTACACTGTGGGGAATACGCCGAAACTCTGCCTGTGTGTGTAATGTAAGGAATACCCCAACACTCTGCCCTGTATGTAATGTGGCGAATAACCCGACACACTGCCCTGTGCGTGTAATGTGGGGAATACCCCGCAATCTGCTCTGTGTGTGTAATGTGGGGAATAACCCAACACTCTGCCCTGTGTGTAATGTGGGGAAAGCCCCGACACTTTGCCCTGTGCGTGTAATGTGGGGAATACCCCGACACACTGCCCTGTGCGTGTAATTTGGGGAATACCCCGCCAATCTGCCCTGTGTGTGTAACGTGGGGAATACCCCGACACTCTACTATGTGTGTGTAATGTGGGGAATACCCCAACACTCTGCCCTGTGTGTGTAATGCGGGGAATACCCCGACACTCTGCCCTGTGTGTGTAATGTGGGGAATACCCTGAAACTCTGCCCTGTGTGTGTAAAGTGGGGAATAACCCGACACTCTGCCCTGTGTGTGTAATGTGGGGAATACCCTGACACTCTGCCCTGTGTGTGTAATGTGGGGAATACCCCGACACTCTGCCCTGTGTGTACACTGTGGGGAATACCCCGACACTCTGCCCTGTGTGTACAATGTGGGGAATACCCCGACACTCTGCCCTGTGCATACAATGTGGGGAATACCCCGACACTCTGCCCTGTGTGTGTAATGTGGGGGAAAACCCCGACACTCTGCCCTGTGTGCAATGTGGGGAACACCCCGACACTCTGCCCTGTGTGAGTAATGTGGGGAATACCCCGATACTCTGCCCTGTTTGTAATGTGGGGAATAACCCGACACTCTGCTCTGTGTGTGTAATGTGGGGAATACCCCGACACTCTGCCCTGTGTGTGTAATGTGGGGAATACCCCGACACTCTGCCCTGTGTGTACACTGTGGGGAATACCCCGACACTCTGCCCTGTGTGTACAATGTGGGGAATACCCCGACACTCTGCCCTGTGCATACAATGTGGGGAATAGCCCGACACTCTGCCCTGTGTGTGTAATGTGGGGGAAAACCCCGACACTCTGCCCTGTGTGTAATGTGGGGAACACCCCGACACTCTGCCCTGTGTGTGTAATGTGGGGAATAAGCCGACACTCTGCCCTATCTGTAATGTGGGGAATACCCCGACACTCTGCCCTGTGTGTGTAATCTGGGGAATACCCCGACACTCTGCCCTGTGTGTGTAATGTGGGGAATACCCAGACACTCTGCCCAGTTTGTGTAATGTGGGGAATAACCTGACACTCTGCCCTGTCGGTAATGTGGGGAATACCCTGACACTTTGCCCTGTGTGTAATGTGTGGAAAACCCCGACATTCTGCCCTGTGTGTACAATGTGGTGAATACTTCGACACTCTGCCCTGATTGTGTAATGTGGGCAATACCCCGACACTCTGACCTGTGTGTAATGTGGGGAATACCCCGACACACTGCCCTGTGCGTGTAATGTGGGGAATACCCCGCCATCTGCCCTGTGTGTGTAATGTGGGGAATACCCCGACACCCTGCTTTGTGTGTACAATGTGGGGAATACCCCGACATTCTGTCCTGTGTGTGTAATGTGGGGAATACCCCGACACTCTGCCCTGTGTGTAATGTGGGGAATACCCCGACACTCTGCCCTGTGTGTAATGTGGGGAATACCCCGACACTCTGCCCTGTGTGTTATGTGGGGAATACCCCGTCACTCTGCCCTGTGTGTAATGTGGGGAATGCCCCGACATTCTGCCCTGTGTGTGTAATGTGGGGAACACCCCGACACTCTGCCCTGTGTGTACACTGTGGAGAATACCCCGACACTCTGCCCTGTGTGTACACTGTGGAGAATACCCCGACGCTCTACCCTGTGTGTGTAATGTGGGGAATACCCCGACACTCTGCCCTGTGTGTGTAATGTGGGGAATACCCCGACACTCTGCCCTGTGTGTACACTGTGGGGAATACCCCGACACTCTGCCCTGTGTGTAATGTGGGGAATACCCCGATACACTGCCCTGTGTGTGTAATGCGGGGAATACCCCGACACTCTGCCCTGTGTGCAATGTGGCGAATACCCTGACACTCTGCCCTGTGTGTAATGTTGGGGAATACCCCGACACTCTGCCCTGCGTGTAATGTGGGGACTACCCCGACATTCTGCCCTGTCTGTGTAATGTGGGGAATACCCCGACACTGTGCCCTGTGAATGTAATGTGGGGAATACCCCGACCCTCTGCACTGTGTGCAATGTGGCGAATACCCTGACACTCTGCCCTGTGTGTAATGTGGGGAATACTCCGACACTCTGGCCTGTGTGTGTAATGTGGGGAATACCCCGACACTCTGCCCTGTGTGCAATGTGGGGAATACCCTGACACTCTGCCCTGTGTATAATGTGGGGAATACCCCGACACTCTGCCCTGTGTGTGTAATGTGGGGAATACCCTAACATTATGCCCTGGGAGTGTAATGTGGGGAATACCCCGACACTCTGCCCTGTCTGTACTATGGGGAATTCCCGGACACTCTTCCGTGTGTGTGTAAATTGGGGAATATCCCGGCACTCTGCTCTGTTTGTGTAATCTGGGGAATACCCTGACACTCTGACCTGTGTGTGTAATGTGGGTATAGCCCGACACTCTGCCCTGTGTGTGTTATGTGTGGAATTCCCCGACCGTCTGCCCTGTGTGTAATGTGGGAATACCCCGACACTCTGCCCTGTGTGTGTGAAGTGGGGAATACCCCGACACTCTACCCTGTGTGTGTAATGTGGGGAATACCCCGACACTCTGCCCTGTGTGTGTAATGTGGGGAATACCCCGACACTCTGCCCTGTGTGTGTAATGCGGGGAATACCCCGACACTCTGCCCTGTGTGTAATGTGGAGAATACTCCGACACTCTGGCCTGTGTGTAATGTGGGGAATACCCCGACACTCTGTCCTGTGAGTGTAATGTGGGGAATACCACGACACTCTGACCTGTGTGTGTAATGTGGGGAATACCCTGACACTCTGCCCTGTGTGTGTACTGTGGGGAATACCCCGACACTCTACTATGTGTGTGTAATGTGGGGAATACCCCAACACTCTGCCCTGTGTGTGTAATGTGGGGAATACCCCGACACTCTGCCCTGTGTGTGTAATGTGGGGAATACCCCGACACTCTGCCCTGTGTGTGTAATGTGGGGAATACCCCGACACTCTGCCCTGTGTGTGTAATGCGGGGAATACCCCGACACTCTGCCCTGTGTGTGTAATGTGGGGAATACCCCGACACTCTGCCCTGTGTGTAATGTGGGGAGTACCCTGACATTCTGCCCTGTGTGTGTAATGTGGGGAATACCCCGACACTCTGCCCTGTGTGTTATGTGGGGAATACCCCGTCACTCTGCCCTGTGTGTAATGTGGGGAATGCCCCGACATTCTGCCCTGTGTGTGTAATGTGGGGAACACCCCAACACTCTCCCCTGTGTCTGTAATGTGGGGAATACCCCGACACTCTGCCCTGTGTGTAATGTGGGAATACCCCGACACTCTGCCCTGTGTGTACACTGTGGAGAATACCCCGACACTCTGCCCTGTGTGTACACTGTGGAGAATACCCCGACACTCTACTATGTGTGTGTAATGTGGGGAATACCCCAACACTCTGCCCTGTGTGTGTAATGTGGGGAATACCCCGACACTCTACTATGTGTGTGTAATGTGGGGAATACCCCAACACTCTGCCCTGTGTGTGTAATGTGGGGAATACCCCGACACTCTGCCCTGTGTGTGTAATGTGGGGAATACCCCGACACTCTGCCCTGTGTGTGTAATGCGGGGAATACCCCGACACTCTGCCCTGTGTGTACAATGTGGGGAATACCCCGACACTCTGCCCTGTGCATACAATGTGGGGAATACCCCGACACTCTGCCCTGTGTGTGTAATGTGGGGGAAAACCCCGACACTCTGCCCTGTGTGTAATGTGGGGAACACCCCGACACTCTGCCCTGTGTGTAATGTGGGGAGTACCCCGACATTCTGCCCTGTGTGTGTAATGTGGGGAATACCCCGACACTCTGTCTTTTGTGTGTAATGTGGGGAATACCCCGACACTCTGCCATGTGTGTAATGTGGGAATACCCTGACACTCTGCCCTGTGTGTGTAATGTGGGGAATACCCCGACACTCTTCCCTGTGTGTTATGTGGGGAATACCCCGTCTCTCTGCCCCGTGTGTAATGTGGGGAATACCCCGACACTCTGCCCTGTGTGTGTAATGTGGGGAACACCCCAACACTCTGCCCTGTGTGTGTAATGTGGGGAATACCCCGACACTCTGCCCTTTGTGTACACTGTGGGGAATACCCCGACACTCTGCACTGTGTGTGTAATGTGGGGCTTACCCCGACACTCTGCCCTGTGTGTGTAATGTGGGGAATACCCCGACACTCTGTCCTGTGTGTACACAGTGGGGAATACCCCGACACTCTGCCCTGTGTGTACACTGTGGGGAATACCCCGACACTCTACTATGTGTGTGTAATGTGGGGAATACCCCGACACTCTGCCCTATCTGTAATGTGGGGAATACCCCGACACTCTGCCCTGTGTGTGTAATGTGTGGAATACCCCGACACTCTGCCCTGTGTGTAATCTGGGGAATACCCCGACACTCTGCCCTGTGTGTGCAATGTGGGGAATACCCAGACACTCTGCCCAGTTTGTGTAATGTGGGGAATAACCTGACACTCTGCCCTGTCGGTAATGTGGGGAATACCCTGACACTTTGCCCTGTGTGTAATGTGTGGAATACCCCGACATTCTGCCCTGTGTGTACAATGTGGTGAATACTTCGACACTCTGCCCTGATTGTGTAATGTGGGCAATACCCCGACACTCTGACCTGTGTGTAATGAGGGGAATACCCCGACACACTGCCCTGTGCGTGTAATGTGGGGAATACCCCGCCATCTGCCCTGTGTGTGTAATGTGGGGAAAGCCCCGACACACTGCCCTGTGTGTGTCATGTGTGGAATAGCCCGACACTTTGCCCTGTGTGTGTAATGTGGGGAATACCCCGACACCCTTCTTTGTGTGTACAATGTGGGGAATACCCCGACACTCTGCCCTCTCTGTGTAATGTGGGGAATACCCCGACACTCTGCCCTGTGTGTGTAATGTGGGGAATACCCCGACACTCTGTCCTGTGTGTGTAATGTGGGGAATACCCCGACACCCTGCTTTGTGTGTACAATGTGGGGAATATCCCGACACTCTGCCCTGTGCGTAATGTGGGGAGTACCCCGACATTCTGCCCTGTATGTGTAATGTGGGGAATACCCCGACACTCTGCCCTGTGTGTAATGTGGGGAATACCCCGACACTTTGCCCTGCGTGTTATGTGGGGAATACCCCGACACTCTGCCCTGTGTGTAATGTGGGGAATACCCCGACACTCTGCCCTGTGTGTGTAATGTGGGGAATACCCCGACACTCTGCCCTGTGTGTACACTGTGGGGAATACCCCGACACTCTGCCCTGTGTGTAATGTGGGGAATACCCCGACACACTGCCCTGTGTGTGTAATGCGGGGAATACCCCGACACTCTGCCCTGTGTGTGTAATGTGTGGAATACCCCGACACTCTGCCCTGTGTGCAATGTGGCGAATACCCTGACACTCTGCCCTGTGTGTAATGTGGGGAATACCCCGTCACTCTGCCCTGTGTGTAATGTGGGGAATGCCCCGACATTCTGCCCTGTGTGTGTAATGTGGGGAACACCCCAACACTCTGCCCTGTGTGTAATGTGGGAATACCCCGACACTCTGCCCTGTGTGTACACTGTGGAGAATACCCCGACACTCTGCCCTGTGTGTACACTGTTGAGAATACCCCGACACTCTACCCTGTGTGTGTAATGTGGGGAATACCCCGACACTCTGCCCTGTGTGTGTAATGTGGGGAATACCCCGACACTCTGCCCTGTGTGTGCACTGTGGGGAATACCCCAACACTCTGCCCTGTGTGTAATGTGGGGAATACCCCGACACACTGCCCTGTGTGTGTAATGCGGGGAATACCCCGACACTCTGCCCTGTGTGCAATGTGGCGAATACCCTGACACTCTGCCCTGTGTGTAATGTTGGGGAATACCCCGACACTCTGCCCTGCGTGTAATGTGGGGACTACCCCGACATTCTGCCCTGTCTGTGTAATGTGGGGAATACCCCGACACTGTGCCCTGTGAATGTAATGTGGGGAATACCCCGACACTCTGCACTGTGTGCAATGTGGCGAATACCCTGACACTCTGCCCTGTGTGTAATGTGGGGAATACTCCGACACTCTGGCCTGTGTGTGTAATGTGGGGAATACGCCGACACTCTGCCCTGTGTGTAATGTGGGGAATACCCTGACACTCTGCCCTGTGTATAATGTGGGGAATACCCCGACACTCTACCCTGTGTGTGTAATGTGGGGAATACCCTAACATTATGCCCTGGGAGTGTAATGTGGGGAATACCCCGACACTCTGCCCTGTCTGTACTGTGGGGAATACTCCGACACTCTGGCCTGTGTGTGTAATGTGGGGAATACCCCGACACTCTGCCCTGTGTGTAATGTGGGGAATACTCCGACACTCTGGCCTGTGTGTAATGTGGGGAATACCACGACACTCTGACCTGTGTGTGTAATGTGGGGAATACCCTGACACTCTGCCCTGTGTGTGTACTGTGGGGAATACCCCGACACTCTGCCCTGTGTGTGTAATGTGGGGAATACCCCGACACTCTGCCCTGTGTGTGTAATGTGGGGAATACCCCAACACTCTGCCCTGTGTGTGTATTGTGGGGAATACCCCGACACACTGCCCTGTGTGTAATGTGGGGAATACCCCGACACTCTGCCCTGTGTCTAATGTGGGGCATACCCCGACAATCTGCCCTGACTGTAATATGGGGAATACCCGGACACTATTCCCTGTGTGTGTAATGTGGGGAATACCCTGACACACTGCCCTGTGTGTAATGTGGGGAATACCCCGACACTCTACCCTGTGTGTGTAATGTGGGGAATACCCTAACACTCTGCCCTGTGCGTAATGTGGGGAATACCCCGACACTCTGCCCTGTGTGTAATGTGGGGAATATCCCGATACTCTGCCCTGTGTGTAATGTGGGGAATACTCCGACACTCTGCCCTGTGTGTGTAATGTGGGGAATACCCCGATACTCTGCCCTGTGTGTCATGTGGGGAATACCCCGACACTCTGCCCTGTGTGTAATGTGGGAAATACTCCGACACTCTGGCCTGCGTGTGTAATGTGGGGAGTACCCCGACACTCTGCCCTGTGTGTAATGTGGGAAATACTCCGACACTCTGCCCTTTGTGTACACTGTGGGGAATACCCCGACACTCTGCACTGTGTGTGTAATGTGGGGCTTACCCCGACACTCTGCCCTGTGTGTGTAATGTGGGGAATACCCCGACACTCTGCCCTGTGTGTACACTGTGGGGAATACCCCGACACTCTGCCCTGTGTGTACAATGTGGGGAATACCCCGACACTCTGCCCTGTGTGTGTAATGTGGGGAATAACCCGACACTCTGCCCTATCTGTAATGTGGGGAGTACCCCGACACTCTGCCCTCTGTGTGTAATGTGGGGAATACCCCGACACTCTGCCCTGTGTGTGTAATGTGGGGAATACCCCGACACTCTGCCCTGTGTGTGTAATGCGGGGAATACCCCGACACTCTGCCCTGTGTGTAATGTGGAGAATACTCCGACACTCTGGCCTGTGTGTAATGTGGGGAATACCCCGACACTCTGTCCTGTGAGTGTAATGTGGGGAATACCACGACACTCTGACCTGTGTGTGTAATGTGGGGAATACCCTGACACTCTGCCCTGTGTGTGTACTGTGGGGAATACCCCGACACTCTACTATGTGTGTGTAATGTGGGGAATACCCCGACACTCTGCCCTGTGTGTGTAATGTGGGGAATACCCCGACACTCTGCCCTGTGTGTGTAATGTGGGGAATACCCCGACACTCTGCCCTGTGTGTGTAATGCGGGGAATACCCCGACACTCTGCCCTGTGTGTGTAATGTGGGGAATACCCCGACACTCTGCCCTGTGTGTAATGTGGGGAGTACCCTGACATTCTGCCCTGTGTGTGTAATGTGGGGAATACCCCGACACTCTGCCCTGTGTGTTATGTGGGGAATACCCCGTCACTCTGCCCTGTGTGTAATGTGGGGAATGCCCCGACATTCTGCCCTGTGTGTGTAATGTGGGGAACACCCCAACACTCTCCCCTGTGTCTGTAATGTGGGGAATACCCCGACACTCTGCCCTGTGTGTAATGTGGGAATACCCCGACACTCTGCCCTGTGTGTACACTGTGGAGAATACCCCGACACTCTGCCCTGTGTGTACACTGTGGAGAATACCCCGACACTCTACACTGTGTGTGTAATGTGGGGAATACCCCGACACTCTGCCCTGTGTGTGTAATGTGGGGAATACCCCGACACTCTGCCCTGTGTGTACACTGTGGGGAATACCCCGACACTCTGCCCTGTGTGTAATGTGGGGAATACCCCGACACTCTGCCCTGTGTGCAATGTGGCGAATACCCTGACACTCTGCCCTGTGTGTAATGTTGGGGAATACCCCGACACTCTGCCCTGCGTGTAATGTGGGGACTACCCCGACATTCTGCCCTGTCTGTGTAATGTGGGGAATACCCCGACACTGTGCCCTGTGAATGTAATGTGGGGATTACCCCGACACTCTGCCCTGTGTGTAATGTGGGGAATACTCCGACACTCTGGCCTGTGTGTGTAATGTGGGGAATACCCCGACACTCTGCCCTGTGTGTAATGTGGGGAATACCCTGACACTCTGCCCTGTGTATAATGTGGGGAATACCCCGACACTCTACCCTGTGTGTGTAATGTGGGGAATACCCTAACATTATGCCCTGGGAGTGTAAATTGGGGAATATCCCGGCACTCTGCTCTGTGTGTGTAATCTGGGGAATACCCTGACACTCTGACCTGTGTGTGTAATGTGGGTATAGCCCGACACTCTGCCCTGTGTGTGTTATGTGGGGAATTCCCCGACCGTCTGCCCTGTGTGTAATGTGGGGAATACCCCGACACTCTGCCCTGTGTGTGTAATGTGGGGAATACCCCGACACTCTACCCTGTGTGTGTAATGTGGGGAATACTCCGACACTCTGGCCTGTGTGTAATGTGGGGAATACCACGACACTCTGACCTGTGTGTGTAATGTGGGGAATACCCTGACACTCTGCCCTGTGTGCGTACTGTGGGGAATACCCCGACACTCTGCCCTGTGTGTGTAATGTGGGGAATACCCCGACACTCTGCCCTGTGTGTGTAATGTGGGGAATACCCCGACACTCTGCCCTGTGTGTGTAATGTGGGGAATACCCCGACACACTGCCCTGTGTGTAATGTGGGGAATACCCCGACACTCTGCCCTGTGTCTAATGTGGGGCATACCCCGACAATCTGCCCTGACTGTAATATGGGGAATACCCGGACACTATTCCCTGTGTGTGTAATGTGGGGAATACCCTGACACTCTGCCCTGTGTGTAATGTGGGGAATACCCCGACACTCTACCCTGTGTGTGTAATGTGGGGAATACCCTAACACTCTGCCCTGTGCGTAATGTGGGGAATACCCCGACACTCTGCCCTGTGTGTAATGTGGGGAATATCCCGATACTCTGCCCTGTGTGTAATGTGGGGAATACCCTGACACTCTGCCCTGTGTGTAATGTGGGGAATACTCCGACACTCTGCCCTGTGTGTAATGTGGGGAATACCCCGATACTCTGCCCTGTGTGTAATGTGGGGAATACCCCGACACTCTGCCCTGTGTGTAATGTGGGAAATACTCCGACACTCTGGCCTGCGTGTGTAATGTGGGGAGTACCCCGACAATCTGCCCTTTGTGTACACTGTGGGGAATACCCCGACACTCTGCACTGTGTGTGTAATGTGGGGCTTACCCCGACACTCTGCCCTGTGTGTGTAATGTGGGGAATACCCCGACACTCTGTCCTGTGTGTACACAGTGGGGAATACCCCGACACTCTGCCCTGTGTGTACACTGTGGGGAATACCCCGACACTCTACTATGTGTGTGTAATGTGGGGAATACCCCGACACTCTGCCCTGTGGGTGTAATGTGGGGAATACCCCGACACTCTGCCCTGTGAGTGTAATGTGGGGAATACCCCGACACTCTGCCCTGTGTGTGTAATGTGGGGAATACCCCGACACTCTGCCCTGTGTGTGTAATGCGGGGAATACCCCGACACTCTGCCCTGTGTGTGTAATGTGGGGAAAAACCCGACACTCTGCCCTGTGTGTACAATGTGGGGAATACCCCGACAATCTGCCCTGTGTGTAATGTGAGGAATACCCCGACACTCTGCCCTGTGTGTACAATGTGGGGAATACCCCGACACTCTGCCCTGTGTGTACACTGTAGGGAATACGCCGAAACTCTGCCTGTGTGTGTAATGTAAGGAATACCCCAACACTCTGCCCTGTATGTAATGTGGCGAATAACCCGACACACTGCCCTGTGCGTGTAATGTGGGGAATACCCCGCAATCTGCTCTGTGTGTGTAATGTGGGGAATAACCCAACACTCTGCCCTGTGTGTAATGTGGGGAAAGCCCCGACACTTTGCCCTGTGCGTGTAATGTGGGGAATACCCCGACACACTGCCCTGTGCGTGTAATTTGGGGAATACCCCGCCAATCTGCCCTGTGTGTGTAACGTGGGGAATACCCCGACACTCTACTATGTGTGTGTAATGTGGGGAATACCCCAACACTCTGCCCTGTGTGTGTAATGCGGGGAATACCCCGACACTCTGCCCTGTGTGTGTAATGTGGGGAATACCCTGAAACTCTGCCCTGTGTGTGTAAAGTGGGGAATAACCCGACACTCTGCCCTGTGTGTGTAATGTGGGGAATACCCTGACACTCTGCCCTGTGTGTGTAATGTGGGGAATACCCCGACACTCTGCCCTGTGTGTACACTGTGGGGAATACCCCGACACTCTGCCCTGTGTGTACAATGTGGGGAATACCCCGACACTCTGCCCTGTGCATACAATGTGGGGAATACCCCGACACTCTGCCCTGTGTGTGTAATGTGGGGGAAAACCCCGACACTCTGCCCTGTGTGCAATGTGGGGAACACCCCGACACTCTGCCCTGTGTGAGTAATGTGGGGAATACCCCGATACTCTGCCCTGTTTGTAATGTGGGGAATACCCCGACACTCTGCCCTGTGTGTACACTGTGGGGAATACCCCGACACTCTGCCCTGTGTGTACAATGTGGGGAATACCCCGACACTCTGCCCTGTGCATACAATGTGGGGAATAGCCCGACACTCTGCCCTGTGTGTGTAATGTGGGGGAAAACCCCGACACTCTGCCCTGTGTGTAATGTGGGGAACACCCCGACACTCTGCCCTGTGTGTGTAATGTGGGGAATAAGCCGACACTCTGCCCTATCTGTAATGTGGGGAATACCCCGACACTCTGCCCTGTGTGTGTAATCTGGGGAATACCCCGACACTCTGCCCTGTGTGTGTAATGTGGGGAATACCCAGACACTCTGCCCAGTTTGTGTAATGTGGGGAATAACCTGACACTCTGCCCTGTCGGTAATGTGGGGAATACCCTGACACTTTGCCCTGTGTGTAATGTGTGGAAAACCCCGACATTCTGCCCTGTGTGTACAATGTGGTGAATACTTCGACACTCTGCCCTGATTGTGTAATGTGGGCAATACCCCGACACTCTGACCTGTGTGTAATGTGGGGAATACCCCGACACACTGCCCTGTGCGTGTAATGTGGGGAATACCCCGCCATCTGCCCTGTGTGTGTAATGTGGGGAATACCCCGACACCCTGCTTTGTGTGTACAATGTGGGGAATACCCCGACATTCTGTCCTGTGTGTGTAATGTGGGGAATACCCCGACACTCTGCCCTGTGTGTAATGTGGGGAATACCCCGACACTCTGCCCTGTGTGTAATGTGGGGAATACCCCGACACTCTGCCCTGTGTGTTATGTGGGGAATACCCCGTCACTCTGCCCTGTGTGTAATGTGGGGAATGCCCCGACATTCTGCCCTGTGTGTGTAATGTGGGGAACACCCCGACACTCTGCCCTGTGTGTACACTGTGGAGAATACCCCGACACTCTGCCCTGTGTGTACACTGTGGAGAATACCCCGACGCTCTACCCTGTGTGTGTAATGTGGGGAATACCCCGACACTCTGCCCTGTGTGTGTAATGTGGGGAATACCCCGACACTCTGCCCTGTGTGTACACTGTGGGGAATACCCCGACACTCTGCCCTGTGTGTAATGTGGGGAATACCCCGATACACTGCCCTGTGTGTGTAATGCGGGGAATACCCCGACACTCTGCCCTGTGTGCAATGTGGCGAATACCCTGACACTCTGCCCTGTGTGTAATGTTGGGGAATACCCCGACACTCTGCCCTGCGTGTAATGTGGGGACTACCCCGACATTCTGCCCTGTCTGTGTAATGTGGGGAATACCCCGACACTGTGCCCTGTGAATGTAATGTGGGGAATACCCCGACCCTCTGCACTGTGTGCAATGTGGCGAATACCCTGACACTCTGCCCTGTGTGTAATGTGGGGAATACTCCGACACTCTGGCCTGTGTGTGTAATGTGGGGAATACCCCGACACTCTGCCCTGTGTGCAATGTGGGGAATACCCTGACACTCTGCCCTGTGTATAATGTGGGGAATACCCCGACACTCTGCCCTGTGTGTGTAATGTGGGGAATACCCTAACATTATGCCCTGGGAGTGTAATGTGGGGAATACCCCGACACTCTGCCCTGTCTGTACTATGGGGAATTCCCGGACACTCTTCCGTGTGTGTGTAAATTGGGGAATATCCCGGCACTCTGCTCTGTTTGTGTAATCTGGGGAATACCCTGACACTCTGACCTGTGTGTGTAATGTGGGTATAGCCCGACACTCTGCCCTGTGTGTGTTATGTGTGGAATTCCCCGACCGTCTGCCCTGTGTGTAATGTGGGAATACCCCGACACTCTGCCCTGTGTGTGTGAAGTGGGGAATACCCCGACACTCTACCCTGTGTGTGTAATGTGGGGAATACCCCGACACTCTGCCCTGTGTGTGTAATGTGGGGAATACCCCGACACTCTGCCCTGTGTGTGTAATGCGGGGAATACCCCGACACTCTGCCCTGTGTGTAATGTGGAGAATACTCCGACACTCTGGCCTGTGTGTAATGTGGGGAATACCCCGACACTCTGTCCTGTGAGTGTAATGTGGGGAATACCACGACACTCTGACCTGTGTGTGTAATGTGGGGAATACCCTGACACTCTGCCCTGTGTGTGTACTGTGGGGAATACCCCGACACTCTACTATGTGTGTGTAATGTGGGGAATACCCCAACACTCTGCCCTGTGTGTGTAATGTGGGGAATACCCCGACACTCTGCCCTGTGTGTGTAATGTGGGGAATACCCCGACACTCTGCCCTGTGTGTGTAATGTGGGGAATACCCCGACACTCTGCCCTGTGTGTGTAATGCGGGGAATACCCCGACACTCTGCCCTGTGTGTGTAATGTGGGGAATACCCCGACACTCTGCCCTGTGTGTAATGTGGGGAGTACCCTGACATTCTGCCCTGTGTGTGTAATGTGGGGAATACCCCGACACTCTGCCCTGTGTGTTATGTGGGGAATACCCCGTCACTCTGCCCTGTGTGTAATGTGGGGAATGCCCCGACATTCTGCCCTGTGTGTGTAATGTGGGGAACACCCCAACACTCTCCCCTGTGTCTGTAATGTGGGGAATACCCCGACACTCTGCCCTGTGTGTAATGTGGGAATACCCCGACACTCTGCCCTGTGTGTACACTGTGGAGAATACCCCGACACTCTGCCCTGTGTGTACACTGTGGAGAATACCCCGACACTCTACTATGTGTGTGTAATGTGGGGAATACCCCAACACTCTGCCCTGTGTGTGTAATGTGGGGAATACCCCGACACTCTACTATGTGTGTGTAATGTGGGGAATACCCCAACACTCTGCCCTGTGTGTGTAATGTGGGGAATACCCCGACACTCTGCCCTGTGTGTGTAATGTGGGGAATACCCCGACACTCTGCCCTGTGTGTGTAATGCGGGGAATACCCCGACACTCTGCCCTGTGTGTACAATGTGGGGAATACCCCGACACTCTGCCCTGTGCATACAATGTGGGGAATACCCCGACACTCTGCCCTGTGTGTGTAATGTGGGGGAAAACCCCGACACTCTGCCCTGTGTGTAATGTGGGGAACACCCCGACACTCTGCCCTGTGTGTAATGTGGGGAGTACCCCGACATTCTGCCCTGTGTGTGTAATGTGGGGAATACCCCGACACTCTGTCTTTTGTGTGTAATGTGGGGAATACCCCGACACTCTGCCATGTGTGTAATGTGGGAATACCCTGACACTCTGCCCTGTGTGTGTAATGTGGGGAATACCCCGACACTCTTCCCTGTGTGTTATGTGGGGAATACCCCGTCTCTCTGCCCCGTGTGTAATGTGGGGAATACCCCGACACTCTGCCCTGTGTGTGTAATGTGGGGAACACCCCAACACTCTGCCCTGTGTGTGTAATGTGGGGAATACCCCGACACTCTGCCCTTTGTGTACACTGTGGGGAATACCCCGACACTCTGCACTGTGTGTGTAATGTGGGGCTTACCCCGACACTCTGCCCTGTGTGTGTAATGTGGGGAATACCCCGACACTCTGTCCTGTGTGTACACAGTGGGGAATACCCCGACACTCTGCCCTGTGTGTACACTGTGGGGAATACCCCGACACTCTACTATGTGTGTGTAATGTGGGGAATACCCCGACACTCTGCCCTGTGGGTGTAATGTGGGGAATACCCCGACACTCTGCCCTGTGGGTGTAATGTGGGGAATACCCCGACACTCTGCCCTGTGTGTGTAATGTGGGGAATACCCCGACACTCTGTCTTTTGTGTGTAATGTGGGGAATACCCCGACACTCTGCCATGTGTGTAATGTGGGAATACCCTGACACTCTGCCCTGTGTGTGTAATGTGGGGAATACCCCGACACTCTTCCCTGTGTGTTATGTGGGGAATACCCCGTCTCTCTGCCCCGTGTGTAATGTGGGGAATACCCCGACACTCTGCCCTGTGTGTGTAATGTGGGGAACACCCCAACACTCTGCCCTGTGTGTGTAATGTGGGGAATACCCCGACACTCTGCCCTTTGTGTACACTGTGGGGAATACCCCGACACTCTGCACTGTGTGTGTAATGTGGGGCTTACCCCGACACTCTGCCCTGTGTGTGTAATGTGGGGAATACCCCGACACTCTGTCCTGTGTGTACACAGTGGGGAATACCCCGACACTCTGCCCTGTGTGTACACTGTGGGGAATACCCCGACACTCTACTATGTGTGTGTAATGTGGGGAATACCCCGACACTCTGCCCTGTGGGTGTAATGTGGGGAATACCCCGACACTCTGCCCTGTGGGTGTAATGTGGGGAATACCCCGACACTCTGCCCTGTGTGTGTAATGTGGGGAATACCCCGACACTCTGCCCTGTGTGTGTAATGCGGGGAATACCCCGACACTCTGCCCTGTGTGTGTAATGTGGGGAAAAACCCGACACTCTGCCCTGTGTGTACAATGTGGGGAATACCCCGACAATCTGCCCTGTGTGTGTAATGTGGGGAATACCCCGACACTCTGCCCTGTGTGTACAATGTGGGGAATACCCCGACACGCTGCCCTGTGTGTACACTGTGGGGAATACGCCGAAACTCTGCCTGTGTGTGTAATGTGAGGAATACCCCGACACTCTGCCCTCTATGTAATGTGGCGAATAACCCGACACACTGCCCTGTGCGTGTAATGTGGGGAATACCCCGCAATCTGCTCTGTGTGTGTAATGTGGGGAATACCCCGACACTCTGCCCTGTGTGTACACTGTGGGGAATACCCCGACACTCTGCCCTGTGTGTACAATGTGGGGAATACCCCGACACTCTGCCCTGTGCATACAATGTGGGGAATACCTCGACACTCTGCCCTGTGTTTGTAATGTGGGGGAAAACCCCGACACTCTGCCCTGTGTGCAATGTGGGGAACACCCCGACACTCTGCCCTGTGTGAGTAATGTGGGGAATACCCCGATACTCTGCCCTGTGTGTAATGTGGGGAATAACCCGACACCCTGCTCTGTGTGTGTAATGTGGGGAATACCCCGACACTCTGCCCTGTGTGTGTAATGTGGGGAATACCCCGACACTCTGCCCTGTGTGTACAATGTGGGGAATACCCCGACACTCTGTCCTGTGTGTGTAATGTGGGGAATACCCCGACACTCTGCCCTGTGTGTAATGTGGGGAGTACCCCGACATTCTGCCCTGTGTGTGTAATGTGGGGAATACCCCGACACTCTGCCCTGTGTGTAATGTGGGGAATACCCCGACACTCTGCCCTGTGTGTAATGTGGGGAATACCCCGACACTCTGCCCTGTGTGTTATGTGGGGAATACCCCGTCACTCTGCCCTGTGTGTAATGTGGGGAATGCCCCGACATTCTGCCCTGTGTGTGTAATGTGGGGAACACCCCAACACTCTGCCCTGTGTGTAATGTGGGAATACCCCGACACTCTGCCCTGTGTGTACACTGTGGAGAATACCCCGACACTCTGCCCTGTGTGTACACTGTGGAGAATACCCCGACGCTCTACCCTGTGTGTGTAATGTGGGGAATACCCCGACACTCTGCCCTGTGTGTGTAATGTGGGGAATACCCCGACACTCTGCCCTGTGTGTACACTGTGGGGAATACCCCGACACTCTGCCCTGTGTGTAATGTGGGGAATACCCCGACACACTGCCCTGTGTGTGTAATGCGGGGAATACCCCGACACTCTGCCCTGTGTGCAATGTGGCGAATACCCTGACACTCTGCCCTGTGTGTAATGTTGGGGAATACCCCGACACTCTGCCCTGCGTGTAATGTGGGGACTACCCCGACATTCTGCCCTGTCTGTGTAATGTGGGGAATACCCCGACACTGTGCCCTGTGAATGTAATGTGGGGAATACCCCGACCCTCTGCACTGTGTGCAATGTGGCGAATACCCTGACACTCTGCCCTGTGTGTAATGTGGGGAATACTCCGACACTCTGGCCTGTGTGTGTAATGTGGGGAATACCCCGACACTCTGCCCTGTGTGCAATGTGGGGAATACCCTGACACTCTGCCCTGTGTATAATGTGGGGAATACCCCGACACTCTGCCCTGTGTGTGTAATGTGGGGAATACCCTAACATTATGCCCTGGGAGTGTAATGTGGGGAATACCCCAACACTCTGCCCTGTCTGTACTATGGGGAATTCCCGGACACTCTTCCGTGTGTGTGTAAATTGGGGAATATCCCGGCACTCTGCTCTGTTTGTGTAATCTGGGGAATACCCTGACACTCTGACCTGTGTGTGTAATGTGGGTATAGCCCGACACTCTGCCCTGTGTGTGTTATGTGTGGAATTCCCCGACCGTCTGCCCTGTGTGTAATGTGGGGAATACCCCGACACTCTGCCCTGTGTGTGTGAAGTGGGGAATACCCCGACACTCTACCCTGTGTGTGTAATGTGGGGAATACCCCGACACTCTGCCCTGTGTGTGTAATGTGGGGAATACCCCGACACTCTGCCCTGTGTGTGTAATGCGGGGAATACCCCGACACTCTGCCCTGTGTGTAATGTGGAGAATACTCCGACACTCTGGCCTGTGTGTAATGTGGGGAATACCCCGACACTCTGTCCTGTGAGTGTAATGTGGGGAATACCACGACACTCTGACCTGTGTGTGTAATGTGGGGAATACCCTGACACTCTGCCCTGTGTGTGTACTGTGGGGAATACCCCGACACTCTACTATGTGTGTGTAATGTGGGGAATACCCCAACACTCTGCCCTGTGTGTGTAATGTGGGGAATACCCCGACACTCTGCCCTGTGTGTGTAATGTGGGGAATACCCCGACACTCTGCCCTGTGTGTGTAATGTGGGGAATACCCCGACACTCTGCCCTGTGTGTGTAATGCGGGGAATACCCCGACACTCTGCCCTGTGTGTGTAATGTGGGGAATACGCCGACACTCTGCCCTGTGTGTAATGTGGGGAGTACCCTGACATTCTGCCCTGTGTGTGTAATGTGGGGAATACCCCGACACTCTGCCCTGTGTGTTATGTGGGGAATACCCCGTCACTCTGCCCTGTGTGTAATGTGGGGAATGCCCCGACATTCTGCCCTGTGTGTGTAATGTGGGGAACACCCCAACACTCTCCCCTGTGTCTGTAATGTGGGGAATACCCCGACACTCTGCCCTGTGTGTAATGTGGGAATACCCCGACACTCTGCCCTGTGTGTACACTGTGGAGAATACCCCGACACTCTGCCCTGTGTGTACACTGTGGAGAATACCCCGACACTCTACACTGTGTGTGTAATGTGGGGAATACCCCGACTCTCTGCCCTGTGTGTGTAATGTGGGGAATACCCCGACACTCTGCCCTGTGTGTACACTGTGGGGAATACCCCGACACTCTGCCCTGTGTGTAATGTGGGGAATACCCCGACACTCTGCCCTGTGTGCAATGTGGCGAATACCCTGACACTCTGCCCTATGTGTAATGTTGGGGAATACCCCGACACTCTGCCCTGTGTGTAATGTGGGGACTACCCCGACATTCTGCCCTGCGTGTAATGTGGGGACTACCCCGACATTCTGCCCTGTCTGTGTAATGTGGGGAATACCCCGACACTGTGCCCTGTGAATGTAATGTGGGGATTACCCCGACACTCTGCCCTGTGTGTAATGTGGGGAATACTCCGACACTCTGGCCTGTGTGTGTAATGTGGGGAATACCCCGACACTCTGCCCTGTGTGTAATGTGGGGAATACCCTGACACTCTACCCTGTGTGTGTAATGTGGGGAATACCCTAACATTATGCCCTGGGAGTGTAATGTGGGGAATACCCCGACACTCTGCCCTGTCTGTACTATGGGGAATTCCCGGACACTCTTCCGTGTGTGTGTAAATTGGGGAATATCCCGGCACTCTGCTCTGTGTGTGTAATCTGGGGAATACCCTGACACTCTGACCTGTGTGTGTAATGTGGGTATAGCCCGACACTCTGCCCTGTGTGTGTTATGTGGGGAATTCCCCGACCGTCTGCCCTGTGTGTAATGTGGGGAATACCCCGACACTCTGCCCTGTGTGTGTAAAGTGGGGAATACCCCGACACTCTACCCTGTGTGTGTAATGTGGGGAATACTCCGACACTCTGGCCTGTGTGTAATGTGGGGAATACCACGACACTCTGACCTGTGTGTGTAATGTGGGGAATACCCTGACACTCTGCCCTGTGTGCGTACTGTGGGGAATACCCCGACACTCTGCCCTGTGTGTGTAATGTGGGGAATACCCCGACACTCTGCCCTGTGTGTGTAATGTGGGGAATACCCCGACACTCTGCCCTGTGTGTGTAATGTGGGGAATACCCCGACACACTGCCCTGTGTGTAATGTGGGGAATACCCCGACACTCTGCCCTGTGTCTAATGTGGGGCATACCCCGACAATCTGCCCTGACTGTAATATGGGGAATACCCGGACACTATTCCCTGTGTGTGTAATGTGGGGAATACCCTGACACTCTGCCCTGTGTGTAATGTGGGGAATACCCCGACACTCTACCCTGTGTGTGTAATGTGGGGAATACCCTAACACTCTGCCCTGTGCGTAATGTGGGGAATACCCCGACACTCTGCCCTGTGTGTAATGTGGGGAATATCCCGATACTCTGCCCTGTGTGTAATGTGGGGAATACCCTGACACTCTGCCCTGTGTGTAATGTGGGGAATACTCCGACACTCTGCCCTGTGTGTAATGTGGGGAATACCCCGATACTCTGCCCTGTGTGTAATGTGGGGAATACCCCGACACTCTGCCCTGTGTGTAATGTGGGAAATACTCCGACACTCTGGCCTGCGTGTGTAATGTGGGGAGTACCCCGACACTCTGCCCTGTGTGTAATGTGGGAAATACTCCGACACTCTGCCCTTTGTGTACACTGTGGGGAATACCCCGACACTCTGCACTGTGTGTGTAATGTGGGGCTTACCCCGACACTCTGCCCTGTGTGTGGAATGTGGGGAATACCCCGACACTCTGCCCTGTGTGTACACTGTGGGGAATACCCCGACACTCTGCCCTGTGTGCACAATGTGGGGAATACCCCGACACTCTGCCCTGTGCATACAATGTGGGGAATACCCCGACACTCTGCCCTGTGTGTGTAATGTGGGGGAAAACCCCGACACTCTGCCCTGTGTGTAATGTGGGGAACACCCCGACACTCTGCCCTGTGTGTAATGTGGGGAGTACCCCGACATTCTGCCCTGTGTGTGTAATGTGGGGAATACCCCGACACTCTGTCTTTTGTGTGTAATGTGGGGAATACCCCGACACTCTGCCATGTGTGTAATGTGGGAATACCCTGACACTCTGCCCTGTGTGTGTAATGTGGGGAATACCCCGACACTCTTCCCTGTGTGTTATGTGGGGAATACCCCGTCTCTCTGCCCCGTGTGTAATGTGGGGAATACCCCGACACTCTGCCCTGTGTGTGTAATGTGGGGAACACCCCAACACTCTGCCCTGTGTGTGTAATGTGGGGAATACCCCGACACTCTGCCCTTTGTGTACACTGTGGGGAATACCCCGACACTCTGCACTGTGTGTGTAATGTGGGGCTTACCCCGACACTCTGCCCTGTGTGTGTAATGTGGGGAATACCCCGACACTCTGTCCTGTGTGTACACAGTGGGGAATACCCCGACACTCTGCCCTGTGTGTACACTGTGGGGAATACCCCGACACTCTACTATGTGTGTGTAATGTGGGGAATACCCCGACACTCTGCCCTGTGGGTGTAATGTGGGGAATACCCCGACACTCTGCCCTGTGGGTGTAATGTGGGGAATACCCCGACACTCTGCCCTGTGTGTGTAATGTGGGGAATACCCCGACACTCTGCCCTGTGTGTGTAATGCGGGGAATACCCCGACACTCTGCCCTGTGTGTGTAATGTGGGGAAAAATCCGACACTCTGCCCTGTGTGTACAATGTGGGGAATACCCCGACAATTTGCCCTGTGTGTGTAATGTGGGGAATACCCCGACACTCTGCCCTGTGTGTACAATGTGGGGAATACCCCGACACGCTGCCCTGTGCGTACACTGTGGGGAATACGCCGAAACTCTGCCTGTGTGTGTAATGTGAGGAATACCCCGACACTCTGCCCTCTATGTAATGTGGCGAATAACCCGACACACTGCCCTGTGCGTGTAATGTGGGGAATACCCCGCAATCTGCTCTGTGTGTGTAATGTGGGGAATACCCCGACACTCTGCCCTGTGTGTACACTGTGGGGAATACCCCGACACTCTGCCCTGTGTGTACAATGTGGGGAATACCCCGACACTCTGCCCTGTGCATACAATGTGGGGAATACCCCGACACTCTGCCCTGTGTGTGTAATGTGGGGGAAAACCCCGACACTCTGCCCTGTGTGCAATGTGGGGAACACCCCGACACTCTGCCCTGTGTGAGTAATGTGGGGAATACCCCGATACTCTGCCCTGTGTGTAATGTGGCGAATAACCCGACACACTGCCCTGTGCGTGTAATGTGGGGAATACCCCGCAATCTGCTCTGTGTGTGTAATGTGGGGAATACCCCGACACTCTGCCCTGTGTGTACACTGTGGGGAATACCCCGACACTCTGCCCTGTGTGTGTCATGTGGGGAATACCCCGACACTCTGCCCTGTGTGTACACTGTGGGGAATACCCCGACACTCTGCCCTGTGTGTACAATGTGGGGAATACCCCGACACTCTGCCCTGTGCATACAATGTGGGGAATAGCCCGACACTCTGCCCTGTGTGTGTAATGTGGGGGAAAAACCCGACACTCTGCCCTGTGTGTAATGTGGGGAACACCCCGACACTCTGCCCTGTGTGTGTAATGTGGGGAATAACCCGACACTCTGCCCTATCTGTAATGTGGGGAATACCCCGACACTCTGCCCTGTGTGTGTAATGTGTGGAATACCCCGACACTCTGCCCTGTGTGTAATCTGGGGAATACCCCGACACTCTGCCCTGTGTGTGTAATGTGGGGAATACCCAGACACTCTGCCCAGTTTGTGTAATGTGGGGAATAACCTGACACTCTGCCCTGTCGGTAATGTGGGGAATACCCTGACACTTTGCCCTGTGTGTAATGTGTGGAATACCCCGACATTCTGCCCTGTGTGTACAATGTGGTGAATACTTCGACACTCTGCCCTGATTGTGTAATGTGGGCAATACCCCGACACTCTGACCTGTGTGTAATGTGGGGAATACCCCGACACACTGCCCTGTGCGTGTAATGTGGGGAATACCCCGCCATCTGCCCTGTGTGTGTAATGTGGGGAATACCCCGACACCCTGCTTTGCGTGTACAATGTGGGGAATACCCCGACACTCTGTCCTGTGTGTGTAATGTGGGGAATACCCCGACACTCTGCCCTGTGTGTAATGTGGGGAGTACCCCGACATTCTGCCCTGTGTGTGTAATGTGGGGAATACCCCGACACTCTGCCCTGTGTGTAATGTGGGGAATACCCCGACACTCTGCCCTGTGTGTGTAATGTGGGGAATACCCCGACACTCTGCCCTGTGTGTTATGTGGGGAATACCCCGTCACTCTGCCCTGTGTGTAATGTGGGGAATACCCCGACATTCAGCCCTGTGTGTGTAATGTGGGGAACACCCCGACACTCTGCCCTGTGTGTAATGTGGGAATACCCCGACACTCTGCCCTGTGTGTACACTGTGGAGAATACGCCGACACTCTGCCCTGTGTGTACACTGTGGAGAACACCCCGACACTCTACCCTGTGTGTGTAATGTGGGGAATACCCCGACACTCTGCCCTGTGTGTAATGTGGGAATACCCCGACACTCTGCCCTGTGTGTACACTGTGGAGAATACGCCGACACTCTGCCCTGTGTGTACGCTGTGGAGAATACCCCGACACTCTACCCTGTGTGTGTAATGTGGGGAATACCCCGACACTCTGCCCTGTGTGTAATGTGGGAATACCCCGACACTCTGCCCTGTGTGTACACTGTGGAGAATACGCCAACACTCTGCCCTGTGTGTACACTGTGGAGAATACCCCGACACTCTACCCTGTGTGTGTAATGTGGGGAATACCCCGACACTCTGCCCTGTGTGTGCAATGTGGGGAATACCCCGACACTCTGCCCTGTGTGTACACTGTGGGGAATACCCCGACACTCTGCCCTGTGTGTAATGTGGGGAATACCCCGACACACTGCCCTGTGTGTGTAATGCGGGGAATACCCCGACACTCTGCCCTGTGTGCAATGTGGCGAATACCCTGACACTCTGCCCTGTGTGTAATGTTGGGGAATACCCCGACACTCTGCCCTGTGTGTAATGTGGGGACTACCCCGACATTCTGCCCTGTGTGTGTAATGTGGGGAATACCCCGACACTGTGCCCTGTGAATGTAATGTGGGGAATACCCCGACACTCTGCACTGTGTGCAATGTGGCGAATACCCTGACACTCTGGCCTGTGTGTGTAATGTGGGGAATACCCCGACACTGTGCCCTGTGAATGTAATGTGGGGAATACGCCGACACTCTGCTCTGTGTGTTATGTGGGGAATACCCCGACACTCTGCCCTGTGTGTGTAATGTGGGGAATACCCCGACACTCTGCCCTGTGTGTAATGTGGGGAATACCCTGACACTCTGCCCTGTGTATAATGTGGGGAATACCCCGACACTCTACCCTGTGTGTGTAATGTGGGGAATACCCTAACATTATGCCCTGGGAGTGTAATGTGGGGAATACCCCGACACTCTGCCCTGTCTGTACTATGGGGAATTCCCGGACACTCTTCCGTGTGTGTGTAAATTGGGGAATATCCCAGCACTCTGCTCTGTGTGTGTAATCTGGGGAATACCCTGACACTCTGACCTGTGTGTGTAATGTGGGTATAGCCCGACACTCTGCCCTGTGTGTGTTATGTGGGGAATTCCCCGACATTCTGCCCTGTCTGTGTAATGTGGGGAATACCCCGACACTCTACTATGTGAATGTAATGTGGGGAATACCCCGACACTCTGCACTGTGTGCAATGTGGCGAATACCCTGACACTCTGCCCTGTGTGTAATGTGGGGAATACTCCGACACTCTGGCCTGTGTGTGTAATGTGGGGAATACCCTGACACTCTGCCCTGTGTGTGGACTGTGGGGAATACCCCGACACTCTGCCCTGTGTGTGTAATGTGGGGAATACCCCGACACACTGCCCTATGTGTAATGTGGGGAATACTCCGACACTCTGCCCTGTGTCTAATGTGGGGAATACCCTAACACTCTGCCCTGTGTGTAATGTGGGGAATATCCTGATACTCTGCCCTGTGTGTAATGTGGGGAATACCCTGACACTCTGCCCTGTGTGTAATGTGGGGAATACTCCGACACTCTGCCCTGTGTGTGTAATGTGGGGAATACCCCGACACTCTGCCCTGTGTGTAATGTGGGAAATACTCCGACACTCTGGCCTGCATGTGTAATGTGGGGAGTACCACGACACTCTGCCCTGTGTGTAATGTGGGAAATACTCCGACACTCTGCCCTTTGTATACACTGTGGGGAATACCCCGACACTCTGCACTGTGTGTGTAATGTGCGGAATACCCCGACACTCTGCCCTGTGTGTACACTGTGGGGAATATCCCGACACTCTGCCCTGTGTGTACAATGTGGGGAATACCCCGACACTCTGCCCTGTGCATACAATGTGGGGAATACCCCGACACTCTGCCTTGTGTGTGTAATGTGGGGGAAAACCCCGACACTCTGCGCTGTGTGTAATGTGGGGAACACCCCGACACTCTGCCCTGTGTGTAATGTGGGGAGTACCCCGACATTCTGCCCTGTGTGTGTAATGTGGGGAATACCCCGACACTCTTCCCTGTGTGTTATGTGGGGAATACCCCGTCTCTCTGCCCCGTGTGTAATGTGGGGAATACCCCGACACTCTGCCCTGTGTGTGTAATGTGGGGAACACCCCAACACTCTGCCCTGTGTGTGTAATGTGGGGAATACCCCGACACTCTGCCCTTTGTGTACACTGTGGGGAATACCCCGACACTCTGCCCTGTGTGTGTAATGTGGGGAATACCCCGACAATCTGCCCTGTGTGTGTAATGTGGGGAATACCCCGACACTCTGCCCTGTGTGTACAATGTGGGGAATACCCCGACACTCTGCCCTGTGTGTAATGTGGGGACTACCCCGACATTCTGCCCTGCGTGTAATGTGGGGACTACCCCGACATTCTGCCCTGTCTGTGTAATGTGGGGAATACCCCGACACTGTGCCCTGTGAATGTAATGTGGGGATTACCCCGACACTCTGCCCTGTGTGTAATGTGGGGAATACTCCGACACTCTGGCCTGTGTGTGTAATGTGGGGAATACCCCGACACTCTGCCCTGTGTGTAATGTGGGGAATACCCTGACACTCTACCCTGTGTGTGTAATGTGGGGAATACCCTAACATTATGCCCTGGGAGTGTAATGTGGGGAATACCCCGACACTCTGCCCTGTCTGTACTATGGGGAATTCCCGGACACTCTTCCGTGTGTGTGTAAATTGGGGAATATCCCGGCACTCTGCTCTGTGTGTGTAATCTGGGGAATACCCTGACACTCTGACCTGTGTGTGTAATGTGGGTATAGCCCGACACTCTGCCCTGTGTGTGTTATGTGGGGAATTCCCCGACCGTCTGCCCTGTGTGTAATGTGGGGAATACCCCGACACTCTGCCCTGTGTGTGTAAAGTGGGGAATACCCCGACACTCTACCCTGTGTGTGTAATGTGGGGAATACTCCGACACTCTGGCCTGTGTGTAATGTGGGGAATACCACGACACTCTGACCTGTGTGTGTAATGTGGGGAATACCCTGACACTCTGCCCTGTGTGCGTACTGTGGGGAATACCCCGACACTCTGCCCTGTGTGTGTAATGTGGGGAATACCCCGACACTCTGCCCTGTGTGTGTAATGTGGGGAATACCCCGACACTCTGCCCTGTGTGTGTAATGTGGGGAATACCCCGACACACTGCCCTGTGTGTAATGTGGGGAATACCCCGACACTCTGCCCTGTGTCTAATGTGGGGCATACCCCGACAATCTGCCCTGACTGTAATATGGGGAATACCCGGACACTATTCCCTGTGTGTGTAATGTGGGGAATACCCTGACACTCTGCCCTGTGTGTAATGTGGGGAATACCCCGACACTCTACCCTGTGTGTGTAATGTGGGGAATACCCTAACACTCTGCCCTGTGCGTAATGTGGGGAATACCCCGACACTCTGCCCTGTGTGTAATGTGGGGAATATCCCGATACTCTGCCCTGTGTGTAATGTGGGGAATACCCTGACACTCTGCCCTGTGTGTAATGTGGGGAATACTCCGACACTCTGCCCTGTGTGTAATGTGGGGAATACCCCGATACTCTGCCCTGTGTGTAATGTGGGGAATACCCCGACACTCTGCCCTGTGTGTAATGTGGGAAATACTCCGACACTCTGGCCTGCGTGTGTAATGTGGGGAGTACCCCGACACTCTGCCCTGTGTGTAATGTGGGAAATACTCCGACACTCTGCCCTTTGTGTACACTGTGGGGAATACCCCGACACTCTGCACTGTGTGTGTAATGTGGGGCTTACCCCGACACTCTGCCCTGTGTGTGGAATGTGGGGAATACCCCGACACTCTGCCCTGTGTGTACACTGTGGGGAATACCCCGACACTCTGCCCTGTGTGCACAATGTGGGGAATACCCCGACACTCTGCCCTGTGCATACAATGTGGGGAATACCCCGACACTCTGCCCTGTGTGTGTAATGTGGGGGAAAACCCCGACACTCTGCCCTGTGTGTAATGTGGGGAACACCCCGACACTCTGCCCTGTGTGTAATGTGGGGAGTACCCCGACATTCTGCCCTGTGTGTGTAATGTGGGGAATACCCCGACACTCTGTCTTTTGTGTGTAATGTGGGGAATACCCCGACACTCTGCCATGTGTGTAATGTGGGAATACCCTGACACTCTGCCCTGTGTGTGTAATGTGGGGAATACCCCGACACTCTTCCCTGTGTGTTATGTGGGGAATACCCCGTCTCTCTGCCCCGTGTGTAATGTGGGGAATACCCCGACACTCTGCCCTGTGTGTGTAATGTGGGGAACACCCCGACACTCTGCACTGTGTGTGTAATGTGGGGCTTACCCCGACACTCTGCCCTGTGTGTGTAATGTGGGGAATACCCCGACACTCTGTCCTGTGTGTACACAGTGGGGAATACCCCGACACTCTGCCCTGTGTGTACACTGTGGGGAATACCCCGACACTCTACTATGTGTGTGTAATGTGGGGAATACCCCGACACTCTGCCCTGTGGGTGTAATGTGGGGAATACCCCGACACTCTGCCCTGTGGGTGTAATGTGGGGAATACCCCGACACTCTGCCCTGTGTGTGTAATGTGGGGAATACCCCGACACTCTGCCCTGTGTGTGTAATGCGGGGAATACCCCGACACTCTGCCCTGTGTGTGTAATGTGGGGAATACCCCGACACTCTGCCCTTTGTGTACACTGTGGGGAATACCCCGACACTCTGCACTGTGTGTGTAATGTGGGGCTTACCCCGACACTCTGCCCTGTGTGTGTAATGTGGGGAATACCCCGACACTCTGTCCTGTGTGTACACAGTGGGGAATACCCCGACACTCTGCCCTGTGTGTACACTGTGGGGAATACCCCGACACTCTACTATGTGTGTGTAATGTGGGGAATACCCCGACACTCTGCCCTGTGGGTGTAATGTGGGGAATACCCCGACACTCTGCCCTGTGGGTGTAATGTGGGGAATACCCCGACACTCTGCCCTGTGTGTGTAATGTGGGGAATACCCCGACACTCTGCCCTGTGTGTGTAATGTGGGGAAAAATCCGACACTCTGCCCTGTGTGTACAATGTGGGGAATACCCCGACAATTTGCCCTGTGTGTGTAATGTGGGGAATACCCCGACACTCTGCCCTGTGTGTACAATGTGGGGAATACCCCGACACGCTGCCCTGTGTGTACACTGTGGGGAATACGCCGAAACTCTGCCTGTGTGTGTAATGTGAGGAATACCCCGACACTCTGCCCTCTATGTAATGTGGCGAATAACCCGACACACTGCCCTGTGCGTGTAATGTGGGGAATACCCCGCAATCTGCTCTGTGTGTGTAATGTGGGGAATACCCCGACACTCTGCCCTGTGTGTACACTGTGGGGAATACCCCGACACTCTGCCCTGTGTGTACAATGTGGGGAATACCCCGACACTCTGCCCTGTGCATACAATGTGGGGAATACCCCGACACTCTGCCCTGTGTGTGTAATGTGGGGGAAAACCCCGACACTCTGCCCTGTGTGCAATGTGGGGAACACCCCGACACTCTGCCCTGTGTGAGTAATGTGGGGAATACCCCGATACTCTGCCCTGTGTGTAATGTGGGGAATAACCCGACACCCTGCTCTGTGTGTGTAATGTGGGGAATACCCCGACACTCTGCCCTGTGTGTGTAATGTGGGGAATACCCCGACACTCTGCCCTGTGTGTACACTGTGGGGAATACCCCGACACTCTGCCCTGTGTGTACAATGTGGGGAATACCCCGACACTCTGCCCTGTGCATACAATGTGGGGAATAGCCCGACACTCTGCCCTGTGTGTGTAATGTGGGGGAAAAACCCGACACTCTGCCCTGTGTGTAATGTGGGGAACACCCCGACACTCTGCCCTGTGTGTGTAATGTGGGGAATAACCCGACACTCTGCCCTATCTGTAATGTGGGGAATACCCCGACACTCTGCCCTGTGTGTGTAATGTGTGGAATACCCCGACACTCTGCCCTGTGTGTAATCTGGGGAATACCCCGACACTCTGCCCTGTGTGTGTAATGTGGGGAATACCCAGACACTCTGCCCAGTTTGTGTAATGTGGGGAATAACCTGACACTCTGCCCTGTCGGTAATGTGGGGAATACCCTGACACTTTGCCCTGTGTGTAATGTGTGGAATACCCCGACATTCTGCCCTGTGTGTACAATGTGGTGAATACTTCGACACTCTGCCCTGATTGTGTAATGTGGGCAATACCCCGACACTCTGACCTGTGTGTAATGTGGGGAATACCCCGACACACTGCCCTGTGCGTGTAATGTGGGGAATACCCCGACACTCTGCCCTGTGTGTAATGTGGGGAGTACCCCGACATTCTGCCCTGTGTGTGTAATGTGGGGAATACCCCGACACTCTGCCCTGTGTGTAATGTGGGGAATACCCCGACACTCTGCCCTGTGTGTGTAATGTGGGGAATACCCCGACACTCTGCCCTGTGTGTACACTGTGGGGAATACCCCGACACTCTACTATGTGTGTGTAATGTGGGGAATACCCCGACACTCTGCCCTGTGGGTGTAATGTGGGGAATACCCCGACACTCTGCCCTGTGGGTGTAATGTGGGGAATACCCCGACACTCTGCCCTGTGTGTGTAATGTGGGGAATACCCCGACACTCTGCCCTGTGTGTGTAATGCGGGGAATACCCCGACACTCTGCCCTGTGTGTGTAATGTGGGGAATACCCCGACACTCTGCCCTTTGTGTACACTGTGGGGAATACCCCGACACTCTGCACTGTGTGTGTAATGTGGGGCTTACCCCGACACTCTGCCCTGTGTGTGTAATGTGGGGAATACCCCGACACTCTGTCCTGTGTGTACACAGTGGGGAATACCCCGACACTCTGCCCTGTGTGTACACTGTGGGGAATACCCCGACACTCTACTATGTGTGTGTAATGTGGGGAATACCCCGACACTCTGCCCTGTGGGTGTAATGTGGGGAATACCCCGACACTCTGCCCTGTGGGTGTAATGTGGGGAATACCCCGACACTCTGCCCTGTGTGTGTAATGTGGGGAATACCCCGACACTCTGCCCTGTGTGTGTAATGTGGGGAAAAATCCGACACTCTGCCCTGTGTGTACAATGTGGGGAATACCCCGACAATTTGCCCTGTGTGTGTAATGTGGGGAATACCCCGACACTCTGCCCTGTGTGTACAATGTGGGGAATACCCCGACACGCTGCCCTGTGTGTACACTGTGGGGAATACGCCGAAACTCTGCCTGTGTGTGTAATGTGAGGAATACCCCGACACTCTGCCCTCTATGTAATGTGGCGAATAACCCGACACACTGCCCTGTGCGTGTAATGTGGGGAATACCCCGCAATCTGCTCTGTGTGTGTAATGTGGGGAATACCCCGACACTCTGCCCTGTGTGTACACTGTGGGGAATACCCCGACACTCTGCCCTGTGTGTACAATGTGGGGAATACCCCGACACTCTGCCCTGTGCATACAATGTGGGGAATACCCCGACACTCTGCCCTGTGTGTGTAATGTGGGGGAAAACCCCGACACTCTGCCCTGTGTGCAATGTGGGGAACACCCCGACACTCTGCCCTGTGTGAGTAATGTGGGGAATACCCCGATACTCTGCCCTGTGTGTAATGTGGGGAATAACCCGACACCCTGCTCTGTGTGTGTAATGTGGGGAATACCCCGACACTCTGCCCTGTGTGTGTAATGTGGGGAATACCCCGACACTCTGCCCTGTGTGTACACTGTGGGGAATACCCCGACACTCTGCCCTGTGTGTACAATGTGGGGAATACCCCGACACTCTGCCCTGTGCATACAATGTGGGGAATAGCCCGACACTCTGCCCTGTGTGTGTAATGTGGGGGAAAAACCCGACACTCTGCCCTGTGTGTAATGTGGGGAACACCCCGACACTCTGCCCTGTGTGTGTAATGTGGGGAATAACCCGACACTCTGCCCTATCTGTAATGTGGGGAATACCCCGACACTCTGCCCTGTGTGTGTAATGTGTGGAATACCCCGACACTCTGCCCTGTGTGTAATCTGGGGAATACCCCGACACTCTGCCCTGTGTGTGTAATGTGGGGAATACCCAGACACTCTGCCCAGTTTGTGTAATGTGGGGAATAACCTGACACTCTGCCCTGTCGGTAATGTGGGGAATACCCTGACACTTTGCCCTGTGTGTAATGTGTGGAATACCCCGACATTCTGCCCTGTGTGTACAATGTGGTGAATACTTCGACACTCTGCCCTGATTGTGTAATGTGGGCAATACCCCGACACTCTGACCTGTGTGTAATGTGGGGAATACCCCGACACACTGCCCTGTGCGTGTAATGTGGGGAATACCCCGACACTCTGCCCTGTGTGTAATGTGGGGAGTACCCCGACATTCTGCCCTGTGTGTGTAATGTGGGGAATACCCCGACACTCTGCCCTGTGTGTAATGTGGGGAATACCCCGACACTCTGCCCTGTGTGTGTAATGTGGGGAATACCCCGACACTCTGCCCTGTGTGTACACTGTGGGGAATACCCCGACACTCTACTATGTGTGTGTAATGTGGGGAATACCCCGACACTCTGCCCTGTGGGTGTAATGTGGGGAATACCCCGACACTCTGCCCTGTGGGTGTAATGTGGGGAATACCCCGACACTCTGCCCTGTGTGTGTAATGTGGGGAATACCCCGACACTCTGCCCTGTGTGTGTAATGCGGGGAATACCCCGACACTCTGCCCTGTGTGTGTAATGTGGGGAATACCCCGACACTCTGCCCTTTGTGTACACTGTGGGGAATACCCCGACACTCTGCACTGTGTGTGTAATGTGGGGCTTACCCCGACACTCTGCCCTGTGTGTGTAATGTGGGGAATACCCCGACACTCTGTCCTGTGTGTACACAGTGGGGAATACCCCGACACTCTGCCCTGTGTGTACACTGTGGGGAATACCCCGACACTCTACTATGTGTGTGTAATGTGGGGAATACCCCGACACTCTGCCCTGTGGGTGTAATGTGGGGAATACCCCGACACTCTGCCCTGTGGGTGTAATGTGGGGAATACCCCGACACTCTGCCCTGTGTGTGTAATGTGGGGAATACCCCGACACTCTGCCCTGTGTGTGTAATGTGGGGAAAAATCCGACACTCTGCCCTGTGTGTACAATGTGGGGAATACCCCGACAATTTGCCCTGTGTGTGTAATGTGGGGAATACCCCGACACTCTGCCCTGTGTGTACAATGTGGGGAATACCCCGACACGCTGCCCTGTGTGTACACTGTGGGGAATACGCCGAAACTCTGCCTGTGTGTGTAATGTGAGGAATACCCCGACACTCTGCCCTCTATGTAATGTGGCGAATAACCCGACACACTGCCCTGTGCGTGTAATGTGGGGAATACCCCGCAATCTGCTCTGTGTGTGTAATGTGGGGAATACCCCGACACTCTGCCCTGTGTGTACACTGTGGGGAATACCCCGACACTCTGCCCTGTGTGTACAATGTGGGGAATACCCCGACACTCTGCCCTGTGCATACAATGTGGGGAATACCCCGACACTCTGCCCTGTGTGTGTAATGTGGGGGAAAACCCCGACACTCTGCCCTGTGTGCAATGTGGGGAACACCCCGACACTCTGCCCTGTGTGAGTAATGTGGGGAATACCCCGATACTCTGCCCTGTGTGTAATGTGGGGAATAACCCGACACCCTGCTCTGTGTGTGTAATGTGGGGAATACCCCGACACTCTGCCCTGTGTGTGTAATGTGGGGAATACCCCGACACTCTGCCCTGTGTGTACACTGTGGGGAATACCCCGACACTCTGCCCTGTGTGTACAATGTGGGGAATACCCCGACACTCTGCCCTGTGCATACAATGTGGGGAATAGCCCGACACTCTGCCCTGTGTGTGTAATGTGGGGGAAAAACCCGACACTCTGCCCTGTGTGTAATGTGGGGAACACCCCGACACTCTGCCCTGTGTGTGTAATGTGGGGAATAACCCGACACTCTGCCCTATCTGTAATGTGGGGAATACCCCGACACTCTGCCCTGTGTGTGTAATGTGTGGAATACCCCGACACTCTGCCCTGTGTGTAATCTGGGGAATACCCCGACACTCTGCCCTGTGTGTGTAATGTGGGGAATACCCAGACACTCTGCCCAGTTTGTGTAATGTGGGGAATAACCTGACACTCTGCCCTGTCGGTAATGTGGGGAATACCCTGACACTTTGCCCTGTGTGTAATGTGTGGAATACCCCGACATTCTGCCCTGTGTGTACAATGTGGTGAATACTTCGACACTCTGCCCTGATTGTGTAATGTGGGCAATACCCCGACACTCTGACCTGTGTGTAATGTGGGGAATACCCCGACACACTGCCCTGTGCGTGTAATGTGGGGAATACCCCGACACTCTGCCCTGTGTGTAATGTGGGGAGTACCCCGACATTCTGCCCTGTGTGTGTAATGTGGGGAATACCCCGACACTCTGCCCTGTGTGTAATGTGGGGAATACCCCGACACTCTGCCCTGTGTGTGTAATGTGGGGAATACCCCGACACTCTGCCCTGTGTGTTATGTGGGGAATACCCCGTCACTCTGCCCTGTGTGTAATGTGGGGAATACCCCGACATTCTGCCCTGTGTGTGTAATGTGGGGAACACCCCGACACTCTGCCCTGTGTGTAATGTGGGAATACCCCGACACTCTGCCCTGTGTGTACACTGTGGAGAATACGCCGACACTCTGCCCTGTGTGTACACTGTGGAGAACACCCCGACACTCTACCCTGTGTGTGTAATGTGGGGAATACCCCGACACTCTGCCCTGTGTGTAATGTGGGAATACCCCGACACTCTGCCCTGTGTGTACACTGTGGAGAATACGCCGACACTCTGCCCTGTGTGTACACTGTGGAGAATACCCCGACACTCTACCCTGTGTGTGTAATGTGGGGAATACCCCGACACTCTGCCCTGTGTGTAATGTGGGAATACCCCGACACTCTGCCCTGTGTGTACACTGTGGAGAATACGCCAACACTCTGCCCTGTGTGTACACTGTGGAGAATACCCCGACACTCTACCCTGTGTGTGTAATGTGGGGAATACCCCGACACTCTGCCCTGTGTGTGCAATGTGGGGAATACCCCGACACTCTGCCCTGTGTGTACACTGTGGGGAATACCCCGACACTCTGCCCTGTGTGTAATGTGGGGAATACCCCGACACACTGCCCTGTGTGTGTAATGCGGGGAATACCCCGACACTCTGCCCTGTGTGCAATGTGGCGAATACCCTGACACTCTGCCCTGTGTGTAATGTTGGGGAATACCCCGACACTCTGCCCTGTGTGTAATGTGGGGACTACCCCGACATTCTGCCCTGTGTGTGTAATGTGGGGAATACCCCGACACTGTGCCCTGTGAATGTAATGTGGGGAATACCCCGACACTCTGCACTGTGTGCAATGTGGCGAATACCCTGACACTCTGGCCTGTGTGTGTAATGTGGGGAATACCCCGACACTGTGCCCTGTGAATGTAATGTGGGGAATACCCCGACACTCTGCTCTGTGTGTTATGTGGGGAATACCCCGACACTCTGCCCTGTGTGTGTAATGTGGGGAATACCCCGACACTCTGCCCTGTGTGTAATGTGGGGAATACCCTGACACTCTGCCCTGTGTATAATGTGGGGAATACCCCGACACTCTACCCTGTGTGTGTAATGTGGGGAATACCCTAACATTATGCCCTGGGAGTGTAATGTGGGGAATACCCCGACACTCTGCCCTGTCTGTACTATGGGGAATTCCCGGACACTCTTCCGTGTGTGTGTAAATTGGGGAATATCCCAGCACTCTGCTCTGTGTGTGTAATCTGGGGAATACCCTGACACTCTGACCTGTGTGTGTAATGTGGGTATAGCCCGACACTCTGCCCTGTGTGTGTTATGTGGGGAATTCCCCGACATTCTGCCCTGTCTGTGTAATGTGGGGAATACCCCGACACTCTACTATGTGAATGTAATGTGGGGAATACCCCGACACTCTGCACTGTGTGCAATGTGGCGAATACCCTGACACTCTGCCCTGTGTGTAATGTGGGGAATACTCCGACACTCTGGCCTGTGTGTGTAATGTGGGGAATACCCTGACACTCTGCCCTGTGTGTGGACTGTGGGGAATACCCCGACACTCTGCCCTGTGTGTGTAATGTGGGGAATACCCCGACACACTGCCCTATGTGTAATGTGGGGAATACTCCGACACTCTGCCCTGTGTCTAATGTGGGGCATACCCCGACAATCTGCCCTGACTGTAATATGGGGAATACCCGGACACTATTCCCTGTGTGTGTAATGTGGGGAATACCCTGACACTCTGCCCTGTGTGTAATGTGGGGAATACCCCGACACTCTACCCTGTGTGTGTAATGTGGGGAATACCCTAACACTCTGCCCTGTGTGTAATGTGGGGAATATCCCGATACTCTGCCCTGTGTGTAATGTGGGGAATACCCTGACACTCTGCCCTGTGTGTAATGTGGGGAATACTCCGACACTCTGCCCTGTGTGTGTAATGTGGGGAATACCCCGACACTCTGCCCTGTGTGTAATGTGGGAAATACTCCGACACTCTGGCCTGCATGTGTAATGTGGGGAGTACCACGACACTCTGCCCTGTGTGTAATGTGGGAAATACTCCGACACTCTGCCCTTTGTATACACTGTGGGGAATACCCCGACACTCTGCACTGTGTGTGTAATGTGCGGAATACCCCGACACTCTGCCCTGTGTGTACACTGTGGGGAATATCCCGACACTCTGCCCTGTGTGTACAATGTGGGGAATACCCCGACACTCTGCCCTGTGCATACAATGTGGGGAATACCCCGACACTCTGCCTTGTGTGTGTAATGTGGGGGAAAACCCCGACACTCTGCCCTGTGTGTAATGTGGGGAGTACCCCGACATTCTGCCCTGTGTGTGTAATGTGGGGAATACCCCGACACTCTTCCCTGTGTGTTATGTGGGGAATACCCCGTCTCTCTGCCCCGTGTGTAATGTGGGGAATACCCCGACACTCTGCCCTGTGTGTGTAATGTGGGGAACACCCCAACACTCTGCCCTGTGTGTGTAATGTGGGGAATACCCCGACACTCTGCCCTTTGTGTACACTGTGGGGAATACCCCGACACTCTGCACTGTGTGTGTAATGTGGGGCTTACCCCGACACTCTGCCCTGTGTGTGTAATGTGGGGAATACCCCGACACTCTGTCCTGTGTGTACACAGTGGGGAATACCCCGATACTCTGCCCTGTGTGTACAATGTGGGGAATACCCCGACACTCTGCCCTGTGCATACAATGTGGGGAATACCCCGACACTCTGCCCTGTGTGTGTAATGTGGGGGAAAACCCCGACACTCTGCCCTGTGTGCAATGTGGGGAACACCCCGACACTCTGCCCTGTGTGAGTAATGTGGGGAATACCCCGATACTCTGCCCTGTGTGTAATGTGGGGAATACCCCGACACTCTGCCCTGTGTGTGTAATGTGGGGAATACCCCGACACTCTGCCCTGTGTGTACACTGTGGGGAATACCCCGACACTCTGCCCTGTGTGTACAATGTGGGGAATACCCCGACACTCTGCCCTGTGCATACAATGTGGGGAATAGCCCGACACTCTGCCCTGTGTGTGTAATGTGGGGGGAAACCCCGACACTCTGCCCTGTGTGTAATGTGGGGAACACCCCGACACTCTGCCCTGTGTGTGTAATGTGGGGAATAACCCGACACTCTGCCCTATCTGTAATGTGGGGAATACCCCGACACTCTGCCCTGTGTGTGTAATGTGTGGAATACCCCGACACTCTGCCCTGTGTGTAATCTGGGGAATACCCCGACACTCTGCCCTGTGTGTGTAATGTGGGGAATACCCAGACACTCTGCCCAGTTTGTGTAATGTGGGGAATAACCTGACACTCTGCCCTGTCGCTAATGTGGGGAATACCCTGACACTTTGCCCTGTGTGTAATGTGTGGAATACCCCGACATTCTGCCCTGTGTGTGTAATGTGGGGAATACCCCGACACCCTGCTTTGTGTGTACAATGTGGTGAATACTTCGACACTCTGCCCTGATTGTGTAATGTGGGCAATACCCCGACACACTGCCCTGTGCGTGTAATGTGGGGAATACCCCGCCATCTGCCCTGTGTGTGTAATGTGGGGAATACCCCGACACCCTGCTTTGTGTGTACAATGTGGGGAATACCCCGACACTCTGTCCTGTGTGTGTAATGTGGGGAATACCCCGACACTCTGCCCTGTGTGTCATGTGGGGAGTACCCCGACATTCTGCCCTGTGTGTGTAATGTGGGGAATACCCCGACACTCTGCCCTGTGTGTAATGTGGGGAATACCCCGACACTCTGCCCTGTGTGTGTAATGTGGGGAATACCCCGACACTCTGCCCTGTGTGTACACTGTGGAGAATACCCCGACACTCTGCCCTGTGTGTACACTGTGGAGAATACCCCGACACTCTACCCTGTGTGTGTAATGTGGGGAATACCCCGACACTCTGCCCTGTGTGTGTAATGTGGGGAATACCCCGACACTCTGCCCTGTGTGTACACTGTGGGGAATACCCCGACACTCTGCCCTGTGTGCAATGTGGCGAATACCCTGACACTCTGCCCTCTGTGTAATGTTGGGGAATACCCCGACACTCTGCCCTGTGTGTAATGTGGGGACTACCCCGACATTCTGCCCTGTGTGTAATGTGGGGAATACCCCGACACTCTGCCCTGTGTGTGTAATGTGGGGAACACCCCAACACTCTGCCCTGTGTGTGTAATGTGGGGGATACCCCGACACTCTGCCCTTTGTGTACACTGTGGGGAATACCCCGACACTCTGCACTGTGTGTGTAATGTGGGGCTTACCCCGACACTCTGCCCTGTATGTAATGTGGGGAATAACCCGACACCCTGCTCTGTGTGTGTAATGTGGGGAATACCCCGACACTCTGCCCTGTGTGTGTAATGTGGGGAATACCCCGACACTCTGCCCTGTGTGTACACTGTGGGGAATACCCCGACACTCTGCCCTGTGTGTACAATGTGGGGAATACCCCGACACTGTGCCCTGTGCATACAATGTGGGGAATAGCCCGACACTCTGCCCTGTGTGTGTAATGTGGGGGAAAACCCCGACACTCTGCCCTGTGTGTAATGTGGGGAACACCCCGACACTCTGCCCTGTGTGTGTAATGTGGGGAATAACCCGACACTCTGCCCTATCTGTAATGTGGGGAATACCCCGACACTCTGCCCTGTGTGTGTAATGTGGGGAATACCCCGACACCCTGCTTTGTGTGTACAATGTGGGGAATACCCCGACACTCTGTCCTGTGTGTGTAATGTGGGGAATACCCCGACACTCTGCCCTGTGTGTCATGTGGGGAGTACCCCGACATTCTGCCCTGTGTGTGTAATGTGGGGAATACCCCGACACTCTGCCCTGTGTGTAATGTGGGGAATACCCCGACATTCTGCCCTGTGTGTGTAATGTGGGGAATACCCCGACACTCTGCCCTGTGTGTACACTGTGGAGAATACCCCGACACTCTGCCCTGTGTGTACACTGTGGAGAATACCCCGACACTCTACCCTGTGTGTGTAATGTGGGGAATACCCCGACACTCTGCCCTGTGTGTGTAATGTGGGGAATACCCCGACACTCTGCCCTGTGTGTACACTGTGGGGAATACCCCGACACTCTGCCCTGTGTGTAATGTGGGGAATACCCCGACACACTGCCCTGTGTGTGTAATGCGGGGAATACCCCGACACTCTGCCCTGTGTGCAATGTGGGGACTACCCCGACATTCTGCCCTGTGTGTAATGTGGGGAATACCCCGACACTCTGCCCTGTGTGTGTAATGTGGGGAACACCCCAACACTCTGCCCTGTGTGTGTAATGTGGGGGATACCCCGACACTCTGCCCTTTGTGTACACTGTGGGGAATACCCCGACACTCTGCACTGTGTGTGTAATGTGGGGCTTACCCAGACACTCTGCCCTGTGTGTGTAATGTGGGGAATACCCCGACACTCTGTCCTGTGTGTACACAGTGGGGAATACCCCGACACTCTGCCCTGTGTGTACACTGTGGGGAATACCCCGACACTCTACTATGTGTGTGTAATGTGGGGAATACCCCGACACACCGCCCTGTGGGTGTAATGTGGGGAATACCCCGACACTCTGCCCTGTGTGTGTAATGTGGGGAATACCCCGACACTCTGCCCTGTGTGTGTAATGCGGGGAATACCCCGACACTCTGCCCTGTGTGTGTAATGTGGGGAAAAACCCGACACTCTGCCCTGTGTGTACAATGTGGGGAATACCCCGACAATCTGCCCTGTGTGTGTAATGTGGGGAATACCCCGACACTCTGCCCTGTGTGTACAATGTGGGGAATACCCCGACACTCTGCCCTGTGTGTACACTGTGGGGAATACGCCGAAACTCTGCCTGTGTGTGTAATGTGAGGAATACCCCGACACTCTGCCCTGTATGTAATGTGGCGAATAACCCGACACACTGCCCTGTGCGTGTAATGTGGGGAATACCCCGACACTTTGCCCTGTGCGTGTAATGTGGGGAATACCCCGACACACTGCCCTGTGCGTGTAATTTGGGGAATACCCCGCCAATCTGCCCTGTGTGTGTAATGTGGGGAATACCCCGACACTCTACTATGTGTGTGTAATGTGGGGAATACCCCAACACTCTGCCCTGTGTGTGTAATACGGGGAATACCCCGACACTCTGCCCTGTGTGTGTAATGTGGGGAATACCCTGAAACTCTGCCCTGTGTGTGTAAAGTGGGGAATAACCCGACACTCTGCCCTGTGTGTGTAATGTGGGGAATACCCTGACACTCTGCCCTGTGTGTGTAATGTGGGGAATACCCCGACACTCTGCCCTGTGTGTACACTGTGGGGAATACCCCGACACTCTGCCCTGTGCATACAATGTGGGGAATACCCCGACACTCTGCCCTATGTGTGTAATGTGGGGGAAAACCCCGACACTCTGCCCTGTGTGCAATGTGGGCAACACCCCGACACTCTGCCCTGTGTGAGTAATGTGGGGAATACCCCGATACTCTGCCCTGTATGTAATGTGGGGAATAACCCGACACCCTGCTCTGTGTGTGTAATGTGGGGAATACCCCGACACTCTGCCCTGTGTGTGTAATGTGGGGAATACCCCGACACTCTGCCCTGTGTGTACACTGTGGGGAATACCCCGACACTCTGCCCTGTGTGTACAATGTGGGGAATACCCCGACACTGTGCCCTGTGCATACAATGTGGGGAATAGCCCGACACTCTGCCCTGTGTGTGTAATGTGGGGGAAAACCCCGACACTCTGCCCTGTGTGTAATGTGGGGAACACCCCGACACTCTGCCCTGTGTGTGTAATGTGGGGAATAACCCGACACTCTGCCCTATCTGTAATGTGGGGAATACCCCGACACTCTGCCCTGTGTGTGTAATGTGTGGAATACCCCGACACTCTGCCCTGTGTGTAATCTGGGGAATACCCCGACACTCTGCCCTGTGTGTGTAATGTGGGGAATACCCAGACACTCTGCCCAGTTTGTGTAATGTGGGGAATAACCTGACACTCTGCCCTGTCGGTAATGTGGGGAATACCCTGACACTTTGCCCTGTGTGTAATGTGTGGAATACCCCGACATTCTGCCCTGTGTGTACAATGTGGTGAATACTTCGACACTCTGCCCTGATTGTGTAATGTGGGCAATACCCCGACACTCTGACCTGTGTGTAATGTGGGGAATACCCCGACACACTGCCCTGTGTGTGTAATGTGGGGAATACCCCGACACCCTGCTTTGTGTGTACAATGTGGGGAATACCCCAACACTCTGCCCTGTGTGTAATGTGGGGAATACCCCGTCACTCTGCCCTGTGTGTAATGTGGGGAATACCCCGACACTCTGCCCTGTGTGTGTAATGTGGGGAATACCCCGACACTTTGCCCTGTGCGTGTAATGTGGGGAATACCCCGACACACTGCCCTGTGCGTGTAATTTGGGGAATACCCCGACACTTTGCGCTGTGTGTACAATGTGGGGAATACCCCAACACACTCCCCTGTGCATGTAATGTGGGGAATACCCCGCCAATCTGCCCTGTGTGTGTAATGTGGGGAATACCCCGACACTCTACTATGTGTGTGTAATGTGGGGAATACCCCAACACTCTGCCCTGTGTGTGTAATACGGGGAATACCCCGACACTCTGCCCTGTGTGTGTAATGTGGGGAATACCCTGAAACTCTGCCCTGTGTGTGTAAAGTGGGGAATAACCCGACACTCTGCCCTGTGTGTGTAATGTGGGGAATACCCTGACACTCTGCCCTGTGTGTGTAATGTGGGGAATACCCCGACACTCTGCCCTGTGTGTACACTGTGGGGAATACCCCGACACTCTGCCCTGTGCATACAATGTGGGGAATACCCCGACACTCTGCCCTATGTGTGTAATGTGGGGGAAAACCCCGACACTCTGCCCTGTGTGCAATGTGGGGAACACCTCGACACTCTGCCCTGTGTGAGTAATGTGGGGAATACCCCGATACTCTGCCCTGTATGTAATGTGGGGAATAACCCGACACCCTGCTCTGTGTGTGTAATGTGGGGAATACCCCGACACTCTGCCCTGTGTGTGTAATGTGGGGAATACCCCGACACTCTGCCCTGTGTGTACACTGTGGGGAATACCCCGACACTCTGCCCTGTGTGTACAATGTGGGGAATACCCCGACACTGTGCCCTGTGCATACAATGTGGGGAATAGCCCGACACTCTGCCCTGTGTGTGTAATGTGGGGGAAAACCCCGACACTCTGCCCTGTGTGTAATGTGGGGAACACCCCGACACTCTGCCCTGTGTGTGTAATGTGGGGAATAACCCGACACTCTGCCCTATCTGTAATGTGGGGAATACCCCAACACTCTGACCTGTGTGTAATGTGGGGAATACCCCGACACACTGCCCTGTGCGTGTAATGTGGGGAATACCCCGCCATCTGCCCTGTGTGTGTAATGTGGGGAATACCCCGACACCCTGCTTTGTGTGTACAATGTGGGGAATACCCCGACACTCTGTCCTGTGTGTGTAATGTGGGGAATACCCCGACACTCTGCCCTGTGTGTCATGTGGGGAGTACCCCGACACTCTGCCCTGTGTGTGTAATGTGGGGAATACCCCGACACTCTGCCCTGTGTGTGTAATGTGGGGAATACCCCGACACTCTGCCCTGTGTGTACACTGTGGGGAATACCCCGACACTCTGCCCTGTGTGTAATGTGGGGAATACCCCGACACACTGCCCTGTGTGTGTAATGCGGGGAATACCCCGACACTCTGCCCTGTGTGCAATGTGGCGAATACCCTGACACTCTGCCCTCTGTGTAATGTTGGGGAATACCCCGACACTCTGCCCTGTGTGTAATGTGGGGACTACCCCGACATTCTGCCCTGTGTGTAATGTGGGGAATACCCCAACACTCTGCCCTGTGTGTGTAATGTGGGGAATACCCCGACACTGTGCCCTGTGCATACAATGTGGGGAATAGCCCGACACTCTGCCCTGTGTGTGTAATGTGGGGGAAAACCCCGACACTCTGCCCTGTGTGTAATGTGGGGAACACCCCGACACTCTGCCCTGTGTGTGTAATGTGGGGAATAACCCGACACTCTGCCCTATCTGTAATGTGGGGAATACCCCGACACTCTGCCCTGTGTGTGTAATGTGTGGAATACCCCGACACTCTGCCCTGTGTGTAATCTGGGGAATACCCCGACACTCTGCCCTGTGTGTGTAATGTGGGGAATACCCAGACACTCTGCCCAGTTTGTGTAATGTGGGGAATAACCTGACACTCTGCCCTGTCGGTAATGTGGGGAATACCCTGACACTTTGCCCTGTGTGTAATGTGTGGAATACCCCGACATTCTGCCCTGTGTGTACAATGTGGTGAATACTTCGACACTCTGCCCTGATTGTGTAATGTGGGCAATACCCCGACACTCTGACCTGTGTGTAATGTGGGGAATACCCCGACACACTGCCCTGTGTGTGTAATGTGGGGAATACCCCGACACCCTGCTTTGTGTGTACAATGTGGGGAATACCCCGACACTCTGTCCTGTGTGTGTAATGTGGGGAATACCCCGACACTCTGCCCTGTGTGTAATGTGGGGAGTACCCCGACATTCTGCCCTGTGTGTGTAATGTGGGGAATACCCCAACACTCTGCCCTGTGTGTAATGTGGGGAATACCCCGACACTCTGCCCTGTGTGTGTAATGTGGGGAATTCCCTGACACTCTGCCCTGTGTCTGTAATGTGGGGAATACCCCGACACTCTGCCCTGTGTGTTATGTGGGGAATACCCCGTCACTCTGCCCTGTGTGTAATGTGGGGAATGCCCCGACATTCTGCCCTGTGTGTGTAATGTGGGGAACACCCCAACACTCTCCCCTGTGTCTGTAATGTGGGGAATACCCCGACACTCTGCCCTGTGTGTAATGTGGGAATACCCCGTCACTCTGCCCTGTGTGTAATGTGGGGAATGCCCCGACATTCTGCCCTGTGTGTGTAATGTGGGGAACACCCCAACACTCTCCCCTGTGTCTGTAATGTGGGGAATATCCCGACACTCTGCCCTGTGTGTAATGTGGGAATACCCCGACACTCTGCCCTGTGTGTACACTGTGGAGAATACCCCGACACTCTACCCTGTGTGTGTAATGTGGGGAATACCCCGACACTCTGCCCTGTGTGTGTAATGTGGGGAATACCCCGACACTCTGCCCTGTGTGTGTAATGTGGGGAATACCCCGACACTCTGCCCTGTGTGTGTAATGTGGGGAATACCCCGACACTCTTCCCTGTGTGTTATGTGGGGAACACCCCAACACTCTGCCCTGTGTGTAATGTGGGGAATACCCCGACACTCTTCCCTGTGTGTTATGTGGGGAACACCCCAACACTCTGCCCTGTGTGTAATGTGGGGAATACCCCGACACTCTGCCCCGTGTGTAATGTGGGGAACACCCCAACACTCTGCCCTGTGTGTGTAATGTGGGGGATACCCCGACACTCTGCCCTTTGTGTACACTGTGGGGAATACCCCGACACTCTGCACTGTGTGTGTAATGTGGGGCTTACCCCGACACTCTGCCCTGTGTGTGTAATGTGGGGAATACCCCGACACTCTGTCCTGTGTGTACACAGTGGGGAATACCCCGACACTCTGCCCTGTGTGTACACTGTGGGGAATACCCCGACACTCTACTATGTGTGTGTAATGTGGGGTATACCCCGACACTCCGCCCTGTGGGTGTAATGTGGGGAATACCCCGACACTCTGCCCTGTGGGTGTAATCTGGGGAATACCCCGACACTCTGCCCTGTGTGTGTAATGTGGGGAATACCCCGACACTCTGCCCTGTGTGTGTAATGCGGGGAATACCCCGACACTCTGCCCTGTGTGTGTAATGTGGGGAAAAACCCGACACTCTGCCCTGTGTGTACAATGTGGGGAATACCCCGACAATCTGCCCTGTGTGTGTAATGTGGGGAATACCCCGACACTCTGCCCTGTGTGTGTAATGCGGGGAATACCCCGACACTCTGCCCTGTGTGTGTAATGTGGGGAAAAACCCGACACTCTGCCCTGTGTGTACAATGTGGGGAATACCCCGACAATCTGCCCTGTGTGTGTAATGTGGGGAATACCCCGACACTCTGCCCTGTGTGTACAATGTGGGGAATACCCCGACACTCTGCCCTGTGTGTACTGTGGGGAATACGCCGAAACTCTGCCTGTGTGTGTAATGTGAGGAATACCCCGACACTCTGCCCTGTATGTAATGTGGCGAATAACCCGACACACTGCCCTGTGCGTGTAATGTGGGGAAAACCCCGACACTTTGCCCTGTGCGTGTAATGTGGGGAATACCCCGACACACTGCCCTGTGCGTGTAATTTGGGGAATACCCCGACACTTTGCGCTGTGTGTACAATGTGGGGAATACCCCAACACACTGCCCTGTGCATGTAATGTGGGGAATACCCCGCCAATCTGCCCTGTGTGTGTAATGTGGGGAATACCCCGACACTCTACTATGTGTGTGTAATGTGGGGAATACCCCAACACTCTGCCCTGTGTGTGTAATACGGGGAATACCCCGACACTCTGCCCTGTGTGTGTAATGTGGGGAATACCCTGAAACTCTGCCCTGTGTGTGTAAAGTGGGGAATAACCCGACACTCTGCCCTGTGTGTGTAATGTGGGGAATACCCTGACACTCTGCCCTGTGTGTGTAATGTGGGGAATACCCCGACACTCTGCCCTGTGTGTACACTGTGGGGAATACCCCGACACTCTGCCCTGTGCATACAATGTGGGGAATACCCCGACACTCTGCCCTATGTGTGTAATGTGGGGGAAAACCCCGACACTCTGCCCTGTGTGCAATGTGGGGAACACCTCGACACTCTGCCCTGTGTGAGTAATGTGGGGAATACCCCGATACTCTGCCCTGTATGTAATGTGGGGAATAACCCGACACCCTGCTCTGTGTGTGTAATGTGGGGAATACCCCGACACTCTGCCCTGTGTGTGTAATGTGGGGAATACCCCGACACTCTGCCCTGTGTGTACACTGTGGGGAATACCCCGACACTCTGCCCTGTGTGTACAATGTGGGGAATACCCCGACACTGTGCCCTGTGCATACAATGTGGGGAATAGCCCGACACTCTGCCCTGTGTGTGTAATGTGGGGGAAAACCCCGACACTCTGCCCTGTGTGTAATGTGGGGAACACCCCGACACTCTGCCCTGTGTGTGTAATGTGGGGAATAACCCGACACTCTGCCCTATCTGTAATGTGGGGAATACCCCAACACTCTGCCCTGTGTGTGTAATGTGTGGAATACCCCGACACTCTGCCCTGTGTGTAATCTGGGGAATACCCCGACACTCTGCCCTGTGTGTGTAATGTGGGGAATACCCAGACACTCTGCCCAGTTTGTGTAATGTGGGGAATAACCTGACACTCTGCCCTGTCGGTCATGTGGGGAATACCCTGACACTTTGCCCTGTGTGTAATGTGTGGAATACCCCGACACTCTACCCTGTGTGTGTAATGTGGGGAATACCCTAACATTATGCCCTGGGAGTGTAATGTGGGGAATACCCCGACACTCTGCCCTGTCTGTACTATGGGGAATTCCCGGACACTCTTCCGTGTGTGTGTAAATTGGGGAATATCCCGGCACTCTGCTCTGTGTGTGTAATCTGGGGAATACCCTGACACTCTGACCTGTGTGTGTAATGTGGGTATAGCCCGACACTCTGCCCTGTGTGTGTTATGTGGGGAATTCCCTGACCGTCTGCCCCGTGTGTAATGTGGGGAATACCCCGACACTCTGCCCTGTGTGTGTAAAGTGGGGAATACCCCGACACTCTACCCTGTGTGTGTAATGTGGGGAATACCCCGACACTCTGCCCTCTGTGTAATGTGGGGAATAACCCAACACTATACCCTGTGTGTGTAATGTGGGGATTACCCTAACACTCTGCCCTGGGAGAGTAATTTGGGTAATACCCCGACACTCTGCCCTGTCTGTACTATGGGGAATACCCGGACACTCTTTCATGTGTGTGTAAAGTGGGGAATATACCGGCACTCTGCCCTGTGTGTGTAATCTGGGGAATACCCTGACACTCCGACCTGTGTGTGTAATGTGGGTATAGCCCGACACTCTGCCCTGTGTGTGTAATGTGGGGAATTCCCCGACACTCTACCCTGTGTGTAATGTGGGGAATACCCCGACACTCTGCCCTGTGTGTGTAATGTGGGGAATACCCCGATACTCTACCCTGTGTGTAATGTGGGGAATACCCCGACACTCTGCCCTGTGCGTAATGTGGGGAATACTCCGACACTCTGCCCTGTGTGTGTAATGTGGGGAATACCCCGACACTCTGCCTGTGTGTTATGTGGGGAATACTTCAACACTCTGCCCTGTGTGTGTACTGTGGGGATTACCCCAACAGTCTGCCCTGTGTGTGTAATGTGGGGAATACCCCGACACTCTGCCCTGTGTGTGTAATGTGGGGAATACCCCGACACTCTTCCCTGTGTGTAATGTGGGGAATACCCCGACACTCTGCCCTGTGTCTAATGTGAGGAATACCCCGACACTCTGCCCTGACTGTAATATGGGGAATACCCGGACACTATTCCCTGTGTGTGTAATGTGGGGAATACCCTGACACTCTACCCTGTGTGTGTAATGTGGGGAATACCGTAACACTCTGCCCTGGGAGTGTAATGTGAGGAATACCCCGACACTCTGCCCTGTCTGTACTATGGGGAATACCCGGACACTCTTCCGTGTGTGTGTAAAGTGGGGAATATCCCAGCACTCTGCCCTGTGTGTGTAATCTGGGGAATACCCTGACACTCTGACCTGTGTGTGTAATGTGGGTATAGCCCGACACTCTGCCCTGTGTGCGTAATGTGGGGAATTCCCCGACACTCTGCCCTGTGTGTAATGTGGGGAATACCCCGACACTCTGCCCTGTGTGTAATGTGGGGAATATCCCGACACACTGCCCTGTGTGTGTAATGTGGGGAATACCCTGACACTCTGCCCTGTGTGTAACGTGGGGAATACCCGTACACTCTTCCCTGTGTGTGTAAAGTGAGGAATATCCCTATTATGTCCGTGAATGATTGAGACACGGACAGCAGGAGTTGAACAAAACAAGTCTTTGCTGATTGAAGTCAATCAGGAAACTGAAACTACAGAGGCTCTCTAGCGCCTTTTATACAGGGGTGGTCACTGCCGGTACTGCAGTCTGAGTCCAGTTATTCTCTTAAAGGTACATACAGAACAATTCCTCCCCTTTTAGATAAACAGTACATAACATTCATTTAACAACTAAATGATAACTAATTACAATCACAATTACGGTTGCTAGATACATTGGTTAAGTTTAAGCAATTATAAGTTCAGTCTTTGAGGAGGCTTCCTGATTCTGTCTGGATAATGCTTCTTTGGGGTATCAGGTTCTTCTGGCAAGGTTGAGTCGGGATCAATGTCGTTCTTTGGTTCATCTGCTTCCAATATCACCGATTCTGCGGTAGCTGCAATTGGTACGTTGATTTCATTGCCAGGTGTATCAGATCGTGGTGTGGAGTTGACGTTTTCCAGTGACTCTAGAATCTGGTCAGTACGGCGTCTTACAATGCTCTCTCCAACGTCCACGGTATACATGAGAGGTCCTTGCCGTGTACAAATCGTTCCTGGCTGCCATTTCTCAGTGCGGTAGTCCCGGGCCAAAACTGGTTGACCTATCTTAAAACTCCTGGTCGGCCTTTCATTCATATTCTGAAACTGCCTGTTCTCCACATCTCTTCGGACGTTTGGCTTAACCAAAACCAAGCGGCATCGTAGTCTTCGATTGAAGAACATCATGGCTGGAGTTTGGTTGGTAACCGCATGTGTCGCATTCCGGTAGGCAAACAAGAAGTTGTCCACCTTGTGTTGCAGGGGTATATCTTCATTACACATTGCCTTGATAGCCTTCTTGAATGTTTGAACAAACCTCTCGGCCAATCCATTAGTGGCTGGATGATATGGGGCAGATGTGTAATGCTTAACACCATTGTTCTTTAAGAACCTCCGGAACTCTTCAGGTACAAACTGTGGTCCATTGTCAGAGCAAATCTGTTCAGGCAGCCCATTCCTGGCGAATATGGTTCGTAAAACTGTGATAGTTTTTTCCGTGGTGGTTGAGGACATTTTTATTACCTCTGGCCACTTTGAATGTGCATCCACCGCAATTAAAAACGTCGAGTCCATGAAGGGACCAGCAAAATCAATGTGCACCCTTTGCCATGGAGATGAGGGCCACTCCCATGGATGCAGAGGAGCTTGTGGTGGGGCGTTTTGGACCTTCTGGCATCCTGCACAGCTCTTGGTCTTCTCTTCGATTTCTCTATCGATTCCCGGCCACCACACAAACGCTCTGGCTAAGTTCTTCATTTTTACCCCTCCCAGATGACCCTCATGAAGCTCATTGAGCACTCTATCCTTCAATTTGGGTGGAATTACTACTCTGGATCCACACATCAAGGTTCCTCTGCACACTGACAGCTGTTCTCTTCTCGGCGAGAATGCTGGCAGCAGTGGTTCGCCATGTGCTGGCCATCCCTTCACCGTTAAATCATAGACCCGTGATAGTGTCGGGTCATTCCGTGTTTCCTTTTCTATGTTTGCATTCGTCACAGGGAGACATTCGACTATGGTCGAGTGGAATAACTCCATTGGATCCACTGCAAGGTCTTCTTCTTCCACCGTCGGCAACGGTAGGCGTGACAATCCATCAGCATTCCCATGCTGTTTAGTTCCTTTGTACTCGATGTCATATTGGTGTGCCCCTAGGAAAAGGGACCACCTCTGCAGCCGTTGTGCTGTCATTATCGGTATGCCCTTCTGAGGGTTGAAAATGGAGACAAGAGGTTGATGATCGGTTAGTAGAGTAAATTTTTGACCGTGCAGGTAGTGATTGAACTTCTTCACCCCCCACACTAGGCTGAGGGCCTCTCTGTCAATCTGGGCGTAGTTACGCTCGGCAGAAGTTAACGAGCGTGACGCAAAAGCTATCGGCCTCTCTGAACCATCAAGGAATTTATGTGACAGTACCGCCCCAATGCCATAGGGAGACGCATCACACGCCAGTCTGATCGGCAGTGCTGGGTTGTAGTGAGCCAATACTTCTCTTGAAGTGATTAAGTCCTTACTCTTCTGAAAGGCCCGCTTACAGTCATTGCTCCATTTCCATGTTACTCCCATTCGTAGCAGGGTGTTCAGTGGGTGCAGAATTGTCGACAAATTCGGCAAAAACTTATGGTAGTAATTCACCAATCCGAGGAATGACCTCAGTTGCGACACATTTTCAGGCGCTGGGGCCTTAACAACCGCCTCAATTTTGTCAGGGGACTTATGTAACCCCTCTTCATCAATCACGTGGCCACAATACGATATCTGTTTCTTAAAAAACTCGCACTTGGGGCGGTTGGCTCGTAGCCCATGTTCCCGTAGTCTAGTGAGCACCTGTTCTAGGTTGTTAAGGTGTTCACTGTCATCTTCACCTGTCACAAGGATGTCGTCCACGTAACACTGAGTCCCCGGAATCCCTTGCAGGACTTGTTCCATCACTCTTTGCCATATCGCCGGAGCCGATGCTACTCCGAATACCAATCGATGATACTGGTAAAGACCTTTGTGAGTGTTTATCGTGGGATTCTTCCAAGAGGATTCTTCAACCTCCATCTGCAAATATGCTTGTGCTAGGTCAATTTTTGTAAAACGCTTCCCTCCAGACAGTAAGGCGAAGATGTCTTCTATCCTTGGAAGAGGATATTGTACAGTGTGAAGGACTGGGTTCACCGTCACCTTGAAATCCCCACAGATGCGAACCTTCCTTGGCTCCTCAGACTTATTGCTTAACGTTTTCTTCATGACAGGAACGATGGGTGTCGCCCACTCGCTCCAGTCGACCTTCGACAACACGCCTGCCTTCTCCAGATTCTCCAGCTCTGCCTCGACGGCTGGGCGAATTGCATATGGTACCGGTCTTGCTTTGAAAAACTTGGGAATTGCATTCTCTTCTATTTTTATCGAGGCGGTTACGCCTTTAAGAGTGCCCAGTTCTTGTTGAAATACCTCTTTGGCGTTAGCTAAGATTGTTGACAATCGTCCAGGAGTGACGTCGTCATCTTTTTTACCGTCCACCGTCATTGCATGAATGGAGTGCCAATCTAAACTTATCTTCCTGATCCATTCACGTCCCAAAAACGGTGGTTCACCATTTTGCAGTATGTAGAGATACAATTTCCGTATTTTCTTGCCGTTGTATTCGACAGGCACCCTTATTTTTCCTCTGGGGTATACTTTTTGCCCCATATACTTCGTCAAGATGATGGATGTCTCTCTCAAGGGAATGTGTGAGAATAGCTGCTCGTAGTCTCGTCGATTCATGATGGTTAGCGCTGATCCTGTATCCAATTCCATTTTAACTTGGGACCCTGCTATCGTGAGGGTGACCCAAATGGTTCGGTGATCCTCTTTTGCGATTACATTGTGAAGTTTGAGACAGCTTAGTCTCCTGTTCCCGGATTCACTATCGCTCATCTGGTCTTCGGAACTACTGTCCGTCATCTTTTGTACTTTCTTGTACGGTTCCTTAGTAGCCTTTTTGTTGTCGCTGGTCTTCTTCCCAGACCTGCAAACTCGTGCAATGTGTCCCATCTTTCCGCATTGCCTGCATATTTTGTCCTTGGACCAGCAGTCCTTCTGGTCATGGTTAGTTCTGCCGCAGCGATAACATTTTGCAAATTCCCGTGTCATTTCGTGGGTGCCGTATTCCTGTGGCTTTTGTTGAATTTCCGCAGCTCCCCTGGCTGCTGCTTCGTACGATACTGCCATGCTGAAAGCCTTATCTAGCATCAGCTCTTTCTCTGAGAGTAACTTCTTCTGTGTTCCTTCACTCAGGAGTCCACAGACAAATTTGTCCCGTAGGGTATCTGCCAGTCCAGCTCCGAACTGCCAGTGCTTTGATAGCTTGCGTAGTTCCGTAAGGTACTCAGCATTGCTCTCATCTTTATGCTGAGTTCTCCTGTGGAATTTAAATCTTTCTGCTATCAACAGCGGTGCAGGGTTTAGGTGTTCCTGTAGGACAGCAACAATTTCGTTAAAACTCTTCGCCTTCGGTTTGGCTGGAGTAATCAGGTCCTGCAATAGGCCGTACGTTCTAGCGCCCGTTAAGTTTAGCAATACCGATGCCTTTTTCTCATCGGCTATTTCGTTTGCCTCGCAATATACCTCGACTCTTTCCACACACGTGGTCCAGTCTTCTATTGCATTATCAAAGGCAGTGATATAGCCAGTCTTCGGCACCTTGAAAATCTAAAATGTCGCCTCCTGCGCTTTGCCTTCTTCCCAGATTTAACAAAATGGCGCCTCCCGCGCTTTGCCTTCTTCCCCGCTGATTAAGATGGCGCCTCCCGCGCTTTGCCTTCTTCCCCGCTGTTGCTAGCGCTGCTTTCCGCGGTTCCCGTTGCAACCTGCAGCTCCTCGCGGTTTCTTGCATGTTTAATATTTCTTTTTTTAAATTATTTTCCTGTCGTGGAACAACCCTGTGGGACTCTTGCCTCCCTCTTCTCGGGTCTGTACGCAGCCCGGCTTCGTAGCACCGGCTGCGCCCTGTGTGCTCCACCCTCTCTCTCTCCTCTTCCCGACAACGCTGCTCGGCCCCGTTGCAAGCCACCCGCTCGAGTTCGCGAACGCAGCAGCCCAGGAAGGATCAGTGCACTACCTGCCACCAGCCCGATTAGCTGAAGCACCCTCAACAGGAACCAGGCCCCGCTTTCGACAGCTTCTCCAGCAATCTTCAACTCCGCTAACACAGGGGCGGATGCCCACGGTTGACGCCCGTTTCTACTGCTTCTTTCTTCCTTCTGGCCTCGACCTCTGCTCACTTCACTGCAGGAATGGATCCCAGGAGGTGGTGCAGACTGTAGGTAAGTTCGTATCTGCTCGTCGCCAGTATTATGTCCGTGAATGATTGAGACACGGACAGCAGGAGTTGAACAAAACAAGTCTTTACTGAAAGGAGTCAATCGGGAAACTGAAACTACAGAGGCTCAATGGCGCCTTTTATACAGGGGTGGTCACTGCCGGTACTGCAGTCTGAGACCAGTTATTCTCTTAAAGGTACATACACAACAATCCCGACACTCTGCCCTGTGTGTGTAATGTGCAGAATACCCCAACACTCTACCCTGTGTGTAATGTGGGGAATATCCGGACACTCTTCCCTGTGTGTGTAAAGTGGGGAATATCCCGACACTCTGCCCTGTGTGTAATGTGGGGAACACCCCGACACTCTGCCCTGTGTGTAAAGTGGGGAATACCCCGACACTCTGCCCTGTGTCTGTAATGTGGGGAATACCCCGACACTCTGCCCTGTGTGTAATGCGGGGAGTACCACGACACTCTGCCCTGTGTATGTAATGTGGGGAATACCCCGACACTCTTCCCCTGTGTGTAATGTGTGGAATACCCTGACACTCTGCCCTGTGTGTGTAATGTGGGGAATACCCCGACACTCTGCCCTGTATGTACACTGTGGGGAATACCCCGACACTGTGCCGTGTGTGTGTAATGTGGGGAATACCCCGACACTCTGCCCTGTGTGTAATGTGGGGAATACCCCGTCACTCTGCCCTGTGTGTGTAATGTGGGGAATACCCCAACACTCTGCCCTGTGTGCAATGTGAGGTATACCCCGACACTCTGCCCTGTGTGTGTAATCTAGGGAATACCCCGACACTCTGCCCTGTGTGTGTAATGTGGGGAATACCCCGACACTCTGCCCTGTGTGTACACTGTGGGGAATACCCCGACACTCTGCCCTGTGTATACAATGTGGGGAATACCCCGACACTCTGCCCTGTGTGTACAATGTGGGGAATACCCCGACACTCTGCCCTGTGTGTAATGTGCGGAATACCCCGACACTCTGCCCTGTGTGTGTAATGTGGGGAATACCCCGACACTCTGCCCTGTGTGTGTAATGTGGGGAATACCCCGACACTCTGCCCTGTGTGTACACTGTGGGGAATACCCCGACACTCTGCCCTGTGTGTACAATGTGGGGAATACCCCGACACTCTGTGTATTGATTTCTTTGTGGGTTCAATGACGAGACATTTATGAAAGAGAATGTCTTTTAATCTAAAGTTTGTTCAACTCATTTTAACAGCATTACAGGAGACACCATGCTCGTGATCCATCTGAAACGAAATCAAAACTAAACTCTCTCTCTCTGTCTCACATGTCCTCTGCTGGTCAGGCATAAATAATCAATACATGCAAATATGCTGGTAAGGCATCATAATCAAACAGGCAAATACCATCACTATTTCCTGATATCATTACATCTCTCTTTCTTAAAACAAAAGTATTTTACTTTTATCTAACAACATGTTTTCTTTGTATTAATCTGCATTTTAACTGTAACACTTAATGAACTTACATTAACATTATCATTATCAAGGTTTTTTAACCTTGCTTTGTGTGTTCACATGAAATATGTAAATACACTAGAACTTGAAGAAAGAATAAGATAACATTACTTCCTTCTATAACAATAGTCCTTAAATTTGCTCAATGAGTCTCTCAGGAGGCTTCACGTGTCTTGAGGATTTTCTGATTGATTGCCCTTGAATCTGAGTTGTTGCCTCAGATGATGATTTCTCAGCTGTGTGATCAGGTTGTTCAACAGTATCAGTCTTTCGACCTGCTGTGTGATCAGGTTGTTCAACAGTATCAGTCTTTTGACCTGCTGTGGCTGGTCCCATGAGAAGATCCCGACGATTTCCTCTCAGAACAGCACCCTCATCTGTCTGAATGGTGTATGATCTTGGTTGTACTTCACTCAGGACAGTTCCCTTCTGAGTCCATATGTTTGTTTTGTCTTTGAACCTTACTTGGTCACCAGTGTGGAGTTCAGGTAGGTTTTGTGTTCCTCTGTCATAGTAGTACTTTTGCTTTTCTTTCTGTTGTTCTTTGAACTTCCTCACTTTCTCCCCCTCTTTTGTTTTCAGGAGGTTCTCCGGGATGGGTAGGTTTGACCTTAGCAGACGTCCCATAAGGAGTTGGGCTGGTGACATACCACACTCGAGCGGCGTTGTGCGGTATACAAGCATGCTCTGGTAGAAGTCAGTTCCACTGTCTTTTGCCTTGTACATCAGTCTTTTCACTGTCTGGACCGATTTTTCCACTAGTCCATTGGACTGTGGAAAGTGAGGACTTTACGTTGTGTGGACAAAGTCCCACTCTTTGGCAAAGTGTCGGAAACTTGCATTGTAAAACTGGGGTCCGTTGTCTGTGAAGACTTCGCTTGCCACGCCATGTCTGGAGAATATGGCTTTCATACATGTTATCACAGCATCTGCAGTGGTGGTGTACAGTCTACAAACCTCTGGATACAGATGGTAATGGTCTGTGACTACAAGATAGTCCTTCCCTTGACATACGAATAGGTCAGCGCCTACCTTCTGGTAAGGTCTGTCTGGCGCTGGGTGTGGCTTTAGTGGTTCTACCGGATTGCTTGCTCGATATTTCAGGCATATTGTGCAGTTTGACACCTCATTTGTCACATCTTGGTTGATTCGTGGCCAGTACATCACCTCTCGTGCTCTTTTCTTACACTTTTCGATTCCCAGATGTCCTCCATGGATCCTTTTTAGCATCTCTTTTCTCAGACTCTTTTGGATAACTATTTTACTTCCTTTGTAGATGATGTCTTCAACCACTGATAGTTCCGCCCTGCAGTTCCAGTACTCTGCTATGGGCAGTGCACTTGTGATCATGTCCACGTAGGCGTTCACTTTTTCATCCATTTTGGTGTTTGCGGGCTCACTTGGGTCAACAGCTCTGGACAACGTGTCTGCTGTGTACATCAGCTTACCCGGTGTGTACGCAACATTCAGTGTATAGCGTTGCAGCCTGATCATCATTCTTTGTATTCTAAGCGGACAGCTATTTAGTGGCTTTTAGAACAATGCAATCAAGGGCTTATGGTCAGTCTCTACACTGATTGCTTGTCCTGCCACAAACTGGTGAAATCTTTCACAGGCGTATGTGATGCTGAGCAGCTCCTTTTCTATTTGAGCATATCGCGTCTCCGCGTCTGTCATTGAGCGCGATGCATATGCAATAGGTTGCCAGTAGTCATATTTTTGCAGAAGAACGGCACCGAGCCCACTCTGTGATGCATCTGATGATATCTTGATGGGTCTCGCTGGGTCATAAAACCTCAGAACTGGTTCCTCTGTGAGCAGTTTCTTTAGATCGCTCCATGACTTCTCATGCTCATGATTCCATTCCCATTCTATGTTCTTTTCAGTTAGTCTTCTCAGTGGCGCCATTTTTTCTGAGAGGTTGGATATGAATTTCCCCATGTAGTTGATCATTCCATTAAACCTCTGCACGTCCTTTTTGCATTGTGGCTTTGGCATATTCTCAATGGCGGACACCTTTCTGGGATCTGGTCTGATGCCCTCACTGCTAAGGATATCTCCCACGAATGTCAGTTCTGTCACCCCGAGCTGGCATTTCTCTTTATTCAGCTTCAGGTTTGTTTTCCTTGTTGCTTCCAGCACTTTTTTCAGTCTCTCGTCATGCTCAGTTCTCGTGGTTCCCCATACTATGATGTCATCCATTGATGTATCAACTCCCTCCAGGTGCTCATAGATCATATGGATAGTTTTGTGATACACTTCAGGAGCTGAGGCAATGCTAAATGGTAACCTTAGGAATCTGTATCTGCCAAATGGACTGTTGAACGTGCACAGTCTTGAACTTGCCTCGTCCAGTATCATCTGCCAAAATCCTGATGATGCATCTAACTTGCTGAAATACTTTGCATTTGCAAACTGTGACATGATTTCCTCACGTGTAGGAAGCTTGAAGTGCTCTCTCTTTATTGCTCTGTTTAGATCTCTTGGATCCAGGCAAATTCTGAGCTTTCCATTCTTTTTGCCCACTACGACGAGGGAACTCACCCACTCAGTTGGCTCATCTATCTTCTGAATCACGTTCAGGCTTTCCATCCTGTCCAACTCTGCCTTCAGTTGCTTTTGAAGAGCAAACGGAACTTTTCTGCATGGATGTATGACCGTTGGCATACTTTTATCTACTCTGATCGTGTGTTCTCCTGGAAGGCAGCCTAGACCCTGAAATAGGTCGTTGTACTCTTTCATGAGTTCATCATAGACTGTCTCTCCCTCGCTTTCCACAACGAGGACTCTCTTTACCAGGTTCAGTCTCTCACAGGCTTTTAAACCTAGTATGGCTTACACATCCTTTGGCACCACGATGAATGCTAGCGTGTGCTCTCTGTCCTTGTGTGTCACTTTGACAATGCATCTTCCTTTCACCGGTATATCAGTACCTGAGTATCCTGTCACTTTCACTTTTATTCCATGTATCTTTGGTCTGGGTCTAATTTTCTTAAAATCAGTCTCTGATATCACATTAACTTGTGCTCCAGTATCCAATTTAAATGGAATATGTATGTCATTCACTTTTAGTGTCAACATCCAGTCTCTTTCTTCTTTTTTGTTTTCAGACACAACATCTACATAGAACTCCTCTATCTCGCTTTCATCTACTGCATGGACCTTGCTTTGTTGCGCTTGGTTCTTACAGCAACAGGCATAATGGTTGTTTTTGTTACAACTATTGCATGTTTTACCATATGCTGGACACTTTCTTGGTGGATGCTGTGTACCGCATCGACTACATCACTTTCAATTGTCCCTTTCATTTTTGTTCGCTGGCCACGCCTCTTTTTTCACATTGGCGCTCTTTTTGTTAAACGGTTTGTGTCCGTTCTTACTCACTGCATCCACGTTGCAGCTACTGTCACTGAACAGCTCCTTTGCCTGCGACTTCACAGTTTCTGTAGCCCTGCACAGTGCTATGGCTTTTCCCAGGTCTAGATCTTGCTCTCTTAGCAGTCTTTCCCTTAGACCATTATCTGGAATACCACACACCAGTCTGTCTTTTATCAGCGAGTCTGTCAGTCCCCCAAATTCACACGATTTGCTTCTGTTTCTCAGTTCAGTCACATACTGACCAATAGTCTCTCCCGTTTTCTGTACACATGTGAAAAATCTGTGCCTCTCAAATGTCACGTTATGTTTAGGTATGCAGTAGGCCTCAAACTGTTCCATTATTTTATCTAGCTTCATTTTGTCTCCATCAGCAGCGAATGTGAAGTTATTATACACCTCCAGCGCTTCATCACCCACGACATGTAAGAACACTGACGATTTCTTTTTATCACTTTTCTCGTCAGCTCCGATTGCTGATGAATACAACTCCAAACGTTGTTTGAACCTTCTCCAATTTTCAGCCACATTACCTGTCAACTGAAGCTTCGCCGGTGGGTGTAAACGTTCCATTTTTCACTTCGTTAGCTATTCATCAACGGTTAGTAACGATGTTCTCTTTTGGCTTGCTAATATGTGGAGAGCTGATTTAACTTCAGATTTTTCCTCTTCATCTCTTTCAGTCACTTCTGACACCATGTATTGATTTCTTTGTGGGATCAATGATGAGACATTTATGAAAGAGAATGTCTTTTAATCTAAAGTTTGTTCAACTCATTTTAACAGCATCACAGGAGACACCATGCTAGTGATCCATCTAAAACGAAACCAAAACTAAACTCTCTCTCTCTGTCTCACATGCCCTCCGCTGGTCAGGCATAAATAATCAATACATGCAAATATGCTGGTAAGGCATCATAATCAAACAGGCAAATACCATCACTATTTGCTGATATCGTTACACTCTGCTCTGTGTGTACAATGTGGGGAATACCCCGACACTCTGCCCTGTGTGTATAATTTGGGAAAAACCCTGACACTCTGTCCTGTGTGTAATTTGGGGAATTCCCCGACACTCTGCCCTGTGTGTAATGTGGGTAATACCCCGACACTCTTCCGTGTCTGTGTAAAGTGGGGAATACCCCGACACTCTGCCCTGTGTGTAATGTCAGGAAAACTCTGACACACTGCCCTGTGTGTGTCATGTGTGGAATACCCTGACATTTTGCCCTGTGTGTGTAATGTGGGGAATAATCCGACACTCTGCCCTGTGTGTAATATGGGGAATACCCCGACACTCTGCCCTGTGTGTGCATTGTGGGGAATACCCCGACAATTTGCCCTGTGTGTAATGTGGGGTATACCCCGACACTTTGCCCAGTGTGTACAATGTGGGGAATACCCCGACACACTGCCCTGTGCGTGTAATGTGGGGAAAACCCCGACACTTTGCCCTGTGTGTACAATGTGGGGAATACCCGGACACACTGCCCTGTGCGTGTAATGTGGGGAATACCCCGACAATCTGCCCTGTGTGTGTAATGTGGGGAATAACCCGACACTCTGCCCTGCGTGTGCACTGTGGGAAATACCCCGACACTCTGCCCTGTGTGTGTAATATGGGGAATACCTCGACACTCTGCCCTGTGTCTACAATGCGGGGGATAACCCGACAATTTGCGCTGTCTGTGTAATGTGGGGAATACCCCGACACTCTGCCCTGTGTGTAATGTGGGGACTACCCCGACACTCTGTCCTGTGTGTGTAATGTGGGGAATATCCCGACACTCTGCCCTGTGTGTGTAATGCGGGGAATACCCCGACACTCTGCCCTGTGTGTGTAATGTGGGGAATACCCCGACACTCTGCCCTGTGTGTGTAATGTGGGGAAAACCCCGACACTCTGCCCTGTGTGTGTAATGTGGGGAATACCCCGACACTCTGCCCTGTGTGTACAATGTGGGGAAAACACTGACATTCTGCCCTGTGTGTACATTGTAGGGAATACCCCGACACTCTGCCTGTGTGTGTAATGTGGGGAATACCCCGACACTCTGCCCTGTGTGTGTAATGTGGGGAATACCCCGACACTCTGCCCTGTGTGTAATGTGGGGAATACCCCGACACTCTGCCTTGTGTGTACACTGTGGGGAATACCCCGACACTCTGCCCTGTTTGTTTAATGTGGGGAGTACCCCGACACTCTGACCTGTGTGTGTAATGTGGGGAATACCTCGACACTCTTCCGTCTGTGTGTAAAGTGGGGAATATCCCGACACTATGCCCTGTGAGTGTAACGTGGGGAATACCCAGACACTCTTCCGTGTGTGTAATGTGGCGAATACCCGGACACTCTGCCCTGTGCGTAATGTAGGGAATACCCCGACACTCTGCCCTGTGTGAGTAATGTGGGGAATACCCTGACACTCTGCCCTGTGTGTAATGTGGGGAATGCCCCGACACTCTGCCCTGTGTGTGCAATGTGGGGAATAACCCGACACGCTGCCCTGGGAGTGTAATGTGGGGAATACCCCGACACTGCCCTGGGAGTGTAATGTGGGGAATACCCCGACACTCTGCCCTGTGTGTAATGTGGGGAAAACTCCTACATTCTGCCCTGTGTGTAATGTGGGGCATACCCCGACACTTTGCCCTGCGTGTACACTGTGGGGAATACCCCGACACTCTGCCCTGTGTGTGTAATATGGGGAATACCTCGACACTCTGCCCTGTGTCTACAATGCGGGGGATACCCCGACAATTTGCCCTGTCTGTGTAATGTGGGGAACACCCCGACACTCTGCCCTGTGTGTGTAATGCGGGGAATACCCCGACACTCTGCCCTGTGTGTGTTATGTGGGGAATACCCCGACACTCTGCCCTGTGTGTGTAATGTGGGGAAAACCCAGACACTCTGCCCTGTGTGTGTAATGTGGGGAATACCCCGACACTCTGCCCTGTGTGTGTAAAGTGGGGAATACCCCGACACTCAGCCCTGTGTGTACAATGTGGGGAAAACCCCGACATTCTGCCCTGTGTGTACACTGTGGGGAATACCCCGACACTCTGCCCTGTGTGTTTAATGTGGGTAATACCCCGACACTCTGACCTGTGTGTGTAATGTGGGGAATACCCCAACACTCTGCCCTGTGTAATGTGGGGAATACTTCGACACTTTGCCCTGTGTGTGTACTGTGGGGATTACCCCGACACTCTGCCCTGTGAGTAATGTGGGAATACACCAACACTCTGCCCTGTGTGTAATGTGGGGAATACCCCGACACTGCCCTGTGTGTGTAATGTGGAGAATAACCCGATACTCTGCCCTGTGTGTGTAATGTGGGGAATAACCCGACACTCTGCCCTGTGTGTGTAATGTGGGGAATACCCCGACACTCTGCCCTGTGTGTACACTGTGGGGAATACCCCGACACTCTGCCCTGTGTGTGTAATGTGTGGAATAACCCGACACTCTGCCCTGTGTGTGTAATGTGGGGAATAACCCGACACTCTGCCCTGTGTGTAATGTGGGAATACCCCGACACTCTGCCCTGTGTGCACACTGTGGGGAATACCCCGACACTCTGCCCTGTGTGTAATGTGGGAATACCCCGACACTCTGCCCTGTGTGTAATGTGGGAATACCCCGACACTCTTCCCTCTGTGAGTAATGTGGGCACTACACCGACACTCTGCCCTGTGTGTAATGTGGGGAATACCCCGACACTCTGCCCTGTGTGTGGAATGTGGGGAATACCCCGACACTCTGCCCTGTGTGTGTAATGTGTGGAATACCCCGACACTCTGCCCTGTGTGTACAATGTGTGGAATACCCCGACACTCTGCCCTCTGTGAGTAATGTGGGGAATACCCCGACACTCTGCCCTGTGTGTGTAATGTGTGGAATACCCCGACACTCGGCCCTGTGTGTACAATGTGGGGAATACCCCGACACTCTGCCCTGTGTGTACAATGTGGGGAATACCCCGACACTCTGCCCTGTGTGTGTAATGTGGGGAACACCCCGACACTCTGCCCTGTGTGTACACTGTGGGGAATACCCCGACACTCTGCCCTGTGTGTGTAATGTGGGGAATACCCCGACACTCTGACCTGTGTGTGTAATGTGGGGAATACCCCAACACTCTGCCCTGTGTGTAATGTGGGGAATACTTCGACACTTTGCCCTGTGTGTGTACTGTGGGGAATACCCCGACACTCTGCACTGTGTGTGTAATGTGGGGAATACCCCGACACTCTGCCCTCTGTGTACACTGTGGGGAATACCCCGACACTCTGCCCTGTGTGTACACTGTGGGGAATACCCCGACACTCTGCCCTGTGTATGTAATGTGGGGAATACCCCGACACTCTGACCTGTGTGTGTAATGTGGGGAATACGCCAACACTCTGCCCTGTGTGCAATGTGGGGAATACTTGGACACTTTGCCCTGTGTGTGCATTGTGGGGAATACCCCGACACTCTGCCCTGTGTGTAATGTGGGAATACCCGACACTCAGCCCTGTGTGTAATGTGGGAATACCCCGACACTCTGCCCTCTGTGAGTAATGTGGGGAATACCCCGACACTCTGCCCTGTGTGTGTAATGTGGGGAATAACCCGACACTCTGCGCTGGGAGTGTAATGTGGGGAATACCCCGACACTCTGCCCTGTGTGTGTAATGTGGGGAATACCCCGACACTCTGCCCTGTGTGTAATGTGGGGAAAACTCCTACATTCTGCCCTGTGTGTAATGTGGGGCATACCGCGACAGTCTGACCTGTGTGTAATGTGGGGAATACCCCGACACTCTGCACTGTGTGTACAATGTGGGGAATACCCCGGAATCTGCCCTGTGTGTGTAATGTGGCGAATAACCCGACACTCTGCCCTGTGTGTAATGTGGGGAATACCCCGACACTCTGCCCTGTGTGTAATGTGGGGAAAACCCTGACACACTGCCCTGTGTGTGTCATGTGTGGAATACCCCGACACTTTGCCCTGTGTGTGTAATGTGGGGAATACCCCGACACTCTGCCCTGTGTGTGCATTGTGGGGAATACCCCGACACTCTGCCCTGTGTGTACAATGTGGGGAATACCCCGACACACTGCCCTGTGCGTGTAATGTGGGGAATACCCCGACACTTTGCCGTGTGTGTACAATGTGGGGAATACCCGGATACACTGCCCTGTGTGTAATGTGGGGAATACCCCGACACTCTGCCCTGTGTGTGTAATGTGGGGAATACCCCGACACTCTGCCCTGTGTGTGTAATGTGGGGAATACCCCGACACTCTGCCCTGTGTGTGTAATGTGGGGAATACCCCGACACTCTGCCCTGTGTGTTTAATGTGGGGAGTACCCCGGCACTTAGACCTGTGTGTGTAATGTGGGGAATACCCCGACACTCTGCCCTGTGCGCAATGTGAGGAAAACCCCGACACACTGCCCTGTGTGTGTCATGTGAGGAATACCCCGACACTTTGCCCTGTGTGTGTAATGTGGGGAATACCCCGACACTCTGCCCTGTGTGTAATATGGGGAATACCCCGACACTCTGCCCTGTGTGTAATATGGGGAATACCCCGACACTCTGCCCTGTGTGTGCATTGTGGGGAATACCCCGACAATTTGCCCTGTGTGTAATGTGGGGTATACCCCAACACTCTGCCCTGTGTGCAATGTGGGGAATACCCCGACACACTGCCCTGTGCGTGTAATGTGGGGAAAACCCCGACACTTTGCCCTGTGTGTGTAATGTGGGGAATAACCCGACACTCTGCCCTGCGTGTGCACTGTGGGGAATACCCCGACACTCTGCCCTGTGTGTGTACTTTGGGGAATACCTCGACACTCTGCCCTGTGTCTGCAATGCGGGGGATACCCCGACAATTTGCCCTGTCTGTGTAATGTGGGGAATACCCCGACACTCTGCCCTGTGTGTAATGTGGGGACTACCCCGACACTCTGTCCTGTGTGTGTAATGTGGGGAATACCCCGACACTCTGCCCTGTGTGTGTAATGTGGGGAATACCCCGACACTCTGCCCTGTGTGTGGAATGTGGGGAATACCCCGACACTCTGCCCTGTGTGTGTAATGTGGGGAATACCCCGACACTCTGCCTGTGTGTGAAATGTGGGGAAAACCCCGACACTCTGCCCTGTGTGTGTAATGTGGGGAATAACCCGGCACTCTGCCTTGTGTGTACACTGTGGGGAATGCCCCGACACTCTGCCCTGTGTGTTAAATGTGGGGAGTACCCCGACACTCTGACCTGTGTGTGTAATGTGGGGAATACCTCGACACTCTTCCGTGTGTGTGTAAAGTGGGGAATATCCCGACACTCTGCCCTGTGAGTGTAACGTGGGGAATACCCAGACACTCTTCCATGTGTGTAATGTGGGGAATACCCCGACACTCTGCCCTGTGTGAGTAATGTGGGGAATACCCCGACACTCTGCCCTGTGTGTAATGTGGGGAATACCCCGACACTCTGACCTGTGTGTGTAATGTGGGGAATAACCCGACACTCTGCCCTGGGAGTGTGATGTGGGGAATACCCCGACACTCTGCCCTGTGTGTAATGTGGGGAAAACTCCTACATTCTGCCCTGTGTGTAATGTGGGGCATACCCCGACACTCTGCCCTGCGTGTACACTGTGGGGAATACCCCGACACTCTGCCCTGTGTGTGTAATATGGGGAATACCTCGACACTCTGCCCTGTGTCTACAATGCGGGGGATACCCCGACAATTTGCCCTGTCTGTGTAATGTGGGGAATACCCCGACACTCTGCCCTGTGTGTGTAATGCGGGGAATACCCCGACACTCTGCCCTGTGTGTGTTATGTGGGGAATACCCCGACACTCTGCCCTGTGTGTGTAATGTGGGGAAAACCCCGACACTCTGCCCTGTGTGTGTAATGCGGGGAATACCCCGACACTCTGCCCTGTGTGTGTTATGTGGGGAATACCCCGACACTCTGCCCTGTGTGTGTAATGTGGGGAATACCCCGACACTCTGCCCTGTGTGTGTAATGTGGGGAATACCCCGACACTCTGCCCTGTGTGTGTAATGTGGGGAATACCCCGACACTCTGCCCTGTGTGTGTAATGTGGGGAATACCCCGACACTCTGGCCTGTGTGTACACTGTGGGGAATACCCCGACACTCTGCCCTGTGTGTTTAATGTGGGGAGTACCCCGACACTCTGCCCTGTGTGTAATGTGGGGAATACCCCAACACTCTGCCCTGTGTGTAATGTGGGGAATACTTCGACACTTTGCCCTGTGTGTGTACTGTGGGGATTACCCCAACACTCTGCCCTGTCTGTAATGTGGGAATACCCCGACACTCTGCCCTGTATGTAATGTGGGGAATACCCCGACACTCTGCCCTGTGTGTAATGTGGGAATACCCCGACACTCTGCCCTCTGTGAGTAATGTGGGAAATACCCCGACACTCTGCCCTGTGTGTAATGTGGGGAATACCCCGACACTCTGCCCTGTGTGTGTAATGTGGGGAATACCCCGACACTCTGCCCTGTGTGTGTAATGTGGCGAATACCCCGACACTCTGCCTGTGTGTGTAACATGGGAATACCCCGACACTCTGCCTGTGTGTAATGTGGGGAATACCCCGACACTCTGCACTGTGTATACAATGTGGGCAATACCCCGCAATCTGCCCTGTGTGTGTAATGTGGGGAATAACCCGACACTCTGCCCTGTGTGTAATGTGGGGAATACCCTGAAACTCTGCCCTGTGTGTAATGTGGGGAAAACCCTGACACACTGCCCTGTGTGTAATATGGGGAACACCCCGACAGTCTGCCCTGTGTGTGCATTGTGGGGAATACAACGACAATTTGCCCTGTGTGTAATGTGGGGTATACCCCGACACTTTGCCCTGTGTGTACAATGTGGGGAATACCCCGACACACTGCCCTGTGCGTGTAATGTGGGGAATACCCCGACACTTTGCCCTGTGTGTACAATGTGGGGAATACCCGGACACACTGCCCTGTGCGTGTAATGTGGGGAATACCCCGACACTCTGCCCTGTGTGTGCAATGTGGGGAATAACCCGACACTCTGCCCTGCGTGTACACTGTGGGGAATACCCCGACACTCTGCCCTGTGTGTGCAATGTGGGGAATAACCCGACACACTGCCCTGCGTGTACACTGTGGGGAATACCTCGACACTCTGCCCTGTGTCTACAATGCGGGGGATACCCCGACAATTTGCCCTGTGTGTGTAATGTGGGGAATACCCCGACACTCTGCCCTGTGTGTGTAATGCGGGGAATACCCCGACACTCTGCCCTGTGTGTACACTGTGGGGAATACCCCGTCACTCTGCCCTGTGTGTAATATGGGGAATACCCCGACACTCTGCCCTGTGTGTTTTGTGGGGAATACCCCGACACTCTGCCCTGTGTGTGTAATGTGGGGAATACCCCGACACTCTGCCCTGTGTGTTATGTGGGGAATACCCCAACACTTGGCCCTGTGTGTGTACTGTGGGGATTACCCCGACACTCTGCCCTGTGTGTAATGTGGGAATACCCCGACACTCTGCCCTGTGTGTAATGTGGGGAATACCCCGACACTCTGCCCTGTGTGTAATGTGGGAATACCCCGACACTCTGCCCTGTGTGAGTAATGTGGGGAATACCCCGACACTCTGCCCTGTGTGTGTAATGTGGGGAATAACCCGACACTCTGCCCTGGGAGTGTAATGTGGGGAATACCCCGACACTGCCCTGGGAGTGTAATGTGGGGAATACCCCGACACGCTGCCCTGTGTGTAATGTGGGGAAAATTCCTACATTCTGCCCTGTGTGTAATGTGGGGAATACCCCGCAATCTGCCCTGTGTGTGTAATGTGGGGAATAACCTGACACTCTGCCCTGTGTACACTGTGGGGAATACCCCGACACTCTGCCCTGTGTGTGTAATGTGGGGAATACCCCGACACTCTGCCCTGTGAGTGTAACGTGGGGAATACCCAGACACTCTTCCGTGTGTGTAATGCGGCGAATACCCGGACACTCTGCCCTGTGTGTAATGTGGGGCATACCCCGACACACTGCCCTGTGCGTGTAATGTGGGGAATAACCTGACACTCTGCCCTGTGGGTAATGTGGGGAATACCCCGACACTCTGACCTGTGTGTAATGTGTGATATACCCCGACACTCTGCCCTGTGTGTAATGTGGGGAATACCCCGATACACTGCCCTGTGTGTGTCATGTGTGGAATACCCCGACACTTTGCCCTGTGTGTGCATTGTGGGGAATACCCGGACACACTGCCCTGAGCGTGTAATCTGGGGAATACCCCGACAATCTGCCCTGTGTGTGAAATGTGGGGAATAACACGACACTCTGCCCTGCGTGTGCACTGTGGGGAATGCCCCGACACTCTGCCCTGTGTGTGTAATATGGGGAATACCTCCACACTCTGCCCTGTGTGCAATGTGGGGAATACCCCGACACTCTGCCCTGTGTGTGTAATGTGGGGAATACCCTGACACTCTGCCCTGTGTGTACACTGTGGGGAATACCCCAACACTCTGCCCTGTGTGTAATGTGGGGAATACCCCGACACTCTGCCCTGTTTGTGTAATGTGTGGAATATCCCGACACTCTGCCCTGTGTGCGTAATGTGGGGAATACCCTGACACTCTGCCCTGTGTGTAATGTTGGGGAATACCCGGACACTCTGCCCTGTGTGTAATGTGGGGAATATCCGGACACTCTGCCCTGTGTGTGTAATGTGGGGAATACCCCGATACTCTGCCCTGTGTGTAATGTGGGGAATACCCCGACACTCTGACCTGTGTGTGTAATGCAGGGCATACCCCGACACTCTGCCCTGTGTGTGTAATGTGGGGAATACCCCGACACTCTGCCCTGTGTGTAATGTGGGGAATACCCCGACACTCTGCCCTGTGAGTGTAATGTGGCGAGCACCCCGACACTCTGCCCTGTGTGTGTAATGTGGGGAACACCCCGACACTCTGACCTGTGTGTGTAATGTGGGAATACCCCGACACTCTGCCCTGTGTGTAATGTGGGGAATACCGCAACACTCTGCCCTGTGTGTGTAATGTGGGGAATACCCCGACACTCTTCCCTGTGTGTAATGTGGGGAATACCCTGACACTCTGCCCTGTGTGTGTAATGTGGGAATACCCCGACACTCTGCCCTGTGTGTAATGTGGGGAATACCCCGACACTCTGCCCTGTGTGTGTAATGTGGGGAATAACCCGACACTCTGCCCTGTGTGTAATGCAAGGAATACCCTGACACTCTGCCCTGTGTGTAATGTGGGGAAAACCCCGACACTCTGCCCTGTGTGTGTAATGTGGGGAATACCCCGAAACTCTGCCCTGTGTGTAATGTGGGGAATACCCCGACACTCTGCCCTGTGTGTAATGTGCGGAATACCCCGACACTCTTCCGTGTGTGTGTAAAATGGGGAATATCCCGACACTCTGCCCTGTGTGTTTAATGTGGGGAATACCTCGACACTCTTCCGTGTGTGTTTAAAATGGGGAATATCCCGACACTCTGCCCTGTGAGTGTAACGTGGGGAATACCCCGACACTCTGCCCTGTGTGTGTAATGTGGGGAATACCCCGACACTCTGCCCTGTGTGTGTAATTTGGGGATTACCCCAACACTCTGCCCTGTGTTTAATCTGGGGAATACCCCGACACTCTGCCCTGTGAGTGTAATGTGGGAATACCCCGACACTCTGCCCTGTGTGTGTAATGTGGGGAATACCCCGATACTCTGCCCTGTGTGTAATGTGGGGAATACCCCGACACTCTGCACTGTGTGTACAATGTGGGGAATACCCCGCAATCTGCCCTGTGTGTGTAATGTGGGGAATACCCCGACTCTCTGCCCTGTGTGTAATGTGGGGAATACCCCGACACTCTGCCCTGTGTGCACACTGTGGGGAATACTCCGACACTCTGCCCTGATTGTGTAATGTGGGCAATACCCCGACACACTGCCCTGTGTGTGTAATGTGGGGAATAACCCGACACTCTGCCCTGTGTGTACAATGTGGGGAATACCCCGACACTCTGCTCTGTGTGTGTAATATGGGGAATACCCCGACACTAAGGCCTGTATCTACAATGTGGGGAATACCCCGACACACTGCCCTGTGTGTAATGTGGGGAATACCCCGACACTCTGCCCTGTGTGTGTAATATGGGGAATACCCCGACACTCTGCCCTGTGTCTACAATGTGGGGAATACCCCGACACTCTTCCCTGTGTGTAATGTGGGGAGTACCCCGACACTATTCCCTGTGTGTGTAATGTGGGGAATACCCTGACACTCTGCCCTGGGAGTGTAATGTGGGGAATTCCCCGACACTCTGCCCTGTCTGTACGATGGGGAATACCCGGACACTCTTCCGTGTGTGTGTAAAGTGGGGAATATCCCGACACACTGCCCTGTGCGTGTAATGTGGGGAATAACCTGACACTCTGCCCTGTGGGTAATGTGGGGAATACCCCAACACTGCCCTGGGAGTGTAATGTGGGGAATACCTCGACACTCTGCCCTGTGTGTGATGTGGGGCATACCCCGACACACTGCCCCGTGCGTGTAATGTGGGGAATAACCTGACACTCTGCCCTGTGGGTAATGTGGGGAATACCCCGACACTCTGCACTGTGTGTACAATGTGGGGAATACCCCGCAATCTGCCCTATGCGTGTAATGTGGGGAATAACCCGACACTCTGCCCTGTGTGTAATGTGGGGAATACCCCGACACTCTGCCCTGTGTGTAATGTGGGGAAAACCCCGACACTCTGCCCTGTGTGTGTCATGTGTGGAATACCACGACACTCTGCCCCGTGCGTGTAATGTGTGGAATAACCTGACACTCTGCCCTGTGGGTAATGTGGGGAATACCCCGACACTCTGCCCTGTGTGTAATGTGTGGAATACCCCAACACTCTGCCCTGTGTGTAATGTGGGGAATACCCCGACACTCTGCCCTGTGTGTAATGTGGGCAATACCCCGACACTCTGCCCTGTGTGTACAATGTGGTGAATACTTCGACAATCTGCCCTGATTGAGTAATGTGGGCAATACCCCGACACTCTGCCCTGTGTGTGTATTGTGGGGAATACCCTGACACTCTGCCCTGTGTGTGTAATGTGGGGAATACCCTGACACTCTGCCCAGTCTGTACGATGGGGAATACACGGACACTCTTCCGTGTGTGTGTAAAGTGGGGAATATCCCGACACACTGCCCTGTGCATGTAATGTGGGGAATAACCTGACACTCTGCCCTGTGGGTAATGTGGGGAGTACCCCGACACTCTGCCCTGTGTGTACAATGTGGTGAAAACTTCGACACTCTGCCCTGATTGTGTATTGTGGGCAATACCCCGACACTCTGACCTGTGTGTAATGTGGGGAATACCCCGACTCTCTGCCCTGTGTGCACACTGTGGGGAATACTCCGACACTCTGCCATGATTGTGTAATATGGGCAATACCCCGACACTCTGCCCTGTGTGTGTAATGTGGGGAATAACCCGACACTCTGCCCTGTGTGTACAATGTGGGGAATACCCCGACACTCTGCCCTGTGTGTGTAATATGGGGAATACCCCGACGCTCTGGCCTGTGTCTACAATGTGGGGAATACCCCGACACACAGCCCTGTGTGTAATGTGGGGAATACCCCGACACTCTGCCCTGTGTGTAATGTGGGGAATACCCCGACACTCTGCCCTGTGTGTGTAATGTGGGGAATATCCCGACACTCTGCCCTGTGTGTAATGTGGGGAATTCCCCGACACTCTGCCCTGTGTGTAATGTGGGGAATACCCCGACACTCTGCCCTGTGTGTGTAATATGGGGAATACCCCGACACACTGCCCTGTGTGTAATGTGGGGAATTCCCCGACACTCTGCCCTGTGTGTAATGTGCGTAATACCCCGACACTCTTCCCTGTGTGTGTAAAGTGGGGAATATCCCGACACTCTTCCCTGTGTGCGTAAAGTGGGGAATACCCCGACACTCTGCCCTGTGAGTGTAACGTGGGGAATACCCAGACACTCTTCCGTGTGTGTGTAAAGTGGGGAATACCCCGACACACTGCCCTGTGTGTGTAAAGTGGGGAATACCCCGACTCTCTGCCCTGTGTGTAATGTGGGGAATACCCCGACACTCTGCCCTGTATGTAATGTGGGGAATACCCCGACACTCTGCCCTGTGTGTGTAATGTGGGGAATAACCCGACACTCTGCCCTGTGTGTGTAATATGGGGAATACCCCGACACTCTGCCCTGTGTGTAATGTGGGGAATACCCCGACACTCTGCCCTGTGTCTACAATGTGGGGAATACCCCGACACACTGCCCTGTGTGTGTAATATAGGGAATACCCCGACACTCTGCCCTGTGTGTAATGTGGGGAATACCCCGACACTCTGCCCTGTGTGTAATGTGGGGAATACCCCGACACTCTGCCCTGTGTGTAATGTGGGGAATACCCCAACACTCTGCCCTGTGTCTGTAATGTGGGGAATACCCCGACACTCTGCCCTGTGTGTACAATGTGGGGAAAACTCCGACACTCTGCCCTGTGTGTAATGTGGGGAATACCCCGACACTCTGCCCTGTGTGTAATGTGGGGAATACCCCGACACTCTGCCCTGTGTGTGTAATGTGGGGAATACCCCGACACTCTGCCCTGTGTGTAATGTGGGGAATACCCCGACACTCTGCCCTGTGTGTGTAATGTGGGGAATACCCCGACACTCTGCCCTTTATTTACAATGTGGGGAATACCCCGACACTCTGCCCTGTGTGTGTAATGTGGGGAATACCCCGACACTCTGCCCTGTGTGTGTAATGTGGGGAATACCCCGACACTCTGCCCTGTGTGTGTAACGTGGGGAATAACCCAACACTCTGCCCTGTGTGTAATGTGGGGAATACCCCGACACTCTGCCCTGTGTGTGTAACGTGGGGAATAACCCGACACTCTGCCCTGTGTGTGTAATGTGGGGAATTCCCCGACACTCTGCCCTGTGTGTACAATGTGGAGAGTGATGTAATAAAACTCACTACGCACTTGGTTCGAGTATAAAGCAAGGCTTTAATCAACTTGTTTCAGAACATGGAGGTCTAGTTGTGCTTCACTAGTTCCTGTCTTACAAAATGTCCCTGGGCAAGCTGGGGCCACGCCAGAGTATTTATACTCCTTGGACGGCGCCACCAGCTGGCCGTCCAGCGTTATTTCATGAGTAGTTTCTTTATGATGATGAGATTCATGACATTCTTCCTGCCTAAACGATTTGGAAGTCCGACGACTTCCTCTCAACGGACTAGGCAGACCACGAATAGCCGCAGTCTTTTAGATCTTTGTTTATGTTTAGAAGGCACATCTCCCCGGACCGTGTCTTCGTCCCTGGGCCGCTTGATCCGTACCGGTGGATCGACAGGGCCCCTGTTGCCCTGATCGACCCGAGGGATGCTGGGGAGATCGTGACTCTGGGTGCGGGTCCCCACAGGTGCAGAGCTGGCTTCATCCTGTTTGATAGCCCGGGATTGACCGGCGTCCTGGGCTTGGGTGGCCATCCCATGGGGAGCGCTCGGCTCCCCGAGTGGATCCGGTGGGTAGCCGGCAGATCTCTCGATGTCCCAGGTAGGGCGTCATCTTCGGGGAGCGCAGAGTGTCGGCATCATCACCGTGGGTCCCGCTATCAGTTGGGTCTGTGGAACCCGCTGGACAGGGAGCCAGGTCCCGGAGCGAAACGGAGGACTCCCGGCCATCAGGGTAACGCACGTGCAGATACATGGGATTGACGTCCGTGAATTCTACCTCGTCGACGAGGGGATCGTTTTAGAATATCGGACGACTCTTCGGAGCAGCAAGGGGCCGGGAGCTGCCAAGCGTGTAAAATTAAGGCACATGGGATTGGGGGCAAGGTGTTGGCTTGGATAGAGAACTGGTTGGCAGACAGAAAGCAAAGACTTGGAGTAAACGGCTCTTTTTCCGAGTGGCAGGCAGTGACTAGTGGGGTATCGCAGGGATCAGTCCTTGGACCCCCGCTATTCACAATATATATTAATGATCTGGACGAGGGAACTAGATGTAATATCTCCAAGTTTGCAGACGACACAAAGCTGGGTGGGCGTGTGTGCTGTGAGGAGGATGCCGAGAAACTTCAGTATGATTTGGACAGGTTGGGTGATTGGGCAGAAGCATGGTAGATGCAATATAACGTGGATAAATGCGAGGTTATCCACTTTGGTGTCAAAAACAGGAAGGCAGATTATTATCTAAATGGCAATAGATTGGGAGAAGGGGAAGTGCAGCGAGACCTGGGTGTCCTTGTGCACCAGTCGCTGAAGGTAAGCATGCAGGTGCAGCAGGCGGTTAAGAAGGCAAATGGTATGTTGGCCTTCGTCGCGAGAGGGTTTGAGTACAGGAACAAGGATGTCTTGCTACAGTAGTACAGGGCCTTGGTGAGGCCACATCTTGAGTATTGTGTGCAGTTTTGGTCGCCTTATCTGAGGAGGGATGTTCTTGCCATGGAAGGAGTTCAGCGAAGATTCACCAGACTGATACCTGGGATGGCAGGAATGATGTATGAGGATAGATTGAGTCGATTGGGCTTGTACTCGCTGGAGTTTAGAAGAATGAGAGGGGATCTCATCAAAACTTATAAAATTCTAACAGGACTAGACAGACTAGATGCTGGAAGGATGTTCCCGATGGTCGGGGAGTCCAGAACCAGGGGTCACAGTCTAAGGATAAGGGGTAAGCCATTTAGGACAGTGATGAGGAGAAATTTCTTCACCCAGAACCTGTGGAATTCTCTGCCAAAGAAGGCAGTGGAGGCCAATTCATTAAATATATTCAAGAAGGAGTTGGATATATTTCTTAAGGCTAAAGGGATCAAGGGATATGGGGAGAAGGCAGGGACAGGGTACTGAGTTTGGATGATCAGCGATGATCTCATTGAATGGCGGAGCAGGCTCGAGGGGCCGAATGGCCTCCTCCTGCTCCTATCTTCTATGTTTCTATGTAACCATGACATTAGGGATGTCCCATGGGTGGAGCGACGCTGGAAGCTGAAGAATCGCTCGTGAGGTGTGACATTGGTGGACGTAGAAAGAAGAGACCTGATGGAATGCAACATGTCAGGGAGCGTAGTTTCCCACTGCGGGTCTGGTAGGTTGCGTGACCTCAGCGCAAGATGAACAGCGTTCCAAATGATAGCGTTGTATCTTTCAAACTGTCTGTTACCGATGGGATGGTACGGTGTCGTTTTACTTGTGGCGATTCCCCGTTGGGAGAGATAACTTTTGAGTTTGCTTGACATGAAGAAGGGATCCCGATCAGAGTGGATGAAATTGGCCGTACCGCTAAGGGAAAAGACTTGATCAAGGCATTTGATCACTGTGGAAGTAAGCATATTGGGACAGGGGAAAGCAAAGGGAAAGTGTGAATATTCGTCCACCATAGTCAGTAAGTAGGTGTTTCGCGTTGAGGAAGGCAATGGCCCTTTAAAGTCAATGCTGAGTCGCAGCATAGGCTGCATAGCGTGTATGAGCGAGCCATCCGATGGACGGAAGAATTGCGGTTTTAATTCCACACAAATTCTACAGGAGGAGCATGTTCTTTTCACATCTTCCGTAGAAAATGGGAGATTTTTAGATCACACAAAGTGCAACATACGGGTAACGCCAGGATGGCATAAGGCAGTATGAAGATCTGCAAGAGTCGAAGTTGACATAGAAGAGCAGAATGCCCGCGTGAGGGTATCCGGGGCCACATTCTCTTTGCCGGGTTGATCATGTATGGTGTATCCCAAGGCAGCCAATTCCATCCTCCAGAGTTGTATTTTGTTATTCTTGATCTTAGTGCGTTTCTGGTTATCCAGCATAAAGGCCGGGAGCGCTGATCGGTTATAAGTGTGAAATGGCGACGAGCGAGAAAATGACTCCATTTACGTACCGCTTCGATGATGGCCGTAGCCTCCTTCTCGACAGGAGGGTAATGGAGCTCGCTACCCTGCAAAGTTCTGGACAGAAATGCAACGGGTCGACCGCCTTGATTCAAGGTAGCAGAGATCGCCACATCCGATGCATCGCACTCGACCTCGAAAGGAATATTTTCATCACTGGAACAAAGCGTGGCTTTTTCCAGTTGTCGCTTGAGGAGGTTGAAAGCTGAAATAGCCGTTGCCTCCAATGGAAATGACTTTGCATGAAGCAGGGGCTGGATCTTGTCAGAGAAGTGGGGCATCCATTTCACATAATAGGCCAACATGCCGAGTGCCCGACGAAGAGAGCCGAGATTCGTAGGGGGAGGGAGCTCCTGAAGCGGATGAAGTCGCTCTGGATCTGGTTTGATGACACCATTGCCCACCCAGTAGCCAAGATGTTGACTGATGGTACTGATTTCACAGATTTGGACTCATTTAAGGTTAAGTTGCGACGACGGAGAATGTCAAAAAATTTCTGGGGATTGGCATCGTGCTCCTTCTGGTCATGACCAGCAATGGTGATATTATTCAGATATGGAAAAGTGTCCGTTAAGCTCTCCTGTTTGACTAGGCTGTCCATTGCCCATTGGAAGACGGCCACCCCATTGGTGACCCCAAATGGAAGGCGACAAAACTGGTAAAGCCGACCATTGGCCTCAAAGGCCGTATACTTCTTGCCAGAGTCCTTTACCGGCACTTGATGATATGCGCTCTTTAAATCAAAAGTTGAAAATACCTTGTAGTTGGCAAGGTTATTGACCATGTCATCGATGCGTGGTAGTGGGTAGGCATCCAGGTCAGTATACTGGTTAATAGTTTGCGAGTAATCGATGCAAAGATGTTTCTTGTGTTGCTTCAGAGGATTTTTAACAACGACGACTTGAGCCCGCCAGGAAGATGAACATGGCTCAATGATACCGTCAGCTAGAAGGCGAGAGATTTCTGTCTCGATAAAGCATCGATCATCTTGGCTGAAACGTCGTGATTTCGTGACTATGGGCTTACATTGGGGGGAAGGATTGGCAAACAAGGAGGGCTAGTCGAGCGAAGCCGCCGAAATCGCACAAAACGGTACTTTGGAAATAGTAAGGTCTGGCTTTGACCTTCCAAACTCGAAAGTGAGTCTGTTGTGTTGTTTCTAGAAATCCTGTCCCAGGAGCACATCACTGCATAGGTTTTTGAGCACCCCGAGTCGGGTAGAGAAATAAGTGCGGCCATTGAGAATAAGGTCGACAAGACAAAAGCCGGAAGAATTGGTGGTCAGTGTCATCAGAGCCGTTGCAATTTCCCTGTCCGAGGGGTAAATATGTAGTTTTAACTTACTGACAGCCCGCTCACTAATGAAGCTGTTAGAGCTGCATGAGTCGATTAGTGCGCTCAAAATGTGTCCATTTACCAAAACCTTTGTGGCTGCATGGGACAGACTTTGGGGAAAAACAGCTGTAATGGGAGGAGGGGCAGTGTTACCCCTGACAGCTGTAACCTTAATAGTGGCTTTTGGGGGAGGAGCAGTTTTATAGATAGTAGCTGCAAAACTAACAGGAGCTCTCGACTGGTATACCTTAGAAAAGTGGCTTTTCTTACTAACAGCGGCTCTTGACTGGCGTACCTTAGAAAAGTGACCTTTCTTGCTGCAATGATTGCAGGTTGCGTTATGAACAGGACAAAATTTCCTATAATGGAACGCACCTCTACAGAAGAAACACTTCCTTCCAGATTGCCAAGATGCTGCTAGGGCGGGGTCGTCATCAGTGTAGGTTTCTAGGGTAGGGTTGTCATCAGCCAGGTTGGAGTCGTCATCCGTGAGGGCTTCCGCCCGAGGCCTATCGAAGGAGTCACTAAAAGTGATAGCAGCAGCCCGTGCACATGGTGAGAGTTGGTATCTGCATTCCTCTTTGCTAAGTCCAGAGAACATGCTTGGTCATTGGCAGCCTGTAACTTGAGGGTTTAATTCTCCAACAGACGCTGGCATATGAAGGGAGATGTAATTCCATTAATAAAGGAATCACAAATTAACTCCTCCTGGTACTGCTCAGCTGTGACAGCTTTAAGATTACAATCCTTGCCGAGCCTGCGAAGTTTCTGAAGGAATTCGTCAAGTGATTCCCCGGGTTGTTGTCGAGTTGTGGCCAGTAGATGCTGAGCAAAAATTTCATTTGGGGACTTGACATATAGCTTCTGTAGTATTTGGATAGCGGCGTCATAGTCGACACAGTCTTCGATATAATCAAACACATGAGGGGATACATAATAAGCAAGCATTCGTAACTTATTAGGAACATTCTCACCACACTCCTCAAGGAAGTTGCTAAAGGTGCGATACCAGTGTTTCCATACCTTAGCAGCTGTAAGTGAATTCGGGTCCAGGTCGAGATGGGTGGGTCTGAGTAGTTTCTCCATGATGGATCGATTACTTGTCTGAGTTCCCTTCTACAGTTTGAGTCGTAGCTGGCTGTTCCCGAAATCACCCAAAGCGTGGAGATGATATCAAGCTGGTTAAATTGATGTAATAAAACTCAGTACGCACTTGGTTCAAGTATAAAGCAAGGCTTTAATCAACTTGTTTCAGAACATGGAGGTCTAGTTGTACAGGTACACTATACCTTATCCGAAAGCCTTAGGACCAGCTGAGTTTCGGTTTTCGGAATTTTTCGGATTTCAGAAGGTATTATTATAAGACTGGGAAATTTGTATTTAATATAAATTGTAAAAGTTCAGGCTACCTCTTGCGACTGTTCCGTGTCTCATTCCCCTTCCTGTTTCTCTGGAAAGCCGGATATCGGCTGGCCCGCAAATCAGGTCGGAGGTCGGGTGGGGGGGGGAGAAAAGAATATCGGACGGGCCGCGGTTCGGGCGGGGGGGGGGTGTTGGGGTCGGGGGGGGGTGTCCGAGGGGGGTCCGGTCGGGGTTGGGGGGGGCGGGGTCGGGGTCCGGGGGGGGTCGGGGTCGGGGGGGATCGGAGGGGGGGAAAAGAATATTGGACCGGCCACGGTTCGGGTCGGGAGAAAATAATATCGGACGGGTCGGGGGTCGGGTGGGGTCGGGAGAAAAGAATATCGGACGGGTCGGGGGTCGGGTGGGGTCGGGAGAAAAGAATATCGTACGGGACGCGGTTCGGTTCGGTTCGGGTCGGGTCGGGGGGAGAAAAGAATATCGGACGGCCCGCTGCAGCTATCGGACGGGCCGCTGTATTGTTGGGTTCACTCTCCCGGTACCTCCTTCACACTGCCCGGCTCGGCCTGCAATCTCCTACCCAGGAGGGAACTCTGTGACCCTCTGCCCTGCTCAGCGTATGTTGTGCGCCACTCTGGTCATGCCATGCGCACGACTTACGCTGAGCAAAAAAACTTTCGGTTTTTAGAGGTATTCGGTTTTCGGAAGTTCGGATAAAGGATAGTCTACCTGTACTTCACTAGTTCCAGTCTTAAAAAATGTCCCTGTATAGCTAGCCCCACGCCCGAGTATTTATACTCCTTGGACAGCGCCACCAGCTGGCCGTCCAGCATCATTTCATGAGTCGTTTCTTTATTATGATGAGATTTATAACAGGAGTACCCTTACACTCTTGCCTGTATGTAATGTGGGGAATACCCCGACACTCTGCCCTGTATGTAATGTGGGGAATACCCCGACACTCTGCCCTGTGTGTGTAATGTGGGGAATACCCCGACACTCTGCCCTGTGTGTGTAATGTGGGGAATACCCCAACACTCTGCCCTGTGTGTAATGTGGGGAATACCGCGACACTCTGCCCACTGTGTAATGTGTGGAATACCCCGACACTCTGCCCTGTGTGTGTAATGTGGGGAATACCCCGACACTCTGCCCTGTGTGTGTAATGTGGGGAATACCCTGACACTCTGCCCTGTGTGTAAAGTGGGGAATACCCCGACAATCTGCCCTCTCTGTAATGTGGGGAATACCCCGACACTCTGCCCTGTGTGTGTAATGTGGGGAATACCCCGACACTCTGCCCTGTGTGTGTAATGTGGGAATACCCCGACACTCTGCCCTGTGTGTGTAATGTGGGAATACCCCGACACTCTGCCATGTGTGTGTAATGTGGGGAATACCCTGACACTCTGCCCTGTGTGCGTAATGTGGGAATACACCGACACTCTGCCCTGTGTGTGTAATGTGGGAATACCCCGACACTCTGCCATGTGTGTGTAATGTGGGGAATACCCTGACACTCTGCCCAGTGTGTGTAATGTGGGAATACCCCGACACTCTGCCCTGTGTGTAATGTGGGAATACCCCGACACTCTGCCCTGTGTGTGCAATGTGGGGAATACCCCGACATTCTGCGCTGTGTGTAATGTGGGGAATACCCCGACACTCTGCCCTGTGTGTGTAATGTGGGTAATAGCCCGACACTCAGCCCTGTGTGTGTAATGTGGGTAATACCACGACACTCTGCCCTGTGTGTGTAATGTGGGGAATATCCCGACACTCTGCCCTGTGTGTGTAATGTGGGGAATACCCCGACACTCTGCCCTGTGTGTAATGTGGGGAATACCCCGACACTCTGCCCTGTGTGTAATGTGGGGAATACCCCGACACTCTTCCCTGTGTGTAACGTGGGAATACCCCGACACTCTGCCCTGTGTGTGTAACGTGGGGAATACCCCGACATTCTGCCCTGTGTGTAATGTGGGGAATACCCTGACTCTCTGCCCTGTGTGTGTAAATTGGGGAATACCCCGACACTCTGCCCTGTGTGTAATGTGGGGATACCCCGACACTTTGCCCTGTGTGCAATGTGGGGAATACCCCGACACTCTGCCCTGTGTGTAATGTGGGAAATACCCCGACAATCTGCCCTGTGTGTGTAATGTGGGGAATACCCCGACACTCTGCCCTGTGTGTGTAATGTGGGGACGACCCCGACACTCTGCCCTGTGTGTGTAATGTGGGGAATACCCCGACACTATTTCCTGTGTGTGTAATGTGGGGAATACCCTGACACTCTGCCCTGTGTGTGTAATGTGGGGAATAGCCGACACTCTGCCCTGTGTGTAATGTGGGAAATACCCCGACACTCTGCCCTGTGTGTAATGTGGGGAATACCCCGACACTCTGCCCTGTGTGTGTTATGTGGGGAATAGCCGACACTCTGCCCTGTGTGTAACGTGGGAATACCCCGACACACTGCCCTGTGTGTAACGTGGGTAATACCCCGACGCTCTGCCCTGTGTGAGTAATGTGGGGAATACCCCGACACTCTGCCCTGTGTGTAATGTTGGGAATACCCAGACACTCTGCATTGTGTGTAATGTGGGGAACACCCCGACACTCTGCCCTGTGTGTAATGTTGGGAATACCCAGACACTCTGCATTGTGTGTAATGTGGGGAACACCCCGACACTCTGCCCTGTGTGTAACATAGGGAATACCCTGACACTTTGCCCTGTGTGTGTAATGTGGGTAATACCCCGACACTCTGCCCTGTGTGTGTAATGTGGGGAATATCCCGACACTCTGCCCTGTGTATGTAATGTGGGGAATACCCCGACACTCTGCCCTGTGTGTGTAATGTGGGGAATATCCCGACACTCTGCACTGTGAGCTCAATGTGGGGAATACCCCGACACTCTGCCCTGTGTCTAATGTGGGGAATACCCCGACACTCTGCCATGTGTGTGTAATGTGGGGAATACACCGACACTCTGCCCTGTGTTTGTAATGTGGGGAATACCCCGACACTCTGCCATGTGTGGGTAAAGTGGGGAACACACCGACACTCTGCCCTGTGTTTGTAAATTTAGGAATACCCCGACACTTTGCCCTGTGTGTAATGTGGTGAATACCCAGACACTCTGCCCTGTGTGTGTAATGTGGGGAATACCCCAACATTCTGCCCTGTGTGTGTAATGTGGGGAATACCCGACACTCTGCGCTGTGTGTAACGTGGGAATACCCCGACACTCTGCCCTGTGTGTAACGTGGGGAATACCCCGACACTCTGCCCTGTGTGTGTAATGTGGGGAATACTCCGACACTCTGCCCTGTGTGTAACGTGGGGAATACCCCGACACTCTGCCCTGTGTGTGCAATGTGGGGAATACCCCGACATTCTGCGCTGTGTGTAATGTGGGTAATAGCCCGACACTCAGCCCTGTGTGTGTAATGTGGGTAATACCACGACACTCTGCCCTGTGTGTGTAATGTGGGGAATATCCCGACACTCTGCCCTGTGTGTGTAATGTGGGGAATACCCCGACACTCTGCCCTGTGTGTAATGTGGGGAATACCCCGACACACTGCCCTGTGTGTGTAATATGGGGAATACCCCGACACTCTGCCCTGTTTGTAATGTGGGGAATACCCCGACACTCTGCCCTGTGTGCTCAATGTGGGGAATGCCCCGACACTCTGCCCTGTGTGTAATGTGGGAAATACCCTGACACTCTGCCCCGTGTACAATGTGGGAAATACCCCGACACTCTGCCCTGTGTGTAATGTGGGGAATACCCAGACACTCTGCCCAGTGTGTGTAATCTAGACAATACCCCGACACTCTGCCCGGTGTGTGTAATGTGGGGAATTCCCCGACACTCTGCCCTGTGTGTAACGTGGGAATACCCCGACACTCTGCCCTGTGTGTAACGTGGGAATACCCCGACACTCTGCCCTGTGTGTAACGTGGGAATACCCCGACACTCTGCCCTGTGTGTGTTACGTGGGGAATACCCCGACATTCTGCCCTGTGTGTAATGTGGGGAATACCCCGACACTCTGCCCTGTGTGTAATGTGGGAAATACCCCAACACTCTGCCCTGTGTGTGTAATGTGGGGAATACCCCGACACTCTGCCCTGTGTGTAATGTGGGAAATACCCCGACACTCTGCCCTGTGTGTACAATGTGGGGAATACCCCGACACTCTGCCCTGTGTGTACAATGTGGGGAATACCCTTGTTGTGTATGTACCTTTAAGGGAATAACTGGTCTCAGACTGCAGTACCGGCAGTCACCACCCCTGTATAAAAGGCCCTAGCAAGCTTCGATAGTTTCAGTTTCCAGGTTGTCTCCATTCAGTAAAGTCTTGTTATAATCAACTCCTGCAGTCTGTGTCTCAATTATACACGGACATAATATTGGCGACGAGCAGATACGAACTTACCTACAGTCTGCACCACCTCATGGGATCCATCCCTGAAGCGAAGTTAGCAGAGGTCGAGGCCAGAAGGAAGAAAGAAACAGTAGAAACAGGCGTCGACCGTGGGCATCCGCCTCTGAGTCGATGGTGCTTCAGCTAATCGGGCTGGTGGCAGGTAGTACACTGATCCTTCCTGGGCTGCGGCGTAACCGCCTCGATAAAAATAGAAGAGAATGCAATTCCCAAGTTTTTCAAAGCAAGACCGGTACCATATGCAATTCGCCCAGCCGTCGAGGCAGAGCTGGAGAATCTGGAGAAGGCAGGCGTGTTGTCTAAGGCCGACTGGAGCGAGTGGGCGACACCCATCGTTCCTGTCATGAAGAAAACATTAAACAATAAGTCTGAGGAGCCAAGGAAGGTTCGCATCTGTGGGGACTTCAAGGTGACAGGGAACCCAGTCCTTCACACAGTACAATATCCTCTTCCAAGGATAGAAGATATCTTCGCCTCACTATCTGGAGGGAAGCGTTTTACAAAAATTGACCTAGCACAAGCATATTTGCAGATGGAGGTTGAAGAATCCTCTTGGAAGTATCTCACAATAAACACTCACAAAGGTCTTTACCAGTATAATCGACTGGTGTTCGGAGTAGCATCAGCTCCGGCGATATGGCAAAGAGCGATGGAACAAGTCCTGCAAGGGATTCCGGGGACTCAGTGTTACGTGGACAACATCCTAGTGACAGGTGAAGATGACAGTGAACACCTTGCCGACCTAGAGCAGGTGCTCACTAGACTACGGGAACATGGGCTGCGAGCCAATCGCCCCAAGTGCGAGTTTTTTACAAAATTGAAGCGGTAGTTAAGGCTCCAGAGCCTGAAAATGTGTCGCAACTGAGGTCATTCCTCGGATTGGTGAATTACTACCGTAAGTTTTTACTGAATTTGTCCACAATTCTGCATCCACTGAACGCCCTACTACGAACGGGAGTAGCATGGAAATGGAGCGATGAATGTAAGCGGGCCTTTCAGAAGAGTAAGGACCTAACCACTTCAAGAGAAGTATTGGCTCACTACAACCCATCGCTACCGATAAGGCTGGCGTGTGATGCGTCTCCCTACGGCATTGGGGCGGTACTGTCACATAAATTCCTTGATGGTTCAGAGAGGCCGATAGCTTTTGCGACAGAGAGGCCCTCAGCCTGGTGTGGGGGGTGAAGAAGTTCAATCACTACCTGCACGGTCAGAAATTTACTCTACTAACTGATCATCAACCTCTTGTCTCCATTTTCAACCCTCAGAAGGGCGTACCGATAATGACAGCACAACGGCTACAGAGGTGGTCCCTTTTCCTAGGGGCACACCAATATGACATCGAGTACAAAGGAACTAAACAGCATGGGAATGCTGATGGATTGTCGCACCTACCGTTGCCGATGGTGGAAGAACTTGCAGTGGATCCAGTGGAGATATTCCACTCGACCATAGTCGAATGTCTCCCTGTGACGAGTGCAAACATAGAAAAGGAAACACGAAATGACCCGACACTCTCCTGGGTCTATGATTTAACGGTGAAGGGATGGCCAGCACATGGCGAACCACTGCTGCCAGCATTCTCGCCAAGAAGAGAACAGCTGTTAGTGTGCAGAGGAACCTTGATGTGTGGAACCAGAGCAGTAATTCCACCCAAATTGAAGGATAGAGTGCTCAATGAGCTTCATGAGGGTCATCTGGGAGGGGTAAAAATGAAGAACTTAGCCAGAGCGTTTGTGTGGTGGCCGGGAATCGATAGAGAAATCGAAGAGATGACCAAGAGCTGTACAGGATGCCAGAAGGTCCAAAACGCCCCACCACATCCATGGGAGTGGCCCTCATCTCCATGGCAAAGGGTGCACATTGATTTTGCTGGTCCCTTTATGGACTCGATGTTTTTAATTGCGGTGGATGCACATTCAAAGTGGCCAGAGGTAATAAAAATGTCCTCAACCACCACGGAAAAAACTATCACAGTCTTACGAACCATATTCGCCAGGAATGGGCTGCCTGAACAGATTTGCTCTGACAATGGACCACAGTTTGTGTCTGAAGAGTTCCGGAGGTTCTTAAAGAACAATGGTGTTAAGCATTACACATCCGCCCCATATCATCCAGCCACTAATGGATTGGCCGAGAGGTTTGTTCAAACATTCAAGAAGGCTATCAAGGCAATGTGTAATGAAGATATACCCCTACAACACAAGGTGGATAACTTCTTGTTTGCCTACCGGAATGCGACACATGCGATTACCAACCAAACTCCAGCCATGATGTTCTTCAATCGAAGACTGCGATGCCGCTTGGATTTGGTTAAGCCAAACATCAGAAGAGATGTGGAGAACAGGCAGTTTCAGAATATGAATGACAGGCCGACCAGGAGTTTTAAGATAGGTCAACCAGTTTTGGCCCGGGACTACCGCACAGAGAAATGGCAGCCAGGAACGATCTGTACACGGCAAGGACCTCTAATGTATACCGTGGACGTTGGAGAGAGCATTGTAAGACGCCATGCTGACCAGATTCTAGAGTCACTGGAAAACGTCAACTCCACACCACGATCTGATACACCGGGCGATGAAACCGAAGTACCAATTGCATCTACCGCAGAATCGGTGATATAGGAAGCAGACGAACCAAACAACGACATTGATCCCGACTCAACTTTGCCAGAAGAACCTGATACCCCAAAGAGGCGTTATCCAGACAGAATCAGGAAGCCTCCTCAAAGACTGAACTTATAATTGCTTAACTTCAACCAATGTATCTAGCAACTGTAATTGTAATTGTAATTAGTTATTATTTAGTTGTTAAATGAATGTTATGTACTGTTTATCTAAAAGGGGAGGAATTGTTGTGTATGTACCTTTAAGGGAATAACTGGTCTCAGACTGCAGTACCGGCAGTCACCACCCCTGTATAAAAGTCACTAGCAGGCTTCGGTAGTTTCAGTTTCCAGGTTGTCTCCATTCAGTAAAGACTTGTTATAATCAACTCCTGCAGTCCGTGTCTCAATTATACACAGACATAATAACCCTGGCACTCTGCGCTGTGCATGCAATGTAGGGAATACCTTGACACTCTGCCCTGTGTGTAATGTGGGGAAAACCCCGACACTCTGCCCTGTGTCTGTAATATGGGGAATACCCCGACACTCTGCCCTGTGTGTGTAATCTGGGGAATACCCAGACATTCTGCCCTGTGTGTACAATGTGGGAAATACCCCGACACTCTCCCCTGTGTGGGTAAAGTGGGGAATACCCCGACACTCTGCCCTGTGTTTGTAAATTTAGGAATACCCCGACACTTTGCCCTGTGAGTGTAATGTGGGGAATACCCCGACACCCTGCCCTGTGTGGGTAAAGTGGGGAATACCCCGACACTCTGCCCTGTGTTTGTAAATTTAGGAATACCCCGACACTTTGCCCTGTGTGTGTAATGTGGTGAATAACCCGACACTCTGACCTGTGTGTAATGTGGGGAATACCCCGACACTCTGCCCTGTGTGTAATGTGGGGAATACCCTGATAATCTGCCCTGTGTGTGTAATGTGGGGAATTCCCCGACACTCTGCTCTGTGTGTGTAATGTGGGGAATACCCCAACACTCTTCCCTGTGTGTGTAATGTGGGGAATACCCCGACACTCTGCCCTGTGTGTAATGTGGGGAATATCCCGACACTCTGCCCTGTGTGTGTAATGTGGGGAATACCCCGACACTCTGCCCTGTGTGTGTAATGTGGGGAATACCCCGACACTCTGCCCTGTGTGTACAACGTGGGGAAAACCGCGGCACTCTGCCCTGTGTGTGTAATGTGGGGAAAACCCCGACACTCTGCCGTGTGTGTGTAATGTGGGGAAAACCCCGACACTCTGCCCTGTGTGTACAACGTGGGGAAAACCGCGGCACTCTGCCCTATGAGTAATGTGGGCAATACCCCGGCACTCTGCCCTGTGTGTAATATGGGGAATGCCCTGACACTCTGCCCTGTGTGTGTAATGTGGGGAATACTCCAACACTCTGCCATGTGTGTAATGTGGGTATACCCCGACACTCTTCCCTGTGTGTAATGTGGGAATACCCCGACACTCTGCCCTGTGTGTACAACGTGGGGAATACCCCGACACTCTGCCCTGTGTGTGTAATGTGGAGAATACCCCGACACTCTGCCCTGTGTGTACAATCTGGGGAATACCCTGACACTCTGCCCTGTGTGTAATGTGGGGAATACCCCGACACTCTGCCCTGTGTGTGTAATATGGAGACTACCCCGACACTCTGCCCTATGTGGGGAATACCCCGACCCTCTGCCCTGTGTGTAATGTGGGGAATACCCCGACCCTCTGCCCTGTGTGTAATGTGGGGAATACCCGACACTCTGCACTGTGTGTACAATGTGGGGAACACAAAAGATTCTATTCGAGTTTGGAGGGACAAAGCCAGAGTTTACTACTTCCAAAGTACTGTATTGTGCGCTTTCGGCGGCTTTGCTCGACGAGCCCTCGTTTGCCAATCTTTCCCCCCGATGTAAGCCCATAGTCACTAAATCACGACGTTTCAGCCAAGATGATCGATGCTTTAGCGAGACAGAAATCTCTCGCCTTCTAGCTAACGGTATCATTGAGCCATGTTCATCTTCCTGGCGGGCTCAAGTCGTCGTTGTTAAAAATCCTCTGAAGCAACACAAGAAACGTCTTTGCATCGATTACTCGCAAACTATTTACCAGTATACCGACCTGGGTGCCAACCCACTACCACGCATCGATGACATGGTCAATAACCTTGCCAACTACAAGGTATTTTCAACTTTTGATTTAAAGAGCGCATATCATCAAGTACCATTAAAGGACTCTGACAAGAAGTATGCGGCCTCTGAGGCCAATGGTCAGCTTTACCAGTTTTGTCGCCTTCCATTTGGGGTCACCAATGGGGTGGCCGTCTTTCAACGTGCAATGGATAGCCTAGTCAAATAGGAGAATGTAATGGACACTTTTCCATATCTGGATAATATCACCATTGCTGGTCATGACCAGAAGGAGCATGATGCCAATCTCCAGAAATTTTTTGACGTTCTCCGTCATCGCAACTTAACCTTAAATGAGTCCAAATCTGTGAAATCAGTACCATCAGTCAACATCCTTGGCTACTGGGTGGGCAATGGTGTCATCAAACTGGATCCGGAGCGACTTCGTCCACTTCAGGAGCTCCCTCCCCCTACGAATCTGGGCTCTCTTCGTCGGGCACTCGGCATGTTCACCTATTATGCGAAATGGATACCCCACTTCTCCGACAAGATCCAGCCCCTGCTTCACGTGAAGTCATTTCCATTGGAGGCAACGGCTATTTCAGCTTTCAACCTCCTCAAGCGACAACTGGAAAAAGCCACGCTTTGTTCCAGTGATGACCCGTTGCATTTCTGTCCAGAACTTTGCAGGGTAGCGAGCTCCATTATCCTCCTGTCGAGAAGGAGGCTACGGCCATCATCGAAGCGGTACGTAAATGGAGTCATTTTCTTGCTCGTCGCCATTTCACACTTATAACCGATCAGCGCTCCGTGGCCTTTATGCTGGATAACCGGAAACGCACTAAGATCAAGAATAACAAAATACAACTCTGGAGGATGGAATTGGCTGCCTTTGGATACACCATACATTATCGACCCGGCAAAGAGAATGTGGCCCCGGATACCCTCACGCGGGCATTCTGCTCTTCTATGTCAACTTCGACTCTGGCGGATCTTCATACTGACTTATGCCATCCTGACGTTACCCGTATGTTGCACTTTGTGCGATCTAAAAATCTCCCATTTTCTACAGAAGATGTGAAAAGAACGTGCTCCTCCTGTAGAATTTGTGCGGAATTAAAACCGCAATTCTTCTGTCCATCGGATGGCTCGCTCATACACGCTATACAGCCTATGCAGCGACTCAGCATTGACATTAAAGGGCCATTGCCTTCCTCAACGTGAAACACCTACTTACTTACTATGGTGGATGAATATTCACGCTTTCCCCTGTCCCAATATGCTTACTTCCACAGTGATCAAATGCCTCGATCAAGTCTTTTCCCTTTGCGGTAAGGCCAATTTCATCCACTCTGATCGGGGTCCCTCCTTCATGTCAAGCAAACTCAAAAGTTATCTCTCCCAACGGGGAATCGCCACAAGTAAAACGACACCATACCATCCCATCGGTAATGGACAGTTTGAAAGATACAACGCTATCATTTGGAACGCTGTTCATCTTGCGCTGAGGTCACGCAACCTACCAGACCCGCAGTGGGAAACTATGTTCCCTGACATGTTGCATTTCATCAGGTCTCTTCTTTCTACGTCCACCAATGTCACTCCTCACGAACGATTCTTCAGCTTCCAGCGTCGCTCTACCCATGGGACGTCTCTACCGTCATGGTTGGCAGCTCCCGGCCCCGTGCTGCTCCGAAGATTAGTCCAATCATCTAAAACCGATCCTCTCGTCGACGAGGTAGAGCTCACGGTCGTCAACCCCACGTACGCGCACGTGCGGTACCCTGATGGCCGGGAGTCCATTGTTTCGCTCTGGGACCTGGCTCCCCGTCCAGCTGGTCCCAAGGACTCAACCGATCAACACGGGGATGATGCCGACACTCTGCGCTCCCCCGAAGATGATACCCTACCTGGGGCATCGAGAGACCTGCCAGCTGCCCCACCAGATCCACTCAAGGAGCCGAGCGTTCCCCGTGGGATGGCCACCCGAGGCCAGGACGCCGGTCAGTCCCCAGCTATCCAACAGAATGAAGCCAGTTCTGCGCCTGTGGGGACCCACACCCAGAGTCACGATCTCACCAGCCTCACTCAGTTCGATCAGACTGAAGCATTTGCAACTATCTTCAGCCAGAAGTGCCGAGTGGATGATCCATCTCGGCCTCCTCCTGAGGTCCCCAGCATCACAGAAGGCAGTCTTCAGCCCATTCAATTCACTCCACGTGATGTCAAGAAACGGCTAAAGACACTGGATACTGCAAAGGCTATGGGCCCTGACAACATTCCGGCAATAGTACTGAAGACTTGTGCTCCAGAACTAGCTGCGCCCCTAGCCAAGCTGTTCCAGTACAGCTGCAATGCTGGCATCTACCCGGCAATGTGGAAAATTGCCCAAGTATGTCCTGTCTACAAAAAGCAGGACAGTGCTATCAAGCAGCACTTACTCAGCAATAACCTGCTAACTGACGCCCAGTTTGGGTTCCGCCAGGGCCACTCAACTCCTGACCTCATTACAGCCTTGGTCCAAACATGGACAAAAGAGCTGAACTCAAGAGGTGAGGTGAGAGTGACTGCCCTTGACATCAAGGCAGCATTTGATCGAGTGTGGCATCAAGGAGCCCTAGCAAAACTGAAGTCAATGGAAATCAAGGGGAAAACTCTCCATTGGTTGGAATCATACCTAGCACAAAGGAAGTTGGCTGTGGTTGTTGGAGGTCATTCATCTCAATCACATGACATCACTGCAGGAGTTCCTCAGGGCAGTGTCCTAGGCCCAACCATCTTCAGCTGTTTCATCAATGACCTTCCCTCCATCATAAGGTCAGAAGTGGGGATGTTCGCTGATGATTGCACACTGTTCGGCACCATTCGAGACTTGTCAGATACTGACGCAGTCCGTGTCCACATGCAGCAAGACCTGGTCAACATTCAGACTTGGGCTGACAAGTGGCAAGTAACATTCGCACCACACAAGTGCCAGGCAATGACAATGTCCAACAAGCGAGACTCTAACCATCTCCCCTTGACATTCAATGGCATTACCATCGCTGAATCCCCCACTATCAACATCCTGGGGGTTACCATTGATCAGAAACTGAACTGGACCAGCCATATAAATACTGTGGCTACAAGAGCAGGCCAGAGGCTGGGAATTCTGCGGCGAGTGTCTCACCTCCTGACTCCCCAAAGCCTTTCCACCATCTACAAGGCACAAGTCAGGAGTGTGATGGAATACTCTCCACTTGCCTGGATGAGTGCAGCTCCAACAACACTCAAGAAGCTCGACACCATTCAGGATAAAGCAGCCCGCTTGATTGGCACTCCATCCACCACCTTCAACATTCACTCCCTCCACCACCAGCGCACTGTGGCTGCAGTGTGTACCATCTACAAGATGCACTGCAGCAACTCGCCAAAGCTCCTTCAACAGCATCTTCCAAACCCGCGACCTCTACCACTTAGAAGGACAAGGGCAGCAGACGCATGGGAACATCACCACCTACAAGTTCCCCTCCAAGCCACACACCATCCTGACTTGGACCTGTATCGCCGTTCCTTCACTGTCGCTGGGCCAAAATCCTGGAACTTCCTTCCTAACAGCATTGTGGGTGTACCTACACCATATGGACTGCAGCGGTTCAAGAAGGCGGCTCACCACCATCTTCTCAAGGGCAATTAGGGATGGGCACTAAATGCAGGCCTAGCCAGCGACGCCCACATCACATCAATGAATTTTAAAAAAACACGGGCCCTGTCGATCCACCGGTACGGATCAAGCGGCCCAGGGACCAAGACACGGTCCGGGGAGACGTGCATTCTGGCCATAAACAAAAATCTAAAAGACTGCGGCTATTCGTGGTCCACCTAATCCGCGAAGAGGAAGTCGTTGGACTTCCAAATCTTTTAGGCAGGAAGAATGTGATAAATCTCATCATTCATCAAGAAACTACTTGTGAAATAATGCTGGGCGGCCAGCTGGTGGCGCCGTCCAAGGAGTATAAATACTCGGGTGTCGGCCCTAGCTTGCCCAGGGGCACTTTGTAAGACAAGGAACTAGAGAAATACAACTAGACCTCCATGCTCTGAAACAAGTTGATTAAAGCCTTGTTTATACTCAAACCAAGGGCGTAGTGAGTTTTATTACTTCACCCCGACACTCTGCCCTGTGTGTAATGTGGGGAATACCCCGACAGTCTGCCCTGTGTATAATGTGGGGAATACCCTGAAACTCTGCACTGTGTGTGTAATGTGGGGAATACCTCGTCACTCTGCCCTGTGTGTGTAATGTGGGGAATACCCCGACACTCTGCACTGTGTGTGTAATGTGGGGAATACCCCGACACTCTGCCCTGTGTGTGTAATGTGGGGAATACCCCGACACTCTGCACTGTGTGTGTAATGTGGGGAATACCCCGACACTCTGCCCTGTGTGTAATGTGGGGAATACCCCAACACTCTGCACTGTGTGTGTAATGTGGGGAATACCCCGACACTCTGCACTGTGTGAGTAATGTGGGGAATACCCCGACACTCTGCCCTGTGTGTGTAATGTGGGGAATACCCCGACACTCTGCCCTGTGTGTAATGTGGGGAATACCCCGACACTCTGCACTGTGTGTATAATGTGGTGAATACCCCGACACTCTGCCGTGTGTGTAATGTGGGGAATACCCCGACACTCTGCCTGTATGTAATGTGGGGAATACCCCGACACTCTGCACTGTGTGTATAATGTGGGGAATACCTCGACACTCTGCCCTGTGTGTAATGTGGGGAATACCTCGACACTCTGCCCTGTGTGTGTAATGTGGGGAAAACCCCGACACTCTGCACTGTGTGTGTAATGTGGGGAATACCCCGACACTCTGCCCTGTGTGTAATGTGGGGAATACCCCGACATTCTGCCCTGTGTGTAATGTGGGGAATACCCCAAAACTCTGCCCTGTGTGTGTAATGTGGGGAATACCCCGACACTCTGCCCTGTGTTTGTAATGTGGGGAATACCTCGACACTCTGCCCTGTGTGTAATGTGGGGAATAACCCGACACTCTGCCCTGTGTGTGTAATGTGGGGAATACCCCGACACTCTGCCCTGTGTTTGTAATGTGGGGAATACCCCGACACTCTGCCCTGTGTGTAATGTGGGGAATACTCCGACACTCTGCACTGTGTTTGTAATGTGCGAACACCCAGACTCTCTTCACTGTGTCTGTAATGTGGGGAATACCCCGACACTCTGCCCTGTGTGTGTAATTTGGGGAATACCCCGACACTCTGCCCTGTGTTTGTAATTTGGGGAATACCTCGACACTCTGCCCTGTGTGTGTAATTTGGGGAATACCCCGACACGCTGCCCTGTGTTTGTAATGTGGTGAATACCCCGACACTCTGCCCTGTGTGTGTAATGTGGGGAATACCCCGACACTCTGCACAGTGTGTGTAATGTGGGGAATACCCCGACACTCTGCCCTGTGTTTGTAATGTGGGGAATACCCGGACACACTGCCCTGTGTCTGTAATGTGGGAATACCCCGACATTCTGCCCTGTGTTTGTAATGTGGGGAATACCCCGACATTCTGCCCTGTGTGTGTAATGTGGGGAATACCCCGACACTCTACCCTGTGTGTAATGTGGGGAATACCCCGACACTCTGCACTGTGTGTAATGTGGGGAATACCCCGACACTCTGCCCTGTGTGTAATGTGGGGAATACCCCGACACTCTGCCCTGTGTGTAATGTGGGGAATGCCCCGACACTCTGCACTGTGTGTAATGTGGGGAATACCCCGACACTCTACCCTGTGTGTAATGTGGGGAATACCCCGACACTCTGCACTGTGTGTAATGTGGGGAATACCCCGACACTCTGCCCTGTGTGTAATGTGGGGAATACCCCGACACTCTGCCCTGTGTTTGTAATGTGGGATTACCCAGACACTGCCCTGTGAGTAATGTGGGGAATACCCCGACATTCTGCCCTGGTGTACTGTGAGGAATACCCCGACACTCTGCCCTGTGTTTGTAATGTGGGAATACACAGATACTGCCCTGTGAGTAATGTGGGGAATACCCCGACACTCTGCCCTGTGTGTGTAATGTGGGGAAAACCCCGACACTCTGCCCTGTGTGTGTAATGTGAGGAATGCCCTGACACTCTGCCCTGTGTGTAATGTGGGGAATACCCCAACAGTCTGCCCTGTGTGTAATGTGGGGAATACCCCGAAACTCTGCACTGTGTGTGTAATGTGGGGAATACCCCGTCACTCTGCCCTGTGTGTGTAATGTGGGGAATACCCCGACACTCTGCACTGTGTGTGTAATGTGGGGAATACCCCGACACTCTGCCCTGTTTGTGTAATGTGGGGAATACCCCAGCACTCTGCCCTGTGTGTACAATGTGCGGAATACCCCGACACTCTGCCCTGTGTGTGTAATGTGGGGAATACCCCGACATTCTGCCCTGTGTGTAATGTGGGGAATACCCCGGAACTCTGCCCTGTGTGTGTAATGTGGGGAATACCCCGACACTCTGCCCTGTGTGTGTAATGTGGGGAATACCCCGACATTCTGCCCTGTGTGTAATGTGGGGAATACCCCGACACTCTGCCCCGTGTGTGTAATGTGGGGAATACCCCGACACTCTGCTCTGTGTGTAATGTGGGGAATAACCCGACAATCTGCCCTGTGTGGGGAATGTGGGGAATACCCCGACACTCTGCCCTGTGTTTGTAATGTGGGGAATACCTCGACACCCTGCCCTGTGTGTGTAATTTGGGGAATACCCAGACACGCTGCCCTGTGTTTGTAATGTGGGGAATACCCCGACACTCTGCCCTGTGTGTGTAATGTGGGGAATACCCCGACACTCTGCCCTGTGTTTGTAATGTGGAGAATACCCGGACACTCTGCCCTGTGTGTGTAATGTGGGGAATACCTCGACATTCTGCACTGTGTGTGTAATGTGGGGAATACCCGGACACTCTGCCCTGTGTGTGTAATGTGGGGAATACCTCGACACTCTGCCCTGTGTCTGTAATGTGGGAATACCCCGACATTCTGCCCTGTGTTTGTAATGTGGGAAATACCCCGACATTCTGCCCTGTGTGTGTAATGTGGGGAATACCCCGACACTCTACCCTGTGTGTAATGTGGGGAATACCCCGACACTCTACCCTGTGTGTAATGTGGGGAATGCCCCGACACTCTGCCCTGTGTGTAATGTGGGTAATACCCCGACACTCTGCACTGTGTGTAATGTGGGGAATACCCCGACACTCTGCACTGTGCGTAATGTGGGGAATACCCCGACACTCTACCCTGTGTGTAATGTGGGGAATGCCCCGACACTCTGCACTGTGTGTAATGTGGGGAATACCCCGACACTCTGCCCTGTGTGTAATGTGGGGAATACCCCGACACTCTGCCCTGTGTTTGTAATGTGGGAATACCCAGACACTGCCCTGTGAGTAATGTGGGGAATACCCCGACATTCTGCCCTGGTGTACTGTGGGGAATACCCCGACACTCTGCCCTGTGTTTGTAATGTGGGAATACACAGATACTGCCCTGTGAGTAATGTGGGGAATACCCCGACACTCTGCCCTGTGTGTGTAATGTGGGGAAAACCACGACACTCTGCCCTGTGTGTGTAATGTGAGGAATGCCCTGACACTCTGCCCTGTGTGTAATGTGGGGAATACCCCGACACTCTGCCCTGTGAGTAATGTGGGGAATACCCCGACACTCTGCCCTGTGTGTAATGTGGGGAATACCCCGACACTCTGCCCTGTGTGTACAACATGGGGAAAACCCCGACACTCTGCCCTGTGTGTGTAAAGTGGAGATTGCCCCGACACTCTACCCTGTGTGTAACGTGGGGAATACCCCGACACTCTGCCCTGTGTTTGTAATGTGGGAATACCCCGAAACTCTGCCCTGTGTGTGTAATGTGGGGAAAACCCCGACACTCTGCCCTGTGTGTACAATGTGGGGAAAACCCCGGCACTCTGCCCTGTGAGTGATGTGGGGAATGCCCTGACACTCTGCCCTGTGTGTAATGTGGGGAATACCCCGACACTCTGCCCTGTGTGTGTAAAGTGGAGATTGCCCCGACAATCTGCCCTGTGTGTAACGTGGGGAATACCCCGACACTCTGCCCTGTGTTTGTAATGTGGGGAAAACCCCGACACTCTGCCCTGTGTTTGTAATGTGGGGAAAACCCCGACACTCTGCCCTGTGTTTACAATGTGGGGAAAAACCCGACACTCTGCCCTGTGTGTGTAAAGTGGAGATTGCCCCGACACTCTGCCCTGTGTGTAACGTGCGGAATACCCCGACACTCTGCCCTGTCTTTGTAATGTGGGGAATACCCCGACACTCTGCCCTGTGTGTAATGTGGGGAATACCCCGACACTCTGCCCTGTGTGTAATGTGGGGAATACCCCGACACTCTGCCCTGTGTGTAATGTGGGGAATACCCCGACACTCTGGCCTGTGTGTAACCTGGGGAATACCCCGACACTCTGCCCTGTGTGTGTAATGTGGGGAAAACCCCGACACTCTGCCCTGTGTGTAATGTGGGGAATACCCCAACACTCTGCCCTGTAAGTGTAATGTGGGGAATACCCCGACACTCTGCCCTGTGTGTAATGTGGGGAATACCCCGACACTCTGCCCTGTGTGTAATGTGGGGAATACCCCGACACTCTGCCCTGTGTGTAATGTGGGGAATACCCCGACACTCTGGCCTGTGTGTAATGTGGGGAATACCCCGAAACTCTGCCCTGTGTGTGTAATGTGGGGAATACCCCGACACTCTGCCCTGTGTGTGTAATGTGGGGAATACCCCGACATTCTGCCCTGTGTGTAATGTGGGGAATACCCCGACACTCTGCCCTGTGTGTGTAATGTGGGGAATACCTCGACACTCTGCCCTGTGTGTACAATGTGGGGAATACCTCGACACTCTGCCCTGTGTGTAATGTGGGGAATAACCCGACAATCTGCCATGTGTGTGTAATGTGGGGAATACCCCAACACACTGCCCTGTGTTTGTAATGTGGGGAATACCCCGACAATCTGCCCTGTGTGTGTAATTTGGGGAATACCCAGACACGCTGCCCTGTGTTTGTAATGTGGGGAATACCCCGACACTCTGCCCTGTGTGTGTAATTTGGGGAATACCCAGACACGCTGCCCTGTGTTTGTAATGTGGGGAATACCCCGACACTCTGCCCTGTGTGTGTAATGTGGGGAATACCCCGACACTCTGCCCTGTGTTTGTAATGTGGAGAATACCCGGACACTCTGCCCTGTGTGTGTAATGTGGGGAATACCTCGACATTCTGCACTGTGTGTGTAATGTGGGGAATACCCGGACACTCTGCCCTGTGTGTGTAATGTGGGGAATAACCCGACACTCTGCCCTGTGAGTGTAATGTGGGGAATACCTCGACACTCTGCCCTGTGTCTGTAATGCGGGTATACCCCGACATTCTGCCCTGTGTTTGTAATGTGGGAAATACCCCGACATTCTGCCCTGTGTGTGTAATGTGGGGAATACCCCGACACTCTACCCTGTGTGTAATGTGGGGAATACCCCGACACTCTACCCTGTGTGTAATGTGGGGAATGCCCCGACACTCTGCCCTGTGTGTAATGTGGGTAATACCCCGACACTCTGCACTGTGTGTAATGTGGGGAATACCCCGACACTCTGCACTGTGCGTAATGTGGGGAATACCCCGACACTCTACCCTGTGTGTAATGTGGGGAATGCCCCGACACTCTGCACTGTGTGTAATGTGGGGAATACCCCGACACTCTGCCCTGTGTGTAATGTGGGGAATACCCCGACACTCTGCCCTGTGTTTGTAATGTGGGAATACCCAGACACTGCCCTGTGAGTAATGTGGGGAATACCCCGACATTCTGCCCTGGTGTACTGTGGGGAATACCCCGACACTCTGCCCTGTGTTTGTAATGTGGGAATACACAGATACTGCCCTGTGAGTAATGTGGGGAATACCCCGACACTCTGCCCTGTGTGTGTAATGTGGGGAAAACCACGACACTCTGCCCTGTGTGTGTAATGTGAGGAATGCCCTGACACTCTGCCCTGTGTGTACAACATGGGGAAAACCCCGACACTCTGCCCTGTGTGTGTAAAGTGGAGATTGCCCCGACACTCTGCCCTGTGTGTAACGTGGGGAATACCCCGACACTCTGCCCTGTGTTTGTAATGTGGGAATACCCCAAAACTCTGCCCTGTGTGTGTAAAGTGGAGATTGCCCCGACAATCAGCCCTGTGTGTAACGTGGGGAATACCCCGATACTCTGCCCTGTGTTTGTAATGTGGGGAAAACCCCCACACTCTGCCCTGTGTTTTTAATGTGGGGAAAACCCCGACACTCTGCCCTGTGTTTACAATGTGGGGAAAACCCCGACACTCTGCCCTGTGTGTGTAAAGTGGAGATTGCCCCGACACTCTGCCCTGTGTGTAACGTGCGGAATACCCCGACACTCTGCCCTGTCTTTGTAATGTGGGGAATACCCCGACACTCTGCCCTGTGTGTAATGTGGGGAATACCCCGACAATCTGCCCTGTGTGTAATGTGGGGAATACCCCGACACTCTGCCCTGTGTGTAATGTGGGGAATACCCCGACACTCTGGCCTGTGTGTAACCTGGGGAATACTCCGACACTCTGCCCTGTGTGTGTAATGTGGGGAAAACCCCGACACTCTGCCCTGTGTGTAATGTGGGGAATACCCCAACACTCTGCCCTGTAAGTGTAATGTGGGGAATACCCCGACACTCTGCCCTGTGTGTAATGTGGGGAATACCCCGACACTCTGCCCTGTGTGTAATGTGGGGAATACCCCGACACTCTGCCATGTGTGTAATGTGGGGAATACCCCGACACTCTGGCCTGTGTGTAATGTGGGGAATACCCCAACAGTCTGCCCTGTGTGTGTAATGTGGGGAATACCCCGACACTCTGCCCTGTGTGTAATGTGGGGAATGCCCCGACACTCTGCACTGTGTGTAATGTGGGGAATACCCCGACACTTTGCCCTGTGTGTAATGTGGGGAATACCCCGACACTCTGCCCTGTGTTTGTAATGTGGGAATACCCAGACACTGCCCTGTGAGTAATGTGGGCAAGACCCCGACATTCTGCCCTGGTGTACTGTGCGGAATACCCCGACACTCTGCCCTGTGTTTGTAATGTGGGAATACACAGATACTGCCCTGTGAGTAATGTGGGGAATACCCCGACACTCTGCCCTGTGTGTGTAATGTGGGGAAAACCCCGACACTCTGCCCTGTGTGTAATGTGGAGATTGCCCCGACACTCTGCCCTGTGTGTAATGTGGGGAATACCCCGACACTCTGCACTGTGTGTGTAATGTGGGGAATACCCGGACACTCTGCCCTGTGTGTGTAATGTGGGGAATACCTCGACACTCTGCCCTGTGTCTGTAATGTGGGAATACCCCGACATTCTGCCCTGTGTTTGTAATGTGGGAAATACCCCGACATTCTGCCCTGTGTGTGTAATGTGGGGAATACCCCGACACTCTACCCTGTGTGTAATGCGGGGAATACCCCGACACTCTACCCTGTGTGTAATGTGGGGAATGCCCCGACACTCTGCCCTGTGTGTAATGTGGGTAATACCCCGACACTCTGCATGGGTGTAATGTGGGGAATACCCCGACACTCTGCACTGTGCGTAATGTGGGGAATACCCCGACACTCTACCCTGTGTGTAATGTGGGGAATGCCCCGACACTCTGCACTGTGTGTAATGTGGGGAATACCCCGACACTCTGCCTTGTGTGTAATGCGGGGAATACCCCGACACTCTGCCCTGTGTTTGTAATGTGGGAATACTCAGACACTGCCCTGTGAGTAATGTGGGGAAGACCCCGACATTCTGCCCTGTGTTTGTCATGTGGGAATACACAGATACTGCCCTGTGAGTAATGTGGGGAATACCCCGACACTCTGCCCTGTGTGTGTAATGTGGGGAAAACCCCGACACTCTGCCCTGTGTGTAATGTGGGGAATACCCCGACACTCTGCCCTGTGTGTAATGTGGGGAATACCCCGACACTCTGCACTGTGTGTGTAATGTGGAGATTGCCCCGACACTCTGCCCTGTGTGTAACGTTGGGAATACCCCGACACTCTGCACTGTGTGTGTAATGTGAGGAATGCCCTGACACTCTGCCCTGTGTGTAATGTGGGGAATACCCCGACACTCTGCCCTGTGTGTAATGTGGGGAATACCCCGACACTCTGCACTGTGTGTGTAATGTGGAGATTGCCCCGACACTCTGCCCTGTGTGTAACGTTGGGAATACCCCGACACTCTGCACTGTGTGTGTAATGTGAGGAATGCCCTGACACTCTGCCCTGTGTGTAATGTGGGGAATAACCCGACACTCTGCCCTGTGTGTGCAACGTGGGGAAAACCCCGACACTCTGCCCTGTGTGTGTAAAGTGGAGATTGCCCCGACACTCTGCCCTGTGTGTAACGTGGGGAATACCCCGACACTCTGCCCTGTGTTTGTAATGTGGGAATACCCCGAAACTCTGCCCTGTGTGTGTAATGTGGGGAAAACCCCGACACTCTGCCCTGTGTGTACAATGTGGGGAAAACCCCGGCACTCTGCCCTGTGAGTAATGTGGGGAATGCCCTGACACTCTGCCCTGTGTGAAATGTGGGGAATACCCCGACACTCTGCCCTGTGTGTGTAAAGTGGAGATTGCCCCGACAATCTGCCCTGTGTGTAACGTGGGGAATACCCCGACACTCTGCCCTGTGTTTGTAATGTGGGGGAAACCCCGACACTCTGCCCTGTGTTTGTAATGTGGGGAAAACCCCGACACTCTGCCCTGTGTTTACAATGTGGGGAAAACCCCGACACTCTGCCCTGTGTGTGTAAAGTGGAGATTGCCCCGACACTCTGCCCTGTGTGTAACGTGCGGAATACCCCGACACTCTGCCCTGTGTGTGTAATGTGGGGAATAGCCCAACACACTGCCTTGTGTGTAATGTGGGGAATACACCGACACTCTGCACTGTGTGTGTAATGTGGGGAATACCCCGACACTCTGCCCTGTGTGTAACCTGGGGAATACCCCGACACTCTGCCCTGTGTGTGTAATGTGGGGAATACTGCGACACTCTGCCCTGTGTGTAATGTGGGGAATACCCCGACACTCTGCCCTGTGTGTAATGTGGGGAATACCCCGACACTCTGCCCTGTGTGTGTAATGTGGGGAAAACCCCGACACTCTGCCCTGTGTGTAATGTGGGGAATACCCCAACACTCTGCCCTGTAAGTGTAATGTGGGGAATACCCCGACACTCTGCCCTGTGTGTAATGTGGGGAATACCCCGACACTCTGCCCTGTGTGTAATGTGGGGAATACCCCGACACTCTGCCCTGTGTGTACAACATGGGGAAAACCCCGACACTCTGCCCTGTGTGTGTAAAGTGGAGATTGCCCCGACACTCTGCCCTGTGTGTAACGTGGGGAATACCCCGACACTCTGCCCTGTGTTTGTAATGTGGGAATACCCCGAAACTCTGCCCTGTGTGTGTAATGTGGGGAAAACCCCGACACTCTGCCCTGTGTGTGTAATGTGGGGAATACCCCGACATTCTGCCCTGTGTGTAATGTGGGGAATACCCCGACACTCTGCCCTGTGTGTGTAAAGTGGAGATTGCCCCGACACTCTGCCCTGTGTGTAACGTGGGGAATACCCCGACACTCTGCCCTGTGTTTGTAATGTGGGAATACCCCGAAACTCTGCCCTGTGTGTGTAATGTGGGGAAAACCCCGACACTCTGCCCTGTGTGTGTAATGTGGGGAATACCCCGACATTCTGCCCTGTGTGTAATGTGGGGAATACCCCGACATTCTGCCCTGTGTGTAATGTGGGGAATACCCCGACACTCTGCCCTGTGTGTGTAATGTGGGGAATACCCCGACATTCTGCCCTGTGTGTAATGTGGGGAATACCCCGAAACTCTGCCCTGTGTGTGTAATGTGGGGAATACCCCGACACTCTGCCCTGTGTGTGTAATGTGGGGAATACCCCGACATTCTGCCCTGTGTGTAATGTGGGGAATACCCCGACACTCTGCCCTGTGTGTGTAATGTGGGGAATACCTCGACACTCTGCCCTGTGTGTACAATGTGGGGAATACCTCGACACTCTGCCCTGTGTGTAATGTGGGGAATAACCCGACAATCTGCCCTGTGTGTGTAATGTGGGGAATACCCCGACACACTGCCCTGTGTTTGTAATGTGGGGAATACCCCGACACTCTGCCCTGTGTGTGTAATTTGGGGAATACCCAGACACGCTGCCCTGTGTTTGTAATGTGGGGAATACCCCGACACTCTGCCCTGTGTGTGTAATGTGGGGAATACCCCGACACTCTGCCCTGTGTTTGTAATGTGGAGAATACCCGGACACTCTGCCCTGTGTGTGTAATGTGGGGAATACCTCGACATTCTGCACTGTGTGTGTAATGTGGGGAATACCCGGACACTCTGCCCTGTGTGTGTAATGTGGGGAATAACCCGACACTCTGCCCTGTGAGTGTAATGTGGGGAATACCTCGACACTCTGCCCTGTGTCTGTAATGCGGGTATACCCCGACATTCTGCCCTGTGTTTGTAATGTGGGAAATACCCCGAAATTCTGCCCTGTGTGTGTAATGTGGGGAATACCCCGACACTCTACCCTGTGTGTAATGTGGGGAATACCCCGACACTCTACCCTGTGTGTAATGTGGGGAATGCCCCGACACTCTGCCCTGTGTGTAATGTGGGCAATACCCCGACACTCTGCACTGTGTGTAATGTGGGGAATACCCCGACACTCTGCACTGTGTGTAATGTGGGGAATGCCCCGACACTCTGCCCTGTGTGTAATGTGGGGAATACCCCGACACTCTGCACTGTGTGTAATGTGGGGAATGCCCCGACACTCTGCCCTGTGTGTAATGTGGGTAATACCCCGACACTCTGCACTGTGTGTAATGTGGGTAATACCCCGACACTCTGCACTGTGCGTAATGTGGGGAATACCCCGACACTCTGCCCTGTGTGTAATGTGGGGAATGCCCCGACACTCTGCCCTGTGTGTAATGTGGGGAATACCCCGACACTCTGCCCTGTGTTTGTAATGTGGGAATACCCAGACACTGCCCTGTGAGTAATGTGGGGAATACCCCGACATTCTGCCCTGGTGTACTGTGGGGAATACCCCGACACTCTGCCCTGTGTTTGTAATGTGGGAATACACAGATACTGCCCTGTGAGTAATGTGGGGAATACCCCGACACTCTGCCCTGTGTGTGTAATGTGGGGAAAACCACGACACTCTGCCCTGTGTGTGTAATGTGAGGAATGCCCTGACACTCTGCCCTGTGTGTACAACATGGGGAAAACCCCGACACTCTGCCCTGTGTGTGTAAAGTGGAGATTGCCCCGACACTCTGCCCTGTGTTTGTAATGTGGGAATACCCCAAAACTCTGCCCTGTGTGTGTAATGTGGGGAAAACCCCGACACTCTGCCCTGTGTGTACAATGTGGGGAAAACCCCGGCACTCTGCCCTGTGAGTAATGTGGGGAATGGCCTGACACTCTGCCCTGTGTGTAATGTGGGGAATACCCCGACACTCTGCCCTGTGTGTGTAAAGTGGAGATTGCCCCGACAATCTGCCCTGTGTGTAACGTGGGGAATACCCCGACACTCTGCCCTGTGTTTGTAATGTGGGGAAAACCCCGACACTCTGCCCTGTGTTTGTAATGTGGGGAAAACCCCGACACTCTGCCCTGTGTTTACAATGTGGGGAAAACCCCGACACTCTGCCCTGTGTGTGTAAAGTGGAGATTGCCCCGACACTCTGCCCTGTGTGTAACGTGCGGAATACCCCGACACTCTGCCCTGTCTTTGTAATGTGGGGAATACCCCGACACTCTGCCCTGTGTGTAATGTGGGGAATACCCCGACAATCTGCCCTGTGTGTAATGTGGGGAATACCCCGACACTCTGCCCTGTGTGTAATGTGGGGAATACCCCGACACTCTGGCCTGTGTGTAACCTGGGGAATACCCCGACACTCTGCCCTGTGTGTGTAATGTGGGGAAAACCCCGACACTCTGCCCTGTGTGTAATGTGGGGAATACCCCAACACTCTGCCCTGTAAGTGTAATGTGGGGAATACCCCGACACTCTGCCCTGTGTGTAATGTGGGGAATACCCCGACACTCTGCCCTGTGTGTAATGTGGGGAATACCCCGACACTCTGCCCTGTGTGTGTAATGTGGGGAATACCCCGACATTCTGCCCTGTGTGTAATGTGGGGAATACCCCGAAACTCTGCCCTGTGTGTGTAATGTGGGGAATACCCCGACACTCTGACCTGTGTGTGTAATGTGGGGAATACCCCGACATTCTGCCCTGTGTGTAATGTGGGGAATACCCCGACACTCTGCCCTGTGTGTGTAATGTGGGGAATACCTCGACACTCTGCCCTGTGTGTACAATGTGGGGAATACCTCGACACTCTGCCCTGTGTGTAATGTGGGGAATAACCCGACAATCTGCCATGTGTGTGTAATGTGGGGAATACCCCGACACACTGCCCTGTGTTTGTAATGTGGGGAATACCCCGACACTCTGCCCTGTGTGTGTAATTTGGGGAATACCCAGACACGCTGCCCTGTGTTTGTAATGTGGGGAATACCCCGACACTCTGCCCTGTGTGTGTAATTTGGGGAATACCCAGACACGCTGCCCTGTGTTTGTAATGTGGGGAATACCCCGACACTCTGCCCTGTGTGTGTAATGTGGGGAATACCCCGACACTCTGCCCTGTGTTTGTAATGTGGAGAATACCCGGACACTCTGCCCTGTGTGTGTAATGTGGGGAATACCTCGACATTCTGCACTGTGTGTGTAATGTGGGGAATACCCGGACACTCTGCCCTGTGTGTGTAATGTGGGGAATAACCCGACACTCTGCCCTGTGAGTGTAATGTGGGGAATACCTCGACACTCTGCCCTGTGTCTGTAATGCGGGTATACCCCGACATTCTGCCCTGTGTTTGTAATGTGGGAAATACCCCGACATTCTGCCCTGTGTGTGTAATGTGGGGAATACCCCGACACTCTACCCTGTGTGTAATGTGGGGAATACCCCGACACTCTACCCTGTGTGTAATGTGGGGAATGCCCCGACACTCTGCCCTGTGTGTAATGTGGGTAATACCCCGACACTCTGCACTGTGTGTAATGTGGGGAATACCCCGACACTCTGCACTGTGCGTAATGTGGGGAATACCCCGACACTCTACCCTGTGTGTAATGTGGGGAATACCCCGACACTCTGCACTGTGCGTAATGTGGGGAATACCCCGACACTCTACCCTGTGTGTAATGTGGGGAATGCCCCGACACTCTGCACTGTGTGTAATGTGGGGAATACCCCGACACTCTGCCCTGTGTTTGTAATGTGGGAATACCCAGACACTGCCCTGTGAGTAATGTGGGGAATACCCCGACATTCTGCCCTGGTGTACTGTGGGGAATACCCCGACACTCTGCCCTGTGTTTGTAATGTGGGAATACACAGATACTGCCCTGTGAGTAATGTGGGGAATACCCCGACACTCTGCCCTGTGTGTGTAATGTGGGGAAAACCACGACACTCTGCCCTGTGTGTGTAATGTGAGGAATGCCCTGACACTCTGCCCTGTGTGTACAACATGGGGAAAACCCCGACACTCTGCCCTGTGTGTGTAAAGTGGAGATTGCCCCGACACTCTGCCCTGTGTGTAACGTGGGGAATACCCCGACACTCTGCCCTGTGTTTGTAATGTGGGAATACCCCAAAACTCTGCCCTCTGTGTGTAAAGTGGAGATTGCCCCGACAATCAGCCCTGTGTGTAACGTGGGGAATACCCCGACACTCTGCCCTGTGTTTGTAATGTGGGGAAAACCCCGACACTCTGCCCTGTGTTTTTAATGTGGGGAAAACCCCGACACTCTGCCCTGTGTGTGTAAAGTGGAGATTGCCCCGACACTCTGCCCTGTGTGTAACGTGCGGAATACCCCGACACTCTGCCCTGTCTTTGTAATGTGGGGAATACCCCGACACTCTGCCCTGTGTGTAATGTGGGGAATACCCCGACAATCTGCCCTGTGTGTAATGTGGGGAATACCCCGACACTCTGCCCTGTGTGTAATGTGGGGAATATCCCGACACTCTGGCCTGTGTGTAACCTGGGGAATACCCCGACACTCTGCCCTGTGTGTGTAATGTGGGGAAAACCCCGACACTCTGCCCTGTGTGTAATGTGGGGAATACCCCAACACTCTGCCCTGTAAGTGTAATGTGGGGAATACCCCGACACTCTGCCCTGTGTGTAATGTGGGGAATACCCCGACACTCTGCCCTGTGTGTAATGTGGGGAATACCCCGACACTCTGCCATGTGTGTAATGTGGGGAATACCCCGACACTCTGGCCTGTGTGTAATGTGGGGAATACCCCAACAGTCTGCCCTGTGTGTGTAATGTGGGGAATACCCCGACACTCTGCCCTGTGTGTAATGTGGGGAATGCCCCGACACTCTGCACTGTGTGTAATGTGGGGAATACCCCGACACTTTGCCCTGTGTGTAATGTGGGGAATACCCCGACACTCTGCCCTGTGTTTGTAATGTGGGAATACCCAGACACTGCCCTGTGAGTAATGTGGGCAAGACCCCGACATTCTGCCCTGGTGTACTGTGCGGAATACCCCGACACTCTGCCCTGTGTTTGTAATGTGGGAATACACAGATACTGCCCTGTGAGTAATGTGGGGAATACCCCGACACTCTGCCCTGTGTGTGTAATGTGGGGAAAACCCCGACACTCTGCCCTGTGTGTGTAATGTGAGGAATGCCCTGACACTCTGCCCTGTGTGTAATGTGGGGAATACCCCGACACTCTGCCCTGTGAGTAATGTGGGGAATACCCCGACACTCTGCCCTGTGTGTAATGTGGGGAATACCCCGACACTCTGCACTGTGTGTGTAATGTGGAGATTGCCCCGACACTCTGCCCTGTGTGTAATGTGGGGAATACCCCGACACTCTGCACTGTGTGTGTAATGTGGGGAATACCCGGACACTCTGCCCTGTGTGTGTAATGTGGGGAATACCTCGACACTCTGCCCTGTGTCTGTAATGTGGGAATACCCCGACATTCTGCCCTGTGTTTGTAATGTGGGAAATACCCCGACATTCTGCCCTGTGTGTGTAATGTGGGGAATACCCCGACACTCTACCCTGTGTGTAATGCGGGGAATACCCCGACACTCTACCCTGTGTGTAATGTGGGGAATGCCCCGACACTCTGCCCTGTGTGTAATGTGGGTAATACCCCGACACTCTGCATGGGTGTAATGTGGGGAATACCCCGACACTCTGCACTGTGCGTAATGTGGGGAATACCCCGACACTCTACCCTGTGTGTAATGTGGGGAATGCCCCGACACTCTGCACTGTGTGTAATGTGGGGAATACCCCGACACTCTGCCTTGTGTGTAATGCGGGGAATACCCCGACACTCTGCCCTGTGTTTGTAATGTGGGAATACTCAGACACTGCCCTGTGAGTAATGTGGGGAAGACCCCGACATTCTGCCCTGTGTTTGTCATGTGGGAATACACAGATACTGCCCTGTGTGTAATGTGGGGAATACCCCGACACTCTGCCCTGTGTGTAATGTGGGGAATACCCCGACACTCTGCACTGTGTGTGTAATGTGGAGATTGCCCCGACACTCTGCCCTGTGTGTAACGTTGGGAATACCCCGACACTCTGCACTGTGTGTGTAATGTGAGGAATGCCCTGACACTCTGCCCTGTGTGTAATGTGGGGAACAACCCGACACTCTGCCCTGTGTGTGCAACGTGGGGAAAACCCCGACACTCTGCCCTGTGTGTGTAAAGTGGAGATTGCCCCGACACTCTGCCCTGTGTGTAACGTGGGGAATACCCCGACACTCTGCCCTGTGTTTGTAATGTGGGAATACCCCGAAACTCTGCCCTGTGTGTGTAATGTGGGGAAAACCCCGACACTCTGCCCTGTGTGTACAATGTGGGGAAAACCCCGGCACTCTGCCCTGTGAGTAATGTGGGGAATGCCCTGACACTCTGCCCTGTGTGAAATGTGGGGAATACCCCGACACTCTGCCCTGTGTGTGTAAAGTGGAGATTGCCCCGACAATCTGCCCTGTGTGTAACGTGGGGAATACCCCGACACTCTGCCCTGTGTTTGTAATGTGGGGGAAACCCCGACACTCTGCCCTGTGTTTGTAATGTGGGGAAAACCCCGACACTCTGCCCTGTGTTTACAATGTGGGGAAAACCCCGACACTCTGCCCTGTGTGTGTAAAGTGGAGATTGCCCCGACACTCTGCCCTGTGTGTAACGTGCGGAATACCCCGACACTCTGCCCTGTGTGTGTAATGTGGGGAATAGCCCAACACACTGCCTTGTGTGTAATGTGGGGAATACCCCGACACTCTGCCCTGTGTGTAACCAGGGGAATACCCCGACACTCTGCCCTGTGTGTGTAATGTGGGGAATACTGCGACACTCTGCCCTGTGTGTAATGTGGGGAATACCCCGACACTCTGCACTGTGTGTAATGTGGGGAATACCCCGACACTCTGCCCTGTGTGTAATGTGGGGAATGCCCCGACACTCTGCCCTGTGTGTAATGTGGGGAATACCCCGACACTCTGCCCTGTAAGTGTAATGTGGGGAATACCCCGACACTCTGCCCTGTGTGTAATGTGGGGAATACCCCGACACTCTGCCCTGTGTGTAATGTGGGGAATACCCCGACACTCTGCACTGTGTGTGTAACGTGGAGATTGCCCCGACACTCTGCCCTGTGTGTGTAATGTGGGGAATACCCCAACACACTGCCCTGTGTGTAATGTGGGGAATACCCCGACACTCTGCCCTGTGTGTCATGTGGGGAATACCCCGACACTCTGCCCTGTGTGTAATGTGGGTAATACCACGACACTCTGCCCTGTGTGTAATGTGGGGAATACCCCGACACTCTGCCCTGTGTGTAATGTGGGGAATAACCCGACACTCTGCCCTGTCTGTAATGGGAAATACCCCGACACTCTGCCCTGTGTGTAATGTGGGGAATACCCCGACATTCTGCCCTGTGTGTGTATTGTGGGGAATACCCCGACACTCTGCCCTGTAAGTGTAATGTGGGGAATACCCCGACACTCTGCCCTGTGTGTAATGTGGGGAATACCCCGACACTCTGCCCTGTGTGTAATGTGGGGAATACCCCGACACTCTGCACTGTGTGTGTAACGTGGAGATTGCCCCGACGCTCTGCCCTGTGTCTGTAATGTGGGGAATACCCCAACACACTGCCCTGTGTGTAATGTGGGGAATACCCCGACACTCTGCCCTGTGTGTAATGTGGGGAATACCCCAACATACTGCCCTGTGTGTGTAATGTGGGGAATAGCACGACACTCTGCCCTGTGTGTACAATGTGGGGAATACCCCGACACTCTACCCTGTGTGTAATGTGGGGAATACCCCGACACTCTGCCCTGTGCGTAATGTGGGGAATACCCCGACACTCTGCCCTGTGTGTACACAGTGGGGAATACCCCGACACTCTGCCCTGTGTGTGTAATGTGGGGAATACCCCGACACTCTGCCCTGCGTGTAACGTGAGAATACCCCAACACTCTGCCCTGTGTGTAATGTGGGAATACCCCGACACTCTGCCGTGTGTGTAATGTGGGAATACCCCGACACTCTGCCGTGTGTCTGTAATGTGGGAATACCTCGACACTCTGCCCTGTGTGTGTAATGTGGGAATACCCGACAATCTGCCCTGAGTGTACAATGTGGGGAATACCCCGACACTCTGCCCTGTGTTTGTAATGTGGGAATACCCAGACACTGCACTGTGAGTAATGTGGGGAAGACCCCGACACACTGCCCTGTGTGTAATGTGGGGAATACCCCGACACTCTGCCCTGTGTGTGTAATGTGGGGAATACTGCGACACTCTGCCCTGTGTGTGTAATGTGGGGAATACCCTGACACTCTGCCCTGTGTGTAATGTGGGGAATACCCGGACACTCTGCCCTGTGTGTAATGTGGGGAATACCCCGACACTCTGCCCTGTGTGTACAATGTGGGGAATACCCTGACACTCTGCCCTGTGGGTAATGTGGGGAATACCCCGACACTCTGCCCTGTGTATGTAATGTGGGGAATACCCCGACACTCAGCACTGTGTGTAATGTGGGGTATAACCCGACACTCTGCCTGTGTGTGTAATGGGGAATACCCCGCCATTGCCCTGTGTGTAATGTGGGGAATACCCCGACACACTGCCCTGTGTGTAATGTGGGGAATAGCCCGACACTCTGTCCTGTGTGTGTAATGGGGAATACCCCGCCATTGCCCTGTGTGTAATGTGGGGAATACCCCGACACACTGCCCTGTGTGTAATGTGGGGAATACCCCGACACTCTGCCCTGTGTGTACAATGTGGGGAATACCCTGACACTCTGCCCTGTGGGTAATGTGGGGAATACCCCGACACTCTGCCCTGTGTATGTAATGTGGGGAATACCCCGACACTCAGCACTGTGTGTAATGTGGGGTATAACCCGACACTCTGCCTGTGTGTGTAATGGGGAATACCCCGCCATTGCCCTGTGTGTAATGTGGGGAATACCCCGACACACTGCCCTGTGTGTAATGTGGGGAATACCCCGACACTCTGCCCTGTGTGTGTAACGTGGGAATACACCGACACTCTGCCCTGTGTGTAATGTGGCGAATACCCCGACACTCTGCCCTGTGTGTAATGTGGGGAATACCCCAACATTCTGCCCTGTGTGTAATGTGGGGAATACCCCGACACTCTGCCCTGTGTGTAATGTGGGGAATACCCCGACACTCTGCCCTGTGTGTGATGTGGGGAATACCCCAACATACTGCCCTGTGTGTGTAATGTGGGGAATAGCACGACACTCTGCCCTGTGTGTACAATGTGGGGAATACCCCGACACTCTACCCTGTGTGTAATGTGGGGAATACCCCGACACTCTGCCCTGTGCGTAATGTGGGGAATACCCCGACACTCTGCCCTGTGTGTACACTGTGGGGAATACCCCGACACTCTGCCCTGTGTGTGTAATGTGGGGAATACCCCGACACTCTGCCCTGCGTGTAACGTGAGAATACCCCAACACTCTGCCCTGTGTGTAATGTGGGAATACCCCGACACTCTGCCGTGTGTGTAATGTGGGAATACCCCGACACTCTGCCCTGTGTGTAATGTGGGAATACCCCGACACTCTGCCGTGTGTCTGTAATGTGGGAATACCTCGACACTCTGCCCTGTGTGTGTAATGTGGGAATACCCGACAATCTGCCCTGAGTGTACAATGTGGGGAATACCCCGACACTCTGCCCTGTGTTTGTAATGTGGGAATACCCAGACACTGCACTGTGAGTAATGTGGGGAAGACCCCGACACACTGCCCTGTGTGTAATGTGGGGAATACCCCGACACTCTGCCCTGTGTGTGTAATGTGGGGAATACTGCGACACTCTGCCCTGTGTGTGTAATGTGGGGAATACCCCGACACTCTGCCCTGTGTGTAATGTGGGGAATACCCGGACACTCTGCCCTGTGTGTAATGTGGGGAATACCCCGACACTCTGCCCTGTGTGTACAATGTGGGGAATACCCCGACACTCTGCCCTGTGTGTAATGTGGGGAATACCCCGACACTCTGCCCTGTGTGTAATGTGGGGAATACCCCGACATTCTGCCCTGTGTGTGTAATGTGGGGAATACCCCGACACTCTGCCCTGTGTGTAATGTGGGGAATACCCCGACATTCTGCCCTGTGTGTGTATTGTGGGGAATACCCCGACACTCTGCCCTGTGTGTGTAACGTGGGAATACCCCGATACTCTGCCCTGTGTGTAATGTGGGAATACCCCGACAATCTGCCCTGAGTGTACAATGTGGGGAATACCCCGACACTCTGCCGTGTGTGTGTAATGTGGGAATACCCCGACAATCTGCCCTGTATGAACAATGTGAGGAATACCCTGACACTCTGCCCTGTGTGTAATGTGGGGAATACCCTGACACTCTGCCCTGTGTGTAATGTGGGGAATACCCCGACACTCTGCCCTATGTGTGTAATGTGGGTAATAGCCCGACACTCTGCCCTGTGTGTGTAATGTGGGGAATTCCCAGACACTCTGCCCTGTGTGTGAATTGTGGGGAATACCCCGACACTCTGCCCTGTGTGTAATGTGGGGAATACCCCGACACTCAGCCCTGTGTGTGTAATGTGGGGAATACCCCGACACTCTGCCCTGTGTGTAATGTGGGGAATACCCCGACACTCCGCCCTGTGTGTAATGTGGGGAATACCCCGGCACTCTGCCCTGTGTGTAATGTGGGGAGTACCCCGACACTCTGCCCTGTGTGTAATGTGGGGAATACCCCGACAGACTGCCCTGTGTGTGCATTGTGGGGAATACCCCGACACACTGCCCTGTGTGTGTAATGTGGGGAATACCCCGACACTCTGCCCTGTGTGTGTAACGTGGGGAATACCCCGACACTCTGCCCTGTGTGTAATGAGGGGAATACCCCGACACTCTGCCCCGTGTGTGTAATGTGGGAACACCCCGATACTCTACACTGTGTGTGTAATGTGGGGAATACCCTGACACTCTGCCCTGTGTGTAACGTGGGGAATACCCCGACACTCTGCCCTGTGTGTAACGTGGGGAATACCCCGACACTCTGCCCTGTGTGTAATGTGGGGAATACCCCGACACTCTGCCCTGTGTGTGTAATGTGGGGAATACCTCGACACTCTGCCCATTGTGTGTAATGTGGGGAATACCCCGACACTCTGCCCTGTATGTACAATGTGGGGAATACCCAGACACTGCCCTGTAAGTAATGTGGGGAATACCCCAACACACTGCCTTGTGTGTAATGTGGGGAATACCCCGACACTCTGCCCTGTGTGTAATGTGGGGAATAGCACGACACTCTGCCCTGTGTGTAATGTGGGGAATACCCCGACACTCTGCCCTGTGTGTGTAATGTGGGGAATACCCCGACACTCTGCCCTGTGTGTGTAATGCGGGGAATACCCCGACACTCTGCCCTGTGTGTAATGTGGGGAATAACCCGACACTCTGCCCTGTGTGTGTAATGGGGAACACCCCGACACTCTGCCCTGTGTGTAATGTGGGGAATACCCCGACACACTGCCCTGTGTGTAATGTGGGGAATACCCCGACACTCTGACCTGTGTGTGTAATGTGGGGAATACCCCGACACTCTGCCCTGTGTGTAATGTGGGGAATACCCCGACACACTGCCCTGTGTGTAATGTGGGGAATACCCCGACACTCTGCCCTGTGTGTGTAACGTGGGAATACCCCGACACTCTGCCCTGTGTGTAATGTGGGAATACCCCGACACTCTGCCGTGTGTGTAATGTGGGAATACCCCGACACTCTGCCCTGAGTGTACAATGTGGGGAATACCCCGACCCTCTGCCCTGTGTGTAATGTGGGGAATACCCCGACACTCTGCCCTGTGAGTAATGTGGGGAATACCCTGACACACTGCCCTGTGTGTAATGTGGGGAATACCCCGACACTCTGCCCTGTGTGTAATGTGGGGAATACCCCGACACTCTGCCCTGTGTGTAATGTGGGGAATACCCCGACACTCTGCCCTGTGTGTAATGTGGGGAATAACCCGACACTCTGCCCTGTGTGTAATGGAGAATACCCCGACACTCTGCCCTGTGTGTAATGGGGAATACCCCGACACTCTGCCCTGTGTGTAATGTGGGGAATACCCCGACACTCTGCCCTGTGTGTGTAACGTGGGAATACCCCGATACTCTGCCCTGTGTGTAATGTGGGAATACCCCGACAATCTGCCGTGTGTGTGTAATGTGGGAATACCCCGACACTCTGCCCTGTGTGTAATGTGGGAATACCCCGACAATCTGCCCTGTATGAACAATGTGAGGAATACCCTGACACTCTGCCCTGTGTGTAATGTGGCGAATACCCCGACACTTTGCCCTGTGTATAATGTGGGGAATACCTCGACAATCTGCCCTGTGTGTAATGTGCGGAATACCCGAACACATGCCCGGTTTGTGTAATGTGGGGAATACCCTAACACTCTGCCCTGTGTGTAATGTGGGGAATACCCCGACACTCTGCCCTGTGTGTGTAATGTGGGTAATAGCCAGACACTCTGCCCTGTGTGTGTAATGTGGGGAATTCCCAGACACTCTGCCCTGTGTGTGTAATGTGGGTAATAGCCCGACACTCTGCCCTGTGTGTGTAATGTGGGGAATTCCCAGACACTGTGCCCTGTGTGTGAATTGTGGGGAATACCCTGACACTCTGCCCTGTGTGTAATGTGGGGAATACCCCGACACTCAGCCCTGTGTGTAATGTGGGGAATACCCCGACACACTGCCCTGTGTGTAATGTGGGGAATACCCCGACACTCCGCCCTGTGTGTAATGTGGGGAATACCCCGGCACTCTGCCCTGTGTGTAATGTGGGGAGTACCCCGACACTCTGCCCTGTGTGTAATGTGGGGAATACCCCTACATTCTGCCCTGTGTGTGTAATGTGGGGAATACCCCGACACTCTGCCCTGTGTGTAATGTGGGGAATACCCCGACACACTGCCCTGTGTGCAATGTGGGGAAAACGCGGACACTCTGCCCTGTGTACGTAACGTGGGGAATACCCCAACACTCTGCCCTGTGTGTGCATTGTGGGGAATACCCCGACACACTGCCCTGTGTGCAATGTGGGGAAAACGCAGACACTCTGCCCTGTGTATGTAACGTGGGGAATACCCCGACACTCTGCCCTGAGTGTGTAATGTGGGGAATACCCCGACACTCTGCCCTGTGTGTGTAATGTGGGGAATACCCCGACACTCTGCCCTGTGTGTAATGAGGGGAATACCCCGACACTCTGCCCTGTGTGTAATGTGGGGAATACCCCGACACTCTGCCCTGTGTGTGTAATGTGGGAACACCCCGATACTCTACACTGTGTGTGTAATGTGGGGAATACCCTGACACTCTGCCCTGTGTGTAACGTGGGGAATACCCCGACACTCTGCCCTGTGTGTAACGTGGGGAATACCCCGACACTCTGCCCTGTGTGTAATGTGGGGAATACCTCGACCCTCTGCCCATTGTGTGTAATGTGGGGAATACCCCGACACTCTGCCCTGTATGTACAATTTGGGGAATACCCAGACACTGCCCTGTAAGTAATGTGGGGAATACCCCAACACACTGCCCTGTGTGTAACGTGAGAATACCCCGACACTCTGCCCTGTGTGTACACTGTGGGGAATACCCCGACACTCTGCCCTGTGTGTGTAATGTGGGGAATACCCCGACATTCTGCCCTGTGTGTACAATGTGGGGAATACCGCGACACTCTACCCTGTGTGTGTAATGTGGGGAATACCCCAATACTCTGCCCTGTGTGTGTCATGTGGGGAATACCCCGACACTCTGCCCTGTGTGTAATGTGGGGAATACCCCGAAACTCTGCCCTGTGTCTGTAATGTGGGGAATACCCCGACACTCTGCCCTGTGTGTACAATGATGTTAATACCCCGACTATCTGCCCTGTGTGTAATGTGGGGAATACCCCAACACTCTGCCCTGTGTGTGTAATGTGGGGAATACCCCAACACTCTGCCCTGTGTGGGTAATGTGGGGAATTCCCCGACACTCTGCCCTGTGTGTAATGTGGGGAATACCCGAACACTCTGCCCTGTGTGTGTATTGTGGGGAATACCCCGACACTCTGCCCTGTGTGTAATGTGGGGAATACCCTGACTCTCTGCCCTGTGTGTAATGTGGGGAATACCCCGACATTCTGCCCTGTGTGTGTATTGTGGGGAATACCCCGACACTCTGCCTGTGTGTAAAGTGGGGAATACCCCGACACTCTGCCCTGTCTGTACAATGTGGGGAATACCCTGACACTCTGCCCAGTGTGGACAATGTGGGGAATAGCCCGACACTCTGCTCTGATTGTGTCATGTGGGGAATACCCCGACACTCTGCCCTGTGTAATGTGGGAAATACCCCAACACTCTTCCCTGTGTGTGTAATGTGGGGAATACCCCGACACTCTGCCCTGTGTGTGTAATGTGGGGAATACCCCGACACTCTGCCCTGTGTGTGTAATGAGGGGAATACTCCGACACTCTGCCCTGTGTGTGTAATGTGGTTAATACCTGGACACTCTGCCCTGTGTATGTAATGTGGGGAATACCCCGACACTCTGCCCTGTGTGTGTAATGTGGGGAGTACCCCAACACTCTGCCCTGTGTTTGATGTGGGGTATACCCCGACACTCTGCCCTGTGTGTACACTGTGGGAAATACCCCGACACTCTGCCCTGTGTGTGTAATGTGGGGAATACCCCGACTCTCTGCCCTGTGTGTGTAATGTGGGGAATACACCGACACTCTGCCCTGTGTGTGCAATGTGTGGAATACCCTGACACACTGCCCTGTGTGTAATGTGGGGAATACACCGACATTCTGCCCTGTGTGTACAATGTGGGGAATACCGCGACACTCTACCCTGTGTGTGTAATGTGGGGAATACCCCAATACTCTGCCCTGTGTGTGTCATGTGGGGAATACCCCAACACTCTGCCCTGTGTGTAATGTGGGGAATACCCCGACACTCCGCCCTGTGTGTGTAATGTGGGGAATACCCCGACACTCTGCATTGTGTGTAATGTGGGGAATACCTCGACACTCTGCCCTGTGTGGAGAATGTGGAGAATACCCCGACACTCTGCCCTTTGTGTGTAATGTGGGGAATACCCTGACACTCTGCCCTGTGTGGGTAATGTGGGGAATACCCCAACACTCTGGCCTGTGTGTACAATGTGGGGAATACCCCAAACACTCTGCCCTGTGTGTGTAATGTGGGCAATACACCGACACTCTGCCCTGTGTGTAATGTAGGGAATACCCCGACAGTCTGCCCTGTGTGTAACGTGGGGAACACCCCGACAGTCTGCACTGTGTACAACGTGGGGAATACCCTGACAATCTGCCCTGTGTGTAATGTGGGGAATACCCTGACACTCTGCCCTGTCTGTAATGTGGGGAATACCCCGACACTCTGCCCTGTGTGTGTAATGTGGGGAATACCCCGACTCTCTGCCCTGTGTGTGTAATGTGGGGAATACACCGACACTCTGCCCTGTGCGTGTAATGTGTGGAATACCCTGACACACTGCCCTGTGTGTGTAATGTGGGTAATACCCCGACATTCTGCCCTGTGTGTACAATGTGGGGAATACCGCGACACTCTACCCTGTGTGTGTAATGTGGGGAATACCCCAATACTCTGCCCTGTGTGTGTCATGTGGGGAATACCCCGACACTCTGCCCTGTGTGTAATGTGGGGAATACCCCGACACTCTGCCCTGTGTGTGTAATGTGGGGAATACCCCAACACTCTGCCCTGTGTGTGTAATGTGGGGAATTCCCCGACACTCTGCCCTGTGTGTAATGTGGGGAATACCCCAACACTCTGCCCTGTGTGTGTATTGTGGGGAATACCCCGACACTCTGCCCTGTGTGTAAAGTGGGGAATACCCCGACACTCTGCCCTGTCTGTACAATGTGGGGAATACCCTGACACTCTGCCCAGTGTGGACAATGTGGGGAATAGCCCGACACTCTGCTCTGATTGTGTCATGTGGGGAATACCCCGACACTCTGCCCTGTGTGTGTAATGAGGGGAATACCCCGAAACTCTTCCCTGTGTGTGTAATGTGGGGAATACCCCGACACTCGGCCCTGTGTGTGTAATGTGGGGAATACCCCAACCATCTGCCCTGTGTGTACAATGTGGGCAATACCCCGACACTCTGCCCTGTGTGTAATGTGGGGAATACCTCGACACTCTGCCCTGTGTGGAGAATGTGGGGAATACCCTGATACTCTGCCCTGTGTGGGTAATGTGGGGAATACCCCGACACTCTGCCCTGTGTGTGCAATGTGGGGAATACCCTGACACTCTGGCCTGTGTGCAATGTAGGGAATACCCCGACAGTCTGCCCTGTGTGTAACGTGGGGAATACCCCGACACTCTGCCCTGTGTACAATGTGGGGAATACCCTGACACTCTGCCCTGTGTGTAATGTGGGGAATACCCCGACACTCTGCCCTGTGTGTAATGTGGGGAATACCCCGACACGCTGCCCTGTGTGTGTAACATGGGCAATACCCCAACACTCTGCCCTGTGTGTGTAATGTGGGGAATACCCCGATACTCTGCCTGTGTGTAATGTGCGGAATATACCGACACTCTGCCCTGTGTGTGTAATGTGGGGAATACCCCGACACTCTGCCCTGTGTATGTAATGTGCGGAATACCCCGACACTCTGCCCTGTGTGTAATGTGGGGAATACCCCGAAATTCTGCACTGTGTGTAATGTGGGGAATACCCCGACACTCTGCCCTGTGTGTGTAATGTGGGGAATACACTGACACTCTGCCCTGTGTGTGTAATGTGTGGAATACCCTGACACACTGCCCTGTGTGTGTAATGTGGGGAATACCCCGACATTCTGCCCTGTGTGTACAATGTGGGGAATACCGCGACACTCTACCCTGTGTGTGTAATGTGGGGAATACCCCAATACTCTGCCCTGTGTGTGTCATGTGGGGAATACCCCGACACTCTGCCCTGTGTGTAATGTGGGGAATACCCCGAAACTCTGCCCTGTGTCTGTAATGTGGGGAATACCCCGACACTCTGCCCTGTGTGTACAATGATGTTAATACCCCGACTATCTGCCCTGTGTGTAATGTGGGGAATACCCCGACACTCTGCCCTGTGTGTGTAATGTGGGGAATACCCCAACACTCTGCCCTGTGTGTGTAATGTGGGGAATTCCCCGACACTCTGCCCTGTGTGTAATGTGGGGAATACCCCAACACTCTGCCCTGTGTGTGTATTGTGGGGAATACCCCGACACTCTGCCCTGTGTGTAATGTGGGGAATACCCTGACTCTCTGCCCTGTGTGTAATGTGGGGAATACCCCGACATTCTGCCCTGTGTGTGTATTGTGGGGAATACCCCGACACTCTGCCCTGTGTGTAAAGTGGGGAATACCCCGACACTCTGCCCTGTCTGTACAATGTGGGGAATACCCCGACACTCTGCCCTGTGTGGACAATGTGGGGAATACCCCGACACTCTGCCCTGTGTGTGTAATGTGGGGAATACCCCAACTATCTGCCCTGTGTGTACAATGTGGGGAATACCCCGACACTCTGCCCTGTGTGTAATGTGGGGAATACCTCGACACTCTGCCCTGTGTGGAGAATGTGGAGAATACCCCGACACTCTGCCATTTGTGTGTAATGTGGGGAATACCCTGACACTCTGCCCTGTGTGTACAATGTGGGGAATACCCCAACACTCTGGCCTGTGTGTACAATGTGGGGAATACCCCAACACTCTGCCCTGTGTGTGTAATGTGGGCAATACACCGACACTCTGCCCTGTGTGTAATGTAGGGAATACCCCGACAGTCTGCCCTGTGTGTAACGTGGGGAATACCCCGACACTCTGCCCTGTGTACAATGTGGGGAATATCCTGACACTCTGCCCTGTATGTAATGTGGGGAATACCCTGACACTCTGCCCTGTCTGTAATGTGGGGAATACCCCGACACTCTGCCCTGTGTGTGTAACATGGGCAATACCCCAACACTCTGCCCTGTGTGTGTAATGTGGGGAATACCCCGACACTCTGCTTGTGTGTAATGTGCGGAATATCCCGACACTCTGCCCTGTGTGTGTAATGTGGGGAATACCCCGACACTCTGCCCTGTGTGTGTAACATGGGCAATACCCCAACACTCTGCCCTGTGTGTGTAATGTGGGGAATACCCCGACACTCTGCTTGTGTGTAATGTGCGGAATATCCCGACACTCTGCCCTGTGTGTGTAATGTGGGGAATACCCCGACACTCTGCCCTGTGTGTGTAATGTGGGGAATACCCCGACACTCTGCCCTGTATGTGTAATGTGGGCAATACCCCAACACTCTGCCCTGCGTGTAGACTGTGGGGAATACCCCGACACTCTGCCCTGTGTTTAATGTGCGGAATACCCCGACACTCTGCCCTGTGTGTAAAGTGGGGAATACCCGACACTCTGCCCTGTGTGTAATGTGGGGAATACCCGACACTCTGCCCTGTGTGTAATGTGGGGAATACCCCGACACTCTGCCCTGTGTGTGCAATGAGGGGAATACCCCGACACACTGCCCTGTGTGTGTAATGTGGGGAATACCCCGACACTCTGCCCTGTGTGTGTAATGTGGGGAATACCCCGACACTCTGCCCTGTGTGTAATGTGGGGAATACCCCGACACTCTGCCCTGTGTGTGTAATGAGGGGAATACTCCGACATTCTGCCCTGTGTGTGTAATGTGGTTAACACCTGGACACTCTGCCCTGTGTATGTAATGTGGGGAATACCCCGACACTCTGCCCTGTGTGTGTAATGTGGGGAGTACCCCAACACTCTGCCCTGTGTTTGATGTGGGGTATACCCCGACACTCTGCCCTGTGTGTACACTGTGGGAAGTACCCCGACACTCTGCCCTGTGTGTGTAAAGTGGGGAATACCCCGACACTCTGCCCTGTCTGTACAATGTGGGGAATACCCTGACACTCTGCCCAGTGTGGACAATGTGGGGAATAGCCCGACACTCTGCTCTGATTGTGTCATGTGGGGAATACCCCGACACTCTGCCCTGTGTAATGTGGGAAATACCCCGACACTCTTCCCTGTGTGTGTAATGTGGGGAATACCCCGACACTCTGCCCTGTGTGTGTAATGTGGGGAATACCCCAACTATCTGCCCTGTGTGTACAATGTGGGCAATACCCCGACACTCTGCCCTGTGTGTAATGTGGGGAATACCTCGACACTCTGCCCTGTGTGGAGAATGTGGGGAATACCCTGACACTCTGCCCTGTGTGGGTAATGTGGGGAATACCCCGACACTCTGCCCTGTGTACAATGTGGGGAATACCCTGACACTCTGGCCTGTGTGTAATGTGGGGAATACCCCGACACTCTGCCCTGTGTGTAATGTGGGGAATACCCCGACACTCTGCCCTGTGTGTGTAACATGGGCAATACCCCAACACTCTGCCCTGTGTGTGTAATGTGGGGAATACCCCGATACTCTGCCTGTGTGTAATGTGCGGAATATACCGACACTCTGCCCTGTGTGTGTAATGTGGGGAATACCCCGGCACTCTGCCCTGTGTATGTAATGTGCGGAATACCCCGACACTCTGCCCTGTGTGTAATGTGGGGAATACCCCAAAATTCTGCACTGTGTGTAATGTGGGGAATACCCCGACACTCTGCCCTGTGTGTGTAATGTGGGGAATACACTGACACTCTGCCCTGTGTGTGTAATGTGTGGAATACCCTGACACACTGCCCTGTGTGTGTAATGTGGGGAATACCCCGACATTCTGCCCTGTGTGTACAATGTGGGGAATACCGCGACACTCTACCCTGTGTGTGTAATGTGGGGAATACCCCAATACTCTGCCCTGTGTGTGTCATGTGGGGAATACCCCGACACTCTGCCCTGTGTGTAATGTGGGGAATACCCCGAAACTCTGCCCTGTGTCTGTAATGTGGGGAATACCCCGACACTCTGCCCTGTGTGTACAATGATGTTAATACCCCGACTATCTGCCCTGTGTGTAATGTGGGGAATACCCCGACACTCTGCCCTGTGTGTGTAATGTGGGGAATACCCCAACACTCTGCCCTGTGTGTGTAATGTGGGGAATTCCCCGACACTCTGCCCTGTGTGTAATGTGGGGAATACCCCAACACTCTGCCCTGTGTGTGTATTGTGGGGAATACCCCGACACTCTGCCCTGTGTGTAATGTGGGGAATACCCTGACTCTCTGCCCTGTGTGTAATGTGGGGAATACCCCGACATTCTGCCCTGTGTGTGTATTGTGGGGAATACCCCGACACTCTGCCCTGTGTGTAAAGTGGGGAATACCCCGACACTCTGCCCTGTCTGTACAATGTGGGGAATACCCTGACACTCTGCCCAGTGTGGACAATGTGGGGAATAGCCCGACACTCTGCTCTGATTGTGTCATGTGGGGAATACCCCGACACTCTGCCCTGTGTAATGTGGGAAATACCCCGACACTCTTCCCTGTGTGTGTAATGTGGGGAATACCCCGACACTCTGCCCTGTGTGTGTAATGTGGGGAATACCCCAACTATCTGCCCTGTGTGTACAATGTGGGGAATACCCCGACACTCTGCCCTGTGTGTAATGTGGGGAATACTTCGACACTCTGCCCTGTGTGGAGAATGTGGAGAATACCCCGACACTCTGCCCTTTGTGTGTAATGTGGGGAATACCCTGACACTCTGCCCTGTGTGTACAATGTGGGGAATACCCCAACACTCTGGCCTGTGTGTACAATGTGGGGAATACCCCAACACTCTGCCCTGTGTGTGTAATGTGGGCAATACACCGACACTCTGCCCTGTGTGTAATGTAGGGAATACCCCGACAGTCTGCCCTGTGTGTAACGTGGGGAATACCCCGACACTCTGCCCTGTGTACAATGTGGGGAATATCCTGACACTCTGCCCTGTGTGTAATGTGGGGAATACCCTGACACTCTGCCCTGTCTGTAATGTGGGGAATACCCCGACACTCTGCCCTGTGTGTGTAACATGGGCAATACCCCAACACTCTGCCCTGTGTGTGTAATGTGGGGAATACCCCGACACTCTGCTTGTGTGTAATGTGCGGAATATCCCGACACTCTGCCCTGTGTGTGTAATGTGGGGAATACCCCGACACTCTGCCCTGTGTGTGTAACATGGGCAATACCCCAACACTCTGCCCTGTGTGTGTAATGTGGGGAATACCCCGACACTCTGCTTGTGTGTAATGTGCGGAATATCCCGACACTCTGCCCTGTGTGTGTAATGTGGGGAATACCCCGACACTCTGCCCTGTGTGTGTAATGTGGGGAATACCCCGACACTCTGCCCTGTATGTGTAATGTGGGCAATACCCCAACACTCTGCCCTGTGTGTACAATGTGGGGAATACCCCGACACTCTGCCCTGCGTGTAGACTGTGGGGAATACCCCGACACTCTGCCCTGTGTTTAATGTGCGGAATACCCCGACACTCTGCCCTGTGTGTAAAGTGGGGAATACCCGACACTCTGCCCTGTGTGTAATGTGGGGAATACCCGACACTCTGCCCTGTGTGTAATGTGGGGAATACCCCGACACTCTGCCCTGTGTGTGCAATGAGGGGAATACCCCGACACACTGCCCTGTGTGTGTAATGTGGGGAATACCCCGACACTCTGCCCTGTGTGTGTAATGTGGGGAATACCCCGACACTCTGCCCTGTGTGTAATGTGGGGAATACCCCGACACTCTGCCCTGTGTGTGTAATGAGGGGAATACTCCGACATTCTGCCCTGTGTGTGTAATGTGGTTAACACCTGGACACTCTGCCCTGTGTATGTAATGTGGGGAATACCCCGACACTCTGCCCTGTGTGTGTAATGTGGGGAGTACCCCAACACTCTGCCCTGTGTTTGATGTGGGGTATACCCCGACACTCTGCCCTGTGTGTACACTGTGGGAAATACCCCGACACTCTGCCCTGTGTGTGTAAAGTGGGGAATACCCCGACACTCTGCCCTGTCTGTACAATGTGGGGAATACCCTGACACTCTGCCCAGTGTGGACAATGTGGGGAATAGCCCGACACTCTGCTCTGATTGTGTCATGTGGGGAATACCCCGACACTCTGCCCTGTGTAATGTGGGAAATACCCCGACACTCTTCCCTGTGTGTGTAATGTGGGGAATACCCCGACACTCTGCCCTGTGTGTGTAATGTGGGGAATACCCCAACTATCTGCCCTGTGTGTACAATGTGGGGAATACCCCGACACCCTGCCCTGTGTGTAATGTGGGGAATACCTCGACACTCTGCCCTTTGTGTGTAATGTGGGGAATACCCCAACACTCTGGCCTGTGTGTACAATGTGGGGAATACCCCAACACTCTGCCCTGTGTGTGTAATGTGGGCAATACACCGACACTCTGCCCTGTGTGTAACGTGGGGAATACCCCGACACTCTGCCCTGTGTACAATGTGGGGAATATCCTGACACTCTGCCTGTGTGTAATGTGGGGAATACCCTGACACTCTGCCCTGTCTGTAATGTGGGGAATACCCCGACACTCTGCGCTGTGTGTGTAACATGGGCAATACCCCAACACTCTGCCCTGTGTGTGTAATGTGGGGAATACCCCGACACACTGCTTGTGTGTAATGTGCGGAATATCCCGACACTCTGCCCTGTGTGTGTAATGTGGGGAATACCCCGACACTCTGCCCTGTGTGTGTAACATGGGCAATACCCCAACACTCTGCCCTGTGTGTGTAATGTGGGGAATACCCCGACACTCTGCTTGTGTGTAATGTGCGGAATATCCCGACACTCTGCCCTGTGTGTGTAATGTGGGGAATACCCCGACACTCTGCCCTGTGTTTAATGTGCGGAATACCCCGACACTCTGCCTTGTGGGTAACGTGGGGAATACCCCGACACTCTGCCCTGTGTGTAAAGTGGGGAATGCCCGACACTCTGCCCTGTGTGTAATGTGGGGAATACCCCGACACTCTGCCCTGTGTGTGCAATGAGGGGAATACCCCGACACTCTGCCCTGTGTGTGTAATGTGGGGAATACCCCGACACTCTGCCCTGTGTGTGTAATGTGGGGAATACCCCGACACTCTGCCCTGTGTGTAATGTGGGGAATACCCCGACACTCTGCCCTGTGTGTGTAATGAGGGGAATACTCCGACACTCTGCCCTGTGTGTGTAATGTGGTTAATACCTGGACACTCTGCCCTGTGTATGTAATGTGGGGAATACCCCGACACTCTGCCCTGTGTGTGTAGTGTGGGGAGTACCCCAACACTCTGCCCTGTGTTTGATGTGGGGTATACCCCGACACTCTGCGCTGTGTGTACACTGTGGGAAATACCCCGACACTCTGCCCTGTGTGTGTAAAGTGGGGAATACCCCGGCACTCTGCCCTGTCTGTACAATGTGGGGAATACCCCGACACCCTGCCCTGTGTGTAATGTGGGGAATACCTCGACACTCTGCCCTGTGTGTGTAATGTGGGGAATACCCCGACACTCTGCCCTGTGTGTGTAATGTGGGGAATACCCCGACACCCTGCCCTGTGTGTAATGTGGGGAATACCTCGACACTCTGCCCTGTGTGGCGAATGTGGAGAATACCCCGACACTCTTCCCTGTGTGTGTAACGTGGGGAATACCCCGACACACTGCCCTGTGTACAATGTGGGGAATACCCTGACACTCTGCCCAGTCTGTAATGTGGGGAATACCCCGACACTCTGCCCTGTGTGTGTAACATGGGCAATACCCCAACACTCTGCCCTGTGTGTGTAATGTGGGGAATACCCCGACACTCTGCTTGTGTGTAATGTGCGGAATATCCCGACACTCTGCCCTGTGTGTGTAATGTGGGGAATACCCCGACACTCTGCCCTGTGTGTGTAATGTGGGGAATACCCCGACACTCTGCCCTGTATGTGTAATGTGGGCAATACCCCAACACTCTGCCCTGTATGTACAATGTGGGGAATACCCTGACACTCTGCCCTGTGTGTACACTGTGGGGAATACCCCGACACTCTGCCCTGTGTTTAATGTGCGGAATACCCCGACACTCTGCCTTGTGGGTAACGTGGGGAATACCCCGACACTCTGCCCTGTGTTTGATGTGGGGTATACACCGACACTCTGCCCTGTGTGTAAAGTGGGTAATACCCGACACTCTGCCCTGTGTGTAATGTGGGGAATACCCCGACACTCTGCCCTGTGTGTGTAATGTGGGGAATACCCCGACACTCTGCCCTGTGTGTAATGTGGGGAATACCCCGACACTCTGCCCTGTGTGTGTAATGAGGGGAATACTCCGACACTCTGCCCTGTGTGTGTAATGTGGTTAATACCTGGACACTCTGCCCTGTGTATGTAATGTGGGGAATACCCCGACACTCTGCCCTGTGTGTGTAATGTGGGGAGTACCCCAACACTCTGCCCTGTGTGTGTAACGTGGGGAATACCCCGACACACTGCCCTGTGTACAATGTGGGGAATACCCTGACACTCTGCCCAGTCTGTAATGTGGGGAATACCCCGACACTCTGCCCTGTGTGTGTAACATGGGCAATACCCCAACACTCTGCCCTGTGTGTGTAACGTGGGGAATACCCCGACACACTGCCCTGTGTACAATGTGGGGAATACCCTGACACTCTGCCCAGTCTGTAATGTGGGGAATACCCCGACACTCTGCCCTGTGTGTGTAACATGGGCAATACCCCAACACTCTGCCCTGTGTGTGTAATGTGGGGAATACCCCGACACTCTGCTTGTGTGTAATGTGCGGAATATCCCGACACTCTGCCCTGTGTGTGTAATGTGGGGAATACCCCGACACTCTGCCCTGTGTGTGTAATGTGGGGAATACCCCGACACTCTGCCCTGTATGTGTAATGTGGGCAATACCCCAACACTCTGCCCTGTATGTACAATGTGGGGAATACCCTGACACTCTGCCCTGTGTGTACACTGTGGGGAATACCCCGACACTCTGCCCTGTGTTTAATGTGCGGAATACCCCGACACTCTGCCTTGTGGGTAACGTGGGGAATACCCCGACACTCTGCCCTGTGTTTGATGTGGGGTATACACCGACACTCTGCCCTGTGTGTAAAGTGGGTAATACCCGACACTCTGCCCTGTGTGTAATGTGGGGAATACCCCGACACTCTGCCCTGTGTGTGTAATGTGGGGAATACCCCGACACTCTGCCCTGTGTGTAATGTGGGGAATACCCCGACACTCTGCCCTGTGTGTGTAATGAGGGGAATACTCCGACACTCTGCCCTGTGTGTGTAATGTGGGGAATACCCCGACACCCTGCCCTGTGTGTAATGTGGGGAATACCTCGACACTCTGCCCTGTGTGGCGAATGTGGAGAATACCCCGACACTCTTCCCTGTGTGTGTAACGTGGGGAATACCCCGACACACTGCCCTGTGTACAATGTGGGGAATACCCTGACACTCTGCCCAGTCTGTAATGTGGGGAATACCCCGACACTCTGCCCTGTGTGTGTAACATGGGCAATACCCCAACACTCTGCCCTGTGTGTGTAATGTGGGGAATACCCCGACACTCTGCTTGTGTGTAATGTGCGGAATATCCCGACACTCTGCCCTGTGTGTGTAATGTGGGGAATACCCCGACACTCTGCCCTGTGTGTGTAATGTGGGGAATACCCCGACACTCTGCCCTGTATGTGTAATGTGGGCAATACCCCAACACTCTGCCCTGTATGTACAATGTGGGGAATACCCTGACACTCTGCCCTGTGTGTACACTGTGGGGAATACCCCGACACTCTGCCCTGTGTTTAATGTGCGGAATACCCCGACACTCTGCCTTGTGGGTAACGTGGGGAATACCCCGACACTCTGCCCTGTGTTTGATGTGGGGTATACACCGACACTCTGCCCTGTGTGTAAAGTGGGTAATACCCGACACTCTGCCCTGTGTGTAATGTGGGGAATACCCCGACACTCTGCCCTGTGTGTGTAATGTGGGGAATACCCCGACACTCTGCCCTGTGTGTAATGTGGGGAATACCCCGACACTCTGCCCTGTGTGTGTAATGAGGGGAATACTCCGACACTCTGCCCTGTGTGTGTAATGTGGTTAATACCTGGACACTCTGCCCTGTGTATGTAATGTGGGGAATACCCCGACACTCTGCCCTGTGTGTGTAATGTGGGGAGTACCCCAACACTCTGCCCTGTGTAATGTGGGAAATACCCCGACACTCTTCCCTGTGTGTGTAATGTGGGGAATACCCCGACACTCTGCCCTGTGTGTGTAATGTGGGGAATACCCCAACTATCTGCCCTGTGTGTACAATGTGGGGAATACCCCGACACTCTGCCCTGTGTGTAATGTGGGGAATACTTCGACACTCTGCCCTGTGTGGAGAATGTGGAGAATACCCCGACACTCTGCCCTTTGTGTGTAATGTGGGGAATACCCTGACACTCTGCCCTGTGTGTACAATGTGGGGAATACCCCAACACTCTGGCCTGTGTGTACAATGTGGGGAATACCCCAACACTCTGCCCTGTGTGTGTAATGTGGGCAATACACCGACACTCTGCCCTGTGTGTAATGTAGGGAATACCCCGACAGTCTGCCCTGTGTGTAACGTGGGGAATACCCCGACACTCTGCCCTGTGTACAATGTGGGGAATATCCTGACACTCTGCCCTGTGTGTAATGTGGGGAATACCCTGACACTCTGCCCTGTCTGTAATGTGGGGAATACCCCGACACTCTGCCCTGTGTGTGTAACATGGGCAATACCCCAACACTCTGCCCTGTGTGTGTAATGTGGGGAATACCCCGACACTCTGCTTGTGTGGCGAATGTGGAGAATACCCCGACACTCTTCCCTGTGTGTGTAACGTGGGGAATACCCCGACACACTGCCCTGTGTACAATGTGGGGAATACCCTGACACTCTGCCCAGTCTGTAATGTGGGGAATACCCCGACACTCTGCCCTGTGTGTGTAACATGGGCAATACCCCAACACTCTGCCCTGTGTGTGTAATGTGGGGAATACCCCGACACTCTGCTTGTGTGTAATGTGCGGAATATCCCGACACTCTGCCCTGTGTGTGTAATGTGGGGAATACCCCGACACTCTGCCCTGTGTGTGTAATGTGGGGAATACCCCGACACTCTGCCCTGTATGTGTAATGTGGGCAATACCCCAACACTCTGCCCTGTATGTACAATGTGGGGAATACCCTGACACTCTGCCCTGTGTGTACACTGTGGGGAATACCCCGACACTCTGCCCTGTGTTTAATGTGCGGAATACCCCGACACTCTGCCTTGTGGGTAACGTGGGGAATACCCCGACACTCTGCCCTGTGTTTGATGTGGGGTATACACCGACACTCTGCCCTGTGTGTAAAGTGGGTAATACCCGACACTCTGCCCTGTGTGTAATGTGGGGAATACCCCGACACTCTGCCCTGTGTGTGTAATGTGGGGAATACCCCGACACTCTGCCCTGTGTGTAATGTGGGGAATACCCCGACACTCTGCCCTGTGTGTGTAATGAGGGGAATACTCCGACACTCTGCCCTGTGTGTGTAATGTGGTTAATACCTGGACACTCTGCCCTGTGTATGTAATGTGGGGAATACCCCGACACTCTGCCCTGTGTGTGTAATGTGGGGAGTACCCCAACACTCTGCCCTGTGTAATGTGGGAAATACCCCGACACTCTTCCCTGTGTGTGTAATGTGGGGAATACCCCGACACTCTGCCCTGTGTGTGTAATGTGGGGAATACCCCAACTATCTGCCCTGTGTGTACAATGTGGGGAATACCCCGACACTCTGCCCTGTGTGTAATGTGGGGAATACTTCGACACTCTGCCCTGTGTGGAGAATGTGGAGAATACCCCGACACTCTGCCCTTTGTGTGTAATGTGGGGAATACCCTGACACTCTGCCCTGTGTGTACAATGTGGGGAATACCCCAACACTCTGGCCTGTGTGTACAATGTGGGGAATACCCCAACACTCTGCCCTGTGTGTGTAATGTGGGCAATACACCGACACTCTGCCCTGTGTGTAATGTAGGGAATACCCCGACAGTCTGCCCTGTGTGTAACGTGGGGAATACCCCGACACTCTGCCCTGTGTACAATGTGGGGAATATCCTGACACTCTGCCCTGTGTGTAATGTGGGGAATACCCTGACACTCTGCCCTGTCTGTAATGTGGGGAATACCCCGACACTCTGCCCTGTGTGTGTAACATGGGCAATACCCCAACACTCTGCCCTGTGTGTGTAATGTGGGGAATACCCCGACACTCTGCTTGTGTGTAATGTGCGGAATATCCCGACACTCTGCCCTGTGTGTGTAATGTGGGGAATACCCCGACACTCTGCCCTGTGTGTGTAACATGGGCAATACCCCAACACTCTGCCCTGTGTGTGTAATGTGGGGAATACCCCGACACTCTGCTTGTGTGTAATGTGCGGAATATCCCGACACTCTGCCCTGTGTGTGTAATGTGGGGAATACCCCGACACTCTGCCCTGTGTGTGTAATGTGGGGAATACCCCGACACTCTGCCCTGTATGTGTAATGTGGGCAATACCCCAACACTCTGCCCTGTGTGTACAATGTGGGGAATACCCCGACACTCTGCCCTGCGTGTAGACTGTGGGGAATACCCCGACACTCTGCCCTGTGTTTAATGTGCGGAATACCCCGACACTCTGCCCTGTGTGTAAAGTGGGGAATACCCGACACTCTGCCCTGTGTGTAATGTGGGGAATACCCGACACTCTGCCCTGTGTGTAATGTGGGGAATACCCCGACACTCTGCCCTGTGTGTGCAATGAGGGGAATACCCCGACACACTGCCCTGTGTGTGTAATGTGGGGAATACCCCGACACTCTGCCCTGTGTGTGTAATGTGGGGAATACCCCGACACTCTGCCCTGTGTGTAATGTGGGGAATACCCCGACACTCTGCCCTGTGTGTGTAATGAGGGGAATACTCCGACATTCTGCCCTGTGTGTGTAATGTGGTTAACACCTGGACACTCTGCCCTGTGTATGTAATGTGGGGAATACCCCGACACTCTGCCCTGTGTGTGTAATGTGGGGAGTACCCCAACACTCTGCCCTGTGTTTGATGTGGGGTATACCCCGACACTCTGCCCTGTGTGTACACTGTGGGAAATACCCCGACACTCTGCCCTGTGTGTGTAAAGTGGGGAATACCCCGACACTCTGCCCTGTCTGTACAATGTGGGGAATACCCTGACACTCTGCCCAGTGTGGACAATGTGGGGAATAGCCCGACACTCTGCTCTGATTGTGTCATGTGGGGAATACCCCGACACTCTGCCCTGTGTAATGTGGGAAATACCCCGACACTCTTCCCTGTGTGTGTAATGTGGGGAATACCCCGACACTCTGCCCTGTGTGTGTAATGTGGGGAATACCCCAACTATCTGCCCTGTGTGTACAATGTGGGGAATACCCCGACACCCTGCCCTGTGTGTAATGTGGGGAATACCTCGACACTCTGCCCTTTGTGTGTAATGTGGGGAATACCCCAACACTCTGGCCTGTGTGTACAATGTGGGGAATACCCCAACACTCTGCCCTGTGTGTGTAATGTGGGCAATACACCGACACTCTGCCCTGTGTGTAACGTGGGGAATACCCCGACACTCTGCCCTGTGTACAATGTGGGGAATATCCTGACACTCTGCCTGTGTGTAATGTGGGGAATACCCTGACACTCTGCCCTGTCTGTAATGTGGGGAATACCCCGACACTCTGCGCTGTGTGTGTAACATGGGCAATACCCCAACACTCTGCCCTGTGTGTGTAATGTGGGGAATACCCCGACACACTGCTTGTGTGTAATGTGCGGAATATCCCGACACTCTGCCCTGTGTGTGTAATGTGGGGAATACCCCGACACTCTGCCCTGTGTGTGTAACATGGGCAATACCCCAACACTCTGCCCTGTGTGTGTAATGTGGGGAATACCCCGACACTCTGCTTGTGTGTAATGTGCGGAATATCCCGACACTCTGCCCTGTGTGTGTAATGTGGGGAATACCCCGACACTCTGCCCTGTGTTTAATGTGCGGAATACCCCGACACTCTGCCTTGTGGGTAACGTGGGGAATACCCCGACACTCTGCCCTGTGTGTAAAGTGGGGAATGCCCGACACTCTGCCCTGTGTGTAATGTGGGGAATACCCCGACACTCTGCCCTGTGTGTGCAATGAGGGGAATACCCCGACACTCTGCCCTGTGTGTGTAATGTGGGGAATACCCCGACACTCTGCCCTGTGTGTGTAATGTGGGGAATACCCCGACACTCTGCCCTGTGTGTAATGTGGGGAATACCCCGACACTCTGCCCTGTGTGTGTAATGAGGGGAATACTCCGACACTCTGCCCTGTGTGTGTAATGTGGTTAATACCTGGACACTCTGCCCTGTGTATGTAATGTGGGGAATACCCCGACACTCTGCCCTGTGTGTGTAGTGTGGGGAGTACCCCAACACTCTGCCCTGTGTTTGATGTGGGGTATACCCCGACACTCTGCGCTGTGTGTACACTGTGGGAAATACCCCGACACTCTGCCCTGTGTGTGTAAAGTGGGGAATACCCCGGCACTCTGCCCTGTCTGTACAATGTGGGGAATACCCCGACACCCTGCCCTGTGTGTAATGTGGGGAATACCTCGACACTCTGCCCTGTGTGTGTAATGTGGGGAATACCCCGACACTCTGCCCTGTGTGTGTAATGTGGGGAATACCCCGACACCCTGCCCTGTGTGTAATGTGGGGAATACCTCGACACTCTGCCCTGTGTGGCGAATGTGGAGAATACCCCGACACTCTTCCCTGTGTGTGTAACGTGGGGAATACCCCGACACACTGCCCTGTGTACAATGTGGGGAATACCCTGACACTCTGCCCAGTCTGTAATGTGGGGAATACCCCGACACTCTGCCCTGTGTGTGTAACATGGGCAATACCCCAACACTCTGCCCTGTGTGTGTAATGTGGGGAATACCCCGACACTCTGCTTGTGTGTAATGTGCGGAATATCCCGACACTCTGCCCTGTGTGTGTAATGTGGGGAATACCCCGACACTCTGCCCTGTGTGTGTAATGTGGGGAATACCCCGACACTCTGCCCTGTATGTGTAATGTGGGCAATACCCCAACACTCTGCCCTGTATGTACAATGTGGGGAATACCCTGACACTCTGCCCTGTGTGTACACTGTGGGGAATACCCCGACACTCTGCCCTGTGTTTAATGTGCGGAATACCCCGACACTCTGCCTTGTGGGTAACGTGGGGAATACCCCGACACTCTGCCCTGTGTTTGATGTGGGGTATACACCGACACTCTGCCCTGTGTGTAAAGTGGGTAATACCCGACACTCTGCCCTGTGTGTAATGTGGGGAATACCCCGACACTCTGCCCTGTGTGTGTAATGTGGGGAATACCCCGACACTCTGCCCTGTGTGTAATGTGGGGAATACCCCGACACTCTGCCCTGTGTGTGTAATGAGGGGAATACTCCGACACTCTGCCCTGTGTGTGTAATGTGGTTAATACCTGGACACTCTGCCCTGTGTATGTAATGTGGGGAATACCCCGACACTCTGCCCTGTGTGTGTAATGTGGGGAGTACCCCAACACTCTGCCCTGTGTTTGATGTGGGGTATACCCCGACACTCTGCCCTGTGTGTACACTGTGGGAAATACCCCGACACCCTGCCCTGTGTGTGCAATGTGGGGAATACCCCGACTCTCTGCCCTGTGTGTGTAATGTGGGGAATACACCGACACTCTGCCCTGTGTGTGTAATGTGGGGAATACCCCGACATTCTGCCCTGTGTGTACAATGTGGGGAATACCGCGACACTCTACCCTGTGTGTGTAATGTGGGGAATACCCCAATACTCTGCCCTGTGTGTGTCATGTGGGGAATACCCCGACACTCTGCCCTGTGTGTAATGTGGGGAATACCCCGACACTCTGCCCTTTGTGTGTAATGTGGGGAATACCCCAACACTCTGGCCTGTGTGTACAATGTGGGGAATACCCCAACACTCTGCCCTGTGTGTGTAATGTGGGCAATACACCGACACTCTGCCCTGTGTGTAATGTAGGGAATACCCCGGCAGTCTGCCCTGTGTGTAACGTGGGGAATACCCCGACACTCTGCCCTGTGTACAATGTGGGGAATATCCTGACACTCTGCCTGTGTGTAATGTGGGGAATACCCTGACATTCTGCCCTGTCTGTAATGTGGGGAATACCCCGACACTCTGCCCTGTGTGTGTAACATGGGCAATACCCCAACACTCTGCCCTGTGTGTGTAATGTGGGGAATACCCCGACACTCTGCTTCTGTGTAATGTGCGGAATATCCCGACACTCTGCCCTGTGTGTGTAATGTGGGGAATACCCCGACACTCTGCCCTGTGTGTGTAACATGGGCAATACCCCAACACTCTGCCCTGTGTGTGTAATGTGGGGAATACACCGACACTCTGCTTGTGTGTAATGTGCGGAATATCCCGACACTCTGCCCTGTGTGTGTAATGTGGGGAATACCCCGACACTCTGCCCTGTGTTTAATGTGCGGAATACCCCGACACTCTGCCTTGTGGGTAACGTGGGGAATACCCCGACACTCTGCCCTGTGTGTAAAGTGGGGAATGCCCGACACTCTGCCCTGTGTGTAATGTGGGGAATACCCCGACACTCTGCCCTGTGTGTGCAATGAGGGGAATACCCCGACACTCTGCCCTGTGTGTGTAATGTGGGGAATACCCCGACACTCTGCCCTGTGTGTAATGTGGGGAATACCCCGACACTCTGCCCTGTGTGTGTAATGAGGGGAATACTCCGACACTCTGCCCTGTGTGTGTAATGTGGTTAATACCTGGACACTCTGCCCTGTGTATGTAATGTGGGGAATACCCCGACACTCTGCCCTGTGTGTGTAGTGTGGGGAGTACCCCAACACTCCGCCCTGTGTTTGATGTGGGGTATACCCCGACACTCTGCGCTGTGTGTACACTGTGGGAAATACCCCGACACTCTGCCCTGTGTGTGTAAAGTGGGGAATACCCCGGCACTCTGCCCTGTCTGTACAATGTGGGGAATACCCTGACACTCTGCCCAGTGTGGACAATGTGGGGAATAGCCCGACACTCTGCTCTGATTGTGTCATGTGGGGAATACCCCGACACTCTGCCCTGTGTAATGTGGGAAATACCCCGACACTCTTCCCTGTGTGTGTAATGTGGGGAATACCCCGACACTCTGCCCTGTGTGTGTAATGTGGGGAATACCTCGACACCCTGCCCTGTGTGTAATGTGGGGAATACCTCGACACTCTGCCCTGTGTGGAGAATGTGGAGAATACCCCGACACTCTGCCCTTTGTGTGTAATGTGGGGAATACCCTGACACTCTGCCCTGTGTGGGCAATGTGGGGAATACCCCAACACTCTGGCCTGTGTGTACAATGTGGGGAATACCCCAACACTCTGCCCTGTGTGTGTAATGTGGGCAATACACCGACACTCTGCCCTGTGTGTAATGTAGGGAATACCCCGACAGTCTGCCCTGTGTGCAACGTGGGGAATACCCCGACACTCTGCCCTGTGTACAATGTGGGGAATACCCTGACACTCTGCCCAGTCTGTAATGTGGGGAATACCCCGACACTCTGCCCTGTGTGTGTAACATGGGCAATACCCCAACACTCTGCCCTGTGTGTGTAATGTGGGGAATACCCCGACACTCTGCTTGTGTGTAATGTGCGGAATATCCCGACACTCTGCCCTGTGTGTGTAATGTGGGGAATACCCCGACACTCTGCCCTGTGTGTGTAATGTGGGGAATACCCCGACACTCTGCCCTGTATGTGTAATGTGGGCAACACCCCAACACTCTGCCCTGTATGTACAATGTGGGGAATACCCCGACACTCTGCCCTGTGTGTACACTGTGGGGAATACCCCGACACTCTGCCCTGTGTTTAATGTGCGGAATACCCCGACACTCTGCCTTGTGGGTAACGTGGGGAATACCCCGACACTCTGCCCTGTGTTTGATGTGGGGTATACCCCGACACTCTGCCCTGTGTGTAAAGTGGGGAATACCCGACACTCTGCCCTGTGTGTAATGTGGGGAATACCCCGACACTCTGTCCTGTGTGTGTAATGTGGGGAATACCCCGACACTCTGCCCTGTGTGTGTAATGAGGGGAATACTCTGACACTCTGCCCTGTGTGTGTAATGTGGTTAATACCTGGACACTCTGCCCTGTGTATGTAATGTGGGGAATACCCCGACACTCTGCCCTGTGTGTGTAATGTGGGGAGTACCCCAACACTCTGCCCTGTGTTTGATGTGGGGTATACCCCGACACTCTGCCCTGTGTGTACACTGTGGGAAATACCCCGACACCCTGCCCTGTGTGTGCAATGTGGCGAATACCCCGACACTCTGCCCTGTGTGTGTAATGTGGCGAATACCCCGACACTCTGCCTTGTGTGAGTAATGTGGGGAATACCCCGACACTCTGCCCTGTGTGTGTAATGTGGCGAATACCCCGACACTCTGCCTTGTGTGAGTAATGTGGGGAATACCCCGACACTCTGCCCTGTGTGTGTAATGTGGAGAATACCCGGACACACTGCCCTCTGTGTGTAATGAGGGGAATACCCCGACACTCTGCCCTGTATTTTTAATGTGGGGAATACCGCGACACTCTGCCCTGTGTGTGTAATGTGGGGAATACCCCGACACTCTGCCCTGTGTATGTAATGTGTGGAATACCCCGACACACTGCGCTGTGTGTGTAATGAGGGGAATACTCCGACACTCTGCCCTGTGTGTGTAATGTGGGGAATACCCCAACACTCTGCCCTGTGTGTGTAATGTGGGGAATACCCCGACACTCTACCCTGTGTGTGTAATGTGGGGAATACCCCAACACTCTGCCCTGTGTGTGTAATGTGGGGAATACCGCGACACTCTGCACTGTGTGTAATGTGGGGAATGCCCTGACACTCTGCCCTGTGTGTAATGTGGGGAATACCCCGACACTCTGCCCTGTGTGTACAATGTGGGGTATACCCCGACACTCTGCCCTGTGTGTAATGTGGGGAATACCCCGACACTCTGCCCTGTGTGTGTAATGTGGGGAATACCCCGACATTCTGCCGTGTGTGTGTAATGTGTGGAATACCCCGACACTCTGCCCTGTGTGTAATGTGGGGAATACCCCGACACTCTGCCCTGTGTGTAATGTGGGAACACCCCGACACTCTGCCCTGTGTGTGTAATGCGGGGAATACGCCGATACTCTGCCCTGTGTGTACAATGTGGGGAATACCCCGACACTCTGCCCTGTGTGTAATGTGGGGAATACCCCGACACTCTGCCCTGTGTGTAATGTGGGGACTACCCCAACACTCTGCCCTGTGTGTGTAATGTGGGGAATACCCTGAGACTCTGCCCTGTGTGTGTAATGTGGGGAATAGCCCAACCATCTGCCCTGTGTGTACAATGTGGGGAATACCCCGACACTCTGCCCTGTGTGTAATGTGGGGAATACCCCGACAATCTGCCCTGTGTGTGTAATGTGGGGAATACCCTGACACTCTGCCCTGTGTGGGTATTGTGGGGAATAACCCAACTCTCTGGCCTGTGTGTACAATGTGGGGAATACCCCGACAGTCTGCCCTGTGTGTAACTTGGGGAATACCCCGACACTGTGCCCTGTGTGTAATGTGGGGAATACCCCGACACACTGCCCTGTGTGTACAATGTGGGGAACACCCCGACATTCTGCCCTGTGTGTGTAACGTGGGGAATACCCCGACACTCTGCCCTGTGTACAATGTGGGGAATACCCCGACACTCTGCCCTGTGTGTAATGTGGGGAATACCCCGACACTCTGCCCTGTGTGTAATGTGGGGAATACCCCGACACACTGCCCTGTGTGTGTAACGTGGGCAATACCCCAACACTCTGCCCTGTGTGTGTAATGTGGGGAATACCCCGATACTCTGCCTGTGTGTAATGTGCGGAATATCCCGACACTCTGCCCTGTGTGTGTAATGTGGGGAATACCCCGACACTCTGCCCTGTGTGTGTAATGTGGGGAATACCCCGACACTCTGCCCTGTATGTGTAATGTGGGCAATACCCCGACACTCTGCCCTGTGTGTACAATGTGGGGAATACCCCAACACTCTGCCCTGTGTGTACAATGTGGGGAATACCCCGACATCTGCCCTGTGTTTTATGTGCGGAATACCCCGACACTCTGCCCTGTGGGTAAAGTGGGTAATACCCCGACACTCTGCCCTGTGTGTGCAATGAGGGGAATACCCCGACACTCTGCCCTGTGTGTACAATGTGGGGAATACCCCGACACTCTGCCCTGTGTGTGCAATGAGGGGAATACTCCGACACTCTGCCCTGTGTGTACAATGTGGGGAATACCCCGACACACTGTCCTGTGTGTGTAATGTGGGGAATACCCCGACACTCTGCCCTGTGTGTGTAATGAGGGGAATACCCCGACACTCTGCCCTGTGTGTGCAATGAGGGGAATACTCCGACACTCTGCCCTGTGTGTGTAATGTGGTTAATACCCGCACACTCTGCCCTGTGTGTGTAATGTGGGGAATACCCCAACACTCTGCCCTGTGTGTGTAATGTGGCGAATACCCCGACACTCTGCCCTGTGTGTGTAATGTGGAGAATACCCGGACACACTGCCCTTTGTGTGTGTAATGAGGGGAATACCCCGACACTCTGCTCTGTATTTTTAATGTGGGGAATAACGCGACACTCTGCCCTGTGTGTGTAACGTGGGGAATACCCCGAGACTCTGCCCTGTGTGTGTTATGTGTGGAATACCCCGACACACTGCCCTGTGTGTGTAATGTGGGGAATACCCCAACACACTGACTGTGTGTGTAATGAGGAGAATACTCCGACACTCTGCCCTGTGTGTGTAATGTGGGGAATACCCCGACATTCTGCCCTGTGTGTACAATGTGGGGAATACCGCGACACTCTACCCTGTGTGTGTAATGTGGGGAATACCACAATACTCTGCCCTGTGTGTGTAATGTGGGGAATACCGCGACACTCTGCCCTGTGTGTAATGTGGGGAATACCCCGACACTCTGCCCTGTGTGTGTAATGTGGGGAATACCCGACACTCTGCCCTGTGTGTAATGTGGGGAATACCCCGACACTCTGCCCTGTGTGGGTAATGTGGGGAGTACCCAAACACTCTGCCCTGTGTGTGTAATGTGGGTCTCACCAGCAGGCAGACAGTTCACTACATTGAAGCAGCTGCTGATGTTTCAGAAGGTTGAACTGCGACTGTTGACTGGAGACCCAGAGTGGACCAGGCTGCACCTTCAGGAAGATGGGTCAATTGCCAGCTAACTCTGGGGTCACAGAACGCTCATTATGATTGCTGATTGAACTATTATTCACAGACACGTTTACAGGAGACTTGAAGGATAAAATGACCGAAGTTTGAGAATTTTTTTGCCGACCAAATAAAAATATCGAATATTAGAAATATCTGTTTGTTCAGGAGTGTTACAGTGTGCAAGAATTTCTAGACACTTGTAAATTTGGTGAACTGAGGGAGCCACCGATGTGTGTGTGTGAGAGAGAGAGAGAGAGAAATGAAGTGACTGCATCTGGCGGAGATGGAGTTAAGTACAAACACACACATCTGGAGCAGTGAGGGATCCGAGAAAGCTATTCCAAAAATGTATTTATGACCATGTAACTGTTAGGATTCAGTTAGATCATGGGGTTATCTGCAATCTACTCCCTATCAGAGAGCCCGTGGACACTATGGGATGTCCAATCTGCTCCTCTGACGGAGTAAAGTTAAGCTAAGACTGATGTAGCCAATAGTTGCAGCCGTACCCCGGAGAATGAATAGATCACAATCTCGAGTTACAAGTCGGAATGAAAGATTCTGAGTGCAGAAACTAAACTTTCTGGAGCTGCTGATGATTGGTATAACCCATCATTATACCGATACTCTTCATGAGACGGGCGAGAAAGCGCCGACTCCATCACTTGATACAACTCCATTCATATCGTGGCTTCAACAAGGAAATGCTCAACGCCAATTCACAGTGATATGAGGGGAAAGAACGGACGCAGAGTGGAGGGATTAGGAAGGGAATTCCAGAGCTTGGGGCTTAGACAGTTCCGGCCACCAATGGTGGGGTGAAGGGTAATGGGGATGCAAGTCGAAGACTGCAGAGAGGTTGAGGAGGATCAACAGGGATAAGGCACCTCGAGTTTTCGTGACTTTGGGATAGAGCTGTTTCAGTGCTGGTGGGAGGGGGTCAAACGGGAGTTGCGGGACAGATGGCCACAGATCGGAAAGGCGAAAGCATCTACTGCAAGAAATTAAGATTCTAAAGTGTCTGAAGCGGCAAGAAGCGAGACAACAGATAGGGTTGGGGGTTAACAGCACCAAAGCTCTGGACTCACTGCAGCTATTTCCTGAGTTAAGCAGAAGTCTGCATTTACCTTGTGAGCTGAGCTGTCTGGAGATCAGACAGGACAGTCCCAGTACAACTGAATTATTCTCCTCACGATACATCCCATGTCAACACACACACACAGTATTACATCATCCCCATTCACAAAAACAGGGCAAGCCAAGGCTCATCGGTCACCTGTAGCCAGTTTCTCATCATTCAGGAGGTTTGGCGAGTGCAACACTTACCCCGTCTCACCAAGTGTAACCAATAACCACGCATCGAGATTCACCTGGCCCCAATTTAACGTGAGCGAGAGTGAGTTATATGTGCGGAGTGACACAATCAAACACTGGCTCCTTCCCTTCCCACCCACCCCTGCTTCATTCATTATTCCAGTATAAAGTCCCAGGTGAATTTGGTGAGGTTCCCATTGCACTGCCCCGCACACATCCTCTCAATACCGATCAAAACTAGTCTGGGCAAGAATATTTCAGTGAGCGAGTGGTCAATCTGTCACAAAAAGAAAATACTGCAGATGCTGGAAATCTGAACTAAAAACAGAAAATGCTGGAAATGCTCAGCAGGTCAGGCAGCATCTGTGGAGAGAGAAACAGAGTTAACGTTTCAGGTCGATGACCCTTCGTCAGAACTGGAAAAAGCAGGAAAGGGAACAGATTGTTAAGCAAGTGTAGGGGCCAAATGACCAGGCTCCCTGGGGAGATGGTGGAAACAGTTAGGGCTCGAATTTCCAAGCCCAGTGGAGGCGGGAGTGGGGGGGGGAAATTGCAGAATCGGGGGGCACGAACGCTTCCCGCCTCCATGCCCGTTTCCCAGGAGGCGGGTACCCGACCTGTGCTGGGAGCTGCCTCCCCGAGGCGGGAAGGGGATTACTGTCAATTAACAGGCAGTTTTTGGCCTAATCCCTATTTTTAGCCCTGAAGTGTGGGATTCCCGACGGCTCCGAACCACGCCAAGTTAGCGAGGCGGACCGTCGGGCTGAAGGGCTTGGAAGGTTCGAGATGTCCGGTGTTCAGGTGAGTGATGGGTGCATGAGTGCCGAGGTAAGTGTGTTTGGCGTGTGTAAAGTGTTTAAATAAGTTTTACTTACCTTTACTTACTAATGCAGGCTTCCTTCAGGTCTCGGGAGTCCCTCATCTCACCGGCACAGAAAGCAGAATGGCCGCGAGCTGTCAAAAGTTGCAGCATTCAGCTTTCTGTTCTGGAGAGATTTCTAACTGTGTCTGTGGAGAAGGACTCAAGTTAGAAGTCAGATTGTCAGTGTTTGACAGCTTCACAGAGCTTCACAGAGCTGTCAAACGCTGATATTGCATCTGTCAAAAGCTCTTGACAGACGAAATGTCAATCTCTGACGTCACCTGTAACCGGGTGTCCCTTAATTGGCCTGCTGAGCCCGCTGGGCGGACTTAACAAGGTCAATCAAGGAAAAATCGCGTGGGTTGGCCACAAATCGATGGAGGCGCGACTACAGCCCAAAAAAGTGGGAGTGCCGCCTCCATCACGTCCCCATTGACAAAGTCCAGCCCAAAGTGTTGATTCATTCAAATGCAAATTGTAGAGATTTCTGGGTATGTTGTAAACGAAATGACAGAGATTAATTGCTATAATTGGTCAACAACTCCATGATCGTATCCTGTGACTACCACAATGGTAGAAGGTGAACGAGATGAACCTGGGGCCATTTTCACCCCGCAATTCCTCTGTTCCTTCCATGTTAAGAACACGGAATGCTTTGTCACAGTGAGTGGTTAACGCAGAGACCATGGCATCTTTTAAGGAAAATGTGGATAAATATTTGAAGCAGAGGCAGATACTGGGCTACGGGGAAAGTGCAGGGCAGTAGGGAGAAAGCGGGGCAGTGGGATTAGTTGGGGATTGATACAGGGCTATGGGGAGAGAGTGGGGAACTGGGATTAGTTTGGGATTGATACAGGGCTAAGGGGAGAGCGGGGCAGTGGGATTAGTTGGGGATTGATACAGGGCTATGGGGAGAGCGGGGAGGTGGGATTAGTTTGAGATTGAGACAGGGCTAAGGGGAGAGCGGGGCAGTGGGGTTAATTTGGGATTGATGCAGGGCTATGGGGAGAGCGGGGAGGTGGGATTAGTCTGGGATTGATACAGGGCTATGGGGAGAGAGTGGGGCAGTGGGATTAGTTTGGGATTGATGCAGGGCTATGGGGAAAGTGCAGGGCAGTGGGATTAATTTGGGATTGATGCAGGGCTATGGGGAGAGCGGGGCAGTGGGATTAGTTTGGGATTGATACACGGCTATGGGGAGAGCGCGGGGCAGTGTGAATAGTCTGGAATTGATACAGGGCTACGGGGAGAGAGCGGGGCAGTGTGAATAGTCTGGAATTGATACAGGGCTACGGGGAGAGAGCGGGGCAGTGGGATTAGTTTGGGATTGATGCAGGGCTATGGGGAGAACGGGGCAGTGGGATTAGTTTGGGATTGATACAGGGCTATGGGGAGAGAGTGGGGCAGTGGGATTAGTTTGGGATTGATACAGGGCTATGGGAGAGCGGGGCAGTGGGATTAGTTTGGGATTGATACAGGGATATGGGGAAAGTGCAGGGCAGTGGGATTAGTTTGGGATTGATACAGGGCTATGGGAAGAGTGGGACAGTGGGATTCGTTTGGGATTGATACTGGGCTATGGGGAAAGTGCAGGGCAGTGGGATTAGTTTGGGATTGATACAGGACTGTGGGGAGAGAGCGGGGCAGTGGGATTAGTTTGGGATTGATACAGGGCTATGGGGAGAGAGTGGAGAACTGGGATTAGTTCGAGATTGAGACAGGGCTAAGGGGAGAGCGGGGCAGTGGGATTAATTTGGGATTGATACAGGGCTATGGGGAAAGTGCAGGGCAGTGGAATTAGTCTGGGATTGATACAGGGCTATGGGGAGAGAGCGGGGCAGTGGGATTAGTTTGGGATTGACGCAGGGCTACGGGGAAAGTGCAGGGCGGTGGGATTAGTTTGGGATTGATGCAGGGCTATGGGGAGAGCGGGGCAGTGGGATTAGTTTGGGATTGATACACGGCTATGGGGAGAGAGCAGGGCAGTGGGATTAGTTTGGGATTGATACAGGGCTACGGGGAGAGCGCGGGGCAGTGTGAATAGTCTGGAATTGATACAGGGCTACGGGGAGAGAGCGGGGCAGTGTGAATAGTCTGGAATTGATACAGGGCTACGGGGACAGAGCGGGTCAGTGGGATTAGTTTGGGATTGATGCATGCCTACGGGGAGAGCGGGGCAGTGGGATTAGTTTGGGATTGATACAGGGCTATGGGGAGAGAGTGGGGCAGTGGGATTAGTTTGGGATTGATACAGGGCTATGGGAGAGCGGGGCAGTGGGATTAGTTTGGGATTGATACAGGGATATGGGGAAAGTGCAGGGCAGTGGGATTAGTTTGGGATTGATACAGGGATATGGGGAGAGCGGGGCAGTGAGATTAGTTTGGGATTGATACAGGGCTATGGGGAGAGAGCGGGGCAGTGGGATTAGTTTGAGATTGATACAGGGCTATGGAGAAAGTGCAGGGCAGTTGGATTAGTTTGGGATTGATACAGGGCCATGGGGAGAGAGCGGGGCAGTGGGATTAGTTTGGGATTGATACAGGGCTATGGGGAGATTGCCGGGCAGTGGGATTAGTTTGGGATTGATACAGGGCTATGGGGAGAGCGGGGCAGTGGGATTAGTTTGGGATTGATACAGGGCTATGGGGAGAGAGCAGGGCAGTGGGATTAGTTTGGGATTGATACATGGCTACGGGGAAAGTGCAGGGCAGTGGGATTAGTCGGGATTGATACAGGGCTATGAGGAGAGAGCGGGGTTGATACATGGCTACGGGGAAAGTGCAGGGCAGTGGGATTAGTCTGGGATTGATACAGGGATATGGGGGGAGAGCGGGATTGATACTGGGCTATGGGGAAAGTGCAGGGCAGTGGGATTAGTTTGGATTAATACAGATCTATGGGGAGAGGGCGGGGCCGTGGGATTAGTTTGGAGTTTGATACAGGGCTATGGGGAGAGCGGGGCAATGGGATTAGTTTGGGATTAATACTGGGCTATGGGGAGAGAGCAGGGCAGTGGGAATAGTTTGGGATTGATACAGGCCTATGGGAAGAGAGCTGGGCAGTGGGATTAGTTTGGGATTGATACAGGGCTATGGGGAGAGAGCAGGGCAGTGGGATTAGTTTGGGATTGATACAGGCCTATGGGGAGAGAGCGGGGCAGTGGGAGTGGTTTGGGATTGATACAGGCCTATGGGGAGAGAGCGGGGCAGTGGGATTACTTTGGGATTGATACAGGGCTATGGGGAGAGAACGGGACAGTGGGATTAGTTTAGGATTGTTCTTGCAAAAGGCTGGCGCAGACATGATGGCACTATTTCGAAGAAGAGCAGGGGAGTTCTGCCTCGTGTCCAAAGGTCCTCCTGAGCGATACTCCTCAGTTGATTATGGTTGAACTTGTTGCCATCTATATTATTCATTCAACCCATCAACGCTGCTCTGTGGACAGATCTGAATGTACCCCATTTATTTTATCACCCAAAGGGAAGATGTGCAAGATTTTTGCCCATGCAAAGAATAGTTGAGCAAAATTCCATTTAGGTTTACATCTCTGCTACTCAACCTCGACCAGTCACATTCCATAGACAACACGTCCATGGGTCTCTGCTGCACAGGAAACAGCATGTCTCACCTTTGAGTCAGAAAGTTGCGAGTTCAAGTCCCACTCCAGGGACTTGAGCCCATGATCTAGGCTGTCACTTCAGCACAGTCCTGAGGGTGTGCTGTGCTGCACAGGTGGTGTCTTTCAGATGCAACATTAAACCGAGTGTGCCCTCTCAGGTGGATGTAAAAGATCCCATGAAACTATTTCAAAGACAGGGGAGTTCTCCCTGGTGGCCTGGCCAATACTTATCCCTCAACCAACATCTAAAACAGATTATCTGGTTAGTATCACATTGTTCTTTGTGGGATCTTGCTGTGCTTTAGGTGTTTCCTACATTACAACAGTGACTACACTTCAAAGGTGTTTTGTTGTCTGTAAAGCGTGTCGAGATGTCCTGTGGTCATGAAAGGCATTATATAAATGCAAATTCTTTCTTTCTTTCTTAATCCGGATTCTCCAATCCCATTTCTAAACTAGGTATTCACTGATTTAAAAGAGCTAATTCCACACCATCAGCAGTTTTGCTGAACCAGTTCTACAAGATTTATTTCTCGATAGGGGAACTTCTATTCTCTGGTCTCGTTTGAGGCTCATTAGTTCTGTTCGTTTGCTCACAGTTGGGAGTTGTAAATGCCACTGATTGATCCAATCACATGAGCTATCCTTCATCTCTTCCAGCCCAATACGGCCATTTTTTGCTCTCTTTCTCAAACTAGTCTGTTAACGATTGCCAATAGCCCTCTCCCAGAGGCCAGAGGCATGTGTTTGATATTGGAAGCGAGTGCATATCTATCTATCTATATATATAAAAGGATACTTCTGTCTGTCATTCCGTCTGTCTGTCTGTCTTGAATAAACTCGAAAGTTATAGAGCGTACCTACACGTGCGTTACGTCGAAAGAAAGCTGACAATTCCAGAACCGTCATAAGCGTATTTACTTTTCGGTCGGACTAAAATTGTTCACGTGTTATGCAAAAAACCTTCAAAATTAAACTCATTATCTGCTAATTAGCATTGATTGACTGACGTCAAGGTTGACCAATCCTGTGCCATCACAATTGACCAATCCTACAGTTCAGTCGCCTGATGGTTGGCCAATCGCTGCGTCTGTGGGCGGGACTAATGCTTTTCAACTCAGGCATCGGGCAGCCATTGCTTCACTACTTCCAGCTCAAAATCTGCTCATCCAGCTTCGAAAAAGTTAGTATCTCTTTTAAAAATAACATCACATTTACCAAAAACGTTTTATAAGTACTTTCACTTTCATCTTTGAAGCTATTAAAAGGTAGAAATGTTGCCCGGCAGCAGATTCACAGACGGACACAGAGACAGGCCCGAAAGCCTGGGACTCGATTTCAAACATTGCCCGGCAGCAGATTCACACAGGGACAGACAGACAGGCCCCAAAGCCTGGGACTCGATTTAAACCGCCCGGCCCAAAACAGCCCTGGCAACGCCGGGGCCCCCCCAGCTAGTATATATATATATAAACCAGTACACGTGGGTTCAAACTGAACTGGTTGACTCCACAATTATTTCAAATCAGTAACAATAAGGGGAATGCTGGCACCAGATGGTACAATGGGTTAACATTACATTGATGGATAAAGTTCTCTCCCTTAAAACATTATCAGCAAAATGTTTCCATCTTGTTCACAGTGTGTTATCAGGATCAAACACAAAACTGTCCATGATTAAAGAGTTAGGGGGAGAAATTCGGTTGTTAGCGCCACCGATTAATGCCTAAAGAGGCCGAGAAGTGGGGCGCTAGCCAATTTCCGGGCGGGCGCAGGGCGCCTAGCGCCTCGCCCCATATTGAGCATGCATTTAGTGCCGGCGCTAAATCTGAGCGCCCGCTCATGGGCGCAGGCTGATTATGACATCATTTGAGTGTGCAACACCTTTTGGGCGCCCCGGATTGGAAATTCAGTGGCGCCCCCCCTCCGTAGTGCCTGGCGCTAATAGTGACAGCTTACCTGGTACCTTACCAAGTCGCTCTCGGGCTGGAGGAGCGTTATTTAAAGGGGACTGGTGTGGTTTAAAAGCGGCAGCCATTTTTGGAGCACAACTTCCTCGAGAGCTACAAAGAGTTGCTGAGCTGCACACTGAGAGCCATTTGACCACTGAGCCAGCACAGGCAGACGATCTTCAGCCTTCTGACCATCACCTTGCTGTTGGTGAGCCTTGACAACGGGAAACCTTCCTGTGGGCACTTATTATGGGGGCTGCATTGGAGGGGAACGTCCTGCTGCTGAATCATCTGGAAAGGGCACTGAGACGCTGGGAGAGGGGGGCGGGCATGGCCAGACGGAGGAGGGCCAACAGACGTCGCCACAGCAGACCTTACGCTGCCAGGGTTTTCCGACAGCAGTTTTCCTACATGAACATGCCGGAGGAGCAGTGTGTCAGAAGGCTGCGATTTAGAAAGGAGGTGGTGACTGAGCTGTGTCAGCTGCTTCAGCCAGATCTGCAGCCTCAGATAAGGTGCAGGGCATCTCTGTCGGCGGCTGAGAAGATGCCTGCTGGCCTGAACTTCTACGTGAGCGGCTCTTCTCAGGCTGCGCGTCAGAGGCTGATCAGAAGTAGCTTCTAGGCCCCTCTCACGGAATGCTTGCTGCCATTCCAAGAACAGGAATGGAACCGGTCTGATACCCCCAAGCCTGTGAAGGGCAAGATGCATGTAAATAGCAGGCATGGCCATTGTAAATGAAGAAAGTGTTTCATTACACAAAATGTGGTTCCTTCAAACATGAGAAAGCTATGGCAACAGAAAGCAAAACTAATACACTGACACATAACTGGCTCTCACACCCGGGAGACTGTCCAAAGCATAAATCACATTCCGACCATCTTCCTTGGCCTTGATTCCACTGCGCCAACCAAAGCATCCAATGCCCCATCAGTGAGGCGTTCCGCCCTCTGCCTCACCCTTTCCATGTCTTGCTAGGCTGGTGTGCCACAGGTAGGCTCCCACCGCTTTGAAGGCCTACAAGGCAGTGAGTGTGTCTGGTGATGCCAATTGACCTGCCCCTTTAAGAGCTGGCCGGCGCCAGTGTGTCTCAGGGAAAGTGATTATTGACAGCGCCTTCGCTGCGCCCCGCCGCCGCGAAATTGGATTGTGCGCCGGGTTAGCGCCTTAAGAGTAGCGTGCAGCGCCTAATTTAGCGCCGCAATCACCTTTAGGGGCGCTGCATCCCAATATCGCGCTAGGTGGCGCTAAATTGCACCTGGCACTAAACTTTGCGTATCGCCAGGACTAGCGCCCCAAACGCGGCTATACCGAATTTCTAGGCCTAAGTGTCACTGAGACAGATGGCAAAAATACTGGGACGAGAAATGGAAAGGATAAGGCAGATTGCTGGAATAGTACAAGAGCTTTACTGTGTATCTAACCCATGCTGTACCTGCCCCAGGAGTGTCTGATGTGACAGTGTACAGGGAGCTTTGCTCCGTATCTAACCTGTGCAGTACCTGCCCCGGGAGTGTTTGATAGGTCAGTGTAAAGGGGGCCTCACTCTTTTTCTAACCTGCACTGTACCTGTCCTGGGAGTGTTTGATGGGACAGTGTAGAGGGAGTTTTACTCTGTATCTAACCCGTGCTGTACCTGCCCTGGGAGTGTTTGATGGGACAGTGTAGAGGGAGCTTTACTCTGTATCTAACCCGTGCTGTACCTGCCCTGGGAGTGTTTGATGGGACAGTGTAGAGGGAGTTTTACTCTGTATCTAACCCGTGCTGTACCTGCCCCGGGAGTGTTTGATGGGTCAGTGTAGAGGGGGCCTCACTCTTTTTCTAACCTGCACTGTACCTGCCCTGGGAGTGTTTGATGGGACAGTGTAGAGGGAGCTTTACTCTGTACCTAACCCGTGCTGCACCTGTCCTGGGAGTGTTTGCTGGGACAGTGTAGAGGGAGCTTTACTCTGTATCTAACCCGTGCTGCACCTGTCCTGGGAGTGTTTGATGGGACAGTGTAGCGGGAGCTTTACTCTGTATCTAACCCGTGCTGTACCTGCCCTGGGAGTGTTTGATGGGACAGTGTAGAGGGAGCTTTACTCTGTATCTAACCCGTGCTGTACCTGCCCTGGGAGTGTTTAATGGGACAGTGTAGACCAGGAGTGGCAGTTATTTGGGCTGGAGGGCCACTTAATAATTTTGGTGGGCTGTTGAGGGCCGCACACATAAAATGAATTGTGTTAACAACAGCTACCATTAAAATTTGTTATGGCTTTTATTGTATAATGAACCCTTCATGTCGTTTCCACACTTAATAAACATAACAACATTTATTAAAGAGCTAACAATTACACTACAAGTTTACCCAAAACTTTACTTCGCCATTGGTATTATTATGCCACAATAAAAACTGCAGAACTGGTGAATTGAGAAGATCAGCCTTGATGTTATTGAGTGGCGGAGCAGGCTCAAGGGGCCGTATGACCTGCTCCTGCTTCTAATTCTTACATTCTTATAAACACCGACAGAGAACAATTGGGCCGAATGGCCTGTTTCTATGTTGTACATTCTGTGCAAGCAAAAAATATTTACCCCACGTGCTTCTGTTGAAACTTGACTGTGAAGCTGGTGCTGAAACTTGTTATTCACAAGCATGAAAGATGTTAACGTTAACTCGCCTTTCACACAAGATGAAAGCTTGGATTAGACTGCAGTCCATTAACCAGTGATCCCCAAATGAACATAAGAACATAAGAAATAGGAGCAGGAATAGGCCACTGGGCCCCTCGAGCCTGCTCCACCATTCAATAAGATCATGGCTGATCTTGGGCTCAGCTCCACTTCCCTGCCCGCTCCCCATAACCCTTCACTCCCTTATCTTGCAAAAATCTGTCTATCTCCACCTTAAATGTATTTAATGTCCCAGCCTCCACGGCTCTCTGGGGCAGAGAATTCCACAGATTTACGACCCTCTGAGAGAAGAAATTCCTCCTCATCTCCGTTCTAAAAGGGCGACCCTTTATTCTGAAACTGTGCCCCCGAGTTCTAGATTCCCCCACGAGGGGAAACATCCTCTCTGCATCTACCCTGTCGAGCCCCCTCAGTATCTTATATGTTTCAATAAGATCACCTCTCATTCTTCTAAATTCCAATGAGTATAGGCCCAGCCCGCTCAACCTTTCTTCAAAAGTCAACCGCCTCATCTCTGGAATTAACCTCGTGAATCGTCTCTGAACTGCCTCCAATGCAAGTATATCCTTCCTTAAATAAGGAGACCAAAACTGTACGCAGTACTCCAGGTGTGGTCTCACCAATGCCCTGTACAGTTGTAGCAGGACTTCCCTGCTTTTATACTCCAACCCCCTTGAAATAAAGGCCAACATTCCATTTGCCTTTTTGAGTACTTGCTGTACCTGCATGCTAACTTTTTGTATTTCATGCACAAGGACCCCCAGGTCCCTCTGAACTGTAGCATTTTGTAATCTCTCTCCATTTAAATAATAATTTGCTTTTATATTTTTCCTGCCAAAGTGTATAACCTCGCACTTTCCCACATTATATTCCATCTGCCAAATGTTTGCCCACTCACTTAGCCTGTCTATATCCCGTTGCAGATTCTTTGAGTCCTCTGCACAACTTGCTTTCCCACCCATCTTTGTATCATCCACAAACTTGGCTACATTACACTCGGTCCCTTCATCCAAGTCATTAATGCAGATTGTAAATAGTTGAGGCCCCAGCACCGATCCCTGTGGCACCCCACTAGTTACCATTTGCCAACCGGAAAATGACCCATTTATCCCGACTCTCTGCTTTCTGTTAGTTAGCCAATTCTCTATCCATGCTAATATATTACCCCCAATTCCTTAAGCTCTTATCTTATGCAGTAACCTTTTATGTGGCACCTTATCCAATGCCTTCTGGAAATCCAAATACACCACATCCACTGGTTCACCTTTGTCCACCCTGCTCGTTACATCCTCAAAGAACTCCAGCAAATTTGTTAAACATGATTTCCCTTTCATAAAACCATGCTGACTCTGCTTGACTGCATTATGATTTTCCAAATGCCCTGCTACTGCTTCCTTAATGAAGGACTCCAGCATTTTCCCAATGACAGATGTTAGGCTAACTGGTCTATAGTTTCCTGCTTTCTGTCTCCCTCCTTTCTTAAATAGGGGTGTTAGATTTGTGGTTTTCCAATCCACTGGGACCTCTCCAGAGTCCAGGGAATTTTGCTATATTGCAACCAATGCAGCCACTATCTCTGCAGCCACTTCTTTTAAGACCCTGGGATGCAGGCCATGTGCTCGATCCTGAGCATATTCCAGAATATGTTTAATTTATTGTTTGCACTATCACTTTACAAAATCCTAGTAGAGATTTTTTTTCCTCTTGCAATATTTCACCCTCAGCCAATTAGTGATTAATTAGCGAAAAAGTAAGTGTTTGATTATTATACGGGTGAACTGTTAAACGCGAGATCATGAAAGTAATAGTCATTCAACTGATTGAACATGAGCAGAGAATTTGTATCACATTAGTAAATATATCAAGATGAGGTTCCAAAAATTAGGGAATAGTTGTGCAATTAGTAAATTAAAAAGCACAATTTAAATTGCTCACCAATTGCTTGATGAGCAGAGGGTGTGAAGTTAGTGAATAAATCTGTTAACTAGTTTAATAATTATCAGTTAGTATTAAAAATCAGTGTTGAATAAATAAATTTGAGATAATTAAATTAGTAAACACTAATTAGTAAACAGTTTTGCATTAATTATTTGGTGGTAGGTAATAACTGGTTAACAGGTTTCATCCATCACTCACCCCATCACTGGGGGTTGGGCCTGGACTTGGGGGGAAGGGACCTGTGTCCTTCCCACTGCAGCACCCAACGCTCTCCACCGGTTTAGGGGCCAGGCTGCCATCGGTAAAAGGCCCTCACCCGGGGGGCCATAGCCCAATCTGCGACTCCCAGCCGCCTTCTGTCCAATTCAGCCACCGGTCTCCTTATCTTTGTCTCCTGTCTCTAAGGCCCATTGCTAGATTCCCCTGCTGCCTCGGAGACAAAGACCCGCCTCCTGATGTCACATGGGGCAGGGTCAGGTGTTGCGCAAAGCCAAGCCTTGACAGGCTGAATAGAATCCATTGGCGGGCTGGATACAGGCTGTATTTTGCCTGCCACTAGCGTAGAAGGTGCTTCACTCTGTATCTCCTTTCAATAACCTTACCACATCCTAAATAACCCTGCCTCTTAGCTCACCATAATCATCTCAGCCTAACCTTATCCTTCCAGCCTTGAATCCCATTATTAATCAGATGGTCATCCAATTCCTTTTTAAAGGATATCATCAATTTTTCAGCAACAGACTTTAATGGAACTTTATTCCACACAGTAACTGGTCTACAAATGTCTAGATCTTCCTTGCATCACTGACACGATGAAAGAAGGTCCAGGCACTATTTGCTGCAACCACAGACTAACTTTTTCCTTTATTCAGAACCATAGTAATTCTCGGATTGCTGTAGATGGAGCTATTCTGTCTCTGCAGGAAGATGGCTGAGTGGGTTGGAGCTACATCTTCTGCACCTTGGCCATTCCCATCTCAGCAGACAAAGTACGATCATCTCAGCTGAACAAAGAACAAGAACATTGGATCAAGCAGAGAACCAAGTCTTCATTTATGGAATTAGCTCAGGATGGCACAGTGGTGCCAAGTGCGAGCAAGCTGGTGCACAGTGCCATAGGACAGGGGTGGGAACCTCTGACTCCACTCAGTCGACAAAATGAACTACATGAAGCAAAAAGAGGAGAAATCAGAAGAGAGAGACAAAACTGGGCAGTCTCAGGTCCCCTTTAGGAATATTTTATTAATTCTTAGATTTTGGGCGTCACTGGCAAGGCTGGCATTTAATGCCCATCCATAGTTGTCTTAGAAAGTCCGATACAACTGAGTGGCTTGCTATGCCTCTTCATTGGGCAGTTGATGTGGGGCTGGAGTCATGTATAGGTCAGGCCGGGTATGGACGGCAGGTTTCCTTTCCTAAAACTGTATTTATGGGGAAGTTAGATAAGCACATGAGGGTGAAAGGAATAGAAGGATATGTTGATAGGGTGAGATGAAGTAGGTTGGGAGGAGGCTGGTGTAATAAACACTGGCATAGACCAGTTGGGTCGAATGGCCTGTTTCTGTGCTGTAAATTCTATATAATTCGATGTAAAGGACATCAGTGAACCAGTTGGATTTTATTTAATGACAATCTGCCAACATCACGGTCACTGATACCAACCTTTTATTTCCAGGTATTTTAAACTGAATTCAAATTTCCCAAATTGAAATGGTGGGATTTAAACTCACGACCCAGGGATTATTACCCCAAGCCTCTGGATTACTAGTCCAGTCAATGCCAGTCACCCCTAAGGGGCAACTGAGATGGCACAGTTATGTCTCTCCCTTCCAATGTGGGTGTTTTGGCCCCTTCCTCCACACTCTTGCAGGTGAGGCAAGACAGAACTTCCCCAAAATACCCCATTATAAATACCATGTAAACACCTGGGATTAATTAGGGTGATTAGTGCAAGGACTTCCAACAGAAAGCTCACCATCAGCGCCCAGAAATAAAATACTGAGCTCTATCTATGTGGGAAGGAGGGGGAAGGGAAGGAGGAACAATGGACAATCTGCAAGATTGACAGCACTGGAAGGAATGACAGGAGCTGAAGTGACCAAGATGAGGTCAACAGCAGCCCAATTCAGCTCAACTCATCACCCATTTGAGCAGACTGAAGGTCAGTGCCTGGCCATCAGATGGAGGGGGAGGGGCCGTTATTGCAGCAAAGGGTTAAAAAATAGAACTAACAACATGGATCCCTGGCACAGTCGGGAGGTAAAAGCAACTTGTGTATATACACATATAAATAATTTTTTGTATTATGAATTTGTTTTTGCCGAGTTACCATGGTGAGAATTCCCACGTTGTTTATATAATGAATTATAATAAATCAAGTTTGCACTGGGAGTTCTGAACCAGCTTCTACTTTCTCTGCTGCGCAAACTCTCATCTTTTGCTACCTCGGTAAATCTGTTATTTATTGTTGACGCTCTCTCTCTCTCTCTCTCTCTCTCTCACACACACCCTCTTCTTTCATTATTGGGCAGCTAAGTGAGGAATACCACAGGCATTTAGGATGATGCAAATTGTCAAGGATTCTCCTGGGCACATAACCCTTGTTAACCCTTCAAATCACTGCCTGTTTTTGTGCTGTGACTATCAGTGATCATTTCAGGACTGATATCACACACAGGCTAAAATTAGGAGAGGACCAACCTGAGCACTTCCCCAATCTCAGGGGCTTTCAGGGTTTCTGCAGTTCTGCAAAATACTGGCGCAGGTTTAGCAAGTCCTCCATTTTGGTCATCAATCACGCCATGTTATTTTTGTATCCCTTCCCTAAAGAAAAAAGAAAGACTTGCATTTATATAGCGCCTTTCATGACCTCAGGGCGTCCCAAAGTGCTTTACAGCCAATGAAGTACAGTCGCTGTGTTAATGTAGGAAACGTGGAAGTTGCAAATAGCAAAGTGATAATAATCTGTTTTAGTGATGTTGGTTGAGGGATAAATATTGGCCAGGACACCGGGGAGAACTCCCCTGCTCTTCTTCAAAATAGTGCCCTGGGATCCTTTACGTCCACCTGAGAGAGCAGATGGGGCTTCGGATTAATGTCTCATCTGAAAGACGGTACCTCCAACAATGTAGCGCTCCCTCAGCACTGCACTGGAGTGTCAGTGTAGATTTTTGTGCTCAAGTCTCTGGAGTGCGACTTGAACACACGACTTTCTGACTCCGAGGCAATAGTGCTACCCACTGAGTCACGGCTGACACCCACAACCCTGATCCAACACACAGAGACCTGACTGACAATCTCCGTGCAGGCTGATCCTGCCCTTCAGTGGGCTCAGAGAGGTGTAGCCCAGGGTAAGGTGCCCTCTGAAACTCCCTCCGACTTTCCTTTTGCAAGGTTTCTAACTCCCACCTGATGCCACTCGCTCGAGGTTCATTTCAGATTGGGAATGCAACTCATAAACCACCAGACTTGGGCAAACAGGGATATATTTAAAAAGATAAAAAGTGTCAACAAGGAGGGACTATTGGTATCATTTTTGACCAATCAAAGTTCAGCCCAAAATAAAACTGCCCAAAAATGAATCACAAACTGGGTTTGGCTCCTGTCAACAACGTCATTGGAACTCTGTGCTGGTCATTTCAGCATGGACCTGCAGAATGGCATTCAACCTAAAGTAACCCAGCCAGTAAGGCTAATTTCTCTTTACCCACTGTCACCCAAATAAAACGTAGACAGGATCCAAACAATAACAACAATTTGCATTTATACAGCATCTTTAACGTAGAAAAACATCACAGAGGTGTAAGGAAATATTGCACGCGGACCCAATGAAGGAGAGATTAGATGGGGAGACCAGAAGTTTGGTGGGAGGGGTTTGGGAGGGAATTCCAGAGCATGGGACCTAGGTAGCTGAAGGCAGGGCTGCCAACAGTAGGGGGAAGGGAAATAGGGATGTACAAGAGGCCAGAATCAGAGGAAGAGAGAATTTGGGGGATTTGTAATATTGGAGGAGGCTACAGAGATGAAAAGGACTGAAGCCATGAAGGAATTTAACCGCAAGGGTGAAAAATTTAAATGTGATGTGTTGGGGGACCAGGAGCCTATGTAGTTCAGCAAGGACAGGATGATGGAGTAGGAATCGGTGTGGGAAAAGATACAGGCAGCAGAGTTTTGGATGAGCTGAACTTTATGGAAGGTGGAGGATAGGGAGCTGGCCGGGAGAACATTGAAGTAATCAAGTCTGGAGGTGAAAAAGGCATTGGTTGAGGGTTTTAGCAGCAGATGGGCTGAGGTGAGCAATGTTACAGATGTGGAAGTAGGCGGTCTTTGAGATGGAGAGGATATAGGGTCAGGAGCTCAGCTTAGAGTTGAGTATGACGCTGAGATTGAGAACAGTCTGGTTCAGCTGAGGAGGGGCTGGAGTGTATGGTGGGGGGCCTGAAGATGATGGCTTCCGACTTTCCAATATTTAGTTGGAGTAAATTGCGGTTTATCCAAGACTGGATTCTACGCTGTCTGTTGTCTCTATCCTCACCAGAAAACATAGAAGTCGAGCTCAGTGTGTGGAAGGATAACTTGCTCTGCAGTGCAATTCGATGGTGAAAACTTCAACAGTTCTTCAATCCATACTCCCACTGATCAGGGGCCACCACAGCTGAAGAGAGGTCCATTAGGACATTCCCATTTGTAGACTAACTCACCATTAGTCTGAGACAGCTCACCTCTCCAGAGTTGCCCTGTCTCTTTGGAAGTCCATTTTCTGCTTTCTTTTGTGCCTTACAATATGGAGGCATTAGTTATTGTGGTTATAAATAGTTATTGGGTTATCATTAGTTAGTGGGTTATCATTAACCAAACAATTCTCAACTCACCCCCTGTTCCCACTCTCATTCTGCTCTGACTTATTTTGAACCTCTCATTGCATTTTCATCATTTTTCAATCCCATCTATTTGTCCCCTTGAGCATCACAGCTCTCACAATGAGATATGATGACGTTCCTCTCACAGTAAGTGAGGAACTTAACTTACGTTGGAAACTCCACCCCTCCCCCGGCTTTTCTCCAAATGATCCAATAACTTTCCCATGACATCATAAAGCAACTTAACTGCCTTCAGAGATTCACTGTATCAACATACTTAAACTATTTAATAAATTTAAAAGTGGTTTGTGTGTCTAAATGTTTACATGTGCTACAAACACAATACACAATGGGGAAGAGTAGAGCACCAATTTTATTTAATTTGTGGGAGCTTTATAAATCATTCATCAGTGTGAAGTCTTCCTTACTCAAAGAATGAGTTTATATTTCAAGAGGATTGGAAGGCACAGACCACTGGCAAATTCTCGTACCATCTCTCCCAACTAAGCTTGAATCCAGCCACACTGAATGGGTGAAAATCTTCTTTCTTTGATAGCTGTGAGGGCCTTTATTGAGTTTGAGGCAGTCTTAACCGAACAGCTTATGGATGGGAGTCCACAACATAAAAAAGTCCTCATCTCACCACTAATTGTCAGTCTGTCTCTGAAAAGGCACAAGTAAATGAGCCTGCCTGGTGTGGCCCTGGGGGACAAAGAGCAAGGAAGTACTGGGGGTTCTAGCCCTGTTCTGTGCCAAGCCTTGGTTGAATTGGGAGCGCTCTCACCTCTGAGTTGGAAGGTTGTGGATTCAAGTCCTACTCCAGAGACTTGAGCACACGACTTAGGCTGACATCTCAATGCAGCACTGATGGAGGTGCCGTCTTTTGGATGAGACCTTAAACCCTGTCTGCTCTCTCAGGTGGATATAAAAGATCCCACAGCACTATTGCAAGAAGGGTAGGGAGTTCTCCCCGGTGTCCTGGGCCAATATTTATCCCTCAACTAACATCACTAAAACAGATAATCTGGTCATTATCACACTGCTGTTTGTGAGAGTTTGCTGTGCAGAAATTGGCTGGCGTGTTTCCCACAATACAACGGTGACTACACTACAAAAGTAATTCATTGGCTGTAAAGCGCTTTGGGACGTCCTAAGGCCGTGAAAGGCGCTATAGAAATGCAAGTCTTTCTTTTTCTTTCTTGTCTTGCCCATAGAGCCAGTCAGCAATGCTACAATTGACTTCAGTAAGGAGGGATGGGAGACATCAGCTGCTCCCGGCTCCTAACCAGCGAACCTTCCATGGATGATGAATTTTGCTGGGAGCTGCCACCCTCTGGTCCCTCAGCCAATGGTGACTCATCATATGTGAGCCTAGAATGTGGACACTGATCTCTGGCAGGGTATTTAGTAGAGATGGGCAGCCCAGCTGAACCCAATGCTAACCACATTTGAAGTCTGTACAATGCACATCCCAAGGAGACCCTGGCTGATATTCCCGCTCCTTAGCCCAGGAATATTAATCAAATCACAGTGCCCCTACTGGTACCTTAGCTCAAGTCAATTATTTTAGCATCTACTACTATTACTGGCACATTCAGTTAACAGGAACAAATAGCTCTGATCAGGCCCTTTCCATAGTCCCTAACTGATTGCAGGACTACTGTGTGGGGATCAATCAATAGGAATTCTCAGGGGAAACCAATCAAACCAAACACAACATCCCATAAAACAACAAAAGCAATTAGAGACTGAACTGAGAGACATCTCACCGGGCAGTCCCAACTACAGGGGAACATCTCACCGGACAGTCCCAGATACAGGGGAACATCTCACCGGACAGTCCCAGATACAGGGGAACATCTCACCGGACAGTCCCAACTACAGGGAGACATCTCACCAGACAGTCCCAGATACAGGGGAACATCTCACCGGACAGTCCCAGATACAGGGGAACATCTCACCGGACAGTCCCAACTACAGGGGAACATCTCACCGGACAGTCCCAACTACAGGGGAACATCTCACCAGACAGTCCCAGATACAGGGGAACATCTCACCGGACAGTCCCAGATACAGGGGAACATCTTACCGGACAGCCCCAGCTACAGGGGAACATCTCACCGGACAGTCCCAACTACAGGGGAACATCTCACCGGACAGTCCCAACTACAGGAGAACATCTCACCGGACAGTCCCAGATACAGGGTAACATCTCATAGGACAGTCCCAGATACAGCGAGAAATCTCACTGGACAGTCCCAGATACAGGGGAACATCTCACCGGACAGTCCCAACTACAGGGGAACATCTCACCGGACAGTCCCAGATACAGGGGAACATCTCACCGGACAGTCCCAGACACAGCGAGAAATCTCACCGGACAGTCCCAACTACAGGGGAACATCTCACCGGACAGTCCCAGGTACAGGGTAACATCTCATAGGACAGTCCCAGATACAGGGAGACATTTCATCGGACAGTCCCAGATACAGGGGAACATCTCACTGGACAGTCCCAACTACAGGGGACCATCTCACCGGACAGTCCCAACTACAGGGGAACATCTCACCGGACAGTCCCAACTACAGGGAGACATTTCATCGGACAGTCCCAGATACAGGGGAACATCTCACCGGACAGTCCCAGGCACAGCGAGAAATCTCACCGGACAGTCCCAACTACAGGGGAACATCTCACCGGACAGTCCCAGATACAGGGTAACATCTCATAGGACAGTCCCAGATACAGGGAGACATTTCATCGGACAGTCCCAGATACAGGGGAACATCTCACTGGACAGTCCCAACTACAGGGGAACATCTCACCGGACAGTCCCAACTACAGGGAGACATTTCATCGGACAGTCCCAGATACAGGGGAACATCTCACCGGACAGTCCCAGACACAGCGAGAAATCTCACCGGACAGTCCCAACTACAGGGGAACATCTCACCGGACAGTCCCAGATACAGGGTAACATCTCATAGGACAGTCCCAGATACAGGGGAACATCTCACCAGACAGTCCCAACGACAGGGGAACATCTCACCGGACAGTCCCAACTACACGGGAACATCTCACCGGACAGTCCCAGATACAGGGGAACATCTCACCAGACAGTCCCAACTACAGGGGAACATCTCACCGGACAGTCCCAAATACAGGGGAACATCTCACCGGACAGTCCCAGCTACAGGGGAACATCTCACCGGACAGTCCCAAATACAGGGGAACATCTCACCGGACAGTCCCAAATACAGGGGAACATTTCATCGGACAGTCCCAGATACAGGGGAACATCTCACTGGACAGTCCCAACTACAGGGGAACATCTCACCGGACAGTCCCAGCTACAGGGGAACATCTCACCGGACAGTCCCAGCTACAGGGGAACATCTCACCAGACAGTCCCAAATACAGGGGAACATCTCACCGGACAGTCCCAAATACAGGGGAACATCTCACCGGACAGTCCCAAATACAGGGGAACATCTCACCGGACAGTCCCAGATACAGGGGAACATCTCACCGGACAGTCCCAGATACAGGGGAACATCTCACCGGACAGTCCCAACTACAGGGGAACATCTCACCGGACAGTCCCAACTCCAGGGGAACATCTCACCGGACAGTCCCAGCTACAGGGGAACATCTCACCGGACAGTCCCAAATACAGGGGAACATCTCACCGGACAGTCCCAGATACAGGGGAACATCTCACCGGACAGTCCCAGATACAGGGGAACATCTCACCAGACAGTCCCAACTACAGGGGAACATCTCACCGGACAGTCCCAGATGCAGGGGAACATCTCACCGGACAGTCCCAGATACAGGGGAACATCTCACCGGACAGTCCCAACTACAGGGGAACATCTCACCGGACAGTCACAACTACAGGGGAACATCTCACCGGACAGTCCCAGCTACAGGGAGACATCTCACCGGACAGTCCCAACGACAGGGGAACATCTCACCGGACAGTCCCAGATACAGGGGAACATCTCACCGGACAGTCCCAGATACAGGGGAACATTTCACCGGACAGTCCCAGATACAGGGGAACATTTCACCGGACAGTCCCAGACACTCTCACTCACCGACACACACACACACTCACACATCAATCTCACACTCTCACTCATCTACACACACATACACACACACTCACACAAGCACACACATGTGCACAAACACACAAATACACTTACTACAGACACACACACAAACTGTCACACACCCACACGCATGCATGTATACACATACACAAATATACACACACTAACTCTCACACATGCACACATATTTACAAATAGACTCACCACAGACACACACGCACAAACCCACTCACTCACCATAGACTCTCACACACCCACACGCATGCACACATGCACAAATACACAAATGCACACACTCACCAGACACACACAGTTTGCAGCAGAGGTGTCCTGCACAATGATCAGGAGTTGGAACTGTCTTCTGATTTCCCCCCCCCCCTCTTTAACTCAGAGCCTCAGGCCACATGAAATACTCCCAACTGCTAACTTGGCCTAGACCAGGGATGACCCCCAGGAGCCTTGCTGCTTTTTAGGACTCCACATTACCCTATAATGCATTCTTCAGGGGTTACTCTGAGTGTAACTCCCATATTCAGGGACCACATGAGTGTCATGAACTGCAGTGAACCTTTCCCTCCTAGACTGATAAATGGCCTTTTGGCTCCATTTCCATGAGTAGTAACCAGTCCATTATTGCTGTGTTTATCTTTGCATTGCACAGGGAGATTCTGAATCGTCTAAGTTGCAGCATACAATATCCAGGACACTCGTACAGACCAATAACCATGTGATAATTCCTTGTTGTACCAATCCATTTTTAAATATGACATTATCTCCTCATCTGCAGCTCACTTCACCAAGAGCTGGTTTTAATACCGTTTCCCCGCCACCCCATCCGAAGCTGGAGTCACCAGTCCACAGCTGTCCATTGGGACCTAATCCAACTGCCGATTCTTAAAACGTGATCTTAGACAGTGAATGATGCCAGGCTGTTCAAATGTGGTAGATATCACAATCAACCTTGAACACGTCCTCACCTGATGTGACTGGACATGCGCTCTCCATCTATATTAGACCATGGCGGGCAAAATAAAGGAAAATCCCAAGGTGTTTTATAAGTACATTAAGGGCAAGAGGATAACCAGGGAAAGAGTAGGGCCCATTAGGGACCAAACTGGCAACCTGTGTGTAGAGCCAGAAGATGTAGGTGAGGTTTTAAATGAATATTTTGAATCTGTGTTCACTATGGAAAAGGACGATGTAGGCATAGAAATCAGGCAGGGGAATGTGATATACTTGAACAAATTAGTATTGAGAGGGAGAAGGTACTAGCGGTTTTAGCGGGCTTAAAAGTGGATAAATCACCATGCCCAGATGAGATGTATCCCAGGCTGCTGTGTGAGGCAAGGGAGGAGATTGCAGGGGCTCTGACACAAATTTTCAGAACCACTCTGGCCACAGGGGAGGTGCCAGAGGACTGGAGAACAGCTAACGTAGTACCATTGTTCAACAAGGGTAGTAGGGATAAACCAGGGAATTACATCTGTGGTAGGGAAATTATTGGAAAAAATTCTGGGACAGAATTAGTCTCCGCTTGGAGAGGCAGGGATTAATCAGGGATAGTCAGCATGGCTTTGTCAGGGGGAGATCATGTCTGACCAATTTGATTGAATTTTTCAAGGGTGTGTAGTGTGTGGATGAGGGTAGTGCAGTTGATGTGGTCTACATGGACTTCAGTAAGGCTTTTGACAAAGTCCCACATGGGAGACTGGTCAAGAAGGTAAGAGCCCATGGGATCCAGGGCAATCTGGCACATTGGATCTAAAATTGGCTTAGTGGCAGGAGGCAGAGGGTGATGGTCGAAGGTTGTTTTTGTGACTGGAAGCCTGTGTCTAGTGGTGTACCGCAGGGATCGGTGCTGGGTCCTTTGCTGTTTGTAGTGTACACTAATGATTTAGATATGAATGTAGGCGGTATGATCAGTAAGTTCGCAGATGACACGAAAATTGGTGGAGTGGAAAATAGCGAGGAGGGAAGCCTCAGGCTACAGGACGATATAGACGGGATGGTCAGATGGGCAGAACAGTGGCAAATGTAATTTAACCCTGAAAAGTGTGAGGTGATGCATTTTGGGAGGACTAACAAGGCAAGGGAATACACAATGAATGGTAGGATCCTAGGAAGGACAGAGGATCAGAGGGACCTTGGTGTGCATGTACATAGATCCCTGAAGGCAGCAGGACAGGTAGATAAGGTGGTTAAAAAGGCATATGGGATACTTGCCTTCATTAGCCGAGGCATAGAATATAAGAACAGGGAGGTTATGATGGAGCTGTACAAAACGCTAGTTAGGCCACAGCTGGAATACTGTGTACAGTTCTGGTCACCACACTATAGGAAGGATGTGATTGCTTTGGAGAGGTTGCAGAGGAGATTCACCAGGATGTTACCTGGGCTGGAGTGCTTCAGCTATGAAGAGAGACTGGACAGGCTGGGGTTGTTTTCCTTAGAGCAGAGAAGGCTGAGGGGGGACCTGATTGAGGTGTACAAAATTATGAGGGGCACAGATAGGGTAGATAGAAAGGAACTTTGCCCCTTAGTAGAGGGGTCAATAACCAGGGGGCAGAGTTTCAAGGTAAGGGGCAGGAGGTTTAGAGGGGATTTGAGGAAAAACTTTTTCACCCAGAGTGTGGTTGGAATCTGGAACTCACTGCCTGAAAGGGTGGTAGAGGCAGGAACCAGGCCCTGGAAGGTCGGACACCACGGGAGGCTCGGAGGTCAGACCGGGTGGAAGGAGAGCCAGGGAGAAGCAGGCCCCGGGACGTCGGTACCACGGCGGCTGAAGATTGTCGGGCAGGAGTGCGGGAAGGCGGAGCGAGGCGAGAGCGGACCCTATTGTGATGGCGCCGATGAAGATGGCTGCCGTCCTTGCGGGCTCTGTGCGTACCAGGCAGCTAAGTGTCCTTTGCTGGTTGGTGCACTCGGCTCGTTAAGAAAAAAGCATTTCACTGACTGGATTTCACTTGTTGTATTTGGTTATGTGACAAATAAAATTGAAATTGAAATTGAATTGAAATTGAGATAAGCACTTGAAACGCCATAGCATACAAGGCTACGGACCAAGTACTGGAAAATGGGATTAGAATAGATAGGGCTTGATGGCCGGCGCGGACACGATGGGCCGAAGGGCCTCCTTCTGTGCTGTATAACTCTATCACTCTATGACTCTATGACTCTATGACCATGGTCCTATAAATGGGTCGGCCTTGATTCCAGCGACTACACCAGGCTCGCACCAGCCAGGACCTTCGCCACTGATGCCATAGTTTGCAGGACCAGGGAGAGTTCCCTTCATTTGAATGCCATTGATGGGCACATCTCGATGATTTATTGCATTTATACAGCGTCTTTCATGACCTCAGGACGTCCCAAACCAGTTTACAGCCAATGAAGTACTTTCTGAAGTGTAGTCACTGTTGTGATGTAGGAAATACAGCAGCCAATTTGCACACAGCAAGATCCCACAAACAATGAGATAGTGACCAGGTAATCTGTTTTAGTGATGTTGGTTGAGGGATAAATATTGACCAGGAGCACTCCCCTGCTCTTCTTCAAAAATGTGCCACAAATATAATATCCATCAACTTATTATTTATTATCGACTAAAGACAACTAAAACTGTTCACACTTCGATTTTCCATATTGGAATTTTTCTGAAGTGCATCGCTCCTGCTGCATTCCTCAGTACACAGTGCTGAGGAAACAAATCACCAACTGGACAGGCTCAGCACAGCTGCAGGCTACTGCGCACCCCCAATCCCGGGTCTCTGACTTGCACTTTTGGTGTTTCCGTTATAAATGTGCTTGAAGCCATGGGACAGAAAAGCAATATGATGTCAGATATACTGAAGTACAGTCGAATAAGAATTTTCAATTCTTACCATTTCGTAAACAGTGTGAGGTGTGGTTCAATCAGATTTTAATTGAAATTGAAAAAATTAATTTCTGATTGCCTTGCAATATTTAATCTCCCTGCTGTAATCTAAGTCCTGAGAACAGCACTTCTGTATCCTAACACCATTAATCACTGTACGGAAAAAAAATCCTGACATCTACCACCCTGCAAGTCGGACGTTATTAAACAATCACACAGCATGGCTTACTGGGCTCATGGAGCCGCCTGTGATTGACAGAGCAGGGGTCCCAGTGCAAGGGACCTGTACTATGGACACTCCATGGCTGCAGTACTAAAGTGGACATCGGCCAGACCAGTTCAAAGGTCAGTCAGCTAGATTAGAAGCTGATAAAAACAGCATCACTGGAGCAGCAGGTGAACACAACACCTGAAACCAACAGCAGGGAAAATTGAGCACCCTTTTGGTTATTTTAAACTCCACACTTAGAGCGTTAAACAGGATCATTAATCCCATCAGTCGGGTATTAAACAGGATCATTAATCCCACCAATCGAGTATTAAACAGGATCATTAATCCCATCAATCGAGTATTAAACAGGATCATTAATCCCATCAATCGAGTATTAAACTGGATCATTAATCCCATCAATCGAGTATTAAACAGGATCATTAATCCCATCAGTCGGGTATTAAACAGGATCATTAATCCCATCAATCGAGTATTAAACTGGATCATTAATCCCATCAATCGAGTATTAAACAGGATCATTAATCCCATCAGTCGGCGATTAAACAAGATCATTAATCCCATCAGTCGGCGATTAAACAAGATCATCAATCCCATCAGTCGAGTATTAAACAGGATCATTAATCCCATCAGTCGAGTATTAAACAGGATCATTAATCCCATCAGTCGAGTATTAAACAGGATTATTAATCCCATCAGTTGGGTATTAAACTGGACCATTAATCCCATCAGTCGAGTATTAAACAGGATCATTAATCCCATCAGTCGAGTATTAAACTGGACCATTAATCCCATCAGTCGAGTATTAAACAGGATCATTAATCCCATCAGTCGAGTATTAAACAGGATCATTAATCCCATCAGTGGGTATTAAACAGGATCATTAATCCCATCAGTGGGTATTAAACTGGATCATTAATCCCATCAGTCGAGTATTAAACAGGATCATTAATCCCATCAGTGGGTATTAAACTGGATCATTAATCCCATCAGTGGGTATTAAACTGGATCATTAATCCCATCAGTCGAGTATTAAACAGGATCATTAATCCCATCAGTGGGTATTAAACAGGATCATTAATCCCATCAGTGGGTATTAAACTGGATCATTAATCCCATCAGTCGAGTATTAAACAGGATTATTAATCCCATCAGTCGGCGATTAAACAGGATCATTAATCCCATCAGTCGGCGATTAAACAGGATCATTAATCCCATCAGTCGAGTGTTAAACAGGATCATTAATCCCATCAGTCGGCGATTAAACAGGATCATTAATCCCATCAGTCGAGTATTAAACAGGATCATTAATCCCATCAGTCGAGTATTAAACAGGATCATTAATCCCATCAGTCGGGATTAAACAGGATCATTAATCCCATCAGTCGGCGATTAAACAGGATCATTAATCCCATCAGTCGAGTATTAAACAGGATCATTAATCCCATCAGTCGGGATTAAACAGGATCATTAATCCCATCAGTCGGCGATTAAACAAGATCATTAATCCCATCAGTCGAGTATTAAACAGGATCATTAATCCCATCAGTCGGGATTAAACAGGATCATTAATCCCATCAGTCGAGTATTAAACAGGATCATTAATCCCATCAGTCGAGTATTAAACAGGATCATTGATCCCATCAGTTGAGTATTAAACAGGATTATTAATCCCATCAGTCGAGTATTAAACAGGATCATTAATCCCATCAGTCGGCGATTAAACAGGATCATTAATCCCATCAGTCGGCGATTAAACAGGATCATTAATCCCATCAGTCGGTGATTAAACAGGATCATTAATCCCATCAGTCGAGTATTAAACAGGATTATTAATCCCATCAGTCGAGTATTAAACAGGATCATTAATCCCATCAGTCGAGTATTAAACAGGATCATTAATCCCATCAGTCGAGTATTAAACAGGATCATTAATCCCATCAGTCGAGTATAAAACAGGATCATTAATCCCATCAGTCGAGTATTAAACAGGATCATTAATCCCATCAGTCGGGTATTAAACAGGATCATTAATCCCATCAGTCGAGTATTAAACAGGATTATTAATCCCATCAGTCGAGTATTAAACAGGATCATTAATCCCATCAGTCGGGTATTAAACAGGATCATTAATCCCATCAGTCGAGTATTAAACAGGATCATTAATCCCATCAGTCGAGTATTAAACAGGATTATTAATCCCATCAGTCGAGTATTAAACAGGATCATTAATCCCGTCAGTCGGGTATTAAACAGGATCATTAATCCCGTCAGTAAGGCAAGAAATAGGGTAATTATCCCTTCAACAGGGCAGTAAACAGGGTTTTTACGCTAACCTACAGCACCTCCACTACACATACGTACAGCCTCTGACACACCTCTTCTCTTTCCCGATGCTGTGTATTTCAGAATTTCAATTTTTATATGTGTATAGAATGCTCACATTGTTCAACATTCTTACTGCATAAACAGTAAGGCTTTCGAACTATGCAGGTGACGGACTCTGCAGACGTCACACTGCCACTCCTTTCATCAGTTCCCCCTTTCTCCTGTTCTCTGTATCCCACCTCCTCTCAGTGACTGTAACACCACACTCGGATGCACCAGGAGTGTCCAAGCATTTTGCTTCCATGGGACACAGCGACACAAGACTCCTCACCATGGAGCCTCCAAAACACAACATTCAAGTGAATATTCCCATTAATTCCTCTCTGTCTCCAGTTGCTGATACTAACAGGTCCCAGTGGTCCAAGTTCAGGTTTATCCAGCAAGGAGGCAACTGCACGAAAACAGCCCCTTCTGAATTTCCAGGCCCACAGAATTCAAACAGGACAAACCAGCCAATAAGAAAAATCCAAGGTCAAATAGGACAGTTGCCTGGGATTCCTGGGCCTGTGGGGCAGATGAGTTGGTAAATCACAGCTTGGACATCCAGACAAACACCTTGGACAAACTGGACCAGCTGAGCAACTTGCAAGATAAAGCACAGAGCAAATGGAAATGGGGAAGCACTTATTTAACTTCCACTATTTATTACTTTGTCGTGTCTTTTGATGAGAAAAGCTTGCCTTTGTTGTTTATACTCAGCCTGATTTATGAACGTGCCCCATAAATAGAAGTGCAGCATCTGAATTAATTTTTAGCATGACCTACAGACCGTTTAGATTTCACATCTGAACCAAATGTCTGGAGTTCACGTGACTTTTTTTATCCCATTTTGAAAATGTTTAAGATGTACCAGCTGGGGGCCTGGACAGTGGGACTGGACTGACACAGTCAGTGGGTAACCTGTGCCCTTGTCACCAGCACCTGGGATCCAACCCATTACCTTACAAGCATTATGACAGGAAACGGTAATTATAAGCCTCTCGAATTAGCCCCACCCACCAGCTTTCTCGCAGTATCTCTGTAAGCATCAGCTTGGCTCAGTTGGCAAGACTCTTGCCTCTTGAGTGAGAAGGTGCCGGGTTCACAAACCCACTCTAGGAGTTGAGCATCTGAAGCGAAGCTGACATTGCTGAGGGAGTGCTGCGCTGTCAGCTTCTTCTGGTGGCTCAAGTAACTATGAAAGGTCCCAGGGTTCTACTTGAAAAGGATCAGGTTGTGGCTAACATTCCTCCCTCAACCAACACCTCAGATTAACTGGGCACACACCGTCGAGGTTAACACTCCAGGAGCTCATTGCTTGTATCTTAAATCTATTTACTCTGTCTGCTTCAGTGTCCTTCCCTGGGAACTTGTTTCATGACTCAATTACCAGCTGGGTGAAAAACCTCCGCCAGATTTCCTTAACTGGCTAATTTACAACTTGTGTGCCCAGGTATTTGAAACCTTCACCATGAACCAATCTGTACCTACACTCGCGGTATAAATAAGCCAATCTTGGGTATATTTAGTCTGTCACCCATTGATTTTCGGTTGCACTCTTCAGTTTTTGATTGAACAATCTCGCGATTTAGGTGTCAGTCGCAACTCGTTAGCACTCACGCCTCGCCTACTGAGTCAGTAGGTTGTGGCTTCAAGCCCCACACAAAAGACATGATACACAATCTAAGTTGACACTGCAGTGCAGTACTGAGGGAGCGCTGTACTGTCGGATGTGCCGCCTTTCAATTATGAGATGTTAGACCAAAGCCCCCTCAGGTGGATATAAAAGATCCCACGGCACTATTCGAAGAAGAGCAGGGGAGTTCTCCCCGGTGTCCTGGCCAATATTTATCTGTAAAGCAACATCACTAAAACAGATTATTCAGTCATTATCACATTGCTGTTTGTGGGAGCTTGCTGTGCGCAAATTGGTTGCCACGTTCCCTATTTTATAACAGGGATGGCATTTCAAAACTAATTGATTGGCTGTAAAGCACTTTGGGACATTCTGAGGTGGTGAAAGGCACTATATAAATGCAAGATGTTTCTTCATTTTCTGAAATACAGAGCTTGCACAAAGTGAGGGAGGGTGTGGTGCCGATTCCTCATTATCAGCGGCAAATATCAGATCAGAACTGAAGCCCCCACTGTCTGGCTGGCCGACCCCCTCCCACCATCGGCCTGAGGTTTATTGGCACACAAAACACAAACCGCATCGGTTAAAGCACAGAGTGCAGCAAATAATACATTCAGGGACCAGCCGAAGGGCGGGGAGCAGAACACGTATGCTGCTGTCACACCAGGCGCTGCGAGCAGCCGTTACACTATACCTGAGAAAGGCACCAATCAGTCATACACCCTCCACGACTCCCACTCCCTCCCTGTGGGACAGTCCGACTGTGACTGGTCAGCTCTCTGAGGGGAGGAGGCTTGTCTACACTGTCCCATTAAACACTCCCAGGGCAGGTACAGCACGGGTTAGATACAGAGTAAAGCTCCCTCTGCACTGTCCCATCAAACACTCCCAGGGCAGGTACAGCACGGGGTTAGATACAGAGTAAAGCTCCCTCTACACTCTCCCATCAAACACTCCCAGGGCAGGTACAGCATGGGTTAGATACAGAGTAAAGCTCCCTCTACACTCTCCCATCAAACACTCCCAGGGCAGGTACAGCACGGGTTAGATACAGAGTAAAGCTCCCTCTATACTGTCCCATTAAACACTCCCAGGGCAGGTACAGCACGGTGTTAGATACAGAGTAAAGCTCCCTCTACACTGTCCCATTAAACACTCCCAGGGCAGGTACAGCACGGGTTAGATACAGAGTAAAGCTCCCTCTACACTGTCCCATTAAACACTCCCAGGGCAGGTACAGCACGGTGTTAGATACAGAGTAAAGCTCCCTCTACACTGTCCCATCAAACGTTCCCAGGGCAGGTACAGCACGGGTTAGATACAGAGTAAAGCTCCCTCTACACTGTCCCATTAAACACTCCCAGGGCAGGTACAGCACGGTGTTAGATACAGAGTAAAGCTCCCTCTACACTGTCCCATTAAACACTCCCAGGGCAGGTACAGCACGGGTTAGATACAGAGTAAAGCTCCCTCTACACTGTCCCATTAAACACTCCCAGGGCAGGTACAGCACGGGTTAGATACAGAGTAAAGCTCCCTCTACACTGTCCCATTAAACACTCCCAGGGCAGGTACAGCACGGGTTAGATACACAGTAAAGCTCCCTCTACACTGTCCCATCAAACACTCCCGGGGCAGGTACAGCGCGGGTTAGATACAGAGTAAAGCTCCCTCTACACTGTCCCATTAAACACTCCCAGGGCAGGTACAGCACGGGTTAGATACAGAGTAAAGCTCCCTCTACATTGTCCCATCAAACACTCCCAGGGCAGGTACAGCACGGGTTAGATACAGAGTAAAGCTCCCTCTACACTGTCCCATTAAACACTCCCAGGGCAGGTACAGCACGGGTTAGATACACAGTAAAGCTCCCTCTACATTGTCCCATCAAACACTCCCAGGGCAGGTACAGCACGGGTTAGATACACAGTAAAGCTCATTCTACATTGTCCCATCAAACACTCCCAGGGCAGGTACAGCACGGGTTCGATACAGAGTAAAGCTCCCTCTACATTGTCCCATGAAACACTCCCAGGGCAGGTACAGCATGGGTTAGATACAGAGTAAAGCTCCCTCTACATTGTCCCATCAAACACTCCCAGGGCAGGTACAGCACGGGTTAGATACACAGTAAAGCTCCCTCTACACTCTCCCATCAAACACTCCCAGGGCAGGTACAGCATGGGTTAGATACAGTACAGAGTAAAGCTCCCTCTACACTGTCCCATGAAACACAAGCAATTGCAGCTGCTTCTAAACTGCTGAGGTCAATTGGAATGAAATTGTAACGGCTTCTCGATTGCCTGCTCCAGGATACTCATGGTAAATTGGATGATTTAAATGTTTATCAGGACGGGATTCTACGTAGCACAAACTGTACTCTGCTGCTAAACTGCCCCTTAAAGGCCACAAAATCTAATTGGTGTGGCTCAGGATCAGCAGTTTAATTGCTGTTTGGTCAGGGAACCGTGCAGATTGGAATGTGCTTGTCTGTTTCAGGCTGCAAAGCAGAAGCAGTCAGCATTATAAGATAATAAACAGAAAATGCTGGAAACCCTCGGCCGGTCAGGCAGCATCTGCGGAGAGAGGACTAGAGTTAACGTTTCAGGTCAATGACGCTTCATCAGATGAAAGGCCTACACTCGGGTTAACTCTGTTTCTTGTTCCATAGATGCTGCCTGATCTGCTGAGTATTTCCAGCATTTTCTGTTTATATTTCAGATTTTCAGCATCCGTGATACTTTGCTTTAACATTATAGGATGGTTTTGTATCTGTATCATGCGACAGTTAGAATGCAGTGTCTGGAATATGTTGCGGTAGAGTTTCTGCTTGGGGCGCAATCGTTAATATGGGCACTAATTGCGCTAGTTTACCGAAATGAAGTTATGGTTCACATTTCCGCTCAAACTCATTTGCATAATCACAAACATAAAATCATCCATGAACCAGTGCAATCTTGCAGTTTTAGAATATAATTTTCTATCATTAAAAATATTCCTTGATATATTGAAGAGTGGATACCTGGTGCAGGTTTATTAATACACCTGAAAATGGAGTTATCACAAAAATCAGCATTTTAATCAGAGTCTCGTCCACCACCTGCGACTAACCGGATTTTAAGTAACTGAAAATGATTTTAAAATCTATACTGAACCATTTATGAGTTACATTGGGGTACAGTAGTCAGTTTCTTAGTACATTAAATAGCTTTTTTTATATAAACGTTTTTAAAACATGCCCATTAGTGCCCTTGCACCTAAAAAACGATTTCATTTTAAGAGCCTCCTCGAAGGCTCACAAACGGGCACAATTAGCAGAAATAACAACAGAAAATGCTGGAAAAACTCAGCAGGCCAGGCAACATCCGTGGAGAGAGAAACAGAGTGAACGTTTCAGGTCGAAACCCTTCGTCAGAACTGGAAAAACACAGGAAATGAAACAGATTAAAAGGCCAGTTTGGGGGCTGGGAAATGGGGATGAAAGAACAAGAGAGAAGTGAAGAGACATTAAGAGGTATTCAAAACCAGACGAGATGGTGATAGGACTAGTGGAGACAAAAGACGGCTCTAGATTAGGTGTGAAATGCGCTGGCAGAGTGGGAGACAGTTGCCATGTGGGAGAGAGAAAAAAGGGGGAAGGGCCAAAACAAAGGTGTGGATAAAAAATATATATAAAAATGTATTAGGGGCCGAGGTTATGATCTGAAATTGTTGAACTCGATATTGAGTCCGGAAGGCTGTAAAGTGCCTAATTGGAAGATGAGGTGCTGTTCCTCGAGCTTACGCTGGCTTTCCGTGGAACAATGCAAGAGCCCGAGTACGGTGAGGTCTGAGTGGGACTGGGGCAGTGAATTAAAATAACAGGCAGCCGGAAGCTCGGGGTCACCTTTACAGACTGAACGGAGCTGTTCCGCAAAGCAGTCACCCAATCTGCATTTGGTCTCCCCAATGTAAAGGAGACCACATCGTGAGCAGCGAATATAGTATACTAGATTGCAAGAAGTACAAGTAAAGTACAATTAGCGAAAACTCGCCGTGGTGATGAATTCAGTCTGGAAGCGTGGCCAGTTTTGTGGGCGGGGCTGCTTCCAGCGCGATGTTTTTAAACCAGCGAAACAGATTGCGAAAACTCGACTTGCGCTGAACGTAACTTGTGCTCGAGATTCCTCGATCTTTATCACTGGTTTGGCCGATTTTGGGCCAATTGTAGCAGAAACTGTGGCCCAACTATATTTTTAATCTAGTACTAATAGATCTGCCAGGGTGTTGCTCAGGGGAGGTCGGTTACTAGGCTGAAGGGTTATACCAGGTATATCCTGCTGCCCAACTCAAGTCAAACTGTTGGTAAGCAAACACATTCTCGGAGCAATCAGAGTTTAATTGATTGGTGAGAGCTTTAATTGTTCTTTAAGAAAGAAAGTCTTGCATTTCTATAGCGCCTTTCACAACCACCGGACGTCTCAAAGCGCTTTACAGCCAATGAAGTACTTTTTGGAGTGTAGTCACTGTTGTAATGTGGGAAACGTGGCAGCCAAATTGCGCACAGCAAGCTCCCACAAACAGCAATGTGATAATGACCAGATAAACTGTTTTTGTTATGTTGATTGAGGGATAAATATTGGTTTAGGCTGAAAGTCAGAGTCTAGGATGAAATGTCTGGCTTTCTGCCTCCTCTTTCCGTGTGGATCTCAGATTCTTTTGAAGCCCTTGGCCAGAGACAGTCTGGCTCCTGTGTTATGGGATTTCCCATTAGTAAGGAGAATCTCCAGGCGGTCCAAAGGAGCGTCCTTCTTCCCCTTTCTTTAAACAAATGATGGGTGAAATCGATAGAGAAACCAATCAGCGATAGGAAACCTGTCTGGAATACATTTGCCTACAACGAAACCTGGCGATACGAGTCGCACAGGATGCGGGGCGGACAGGAAACACAGGCACATATTTCTTAAAGCACCAGAGAGAGAGAGAGAGAGAGCTTCACCTGCCGTATCTCGCCAAGTATCCTGACATCCGCAGCCCAAGGTGGGGGGGTCACAGCCTGCTCCTCGGTGTTATGGGAGGAGGAGAAAGAGAATGAGTGAACGAGAAAGAGAAAAAGATAGTGAGAAAGAGAATGAGAGAGAAAACAAGCGAATGGGAGAGAACGAGAATGAGAGACTGACTGAGAGAGAGGGAGAAATTCCCCACAGCCTTCTCCCGGGTGACCACATGGGCCACTCCCATGGCCTCTAACCTACACCAGGAGGTGGGAAATAACAAGGGGAAATGCTGGAGACACTCAGCAGGTCAGGCAGCATCGAGGAGAGAGAAACAGAGTTAACGTTTCAGGTCGATGACCCTTCGTCAGAAGAGAAACAGGACCCTTCCTCAACCCCAGACATTGACTCTCTTTCTCTTTCCTCGATGCTGCTTGAGTGTTTCCAGCATTTTCTGTTGTTATTTCCCACCCCACCTGTGCTGGGAGGGAGTCTCGGCCTGCGCTCAGTGCCTCTCTACATGTGAAGGTTAAGAGTTGGTGTTTGAATCGTCAGTTCAGTAGCGCCTTGTGTTTGAGCTGCCGATTGCCAGTAACCACCAGGACCCACAGCACTGGGGGGGTGTTCAGCCCCGCCTCAGTTCACAATCAGCGGGGAAAACCCTTGGGTTCTTGGGCATAACATTGAATGAGTTTCCCCCACGCAGGTTAGCTCGCTTCTGTGATTCTTCCCCCAGTGTGTGCACATTGAATTGTTTTCTAAAAATGGAGCTTTCATAGCATTTTGTAAAAATGATGACACAGCAGGAACACTATATATTCTTGTTTACAAGGAGAGGAATTGAATGTTCAATTATCAGCCCCCTGAGCTATCATACATCGATAGGACGTGTATGGATTTGCTGGTTCTGCTTATTCAGGGGCTAATCCCAGGTGGACACAGGGCAGCCTGGGAGTTCCCTCACCCTTACCCCTCAGGCTTGTGGTCTCCATAGAGTCAGATACAGTAAAAGTCACACACAGCAATTCTATATATAGTTTGCACCGATAATTACAACCACACTTTTGCAAGAAGCACAGTATGTTGAACGTGATCTGATACTGATTGTGTGCCCACCTCCCCCGACCCTGCTCTCCCCGGTCCGGCAACGCCTCAATTTTAAAATCTTTATCCTTGCTTTCAAATCCCTCCATGGCCTCGCCCCTCCCTATCTCTGTAATCTCCTTCAGCCCCACAACCCCCCAAGATATCTGCGCTCCTCTAATTCTGCCCTCTTGAGCATCCCTGATTATAATCGCTCAAACTTTGGTGGCCGTGCCTTCTGTTGCCTGGGCCCCAAGCTCTGGAATTCCCTGCCTAAACCTCTCCACCTCGCTACCTCTCTTTCCTCCTTTAAGACGCTCCTTAAAACCTACCTCTTTAACCAAGCTTTTAGTCACCTGCCCTAATTTATCCTTATGTGGATCGGTGTCAAATTTTGTTTGATAATCGATCCTGTGAAGCGCCTTGGGAGCTTTTACTGCATTAAAGGCGCTATATAAATACTTGTTGTTCTTCTCCCAGATTCCTGACTCAACCTGTGGTGAAGGTGCTGGTTGTTGCTGGGATATGGGCTCCACAGGCACTGAGCCCCTCCAGCACCTCCACCCAGTGGTCAGTCTTCCTCAGTCAACCTGGACGGTGAGCAGCAGCTGGCTATTCGACTGCAAAGGGGCAGTTGATCCCAGTGACGTCCACAACAGTCGCACTTTCTGGCAGGAGTCACTGAGCAATGATCAGGAGCGGGGGCCTTGGCTGATTTTATTCCCCCTCCACCCCCCCACCCTGGTAACATGCCCCAGCTATCAGCTTACACAGCACCATCTAGGGACCAATCCTGGCTCTTTCCTGGTTCACTAGACACTGGGTCTTCTGTTCCTCGGTCTATCTGTTCCACACTAGCCTGTGCCCAGGATTCTGCCAAGCTCAGTCTAACCAGGCACCGACCGGGGGGGGGGGGCCCAGGAGTGGTCGAGGGCAGTTCAGCTTTCTCGCATATGGCAGGGGAACCCATTTACTAGGGGTGGCCAACCCTCCGGGATTGCCCTGGAGACTCCAGGAATTAAAGGTTCATCTCCCGGACACGGCTGTGAGCAACCCAGGAGAACAATCATAGGGGACATTAGAAAAAGTTGTGCGCTTTTTCTTTTTCTTTGGATAGTTTTGATTATTAGTGATAAAAATATTGGAGATGGAAAAAACTGTTGTTTGATTGGGCGGGGTGGGGCGGGGCGGCAGGTCATGTGAAGAAAGCTCCAGGGAGGGGCTAGGAGTGAGCAGGTGTTACTGGTTGCCTGATTGCAGCAGGGTGTTGGAGTGAGTTTGTAAAAAGTTGGTGCTGGGTTTTGGGGTTTTTGTTTTCAGGTTTTAGGGCCTTTTTGTCCCATAAAAAACAGCCAGATGGCTGCTGAGGGGTCCAGAGTGCCGGGCCCCTCAGAGGACAGTGTTCCCAAGATGAATTTAATTAGGGAAGAAACTGTGGTTGGAAGGGAAAGAAAAAGGCCCAAAGATTAGGGCCGGGACCCCAGGAGGTTTGGAAAAGAAAACACGGTGGTGGTTCAGTGTGAGGATAAGGAGATACGAGCTTGGGATATTATCCAGGCGGTACATGAGGACTGTGGTGAGGGAAGCTGCTTTGCCTGCCGACCAAAGCCGAATGTTGGGTTCGAGGTGACGGTCAGTGGCCGAGAGGAGGTGGAAAGACTTTTACTCAGTCTGAAAGTTGGCGATAAGTTCTTGGAGGTATCTCTGCTATATTTGGAAGAGGTGGTGGTCTCATTCTTAAACTTGCCAGTTTATATTGAGGACGATGTGCTAATCAAAAAGTTGGAGTCGTGGGACATTAAAATTTGCTCAGCAATAAAGAGGAGATACTATCCAGGAACACGGGTAGCAGATGGAACCCGTTACATAAAGGTGCGGTTCCCAGAGGGGGTGAAGTCATTACCATACAGCATGAAATTTGAGACAATGGAAGGAGTGCAGTACTTTCGAGTACTGCATGATAACCAAGTGATGGTTTGTTATTATTGTCTTGGACACGACCATCTTGTAAGAAACTGTCCAGACTTGTACTGTTATAATTGCGGCGAGTCTGGACACATCGCTCGGAGCTGCAAGGCGGAGAGCTGTGGGGTGTGTCACAAAGGCCCCACCCACTGTGAGTGTGAGGCAGAAGGAAGCTCTATGAGTGACGAGGAGATGGGAGAAGGAGCAGGAGGTGTGAGCGGAATGGCTGGAGGAACGGAGCAGTCGGAGGACACAGCTGGTAAATTGAAGGAGTAAAGAGTGCAGGAAGAGGCAGAAAATTGCGGAGCAGAGAACAGGATGGAGATGGTGGAAAACACACCAAGTACAGTGGAAAAGAACAAAGACAGCAGCGGGCAGCAAGGGTCGAGTGCAGACTCGAGCCTTAATACGGTTCAGCTCTCCCTAAAGAATCTGGTGTCCGCGGGGGGAGAGGAGGCGGGAGCGGGGTACGTGGTAAATCTAAGTACTCCAAAGGAAGACGGGGAGTTGGACATCTCGGTGAGCAGGAGGGGGCAAGACGAGGAGAGGGTGCAAGAGGCAGGAGCCTTAAAGGGGCAGCAGGACGGGAGCGGCGAGACAAAGACGCCAGAAGGGAGTAATATAGGTGTGCCATTGTCCCAGAGAGAGAAGAATCAGCGAGCAAGGGTCAGAGGTGGAGATGTGGTCGAAGGGAGCAGCACAGTGGGAGAAACTGCGATAGCAGGAAGACTCTCTATGGGAGATGAAGTATCTGACGGAGGGCAGGATTATGTATCTGATGGGGAGCAGGCACAGGGGGTTACAGAAGAGCTTGAGTGTGAGGAATTAGAGGGGGACAGAGACATGGAAGTGGGGGGTGGGGTGGCATCATGTGGAAAGGGAAAGGTTAGTGAGGGGCAGAAAGAGGGAGAAAGGGCAGCTCCTTGGCCCAAACTTAATGCAAGGAAGAGGCTGAAACAGCAGGGAAGGTTCAAACAGGAGGTGAAAAAGAGTCGGAGGATGCAGGAAAAAGCAACAACTGGCCAAAAAGTTGGGAAGGAGCATGACAGGAGGGAAGGGCCAGAGACTAAATGATGGGGAGATTATCAGGCATACTTCCCTTCGTTGGAGCCATGATTACATTGGTCTCGATTAATGTGAACGGACTGAGGGGTGAGAAGAAATTGCAGCAGTTGTTGCAGGGTTTTAAAGGCACGGACTTGGGTCTGCAGGAAACCATTTGGGATGAGGATATTCTAGAAAGAGTTCAGAAGGTTTGGAAGGGAGAGGTGTTTGCAAGTTGTGCAAACAATAACCGTAGAGGGGTGGCTGTTTTGGTGAGTCCGTCCATAAAAGAGAACGTTGCCTTGGTGGACAAGGACACTGAGGGGAGATTTTTATGGCTAAGGGTAAAAATGGAGGAATTTAATTGCGATCTCTTTAATATCTATGCACCGAACGACCATTGCAAGCGTCGCGAGTTTTTTCGGTGGTTATTCACTGAAGTGGCAGAGGTGGAAAATCCTTGTGTAGTGGGGGATTTTAATGTATTTTTATCTCAGATGGACATTTCAGCCCAGATGACCTTTAAGGATGATAACTCCAGAGGGATGATTGTAAAAATTATGGCAAATTTAAATTTGAGAGACTTATGGAGGGACCGGTACCCCATAAAAAGGGAGTTCTCCAGAGCAAGTTGGGTGGGTGATGTTTTAAAACAGAGCCGAATAGATTTTGTGTTAATGTGGGAAGGGTTAAGTTTGGAGGTGATGGAGATTTATTATAAAAAAGTATTTTTTAGTGACCACTCAGCTTTGGTTCTTAGAATTAGGAACAGCAGAGTTAAGATCGGTTCAGGGGTGTGGATTTTAAACAATCAACACCTGAAAGAAATTGCTTATAAAGAAGGGATTTTAAATATAATAAAGAATGCTCAGAAGGAACCTTTGTTCTTGAAAGAAAGAAGAGTTTGGTGGGACAATTTCAAATATGAGGTAAAAGTTTTTTCGGTACGTTATGGGAAAAAGAGGGCGGCAGCTAACCGGCGTCGAGAAGAGAATATAAATAAAAGGTTTATGGATGTCTGTAAAGCAGTTGACGGAGGGGATAAGGGTGCTGAGACTAAGTTCCGGGTGCTAAAGGAAGAGTGGGAATTATTGCAAGCTGAAAAATGCAAGGGGGCCATTCTCCGTGCAAAGGCTAGAGATGCATTGGAGGGCGAAAAATGCACTAGATATTTTCTAGAGCAAGAGAAGCTGCGACAGAGATTATCATTAATTGGAGAGTTGAAGGTTGGGGAGAAGATCATTCATGAAAGTGGGGAGATTTTAGAGGCGGCTATCAGCTTTTATCAAGAGTTATATACAAAAGAAGACATTTCCAATTTGGCGATGGGGAAGGTTACTGCTTTTATTGAAGAGGGTTTAAAGGAGGATGAGAGAAGCATGTGTGACAAAGAAGTAGGATTAGCGGAAATAAAAGTAGCAATAAGTGGAATGAAGGGGAGGAAAAGCCCAGGGTCCAATGGACTAAGTGCAGAATTTTATAAAGAATTTTTTGATATTTTAAGTCCATTGCTCTTAGGAGTTTTTAAGGAAATTAAAATTGAGGGAAGCCTGGCCCCATCTATGAGGAGAGGTGTCGTAAGCTTAGCTTATAAAAATAAAGGGGATAGAAGGGATCTGAAGAATTGGAGGCCCATCACATTATTAAATGTGGATTATAAGATCTTGGCGAGGGTTATGGCAAATTGTATGAAGGAGGTGTTGCCGCAGATAGTTTGGCCCTCTCAGTCCTATGGAGTCATAGGCCGGGACATCGCAGACTCTGTGGTCTCAATCCGAGATGCGATAGAGCTCATGGAAGAGAGTGGGAGGGAGGCTTATGTATTAAAGATAGATCAAGAGAAAGCCTTTGATAGGGTCTCTCATGAGTTTTTATTGAAGGTTTTGGAAGCATTTGGCTTCGGGGAAAATGTCATTGAATGGATAAGGATTTTTTATTCAAACATATTTAGCTGTGTTAAATGTAATGGGGCTAGATTTTCAGTATAGACAGTTTTGGGGCGCTAACCTTAGCGCCCGCCCGAAGTTAGCGCCCGCCCCAAAGTAGCGCCCCGTTGCCGGAAATTCAGTGGCTTCGCCCCAAGAGGTTGGTGGAGCGCTAAAAGAGGCGTTCCACTACTATCTTTAGGCGCTAAGCTGGCGGTGCAGAGCGCAACACCCGAGCTCGGGCGCAGCGCACGGCAGACACTCTGGTGCCAGTGAGCTCTTAAAGGGGAAGGGTGCATGTGTTTTTTTCAAAGGCAGAGTCTGGGGGAGAGGAGGAGGTGGAGGAGGAAGAGGAAGAGGAAGAGGAAGAGGAAGAGGAAGAGGAGGAGGAGGAGGAGGAGGTGGTGGTGGTGGTGGTGGCACCGTTCACAACAACACACTGGATCCGTCCACACAACACATGCAGACTGCCTTGTATAGTGCCCTTTAATTTGCGTTCCATTTTACAAACGCTCTGGACGCCAGCCGCACAATGGGGCGGTCCGACTGAAGTTTGGATTCGGGGCGGCCAAAGGGCGTTGCACGAGGATGTGACGTCATTTTCTGCGCGCGCATCCGGGCTAACGGGCAACTTAATTTGGGGCGGGGTGCAAACTGCGCTGCGCCCGGGCGCTACACGCATAGCGCCCGAAAATCACTTCTCTTAAGGCGCTAACTGCTGGCGCAAGCAACTGAAAATCTAGCCCCCGGTTTTTTATCCAAGTATTTTCCGATACAGAGATCAGTGAGACAGGTTTGTCCCCTGTCCCCATTGTTGTACACATTGGTAGCAGAACCATTAGGTTATATGATGCGAAAGAAACAAGGTGTAGTTGGGATTGTGGTCCCCAGTTCTGGGCTGGTGTCGGTGATACACCAATATGCAGATGACACAACCTTAACATTGAGAAATGGGGAGTCAGTGAGGATAGCTATGGATGTAGTGGAGGAATATTGTAGAGCTTCAGGGGCCAGAGTGAATTATAGTAAGTCCCAATGCCTGGTTGCAAGGAAGGGGTAGGGGGAAATGGTTGGGGGTATGTCCCTTTAAGGTGGTGGAGGTTTTGGAAGTTCTAGGGGTGCATATGGGGTGCAAGAAAGATAGGGAAGAAGTGGATCGATTAAATTAGGAACCGAAGGTTATGAAAATTAAAAAGATTTTGGGAAGATGGGAAAGAAGGTGGTTGAAAGTGCAAGGAAGAGCAACAGTGGTGTCTGCTCTCCTGCTATCTAAGCTATGGTACTTATTGACGGTGGAGGATATTCCTGAGTGGGCGGAAAAGTCCATCCGAGAGGCTTGTGTAAGGTTTTTATGGGAAGGGAAACCAGCCTTGGTGGCTTACAATACCATCATTGGATGGAGAAATCAGGGAGGACTCAATTTCCCAGATATTGATTTGAAGAAAAAATCATTTAGAGTCAAATGGGTGAAGAGATTTCTTCAGAAGTCAAATGCAAGTTTTTGGAAGAGTTGTTTTGAGCATTTTTTTAAATGAAGTGGGATAGGAGGGCAGGGGATATTGTATATGGAATACAATAATATGTTTTTGAAATCGATTAAACTTCTCCCTAGGTTTTATAAGGGGGTTGTAGAGACTTGGCCCCAATTTTTAAAAAGTGTGCAGTTTATGCCCAAGGGGGCTGAGGAATTTTTAGAACAGCCCTTATTTTTGAACAGGTGGGTCAACATCAAAGGAGAGGTTGTATTTAATCAAGCTTTTATAAAAGCTGGGATTATATGTGTGAAAGATGTATTATACGAGGTAATTCCAGGTTGGTTGCCGGAAGCGATAGTGAGGGACATGGTGTGGGAGGAGGATCAGGAGGTAGAGGAAAAAGCAATAGGAATCATGTATGAGAAGATTGTGAGGGCAATGCCACAGGATTGGATGGAAGAAATAAATGCAGAAATCTCCAAAAGAAGTAAAATGCGTCCCGCTTTTCCAAGCTTTCTGCTGGAGAAAGGGGGAGAGTTGGTCTAATTTGACAACTGTAATACTTGAGATTTCCATGAGGTATTCAGAGAATGGAGATTCAAGACACCGGCTGGTCAGGAGTTTTGCAGAGTATATACCCACAGCTGGACTTCAACAGGATTTGGAAGGGAGTGTGGGCGAATTTTAAATGTCCAGAGTGGATTGAACTGGATTTCAAATTGGCTCATAACCGAATTTTTACCATGATGGTCTTGTGCAAGATTGGGCGAGTGGAGGGGGCAACTTGCCCAGTGTGTGGGACACGGGATGAAACTCTGTCCCATTTACTGGTGTTATGTCCGCAGTTAAATGACTTTAAGTACTATGTTCGACAGTTGTGTGAAGTTGTTTTGCTGGGTGGGGACCGAAGAGCGAGAATGGGAATCCCGTGGGACTCAATTTTGAGATGGGGATTGCAGGAGAGTCTGCCCGAGTCTAGCGGAGCAGCAATTAATTTAATGTTCAGTTTGGCTAGATTGTGATTGTGCAAAGAAGGAATGCTCTGTTTTTTAAGGGGAGGAGAATCAATCTAAAAGAGTATTTTAAATATAAGCTAAACGATCATTATAAGGCTCTGTGGATGTTTTATTCAGAAAGGAATTTAAAGATAGTATTTTACAATCAATTTTTAAAGTACATCGATTAATATATTTTACAGCAGACAAATTAAACTTCAGGTTTTGATGTTAAAATATGGTGGCGGAATGGCTGTGCAGAGCGGCGGAATTGATTTGTATCATACAATGGAATGTTCAATAAAGTATATTAATAAAAAAGTGGGCGGCACCCTTGCCTCTGAGTCAGAAGGTTGTGGGTTCAAGTCCCTCTCCAGGGACTGGAGCACATAAACCTAGGCTGACACTCCAGTGCAGTGCTGAGGGAGTGCTGCACTGTCGGAGGTGCCGTCTTTTAGATCAGATGTTAAACCGAGGCCCCGTCTGCTCTCTCAGGTAGACGTAAAAGATCCCATGGCACTATTTTGAAGAAGAACAGGGGAGTTATCCCCGGTGTCCTGGGCCAATATTTATCCCTCAACCAACACAACAGAAACAGATTATCTGGTCATTATCACATTGCTGTTTGTGGGAGCTTGCTGTGCGCAAATTGGCTACTGCGTTTCCCACACTACAACAGTGACTACACGTTAAAAGTACTTCATTGGCTGTAAAGCGCTTTGAGAAGTCCGGTGTCGTGAAAGGCGCTATATAAATGCAAGTCTTTCTTTCTTTCTCGATGTCCGCCACTCTGCAAGACCGTGCCACAGCTCCTGTTGGTCTTTCTAGCAGCCTGCAGTAGGCCCTGCCCTGCCTCCCCTCCCTTCTCTGTTGCTGCAACCTGTGTCCTGTCTGTCCCCAGCACACAGCACAGGGGAGGTTTAACACTGTCCCCGTGATGAATGACCACCAGGCTACCAGAGTCCCTTTTGGACTGGAACCAGTTTCTGGCTGATAACTGACTGCTTACCAAAAATAACCAGAAATGCTGGACTTATTTTCTGCTTCTCCGCCCCAACACAGATTTCCACTCCATTACTGAGCCCCACACAGGAATTTTCAAACCTCCACGGATTTCCATTTCAAGGGCACCGCAGCCTCCTGCTCCAATGCCGTGTTTATTTCACATTGCTGGGGACCCTGATTAGTAGCAGCAATGTGATATAGAGGAGCTGGTGCCAGTACCTCCACTGGCACAGACCACCCGAGAGCCCACCAGAGACGCACAGCACCAGAACATGTTCCTGCCACAGCTCAGTCACACAGCACCGATCCAGGCCTCTACTGATCTTCAGTCAATAGTCACAATCACAGCTTTTAAATGCCTCAATATACACAAAACGCAGCCCATTCCACAACACAGACACACTCACACACACAGACACAGACACACACACAGACACACACACAGACACAGACACACTCACACACACACAGACACACACACAGACACACACACACAGACACAGAGCCGCCTCCGATTGATGCAGTTCTGGAACACCACGATAAGTAAGTCCCACTATTCCACTCGGACTCCGGGAATTCCCATTGTACACCTCAGGAGCACTCAGGCAAGGAGCCGCAACAACTTCAATTCATCTCAAATCATTCCACATTGAACTGTTGACACGGGTTAGCTTAATCTGCTAAACGCCATGTCGGTGAGCTTTGTTCAGTCTCCTAACATTTGGCGCAGAAATAAATCACTTAGTGCATTGTAATTTTAAGGAACAGTAAAAGGCGATTTGGCCCACAGATCCGTCCCTTGGAGAATGATTAACCCCTCCCTCCGCAAACCCACCACATCCTTTCTCCAAAACACATCTTCATTCTCTCAACCCCTTTGATCCTGTCTGGCACAGCACCCTTCCAACTAATCCACCCTTTGTGTGAGCGGTGCTGATAGACTCCCCCCCTCCACCTAACTCTGCCACCGCCATCAGCCTGAGCGGCCCCCTTCAGACTGCGGGACAGCCGGAGTTCTGTCACTGTGTTCACAGGAGCACAGTATAACCGCTGCTCACCCAGTCCTCTTTCATTTCTTTACGTTTTCACAGTAAAATATCAGCCTTCAGTTCGGCCCCAGCATTACTGAGGCAGGAGACAAGAGGAAACCAGACTGAGTGTCAATTTCCACACTTTTGTACTCTCTACCTCGATTCATGAAGCCCAGGATCCTGTAACCGCTTTCTCAACCTGCCCTGCCACCTTCAATGATTTGTGCACATATACTCCCAGTTCACGCACCCCCTTCAGGATTGTACCCTTTAGTTTTTTTTGTCTTTATCATTTTTTCTACCAAAATGTATCACTTCACACTTTTCTGCGTTAAATGTCATCTGCACGTGTCCGCCCATTTCACCAGCCTGTCTACATCTTCACTTCCTCACAAGGTTTTTTTCAGGGGAAGAGGTAGAAAAAAATCATAACTGTCTTCGGAATTCTAATAACTTTTAATAATTGAGACCGATTGTTGGTGATGGGTGTTCCTTGCTGGTTTGAAGTCCATTCGCTCAGATGAGCTCACCATCAGCTGCTGTCACGGTCACTTCATCACTGAGGCCCAGGCGAGTGTGAGCAGGTGACTCTGGAACTTGGTCATGGGTCTGCCCCCTGTGCCCCAGTACATCAGTCTGTCCACAGACCCTGCAGGAACACTGCCGCTGTGCTTCTCGCTACTGCGCTACTGACTGAGGCAAGGCCGGCACTCTGAGCCTCTGCTGCTTCACAACGGGTCAGGAACTTAGCTCTGTCTGTCCCTCTCCGTCTCTCTCAACAATTACATTTCTCTTTCATTTCTTTACGTTTTCACAGTAAAATATCTGAGCCTTCAGTTCGGCCCCAGCATTACTGAGGCAGGAGACAAGAGGAAACCCAGACTAAGTGTCAATAAATTGTTTAGTGTGCGTCAATAAATTGTTTGGGAGTGTTTTTCTCGGGAATGAGATTTCACAGGGCAGGGGAGACACATTGGGGTATTACGGCATCCGGTGGCTTGTTTTATTGGGGAGGGAGCACTGGGTTATTTCCAACTAAACACCAACGGAACATAAACTACATAGTCCATTCTGCACACACATAGCTCAGCATGAGCTGGCCTGGTTATTTCTGGCCATGGGGACAACACACCAACTGATGGGATTTCAATCTCACGCGCGTGTTCAATGCTTCGCACACACTTTTTAAACAGTCTTAGTTCGTCTACTGGCGTTTCTTTAAGACACACACAACTCGCCGAACGCATCTCACATCTAAAGTTCCTCATTCACTTTGGAGCTATTGTGAAGGGGAATGTTTTAAGACGGCGGCATGTCCGGAGTGAAGCCACTTTTATTGCCTGTTAAATGTAGACAGATTTGGCCGCCGCACCTTTCCAAACATTCGGGCTCCGAGCAAAGACACCGAGCGGAGTAGATTTGGAGAAAGGCTCCGGATTAAAGTCTAGCCGCACAGCCCGGGCGCTCACACCGCCAGCGGACACAGTTACAGCCCGGGCGCTCACACCGCGGGCGGACACAGTTACAGCCCGGGCGCTCACACCGCGGGCGGACACAGTTACAGCCCGGGCGCTCACACCGCCGGCGGACACAGTTACAGCCCGGGCGCTCACACCGCGGGCGGACACAGTTACAGCCCGGGCGCTCACACCGCGGGCGGACACAGTTACAGCCCGGGCGCTCACACCGCCAGCGGACACAGTTACAGCCCGGGCGCTCACACCGCGGGCGGACACAGTTACAGCCCGGGCGCTCACACCGCCAGCGGACACAGTTACAGCCCGGGCGCTCACACCGCCAGCGGACACAGTTACAGCCCGGGCGCTCACACCGCGGGCGGTCACAGTTACAGCCCGGGCGCTCACACCGCGGGCGGACACAGTTACAGCCCGGGCGCTCACACCGCCAGCGGACACAGTTACAGCCCGGGCGCTCACACCGCGGGCGGACACAGTTACAGCCCGGGCGCTCACACCGCGGGCGGACACAGTTAAAGCCCGGGCGCTCACACCGCCAGCGGACACAGTTACAGCCCGGGCGCTCACACCGCGGGCGGACACAGTTACAGCCCGGGCGCTCACACCGCCAGCGGACACAGTTACAGCCCGGGCGCTCACACCGCGGGCGGACACAGTTAAAGCCCGGGCGCTCACACCGCCAGCGGACACAGTTACAGCCCGGGCGCTCACACCGCGGGCGGACACAGTTAAAGCCCGGGCGCTCACACCGCCGGCGGACACAGTTACAGCCCGGGCGCTCACACCGCGGGCGGACACAGTTACAGCCCGGGCGCTCACACCGCGGGCGGACACAGTTACAGCCCGGGCGCTCACACCGCGGGCGGACACAGTTACAGCCCGGGCGCTCACACCGCGGGCGGACACAGTTACAGCCCGGGCGCTCACACCGCCGGCGGACACAGTTACAGCCCGGGCGCTCACACCGCGGGCGGACACAGTTAAAGCCCGGGCGCTCACACCGCGGGCGGACACAGTTACAGCCCGGGCGCTCACACCGCGGGCGGACACAGTTACAGCCCGGGCGCTCACACCGCGGGCGGACACAGTTAAAGCCCGGGCGCTCACACCGCGGGCGGACACAGTTACAGCCCGGGCGCTCACACCGCCGGCGGACACAGTTACAGCCCGGGCGCTCACACCGCGGGCGGACACAGTTACAGCCCGGGCGCTCACACCGCGGGCGGACACAGTTACAGCCCGGGCGCTCACACCGCCGGCGGACACAGTTACAGCCCGGGCGCTCACACCGCGGGCGGACACAGTTACAGCCCGGGCGCTCACACCGCCGGCGGACACAGTTACAGCCCGGGCGCTCACACCGCGGGCGGACACAGTTAAAGCCCGGGCGCTCACACCGCCGGCGGACACAGTTACAGCCCGGGCGCTCACACCGCCGGCGGACACAGTTACAGCCCGGGCGCTCACACCGCGGGCGGACACAGTTACAGCCCGGGCGCTCACACCGCCGGCGGACACAGTTACAGCCCGGGCGCTCACACCGCCGGCGGACACAGTTACAGCGCGGCGCGAGCTTACATTTCCCAAGTCAAGGCAGAAACCATCTCTAAAGTTTCATGAGTAATTTGAAATACATATTTGCAATTATTTCGATATATTTGACGAAGTACCAGCGCAACATTCGCACTTTTACACATTTTGACAACACGGCAGTTTCTAAACGATAAATACACAAGATGCACCATCAAACCATGTAGGCATTTCTATACACTTAAGAACAAAAACACCCTCACAATTGTACTTATAAGTATTTTGAAAACACCAGCAGAGTTTAAAATATATTTAAAATGCACCATCAAAATAAATCGTGACTGTATTTAAATATACTTTAAAATAAAAACAGCAACTCGGTTTATAAACTATATACATATTACATTCTGTATATACTTAAAATGTACCGTTAAAATATATCAGCAAAGTATTGAAATATACTTTAAAAACAGCAGTTTATAAACATTGTAAACACAAATGCATCTGCAAATTATATAAGTAATGTAGTTAAAAATAATTTCAACATTAAAACGGCCAGCACAGTTTCTAAAGATTGCAGTGTGTGGGGAGGTAATTTGGAAGGTGATAATTTGGGAGCTGCTGGTGTTCCCGGCGGGAATGCCGCCTGTTGCGCTGGCGCAGGGCACGGCCGATATTGGGGAGCTGGCGCTGAGTGAGAGAGGTGCTCGGTACTTACATGAAGGCGTGGTAAATGAACGCCCATCCGCGGGGTCTCTCCAGCACGTTGTACAGGCAGTTCTGCAGCTTTCGGTAGCGGGCATTCCTCTTGTTGCCGTGTTTGAGGGGCAGCGGTCTGCCCAGCAGCCCGACGCGGGCACTCTGCGCGCTGTCCCCGGGCACCCCCGCCAGAGCCAGCCTCTCTCCGTCCCCGGGTGCCCCCGCCAGCCTCAGCCGGCTGCCCTGGTGCCTGTCGCCGGGGATGCCCGCCATCCCTTCCCGGCTGGACGAGCCGCTCTCCGCCGCCGTCAGCCCCACGAACTCCACCCGCTTGTCGTCGGCCACTCCGCCGTTCCCCGCGTGGTTGCGGGGCATGTCGCCCGGGCCCGGGGACTCCAGCTGATGGAGCGGGCACCCAGCCCTGCAGCAGCCGCCCGGGGAGCACTCGAGCTCGGCTGACCGGGCGCCACTCGCCCGCTCTGCCGCCTCAGCCAGCCGGCCAGAGGCGCGGAGATCTCGGGGGGGCTCCGAAAACCGCTGAGCGGAAATAACTAGGCGAAAGTTGTGGGAGATGAGAGCAAAGTGTCCCAGCCCCAGGCAGTCCCGGTCTGGGGATTTGAGGAGTAAATCCCAGAGAGCGAGGGCTATCTTGTTCAGGATACCGGTTGTATCTCTCCACTTGCTCTGCGCTCTGTCTCTCTCTCTCTTTGCCTTATTCAGCTACAAGTCGCAGGGCTCTCCGGCACTGCTTTGCCTCACACACAAGCAGCACTCGGAAAAAATCCAACTTCAACATTACTAAACTTCACACACACGCTGCTTCCTCTCTCTCCACCTGCCATTTACAAGCTGACATCTCCACCTCCAGGGCACCCAGCACTTCGCTTCAACTCCGCCTCCCCCTCATTTACAAACTCCCCCCCCCCCCCCCCTGTGAGCACATTGCCGCTTGTAAACCTTCCCTCAGTCTGCTCACCCCCGCCCCCCACCCCTCCCTCAGCACAACGCACGTGGCTCCACTGAAACTGCAGATGTGACGACTCTGTCAGTAACACGGCGGTCCACCGCCGGCACCCAGGGAAAGCAGGATCACACCCAGGGAAAGCAGGATCACACCCAGGGAAAGCAGGATCACACCCAGGGAAAGCAGGATCACACCCAGGGAAAGCAGGATCACACCCAGGGAAAGCAGGATCACACCCAGGGAAAGCAGGATCACACCCAGGGAAAGCAGGATCACACCCAGGGAAAGCAGGATCACACCCAGGGAAAGCAGGATCACACCCAGGGAAAGCAGGATCGCACCCAGGGAAAGCAGGATCACACCCAGGGAAAGCAGGATCGCACCCAGGGAAAGCAGGATCACACCCAGGGAAAGCAGGATCACACCCAGGGAAAGCAGGATCACACCCAGGGAAAGCAGGATCACACCCAGGGAAAGCAGGATCACACCCAGGGAAAGCAGGATCGCACCCAGGGAAAGCAGGATCGCACCCAGGGAAAGCAGGATCACACCCAGGGAAAGCAGGATCACACCCAGGGAAAGCAGGATCACACCCAGGGAAAGCAGGATCACACCCAGGGAAAGCAGGATCGCACCCAGGGAAAGCAGGATCGCACCCAGGGAAAGCAGGATCGCACCCAGGGAAAGCAGGATCACACCCAGGGAAAGCAGGATCACACCCAGGGAAAGCAGGATCGCACCCAGGGAAAGCAGGATCACACCCAGGGAAAGCAGGATCACACCCAGGGAAAGCAGGATCACACCCAGGGAAAGCAGGATCACACCCAGGGAAAGCAGGATCGCACCCAGGGAAAGCAGGATCACACCCAGGGAAAGCAGGATCGCACCCAGGGAAAGCAGGATCACACCCAGGGAAAGCAGGATCACACCCAGGGAAAGCAGGATCGCACCCAGGGAAAGCAGGATCACACCCAGCTCTTTAGGTGAAGGCAACACATTGAGGCATTGGTACCGCGGACTCCTGAAACAGCAGGCTAGGACCAGGCACACACTGGTTATACGGGAGTGTGCGGATTCCTTCCTCTCTCTAACTCAGTATTGATAATTAACCCGTTATGGGCAGGCAGCTCACCCGCTCTCAACTTGCGGAACACGCAAGTCAGATTCTGAGGCCTCACAGTCACAATCTATCAACGAGGCAGAACTACTGCAAACATTTATCTATTTTTATATGAATTGATTATTCACAGAGTATTGCAAATACCAGACTGCTGTGGGTGAATGTAAGGCAATCACTGAACCTCCAGAATCAATTCATGCACATCAGTCTGGCAGTGAAGATGTCATAGCCTTTGGTGAGATTGCAGTGTGTTTTTGGCGGGGTGAATTCTCACTCACATCACGGTGATAGATGGACAGTGGAACAACTATCTGCACCCCTGTCAGTATCGTCACTGGGTCCCAGGTCAGGGCCACCAGTCACTCTCACTCGCTGCACTGCCCCAACAATATCCCTGTGCCCCAACCCAGGAACAGCACCATCTGCAGTACCAGGGCCGCATTACCCATTCCTCCCTCACTCAGTGATCATTTGTGGCCAACTTCGTGCTCGTTTTGTGATGTCAGTTCCTGCCCACTGCGAACTGGGTTCAATTCATTCAGATTCATATCAGTGTTGGCAGAGAGAGGAGATTCTCAGCCCATCAGCCGCAAATATTCGGTTCCAGCCTGTAACTCACTCCCGGGTATCTGTTATTTTATATATAAACCCCCCGAACCCCTCGATTAGATTCCAGCCTGTAACTCACTCCCGGGTATCTGTTATTCTATATATAAACCCCCCGAACCCCTCGATTAGATTCCAGCCTGTAACTCACTCCCGGGTATCTGTTATTCTATATATAAACCCCCCGAACCCCTCGATTAGATTCCAGCCTGTAACTCACTCCCGGGTATCTGTTATTCTATATATAAACCCCCCGAACCCCTCGATTAGATTCCAGCCTGTAACTCACTCCCGGGTATCTGTTATTCTATATATAAACCCCCCGAACCCCTCGATTAGATTCCAGCCTGTAACTCACTCCCGGGTATCTGTTATTCTATATATAAACCCCCGAACCCCTCGATTAGATTCCAGCCTGTAACTCACTCCCAGGTATCTGTTATTCTATATATAAACCCCCTGAACCCCTCGATTAGATTCCAGCCTGTAACTCACTCCCGGGTATCTGTTATTCTATATATAAACCCCCCGAACCCCTCGATTAGATTCCAGCCTGTAACTCACTCCCGGGTATCTGTTATTCTATATATAAACCCCCCGAACCCCTCGATTAGATTCCAGCCTGTAACTCACTCCCGGGTATCTGTTATTCTATATATAAACCCCCCGAACCCCTCGATTAGATTCCAGCCTGTAACTCACTCCCGGGTATCTGTTATTCTATATATAAACCCCCTGAACCCCTCGATTAGATTCCAGCCTGTAACTCACCCCCGGGTATCTGTTATTCTATATATAAACCCCCCGAACCCCTCGATTAGATTCCAGCCTGTAACTCACTCCCGGGTATCTGTTATTCTATATATAAACCCCCCGAACCCCTCGATTAGATTCCAGCCTGTAACTCACTCCCAGGTATCTGTTATTCTATATATAAACCCCCTGAACCCCTCGATTAGATTCCAGCCTGTAACTCACTCCCGGGTATCTGTTATTCTATATATAAACCCCCTGAACCCCTCGATTAGATTCCAGCCTGTAACTCACTCCCAGGTATCTGTTATTCTATATATAAACCCCCTGAACCCCTCGATTAGATTCCAGCCTGTAACTCACTCCCGGGTATCTGTTATTCTATATATAAACCCCCTGAACCCCTCGATTAGATTCCAGCCTGTAACTCACTCCCGGGTATCTGTTATTCTATATATAAACTCCCTGAACCCCTCGATTAGATTCCAGCCTGTAACTCACTCCCGGGTATCTGTTATTCTATATATAAACCCCCTGAACCCCTCGATTAGATTCCAGCCTGTAACTCACTCCCGGGTATCTGTTATTCTATATATAAACCCCCTGAACCCCTCGATTAGATTCCAGCCTGTAACTCACTCCCGGGTATCTGTTATTCTATATATAAACCCCCTGAACCCCTCGATTAGATTCCAGCCTGTAACTCACTCCCGGGTATCTGTTATTCTATATATAAACCCCCCGAACCCCTCGATTAGATTCCAGCCTGTAACTCATTCCCGGGTATTTGTTATTCTATATATAAACCCCGCCGAACCCCTCGATTAGATTCGAGCCTGTAACTCACTCCCGGGTATCTGTTATTCTGTATATAAACACCCTGAACCCCTCGATTAGATTCCAGCCTGTAACTCATTCCCGGGTATTTGTTATTCTATATATAAACCCCCCGAACCCCTCGATTAGATTCCAGCCTGTAACTCACTCCCGGGTATCTGTTATTCTGTATATAAACCCCCCGAACCCCTCGATTAGATTCCAGCCTGTAACTCACTCCCGGGTATCTGTTATTCTATATATAAACCCCCTGAACCCCTCGATTAGATTCCAGCCTGTAACTCACTCCCAGGTATCTGTTATTCTATATATAAACCCCCTGAACCCCTCGATTAGATTCCAGCCTGTAACTCACTCCCGGGTATCTGTTATTCTATATATAAACCCCCTGAACCCCTCGATTAGATTCCAGCCTGTAACTCACTCCCAGGTATCTGTTATTCTATATATAAACCCCCTGAACCCCTCGATTAGATTGCAGCCTGTAACTCACTCCCAGGTATCTGTTATTCTATATATAAACCCCCCGAACCCCTCAATTAGATTCCAGCCTGTAACTCACTCCTGGGTATCTGTTATTCTATATATAAACTCCCTGATTTGTACTTGGGTGCACAATTTCAAAATTTGAGGATGACATGAAACTTGGAAGTGTAGTAAACAGTGCCGAAGATCGTAATAGACTTCAAGAGGACATAGAAAGGCTGGTGGAATGGGCGGACACATGGCAGATGAAATTTAACGCAGAAAAGTGTGAGGTGATACATTTTGGTAGCAAGAATGAGGAGAGGAAATACACACTAAATGGTACAATTTTAAAGGGGGTGAAAAAGAGAGGGACCTGGGGGTGTTTGTGAACAAATCTCTGAAGGTTGCAGGCCAGGTTAACAAAGCAGTTAATAAAGCATACAGGACCCTGGGCTTTATAAATAGAGGCGTAGACATAAGATGTACGTTATCATGCCAATAAAGCGATTTGAATTGAATTGAATTGAATTGAATTGAGTGCAAAAGCCAGGAAGTTATGCTAACCCGATATAAAACACGAGTTCGGCCCCAGCTAGAGTATTGAGCCCCATTCTGGGCACCACACTTCAGGAAGGACGTGAAGGCATTGGAGAGGGTGAAGAGGAGATTTACTGGAATGGTTCCAGTGATGAGGGATTACAGTTATGTGGATAGACTCGAGAAGCTGGGGTTGCTCTCCTTGGAACAGAGAAGGCTAAGAGGAGATTTGATCGAGGTGCTTAAAATCAGGAAGGGTTTAGACAGAGTAAATAAAGAGAAACTCTTTCCAATGGCTGAAGGGTCGATAACCAGAGGGCACAGATTTAAGGTGATTGACAAAAGAACCAGAGGCGACATGAGGAAAAAACTTTTTACACAATGAGTGGTTAGGATTTGGAATGTGCTGCCTGGTAGGGCGGTGAAAACAGATTCAATAGCAGCCTTCAAAAGGGAATTGGATAAATACTTGAAGGAGAAAAATTTGCAGGGATATGGGGAAAGAGCGGGGGAGTGGGACTGACTGGATTGCTCTTCGAAAGAGCCGGCGCAGACTCGCTGGGCGAATGGCCTCCTTCTGTGATGTACTATTCTATGATTCTATGAACTCCTCAGTAAGATTCCAGCTTGTAACTCACTCCCGGGTATTCGTTATTCTATATATAAACCCCCCGAACCCCTCGATTAGATTCCAGCCTGTAACTCACTCCCGGGTATCCGTTATTCTATATATAAACCCCCCGAACCCCTCGATTAGATTCCAGCCTGTAACTCACTCCCGGGTATCCGTTATTCTATATATAAACCCCCCGAACCCCTCGATTAGATTCCAGCCTGTAACTCACTCCCGGGTATCTGTTATTCTATATATAAACTCCCCCGAACCCCTCGATTAGATTCCAGCCTGTAACTCACTCCCGGGTATCTGTTATTCTAGATATAAACCCCTCGATTAGATTCCAGCCTGTAACTCACTCCCGGGTATCTGTTATTCTATATATAAACCCCTCGATTAGATTCCAGCCTGTAACTCACTCCCGGGTATCTGTTATTCTATATATAAACCTCCCGAACCCCTCGATTAGATTCCAGCCTGTAACTCACTCCCGGGTATCTGTTATTCTATATATAAACCCCCCGAACCCCTCGATTAGATTCCAGCCTGTAACTCACTCCCGGGTATCTGTTATTCTATATATAAACCCCCCGAACCCCTCGATTAGGTTCCAGCCTGTGACTCACTCCCAGGTATCTGTTATTCTATATATAAACCCCCCGAACCCCTCGATTAGGTTCCAGCCTGTGACTCACTCCCAGGTATCTGTTATTCTATATATAAACCCCCTGAACCCCTCGATTAGGTTCCAGCCTGTGACTCACTCCCGGGTATCTGTTATTCTATATATAAACCCCCTGAACCCCTCGATTCGATTCCAGCCTGTAACTCACTCCCAGGTATCTGTTATTCTATATATAAACCACCCGAATTCCTTGATTAAATTCCAGCCTGTAACTCACTCTGGAATAGCTTCTAGAATACAATAGGTAAATGGTGAATTTTTCTGCAATAATTGTGGAATGAACTACCGTCACTTCTCAGAGATGACAATAACTGCAACCTGCAAGCGTTCTGATATAATGAGGAAATGAGGGAGTTGTATAACAAACGCTGCTGTGTGGGAGACATGAGTAGTTGTCGATAAATTTAACAGTATTCTAAGGTCAGGTCTTAGGTGATTAACACATTAGTTGAGTTTCAATCTCGTGGTTTAAGTGATAGTCGGGTGGCCTTATTGGATTTGCAGCCATTTTCCTCTTACATGCAAAAAGCACAATATTTAACTGCATTAAACAAATTCAATAAATACAGAATAACAAAAGACTGACACGGTTGGAATCTAGTGACATCACTAACTGCGGGAGCGAGACTTGATCAGTTTATGAATGCCAACAGGATCCTGAGACAGAATCATCATCCCGGAATTTGTGGTTGAAATGACAATGAAACCGTCAGTGTTTGCTGTTGTGTAAAACTGACAGCCACCTCTGGCGTCCGCACATACGCAGTTAAACACGAAAATCCGGAAGTTGCTGTCAGTGATACCCTGCTCCTCCACAGAGTGCGCTGTTGCAGTCTTCGCAGATGCAATCATTAGAAATCACTGATTTGATGTGAACTTTTTACGCACTATTCTCGCTGTAAAAACCATTGAAAAAGCTAAGCCTTGTTGACTGAGGTGTAACTGAGTTTTTAATGGCATACTAAGTCATAATTACTGCTGAACAACCTCTCTGGCATGAAAAACTAATTTTATACGTCTGGAGTGTCATTCCCACCATGCCAAGATAAAAATTCCATAGATTTTAAAAATGCACCAGTTCACACTTATCTATATTGAAGTCCCTTTGTCAATAACACGCCCATTCTGCAAGTTCATTAATGTCTTCCTGTATTTTGTTGCAGTCATCCTCTGTATTAACTATACCCCCCAATTTGGTGTTGTACTGATCCCTGTGGAACACTACTTCCAACATTCCACCAGTCTGAGTAACTACCTTTAACCCCTACACTCTGTTTTCTGTTTTGTATCCAGTTTGCTATCCATTCTGCTACTTGTCTACTGACTCTACATGTTCTGACTTTAGTCATGAGTCTACTCTGTGGTACCTTATCGAAGGCCTTTTGAAAATCCAAATATATGACGTCTACTACATTACCCTTGTCTAACCTTTCTGTTACTTCTTCAAAGAATTCAATAAGGTTGGTCAAGCATGGCCTTCCCTTTTGATATACATTACTGACCTGGACATGGGTATATAGGGCATACTTTAAATGTTTGCAGATGACACAAAACTCAGAAATGTAGTATAGTGATGAGGATAGTAACAGACTTCAGGAGGACATAGACAGACTGGTGAAATGGGCAGACATATGGCAGATGAAATTTATCGCAGAGAAGTTTGAAGTGGTGCATTTTGGAAGAAAGAATGAGGAGAGGCGATATAAACTAAATGGTACAATTTTTAAGGGGGTGCAGGAACAGAGAGAAATTTTGACAGTGGCAGGACAAGTTGATAAGGCTGTTAAAGAAGCATACTGGGTCCTTGGCTTTATTAATAGAGGCATAGAGTACAAAAGCAAGGAAGTTATGCTAAACCCTTATAAATCACTGGTTAGGCCTCAACCGGAGGCCTCAATTCCCACATGGCAGAATGGTCCGAAAAGTAAAAGCCCATGGGATCCAAGGGAAAGTGGCAAGTTGGATCTAAAACTGGCTCAGCGGCAGGAAGCAAAGAGTAATGGTTGACGGGTGTTTTAGTGACTGGAGAGCTGTTTCCAGTGGGATTCCGGAGGGCTCAGTATTAAGTTCACTTGCTTTTTGTGGTATGTATCAGTGATTTTGACTTCAATGTAGGGGGCATGATTAAGAAGTTTGCAGATGATACAAAAATTGGCCGTGTGGTTGATAATGAGGAAGAAAGCCGTAGACTGCAGGAAGATATCAATGGACTGGTTAGGTGTGCAGACAAGTGCCAAATGGAATTCAATCCGGAAAAGTGTGAGGTAATGTATTTGGGGAGGGCTAACAGAACAAGGGAATACACAATAAATGGTAGGATACTGAGAAATGTAGAGGAACAAAGGGACCTTGGAGTGCATGTCCACAGATCCCTGAAGGTAGCAGGACAGGTAGATAAGGTGGTTAAGAAGGCACACGGAATGCTTGCCTTTATTAGCTGTGGCATAGAATACAAGAGCCGGGAGGTTATGCTTCAACTGTATAAAACACTAGTTAGGCCTCCGCTAGAGTACTGCGTGCAGTTCTGGTCACCACATTACAAGAAAGTTGTGATTGCACTAGAGAGGGTACAGAGGAGATTTACAATGGTGTTGCCAGAACTGGAAAATTTTAGCTATGAGGAAAGACTGGATAGGCTGGGTCTGTTTTTCTTGGAACAGAGGAGGCTGAGGGGAGACCTTATTGAGGTGTATAAAACTTTGAGGGACCAAGATAGAGTGGATAAGAAGGACCTATTTCCCTCAGCAGAGACGTCAATAGCCAAGGGGCATAGATTTAAAGTAATTGGTGGAAGGATTAGAGGGGAGTTGAGGAAAACTTTTTTCACCCAGAGGGTGGTGGGGGTCTGGAACTCACTGCCTGAAAGGGTGGTAGAGGCAGGAACCCTCATCACATTTAAAACATACTTGGATGTGCACTTGAAGAGCCGTAACCGACAGGGCTATGGCCCAAGAGCTGGAAAGTGAGATTAGGCTGGAGAGCTCTTTTTTGGCCGGCACAGACACGATGGGCCGAATGGCCTCTTTCTGTGTCGTAAATTTCTATGGGCTAGAAATTCATATAGTCCAGGAATGGGCGATAAAATTAGAGAAGTTGGAGAATTAGCGCCAGGCGTTAATGCTTTAGACTGCACGCAAAATTCGTGCTCTCTGCTCAAAGAGATGATTGGAGTCCTAATTCAAGTCTTAAAGCCCAAGCTCATTGGCGTTACACTCAAAGGGTGGATCAATATTGCATGCAGTCTAATCGCAAGTCATGATTGCCACAGGCTTTTTCCAGTTCTTAAAGGGGAGGTTCATTGATGCTGCAGAACCTCATTCTCAGCATTGCTGGCTGTGCAGCTGCCTCAGCAAGCAGCAGCAGGTCAAGGAGAAGGAGTCGGAGGACTGAAGCAGCTGTACTCATGGCAGATCCATGCCCCAGGGAGCGAGCCCACAGATTCAGCGACCAAGCATTGGAGGCGTTGGTGTTCGCTGTGGAGAGATGGAGGGCGGTGCTCTACTCAACAAGTGGCAGGAGGTCCTTGCTGCAAGTCTACCACACCATGTGGAGGGAGGTAACGCAGCACATCTCGGGCAGCACTGTGGTCCCCAGGACCCACACACAGTGCAGGAAGAAATTTAATGACCTTACTCGGGAGGTCAGGGTGAGTCAATGCTTCAACAAATGCTACATACTATCATCTGAACCACAGTCTACATGCACTGCCCAAAGCACCATACCCCAGCACTCACCCACCAACAATCTCCACCTAGCAACACTCACACCTTGCACACAATGACAGCTATTCAACTATGACAGGCACATCACCCAAACACATTGCTCCACACTCACTCACACACTTTCCTTTCTCTTGCAGTCTAAGGTGGTTCACAACAGGAGTGAGCAGGAGTGCACAGGCTGGGGACAAGCCGACACCCAACCACTGTGTGCGCTGGAGAATCGAGTGCTGTAGCTTATTGGATGCCAAGTGGTGGGCGCCGAGGCCACTGGCGACGTTGACCCCCTTGGGGACAACAAGGGTATGTTCATCCCTACTCCTTCTTCTCACATTCCACTTCCCCCTCACCCCACAAGTGTTTCGCACTTTCCAGCTAATCATGCTGTATGCATGCATTTCTCCCTCCTGCCCCTTTCCCCTCACCTTAACCTGAATCTTGTGCCTTTATGCTTTCAGATAATGAGTAAACACCTGAGCAGCCTGTCCCTGAGGGCACCATAGAGAGTGAGGCAGGAGAAGAGGAGGAGGAGGAGGAAGAACACACCGCATCACTGCATGTCTCACCCTCAAGGCACCAGCTCAGATATTGGTACTACGTGTTCTTTAGAGGCGAGTATAGTAGCGGGATCTGCACAGGGTGAGGCACTGGGGATGAGTGGGCTGCAGCAAGGCCAGAGGGAAAGGGTAGTTTGAGGGCCAGCTCCCCGGAGGGCGAGTTCACGCGCAAGTTCTGCTGCACAGGACTCAGATGAGGACCTCGATGGGGAGGCGTTTAGAAGAAGGGTGGTGGGCATGCACACGGAGATGATAGGTGCAATGGCAAGGATGCCTGAAAGCCTCTCACCAATGATAAGGAGCGTGGAGGAGTCCCCATCCAACATTGCACAAGGCTCTGCACACACCATGGAGCCCATCATTTCCAGTCTGCAAAGGATGGTCGACTCCCAGACAGGCTATGGCGACCCAGACCTGATGCCACGTGTGATGGGCGATCTGGCAGCTTCCATTGCAGCACAGGCAGAAGCGACGCAACGTCTTAGTGCTGTAATGCTGTCTATGGTTACTGCCATCGAGTCTCAGACTGCTCTCATGCAGTCTCAGCTTGATGCCACACAAGCTCTGACTGCTGCCATCGTGGCTGGGTCTACCACCATCGACCGGGGCTTTCACGGCGTCGCAGCAGGCCAGCAATCTGTGCTCAACAGATTGCCAGTGATGCTGAGGTGCTGCCCCAGGGGTGTGGCAGTGGGTCAGTGGAGCAGGAAGCTGCTGTCCTCTCTCAGGATGACAGCATTCCTGCTCCCACCACTGCCACTCCGCCATTGCCCTTGTCGCTGCCTGTCATTCAGCCAGCCCAGACTGCTGCCGCCCATGCTGAGGTGGTGCAGTTTACAGCCGGGCCTTCCAGACCCAGGGCTGGTTGAGGGTGTCTTGCAAGGCCATCTGCAGTCTCTGGCACCGGCACTCAGCAGCCTTCCACCTGCCCTGCTGCAGCCACTGGGCCAAAACTTTGTAGGAGCACTAGAGGAGGCAAAGGCACAGTAACGAGAGGCACTAAGGGATTGCACAAGGGTGAACAGTTAATATTTTTGTTGTAAATATGTGTTCACTGATTATTGACAAATATATGAATTCAGTTTGGATTCTTTTGTGGTGTGTCTCATTTCAGCTTTGCGCTGCGATATGGCCTGTGACAGAGATGGAATGATGGGGGTGTGGTGAACAACAGGGATCTGGGGTTTAATTCATTTGAACTGCAGTCTGATGAGGCGATCAGGGACCGCCCTTCCAGAAGGCTGCCTCCTCCCTCGCTCCTGTTCTTCCTCCGTCTCATCCTCCTCCTCGTCCTCCTCGTCTTCCTCTTCCTCCTCTATTCCTCCTCTCCCTCTTCCTCCTCCTGAGGTGGTTCGGCAATCACTGGTGGCAAGGCCTGGACCCTCATGATGGCCAAGTTGTGGAGCATGCAGCAGACCACCACGAAAGGAGACACCCGCTCCGGCGAGTACTGGAGGGCTCCTCCCGAGCAGTCAAGGACTTCTCCTCCCTCTAATTAAATGAGGAGCTGTGTATTAGAGGCAGGAGAAGTGCTTTCGGAATACCCTCGGAGGGTAAGGGCTCCTGTTGAGAGCCTTGATGACCCTCCTCCACCCTCTACCCACATGTTCCAGTCTTTCTCACTGCCTCTGCTCCCTCCACCGTAGATCCTGGAGGGCGAGGTTAAGTGCCAATACAACCCAAGTGTAGCAATTTGATTTTTTAAAGAACAAATGTAGCTACTTTTTAGCTGCCACAACACTCCTGATACAAAATAACCTTGAAATTACTGAATTAAACTGTTGCACTATGAACCTGACAAGAAAGCACTGAAGCTCCACTAACCTACAGCTGTGACTCGTTACTGATGATCCCTTTAAATAACGTCCCTGGAGCCAGCTTCCAGCTGCTTGACGCCTCTGCTCCCTGTCGCTGTTTGGTTGAGACACTAAGGTAGGTGGTGACAATCAACTTCGCAGATTGGGTGGCCACTCACTGACATCACAATCTGCCTGGCGTTGAAGTCCCTGGTGATACTTTGTACCGGCGGCGCAATGGGGGGGCCGGACTTGCCGTGCAATGCTGGATTCGCCTCGCCCCAGTGATACTGCATCAGTGCCCCGTTACCACCATCTGTTGGCGCTAACAGGAGGCGTGAAGGTACCGAATGTTTCCCCCTCTGATTCTATAATATGGAGTATTTTGTCCAATTCTGGGAACTACACTTTGGGAAGGATGTCAAGGACCTTCCTCTCCAAAGTCTTTGGACTAAAAATTCAATTAGGCCGAAAACAGGTGCCAGGATTGTGTTGTGCGATTGGCCTGTGCCCATTGAAAGTAAGGCAGGCAACACGCGACCTTCGTGCTGCCAGCAAATGACCATGATTGTTGCGTGCAACCCAGCACTGAGCGCGCTGCTGAGTGGCTGAGGACTCAACAGGAGGCTGAAGTTCGTGTGAGTCTAGCTCTATTTAATGCTAGCTTCCACTTCTTAAAGGCAGTCTGCACCTCTTAAAGGTGAGGTACATCCTGCATTCAGAAGCTGCTGGAACTGCTTGTGAAGGCAACTGTGAGTGAATAATCGCTCAACAGGGTGGAGAAAGGGCATCAAGGTTGTTGGACACAGCACTAGATGCATTAGTGCAGGGGGTAGAAAGGAAGAGACAGGTCCTCTACCCACAGGGGGCCAGGAGGCCCTCTAGACACAGATAACCGAAGCAGTCACTGCCAGCAGTCTTGCCCCGAGGATCTGGATCCAGTGCCAAAAGAAGTTCAATGACCTCACATGAGTGGTCAAGGTCAGTGAATGCATCTTCAAAAGCCGTCTCCCACCAACTACATGATTAACCTCACACACTGCTCAATGAACCACACCCCTATCGCTCACTTACCAACAATGCACCTCACCTTCCAGAGGTGCAGACTGCCTTTTGAAAGTGGAGGCTAGCTTTAAACAGATGAAGCCTCGCACAAACTTTGACCCCCTGCTGAGCGCTCAGCCATTCCGCAGCGCACTCAACACTGGGCTGCGCACATCAATCACCACTCATACCTCACATTCCTAGCTTCACCTCACCCTCACACACTTACCACTGCTGCAAGCCTCACACCCACATCTGACACCTTGCACACACTGCCAGCAATTCAACCATAACAGGCACATCACCCAAGCACATTGCACCACACTCACTGACAACTTCCCTCTCTCTTACAGGGTGAAGTGGCTCACAACCACAGAGCAGCAGCAACTAACCGGCAGGGGACGGGCAAGCCTGTATATCCTTACCCAGCTGGAGGAGTCGATGCTTGACATCATTGGAGGGGCTGTCACTGAGACCATGGCCAGCGGCGAGGCTGAAACCATTGAAGCTGATGGTATCATCATACCTAATCCCCCTTCTCACATCCCACTTCCCCCTCATCCCACAATCTCTTCTTTCACCACAGCCCGATCCTTGTGCCTTTCTCCTTTCAGATGCCCAAGAACTCCAACGTGGCCAACCAATCCCCGAAGTGATGGAGGAGGACAGCGATAGAGGAGAAGAAGAAACACCATCACTCATGCAGGCTCAGGATTACAGCATTCTTACTCCCACCACTGCCACTCCGCCAGTGCCCTTGCTGCTACCTGTCAGCCAGCCAGTCCAGAATGCTGCTGCGCATTCCAAGGTGGTGCAGTCTTTTTTTTTTAATCGTTTATGGGATGTGGACATCGCTGGCAAGGCCAGCATTTATTGCCCATCCCTAATTGCCCTTGAGAAGGTGGTGGTGAGCCACCTTCTTGAGCCGCTGCAGTCCGTGTGGTGAAGGTACTCCCACAGTGCTGTTAGGGAGGGAGTTTCAGGATTTTGACCCAGCGACAATGAAGGAATGGCGATATACTTCTAAGTCAGGATGGTGTGTGACTTGGAGGGGAACTTGGAGGTGGTGGTGTTCACATGTGTCTGCTGCCCTTGTCCTTCTAGGTGGGAGAGGTCGCGGGTTTGGGAGGTGCTGCCGAAGAAGCCTTGGTGAGTTGCTGCAGTGCATCTTGTAGATGGTACACACTGCAGCCACGGTGCGCCGGTGGTGGAGGGAGTGAATGTTTAAGCTGGTGGATTGGGTGCCAATCAAGTGGGCTGCTTTGTCCTGGATGGTGTCGAGCTTCTTGAGTGTTGTTGGAGCTGCACTCATCCAGACAAGTGGAGAGTGTTCCATCACACTCCTGACTTGTGCCTTGTAGATGGTGGAAAGTCTTTGGGGAGTCAGGAGGTGAGACACTCACCGCAGAATACCCAGCCTCTGACCTGCTCTTGTTGCCACAGTATTTATGTGGCTGGTCCAGTTAAGTTGCTGGTCAATGGTGACCCCCAAGATGTTGATGTTGGGGGATTTGGCAATGGTAATACCGTTGAATGTCAAGGGGAGGTGGTTAGACTCTCGCTTGTTGGAGATAGTCATTGCCTGGCACTTGTGTGGTGCGAATGTTACCTGCCACTTATCAGCCCAAGCCTGAATGTCGTCCAGGTCTTGTTGCATGCGGGCATGGACTGCTTCATTATCTGAGGAGTTGTGAATGACGCTAAACACTGTGCAGTCATCAGCGAAATTCCCCATTTCTGACCTTATGTTGGAGGGAAGATCATTGATGAAGCAGCTGAAGATGTTTGGGCCTAGGACACTTTCCTGAGGAACTCCTGCAGCGATGTCCTGGGGCTGTGATGATTGACCTCCAACCACCACAACCATCTTCCTTTGTGCTAGGTATGACTCCAGCCAGTGGAGCATTTTCCCCCTGATTCCCATTGACTTCAGTTTTACTAGGGCTCCTTGATGCCACACTCAGTCAAATGCTGCCTTGATGTCAAGGGCAGTCACTTTCACCTCACCTCTGGAATTCAGCTCCTTTGTCCATGTTTGGACCAAGGCTGTAATGAGGTCGGGCGCCGAGTGGTCTTGGCAGAACCCAAGCTGGGCATCAGCGAGCAGGTTATTGGTGAGTAAATGCCACTTGATAGCACTTTCGATGACACCTTCCATCACTTTGCTGATGATTGAGAGTAGACTGATGGGGCGGTAATTGGCCGGGTTGGATTTGTCCTGCTTTTTGTGGACAGCACATACCTGGGCAGTTTTCCACATTGTCGGATAGATGCCAGTGTTGTAGCTGTACTGGAACAGCTTGGCTAGAGGCACGGCTAGTTCTGGAGCACAAGCCCTCAGCACGATAGCTGGGATGTTGACAGGGCCCATAGCCTTTGCTGTATCCAGTGCGCTCAGCTGTTTCTTGATATCACGTGAAGTGAATCGAATTGGCTGAAGACTGAAGTCTAAAGCCGGGCCTTCTAGGCCCAGAGCTGCTCGAGGTCGTCCAGTAAGGCCAATTACAGTCTCTCCCACTGAAAGTCAGCAGCCTTCCACCAGCCATGCTGCAGCCACTGGGGTAGCACAGCGTAGGAGCACTAGGACAGTCAAAGACACACTGGAGACAGGCACCAAGGGAATGTACAATGGTGAGTAGTATTGGATTTATAAAGTTGGTTTGGAATGTTTGTTTTGTGGTGGCTTTAATTTCAGCTTTGTGGCCAAGAGGACGATGTGATGTTGCATGACAGAGAGATGGTAAGGTGTGGAAGTGTTGAGCAACGGGGATCTGGGGTTTCATTCAGAGGAACCGGAGTCTGACGATGCGCTCCTGGACAGCCCGTCCGGAACGTGAATGTGCTGCCTACCTGCTCCCCTCCTCCTCCTCCTCCTGAGGTGGTGGCGGAACGCGTGCTCTGTAATCGCTGTGCACAGATGTGAGGCATGCTTACAGAAAATGGAAGGTGGGTCCCTCCACACCTCCCTATTGTCCCTGTTCACATCGGAGCATCCCGACAAGAATACCGAACTCCCAATCATACAATCATAGAATCATAGAAAGTTACAGCACGGAAGGAGACCATTTCGGCCCATCGTGTCCGCACCGACCAACAACGAGCTCTCCAGCCTAATCCCACTTCCCAGCTCTTGGTCCGTGGCCCTGCAGGTTACAGCATCCCAAGTGCACATCCAAGTACTTTTTAAATGTGGTTAGGGTTCCTGCCTCTCCCACCCTTTCAGGCAGTGAGTTCCAGACTCCCACAACCCTCTGGGTGAAGAAATTTCCCCTCAAATCCCCTCTAAACCTTCCCCCAATTACTTTAAATCTATGCCCCCTGGTTTTTGACCCCTCTGCTAAGGGAAATAGGTCCTTTCTATCCACTTTATCTGTGTCCCTCATAATTTTATACACCTCAATAAGGTCTCCCCTCAGCCTCCTCTGTTCTGAGGAAAACAGACCCAGCCTATCCAGTCTTTCCTCATCGCTAAGATTCTCTACTCCCAGCAACATCCTTGTAAATCTCCTCTGTACCCTCTCTAGTGCAATCACATCTTTCCTGTAATGTGGTGACCAGAACTGCACGCAGTACTCTAGCTGAGGCCTAACTAGTGTTTTATACAGTTGAAGCATAACCCCCCTGCTCTTGTATTCTATGCCACGGCTAATAAAGGCAAACATTCCGTATGCCTTCTTAACCACCTTATCTATCTGGCCTGCTACCTTCAGGGATCTGTGGACATGCACTCCAAGGTCCCTTTGTTCCTCTACACTACTCAGTGTCCTACCATTTAATGTGTATTCCCTTTCCTTGTTAGCCCTCCCCAAATGCATTACTTCACACTTCTCCAGATTGAATTCCATTTGCCACTGTTCTGCCCACCTGACCAATTTATTGATATCTTCCTGCAGTCTACAGCTTCCTTCTTCAGTACCAACCACACAGCCGATTTTAGTATCATCTACAAACTTCTTAATCATACCCCCTATGTTCAAGTCTAGATCATTGATATATACCACAAAAAGCAAGGGACCTAGTACTGAGCCCTGCGGAACCCCACTGGAAACAGCCTTCCAGTCACAAAAACACCCATCAACCATTACCCTCTGCTTCCTGTCTCTGAGCCAGTTTTGAATCCAACTTGACACTTTGCCCTGGATCCCATGGGCTTTTAACTTCATGACCAGTCTGCCATGCGGAACCTTATCAAAAGCCTTGCTAAAGTCCATATACACTACATCAAACGCACTACCCTCATCTACCCACCTTGTTACCTCCTCAACAAATTCAATCAAGTTTGTCAGACACGACCGTCCCTTAACAAATCCGTGCTAACTATCCTTGATTGATCCGTGTCTTTCTAAATGAAGATTTATCCTGTCCTTCAGAATTTTTTCCAATAATTTTCCCACCACCGAGGTTAGGCTGACTGGCCTGTAATTACTCGGTCTATCCTTTTCTCCCTTTTTAAACAAGGGTACCACATTAGCAGTCCTCCAGTCCTCTGGCACCACACCTGAAGCCAGAGAGGATTGGAAAATGATGGTCAGGGCCTCTCCTATTTCCTCTTTTGCTTCGCTTAACAGCCTGGGATACATTTCATCCGGGCCTGGGGATTTATCCACTTTTAAAGCTGCTAAGCCCCTTAATACTTCCTCTCTCACTACATTTATTTCATCTAATATTTCACACTCCTCCCCCCGATAGCAATGTCTGCTTCGCCCCTCTCCTTTGTGAAAACAGACACAAAGTATTCATTAAGAACCCTACCGACGTCTCCTGCCTCCACACACAGATTACTCTCATGATCTCTAATAGGCCTTACCCTTTCATTAGTTATCCTCTTACTCTTAATATATTTATAAAACATCTTTGGGTTTTCCTTGATTTTACTTGCCAAGAATTTTTCATGCTCTCTCTTTGCTTTCCTAATATCCTTTTTAATTGCACCCCTGCACTTTCTGTACTCCTCTAATGATTCTGGAGTATTTAGCCCTCGGTATCTGTCATACGCCTCCCATTTTTTCTTTATCCTACCCTGTATGTCTCTAGACATCCAGGGGGCTCTAGATTTGTTAGTCCCACCTTTTTTCTTTAAGGGCACATGTTTGGTCTGAACCCTCCGGATCTCCTCCTTGAATGCCTCCCACTGCTCTGACACTGATTTACCTTCAAGTAGCTGTTTCCAGTCCACTATGGCTAAATCCCCTCTGAGCTTAGCAAAATTTGCTTTTCCCCAATTTAGAATTTTTATTCCTCGTCTATCAAAGTCAGCTGATTTGCCCAAATTTAACCCTTCCAAAACACGGCAGGTCCGGGAGATCCCGTCCCTGGGGGTAAATGTTGACTTTGTGGGATAGTGTAAAATAGCTCGTTTTACAATTCTTCCGCTTTTTATTTCCACCGACTCCAATAGCCGATTCACTATCGCCCATTATACATGATGTAGCCCAGTGTGAACATTCAGGTATAAACACAATCAGCATGTGCTGACGAACTTGCTGAGTTTGGACTGTGAGTCAGAAGGTGGGTGAGGGACAGGAATATTACAATGGGAATATCCAGCGTGTTTCTGCAATGTGGCAGCACCCTCTGCTGCTCACTGTGGGTATATCCGGCAATGAAAACTGCCGGAATGTAGATTAGCAATAATGGCACAGAAATTCGGGTCTTCACGGGTGAGTACGCACGGGGTACTCATCCGTGGGCCGAATGGAAGTGCCGGTTTTCTGCGTGCACTGCGCATGCGTGGGAAACCGGCACTTCCGTTCCCCTGAACGAAGGGGTTCAGAGGTCGAACGCGCGCGCAGGAGAGGCTGCGGGTGCGCTTTGAACTTAGGTTTTTTTTTACAAGTTTTCCTGAGAGGGTAACCCTGCAGGATTTACACATTTAAAAAGCAGGCGTAAGGCCTGCTTTTTGCAAGGTAAGTGGTCAATTAATTAAAATTAAAACATTTTTTCCACAGGTTTATTATTTTTAAATACTTTAAAGCAAGGTAAGTTTATTTTTAGCCCCGTTAGAAAATAAAATTATTTTTTTCAGAAAAGTAAATTATTGTTTAAAACAGTTATTTAATGTAATTTATAGTTTATTTAAAAAGTGTGATGTTTTTTAAAAATTTATTTGAAGGTTTACTGCTATTTTGGGGCCCGTAGTATTTATAAGTTTTGACAGGTCTTCCTGTCAATCTTATGAATGGGCTTTTCCCTCCTCCGATTGGCTGCCCATGGCTCACGTGATCCCAGGGGACGCATCGCACTAACTACGCCCCTGGGACACGCAAGCACAGCGCGCCGGCAGCTGGGCCAGGCCCCGGAGCAGAATTCCACAGGGCCCTACAGCTCAACTGCCGACGCGCAAGGTAAGTGCAGGTCGGGGGCTTACACCCGCGGGAAGCCCCCGACCCAAATTTCTGGGCCAATGTAATTTTTGGAATGACTTTAGGTTTTTAATCTGGGTTTAGACTCACTAACGCTTTCGGTGATCTTGCCTGCGATTATATTAATTGGTGCATCAACCAAGGGCAATTGGCTTCTACATCGAGCAGGCCCGGGTCAGGTTTAACACAGCACACTGCAGAATAAAGCTCACCACAATACTCAGCCGAACATCTATCTCTCCAGTGACATTTTCTATTTCTCCCACCAGTCACCCCATGACCTCTGAGTGAATTCCCAATATAGGGCCAGTTAGGGTCACCTCATATAGTAGGCCCATATACACCAGGCCCTGGGGATTTATCGGCCTTCAATCCCGTCAATTTCCCTAACACCATTAACCTACGAATACTGATTTCTTTCAGTTCCTCCCTCTCATCAGACACTATGTTCCCCGACATCACTGGGAGGTTATTTGTGTCCTCCTTTGTGAAGACAGAACCAAAGTATGTATTTAATTGGTCTGCCATTTCTTTGTTCCCCATTATAAATCCCCCTGATTTTGACTGCAAGGGACCTACGCTTGACTTCACCAATCTTTTTCTCTTCACATATCTATAGAAGCTTTTACAGTCAGATTCCTCCCCTGTGCTGTATAGATTCCTCCCCTGGGCTGTATAGATTCCTCCCCTGGGCTGTATAGATTCCTCCCCTGGGCTGTATAGATTCCTCCCCTGGGCTGTATAGATTCCTCCCCTGGGCTGTATAGATTCCTCCCCTGTGTTGTATAGATTCCTCCCCTGGGCTGTATAGATTCCTCCCCTGTGCTGTATAGATTCCTCCCCTGGGCTGTATAGATTCCTCCCCTGGGCTGTATAGATTCCTCCCCTGGGCTGTATAGATTCCTCCCCTGTGCTGTATAGATTCCTCCCCTGGGCTGTATAGATTCCTCCCCTGTGCTGTATAGATTCCTTCCCCTGTACAGTATAGATTGCACCTCTGTGCTGTCTAGATTCAAATCAAATCAAATCAACTTTATTGTCATTGTTAGTGCACAAGTGCAGTACAACGAAATGTAGGCTTGCGGCTCCCGAGAGTGTACATTTAGATTAAGACATTTAAACATTCAACATACATTTGGCTTGTAATACATTAACATAAACATAACCATAATAAAGTGCATTGGCAGATGTGCAGGCTTTAGAGTTTATTTGTGGAGTTCAGTAGGATGACAGCCCTGGGAAAGAAGCTGTTCCTAAATCTGGTCGTACGGGTGCGAATGCATCTGTAGCGTCTCCCAGATGACAGGAGGGCGAACAGACTGTGGCTGGGGTGGGTAGGGTCTTTGATGATGGACCGTGACCTCCGTAAACAGCGTTTCTGGTATATGTGCTCCATGGTCGGTAGCCGGGTGCCGGTAATGCGTTGGGCAGTTTTGACTACCCGCTGCAGGGCTTTCCGGTCATAGTAGCTACAGCTGCCATACCATACTGTGATACAGTTTGTCAGGATGCTCTCTATTGTGCAGCGGTAAAGGTTAGAGAGGATCAGGGGTGACAGGTTACATCCTTTCAGCCTCCTTAGGAAATATAGGCGCTGCTGGGCCTTCTTCACCAGAGAGGAGGTATTGAGGGCTGTATAGATTCTCCCCTGTGCTGTCTAGATTCCTCCCCTGTGCTGTATAGATTCTCCCCTGTGCTGTATAGATTCCTCTCCTGTGCTGTATAGATTCCTCCCCTGTGCTCTATAGGTTCCTCCCCTGTGCTGTATAGATTCCCCCTGTGCTGTAAAGATTCCTATGCTGTGCTCTATAGATTAGAGTCATAGAGTCATAGAGTTATACAGCACAGAAAGAGGCCCTTCGGCCCATCGTGTCCGCGCCGGCCATCAAGCCCCGTCTATTCTAATCCCATTTTCCAGCACTTGGTCCGTAGCCTTGTATGCTATGGCGTTTCAAGTGCTCATCTAAATGCTTCTTGAATGTTGAGGGTTCCTGCCTCTACCACCCTTTCAGACAGCGAGTTCCAGATTCCAACCACCCTCTGGGTGAAAAGGTTTTTCCGCAAATCCCCTCTAAACCTCCTGCCCCTTACCTTGAAACTATGCCCCCTGGTTAGTGACCCCTCTACTAAGGGGCAAAGTTCCTTTCTATCTACCCTACCTATGCCCCTCATAATTTTGTACACCTCAATCAGGTCCCCCCTCAGCCTTCTCTGCTCTAAGGAAAACAACCCCAGCCTGTCAAGTCTCTCTTCATAGCTGAAGCGCTCCAGCCCAGGTAACATCCTGGTGAATCTCCTCTGCACCCTCTCCAATGCAATTACATCTTACTATAGTGTGGTGACCAGAACTGTACACAGTATTCCAGCTGTGGCCTAACTAATGTTTTGTACAGCTCCATCATAACCTCCCTGCTCTTATATTCTATGCCTCGCTTAATGAAAGCAAGTAGCCCATATGCCTTTTTAACCACCTTATCTACCTGTCCTGCTGCCTTCAGGGATCTATGTACATGCACACCAAGGTCCCTCTGATCCTTTGTCCTTCCTAGGGTCCTACCATTCATTGTGTATTCCCTTGCCTTGTTAGTCCTCCCAAAATGCATCACCTCACACTTTTCAGGGTTAAATTCCATTTGCCACTGTTCTGCCCATCTAACCAACCCCTCTATATCGTCCTGTAGCCTGAGGCTTCCCTCCTCGCTATTTACCACTCCACCAATTTTCGTGTCATCTGCAAACTTACTGATCATACCTCCTACATTCATATCTAAATCATTAATATACACTACAAACAGCAAAGGACCCAGCACCGATCCCTGCGGTACACCACTGGCTTCCAGTCACAAAAACAACCTTCGACCATCACCCTCTGCCTCCTGCCACTAAGCCAATTTTAGATCCAATGTGCCAGATTGCCCTGGATCCCATGGGCTCTTACCTTCTTGACCAGTCTCCCATGTAGGGCTTTGTCAAAAGCCTTACTGAAGTCCATGTAGACTACATTAGCTGCACTACCCTCATCCACACACCTAGTGAACCCCTCGAAAAATTCAATCAAATTGGTCAGACATGATCTCCCCCTGACAAAGCCATGCTGACTATTCCTGATTAATCCCTGCCTCTCCAAGTGGAAACTAATTCTGTCCCTCAGAATTTTTTCCAATAATTTCCCTACCACTGATGTTAGGCTCACTGGCCTGTAATTCCCTGGTTTATCCCTACTACCCTTCTTGAACAATGGTACTACGTTAGCTGTTCTCCAGTCCTCTGGCACCTCCCCTGTGGCCAGAATGGTTCTGAAAATTTGTGTCAGAGCCCCTGCAATCTCCTCCCTTGCCTCACACAGCAGCCTGGGATACATCCCGTTAGGGCCTGGGGATTTATCCACTTTAAAGCCCGCTAAAACCGCTAGTACCTCCTCCCTCTCAATACTAATTTGTTCAAGTATATCACAATCCCCCTGCCTGATTTCTATGCCTACATCACCCTTCTCCATAATGAACACAGTTGCAAAATATTCATTTTTAAATCTCACCTACATCTTCCGGCTCTACACACAGATTGCCACTTTGGTCTCTACTTGGCCCTACTCTTTCCCTGGTTATCCTCTTGCCCTTAATATACTTATAAAATACCTTGGGATTTTCCTTTATTTTGCCCGCCAGTGTTTTTTCATGCCCTCTCTTCGCTCTCCTAATTTTGTTTTTAAGTACCCCCCTGCACTTTCTATACTCCTCTAGGGCTTCCACTGTTTTTAGTCCTTTGTATCTGCCAAAAGCCCCCCTTTTTTTCCTAATCCATTCTTTTATATCCCTTGACACCCAGGGTTCCCTGGGCTTGTTGGTCCCACCCTTGACCTTTATGGGAACATGTTGGCATTGTACCCTCTCTATTTCCTTTCTGAAAGACTCCCACTGCTCTGATGTGGATTTTCCTACAAGTAGCTGATCCCAGTCCACTTTGGCCAGATCCTGCCTTATCATACTAAAATCGGCCTTCCCCCAATTTAGAACCTTTATTTCCGGTCCATCTTTGTCCTTTTCCATGACTACCTTAACTCTCACCGAATTATGGTCACTGTCACCAAAATGCTCTCCTGCTAACACTTCTACCACTTGCCCAGCTACATTCCCTAGAATTAGGTCCAGCACCGCCCCCTCTCTTGTAGGACTTTCTACATGCTGGCTCAAAAAGCTCTCCTGAATGCACTTTAAGAATTCCACACCCTCTGAGCCTTTCACACTCTGACTATCCCAGTTAATATTGGGGAAGTTGAAATCCCCTACTATTATTACCCTATTATTTCTACACTTCACTGAGATTTGCTTACATATCTGTTCTTCTATCTCCCCCTGACTGTTTGGGGGCCTATAGTACACCCCCAGCAAAGTGCTTGCCCCCTTTTTGTTTTTAAGTTCTACCCATACAACCTCATTAGAGGAACCTGCTAAGATATCATCCCTCCTTACAGCAGTAATTGACTCCTTGATTAATATTGCGACACCCCCTCCTCTTTTACCCCCCCCCTGTCTCACCTGAAGATTCTATACCCCGGAATATTGAGCTGCCAGTCCTGCCGCTCCCTCAACCATGTCTCTGTGATAGCAACAATATCACACTCCCATGTATTCATCAACACCTTCAATTCATCTGCCTTACTCGCAAGACTCCTTGCATTAAAATAAATGCCATCCAGCCTTGCTATACTCCCTTGTGCCGTTACATATTTGCTCTGCCTACCAGGCTGACTTGCTTTTTCCTCTATATTTGGCTGTGCATCACCCCCTACTATAGCTCCACTCTGTATCCCATCCCCCTGCCAAGTTAATTTAAACCCCCCACAACAGCACTAGCAAGCCTCCCCGCAAGGATATTGCTCCCGTTCCGGTTCAGGTGCAACCCATCCGACTTGTACAGGTCCCACCTTCCCCAGAAGCAGACCCAGTGATCCAGGAAACTAAAGCCCTCCCTCCTGCACCAACTCTTTAGCCATGCATTCATCTGCTCTATCCTCCTATTCCTATACTCACTAGCACATGGCACCGGGAGTAATCCAGAGATTACAATCTTTGAGGTCCTGCTTTTTAATCACAGAAATCACAGAAACCTCACAGTACAGATAGAGGCCATTTCGGCCCATCGAGCCTGCACCGACACATATCCCACCCGATCCCCGTAACCCCTACACCAACGCATATCCCACCCTATCCCCGTAACCCCACGTATTTAATCCCCCTAACACTAAGGGTCAATTTTTATCATAGCCAATCAACCTAACCCGCACATCTTTGGACTGTGGGAGGAAACCGGAGAACCCGGAGAAAACCCACGCAAACACGGGGAGAATGTGCAAACTCCACACAGACAGTCACCCGAGGCCGGATTCGAACCCGGGTCCCTGGCGCTGTGAGGCAACAGTGCTAACCACTATGCCACCGTGCTGCCCCCTAGCTACCTAGCTCCCTAAATTCTTGTTGCAGGACCTCATCCCTCTTTCTAACCATGTCATTGGTACTAATGTGAACCACGACCTCTGACTGTTCGCCCTCCCCCTTCAGAATGCCCTGCAGCCGTTCAGTGACATCCTTGATCCTGGCACCAGGGAGGCAACATACCGTCCTGGAGTCACGTCTGCGGCCACAGAAACGTCTATCTGTTCCCCTTACGATAGAATCCTCTATCACTATTGCTCTCCCACTCTTTTTCCTCCCCTCCTGTGCAGCTGAGCCACTGGTAGTGCCACGGACTTGGCTCTTGCTGCATTCCCAAGAAACCATCTCCCCAGCAGTATCCAAAACGGAAAATCTGTTGGAGAGGGCGCTGGACCCAGGGGACTCCTGCACTACCTTCCTAGTTCTTTTACTCTGTCTGGCATGCACCCATTCCCTGTCTGCCTGTGCACTCTTTACCTGCGGTGTGACCACCTCGTTAAACGTGCTATCCACGAAGATCTCAGCTTTGTGGATGCTCCACAGTGACTCCAGCCACAGCTCCAGCTCCGAAACGCAGATTTCGAGTAGCTGCAGCTGGAGACACTTCCTGCACATGTGTTCGCCCTGGACACCGAAAGTGTCCCTGACTTCCGACATAGCACAGGAGGAACACTCCACGGTGCCGAGCTGCCCTGCCATGTCCTACCCTTAACTTACACCCTTTACTTCCTGTAAGAGTCATGAAAGTTTAAGAAAGTGTAAAGAAGAAAGAAAATACCCTAAAATATTGGTTAAATATTATGGTACAGTATGTATGTACATTTGTTTATTATTGATGCATATTCTAGCATAATATAGTTAATTTACCTGACTGACTTATTGTATTGAGAAACCCCCTCTTTTCTTGTTCCAATGGTATAGTCTGAGAGACCCTCTTTATTCTTGCTCCAATGGTATAGTCCTTAAGCTTGTCACATGATATATCCAGCCATTTTTACAGTTCAAGCACCACGAGGCTAGGAAAGGTAGAAGCTTTGATGGCTGTGGAGCAATACAGTTTTTGACCGTGTTTAAACGTGTTTTACTTTGAAATCCTGTTTGAAATGTATTACAGTAAACAGTTAAAAGACAAAGTTACATTTTGGAACATTTTATTTCGACACGCGTCTACTCGTTGCTAAAAGCCTCAAAGCTAAAGCTCAGTGGCTGCATATTGAAAACTACGGAGCACCACTATATTAGTCAAAAACTAGCTCCCTATGAAGGAAAGGACGGAATTGTCGGCGAACGTATATACAGGAATGGTCACGGAGCCAGACGGCAATATAAGAAAGCGAAGGTACAGTGACTGTTACTTGCCTTGTTCATTCTATTCAGAAGCTAGATAAGAGCTGCGGGTAAAATGGCCGCCGCCTCATGGAGCCGTGAGGGGCTTCCCCTGGCTGTACAAAGGATTGTTGGCCAAAAGAGGGAAGTAAAGCTCACCCCAAAGACAATGGAAGAGAAGTTACATGGAAGCATAGGTGCAAGGAGGGCTAAATTAGCTCAGATAACTGGAAAAATGAAGGTAATTGATTGTCTCATGGAAGATAATGCTAATATTGAGAAAGTTGAAGACATAATGCATTATGATTTCTCCAAGTTGTATGAAGAATTTACTGTACTCAATGAAGATGTATTAGCACTTTTGTCTGAAGATGAGGGAAACGCTGATCAGCACAACTGGTTTGATCTTAAATCATCTAACATTAAGGACTATGTCAAGGGCACAGAACAGTGGATGTTGAAGATTCGTCAAGATGCTGATACAGCAGAGAAAGATAAAGATGACGATGAAGTCGGACCAGATGATAGCATTTCAGAGATTTCAGCCAGACTGAGCAAAAATCGAAAAGAAGGTAGCTCTGTTACTGGACACAGGTCAGTCGCTTCTACCACATGCTCGTCGCAGCGCATGAGAGAAGAGGTTGAACGGGCAGCGTTAATGGCATGCGCAGCACCTTTAGTGGAAAAGCAAGCTCTTGAACGGGAAGAGGCCCAACAACATGCCGAACGGGACCAACTGAAGGCTAAGAAAGAACAGCTGGAGCTAAAAACAGCTATTGCGGTCTCAAATGCCAAGTTGAGAGTGTTTGAAGATTATGAAGGCTCACAGGATGGCATGAATGACTACTGCCAGTCAATGGTGTCACACAGAGTTGGATCCAGGGCACTTTCAAGAGTTAAGAGAGTCTGAAGACCATCTCCTGACATTACAGCGTGGAAGAGAGGCCTCTCCACTAACAGGAGCACGTGCTGCTGCCCCAGACGTCAGACGGTCTAGACTAGACCCTGCCGATGACCACCAGAGGCCTGAAGACACAGAGAGAAGCCTATACCAAGTGATGCAGCATCAGAACAAAATTACAGAGATGCTTGTAAAACAACAGAGACATACCAGTGTTCCAAGGCAACCCACTCAAGTATAAGCCCTTCATCAGATCCTTTGAACAAGCCATTGACTCCAAAACAGAGAGCAGCAGTGATAAGTTGTACTACCTGGAACAGTACACCAGTGGTAAACCACAAGACCTGGTCAGAAGCTGTGAACACATGAGACCGGACCGGGGATACATAGAAGCCAGGAAGTTGCTTCAGGAGCACTATGGTAACGAGCTGAAGATAGCCACTGCATATATTGAAAAGGCTATTAAGTGGCCACAGATCAGATCGGAGGATGGGGAGGCATTGAACACATATGTTCTTTTTCTCATAGGATGTCGCAACACCATGGAGGATGTTGAATTCATGGAAGAGATGGACAATCCTACGACTATGAGAATCATCATCTCTAAGCTTCCTTACAGGATGAGAGAACAATGGAGAGGAACAGCCTTTGAGGTAATGGAGAGACGGAAAGGTAGAGCCAGGTTTGCAGACTTAGTGAATTTCATAGACAAACAGGCTAAAGTTGCTATGGACCCATTGTTCGGAAACATCCAGGATGTCAGCCCAACTACTGATGGAAGAGTGAAAGCCAAGCCTGCTGAATCTAGGGGCTAGATTTTCAGTATAGGCAGTTTTGGGGCGCTAACCTTAGCGCCCGCCCGAAGTTAGCGCCCGCCCCAAAGTAGCGCCCCGTTGCCGGGAATTCAGTGGCTTCGCCCTAAGAGGTTGGTGGAGCGCTAAAAGAGGCGTTCCACTACTCTCTTTAGGCGCTAAGCCGGCGGTCCAGAGGGATAGCGCCCAGGCGGGGCGCAGCACGGGTGCGGTCATTTTTGCACTGACAGCAGACCCCGTGGTGCCGACCAGCTCTTAAAGGGGGAAGGGACGAATTGGTCTGCTGCCACGCCCTGCACACTGCAGCCTTGCAAAGAGGCCTCAACACTACTGCTCAGCCCCAGGGAGTCATGGCAACGCCAGAGAAGGCCCGTCAGCGTGCCCTGCGCTTCTCAGAGGGTGATCTGGACATAATGGTCACAGCTCTGGAGGTGAGGCGCAAGATCTTGTTTCCAGACAGTGGGAGGAATCCAACGCACCACGACTACACCAAAGCCTGGAAGCAGATCGCCCAGAGGGTGACGTTCACCGGCGAGGCCCCCAGGACCCACACACAATGCCGTAAGAAATACAACGATCTGACCAGGATTGTGAGGGTGAGTAGCCTTTCCAGTCTCCTCCTCATTCTTGCATGTACACCTGACATGATGGGCAAAGGGACCTGAAAGTCCTTTTGGCCAGCCCTCAGCCAGCAGCATTGGGACAGTCATGAGCATCAAATGGCCATTCGGCACTCTACACTTTGGCCAAGCTATTCCACCATGGGAGGCAGTGCACAGTACATCAGGGCTTCACTCTGTCCAAGCTATTCCACCATGGGAGGCAGTGCACACTACATCAGGGCTTCACTGCGCACTTACAGCCCGTCCTTTCTCTTGCAGGCTAAAGTAGCGTTTAATCGCCAGGCCCGTGCCAGGGGTGGCCGCGCCAAGCTGCAGAAGCTCACTCGGCTGGAGGAGCGCGTGTGTGTGCTCATGGGAGCACGTGTGATTGTCCCCACAGCGTGCGGTGTATCCGACCCTCCACTGCCCGGCAATGGTAAGGACCTCGCCTTTTGGCCCTCTCGCGTCGCACTGGCCCATCCGAGCTACCTCCTTTGCCACTGTCCCACCAATGCGCTGAATCCCACCAGTCCTAACTCCCTCGCTGACGCCGTCTCCTCACTCTGAAGCTACTCTTGTGCATTCCTGCTTTCAGCTGGTGACGACCAGGACCCTGAGGCTGCCAGTGACAGCACCTCCAACCAGGAGGAGGAGGAGGAGCAAGCCGGACCTTCGGGGGAACAGTCACGTCCCGCAGGAGAGGAGGAAATGCTCGACACCTCCTCACTGGACGAGTGCCTGGAGGAACTGTCGCAGGGCAATGCAGCTTCTGGGACCAGTGGCGTCCAGCCACCCAGCAGCCGTGCGCGTGGCCCGCGGCCTTCCCCCCAAAGGGGGGAAGGATCAGAGGGGAGTGCTGCTGCTCGGCACACTCGCCGTCACCAACGCGGCAAGGGTCCCCTAGTTCGGCCCCCTCCTCCCCAGCGGGAGAGTCGCGACTCCAGTCCGGACACCTTCACTTCGGAGGAGGTGCGGAAGCTCGATCAGATGGCCGACGACTCGGACCGGCGCCACACGGAGCTCATGAGCGTGGTGGGGCGCATGCCTGAGGCCATCGAGTCACTGGCGACCAGTGTGCGCGAGTTCGGGGCAGCAACTGCCGCGACTGGCCGCATGCTAACTGATGCCGTCAAGACCCTGGCGGATGTGATGCGCGCGCACACCAGGACCACAGGGCCACTCACTGCTGCCACACGCGCTGTCTCAGGCAGGCATCGCCAGGGCAGGCGCCGCGCTGGACCATCCCAGCAAGCCGGCCGTCGGCTGATTGCTGCGGATCCTGCAGTGCGGGCCCGGCCGAGTGCCACCGCGCCACAGCACCAGCCAGCGCATCCCAGACGCCAGCTGGCCCACATTGCGCCATCCGTCGCCGCCATTCCCCCTCTGGGGCGTCAAGGGCAAGCGGCTGCAGCTGATGGTGGCCAGGCTCAGGTGCGCCACTCAGGAGACGGCCCCTCGAGGCCCAAACGCCGTGTAGGCCGCCCCCCAGCGGCATCTGGCGGAAGGGCATCTGAGCCTCAGGCGCCTTCCCCCAGCCTCGCAGCAGCCACTGGGCAGAGCTTGCGAAGGAGCAGCAGGCAGGGCAGGGGAGGCAAAATGCTGGCCAAGGTCTCGCCCTCGCGGGCCACTCAGTAGAGGGTGTGGCCAGCTTTCCTTTAATATGGCGGTGGCCATCTTTATTTTGCCCATGGTTGTGCTTTTGGAGGGCTTTTTTTTTGCGTTAGGCCGACGTTGAGGCCCGGTTTCAATAAAGGTGGAGTGGCTCCTCCCCAGTTTGTGGGAGTGAGTCGTTTGTTGGGCTTTTTGTGGGGCCCGTTTATTGTTTTTGGGGATTCATGTGGGAAGGGCTTTTCATTTTTGTTTAATAAAAAATTATCTTTATTCATGCAGTCTCCATGGTTGTTCTTCTTAGTGTTTGTTGGCTTCGCCGGCTGAGGGCTTGCGGAGCGGCTGCATTCATCTTCCCTCATGGCCCCTGGCCATTCCCTGACAGGGGGCTTAGAAGTACCGTGTAATAAGGTGGCGTCGTGCGGCCCTTGGCCCTGGTCGCTCCCTCCTGGGAACGTACTCCTGCTCCTCCTCCTCCTCCTCCTCCTCCTCCTCATGCTCCTCCTGCTCCTCCTCCTGAGGTGCTGGTCCAACGTCAGGTGGCAGTGCCTGAGTCCTGCGGATAGCCAGGTTGTGTAGCATGCAGCAAACCACCACAAATTGGGAGACCCGGTCCGGCGAATACTGGAGAGCTCCTCCGGAGCGATCAAGGCAGCGGAACCGCTGCTTGAGGACCCCAATAGTTAGCTCGATGATGTTGCGGGTGGTTTGATGGCTCTCGTTGTAGGCCTCTTCAGCAGCGGTCCTGGGCGCGCGGAGCGGGGTCATGAGCCAGGTGCACAAAGGATAGCCTTTGTCCCCGAGTAGCCATCCTCTTGGGGGAGGCTGTGCCTGGAACATGTCATGCACAGTACTCTGCCGCAGGATAAAGGCATCGTGGCTGCTGCCTGGGAAGCTGGCATTGACTGCCATGATGCGCTGCTTGTGGTCACAGACCAGCTGCACATTCAGAGAATGGTAGCCCTTCCTGTTGCGATACTGCTCGCCATGCTCCAGAGGGGCCCGCAAAGCCACATGCGTACAGTCAATGGCGCCCTGCACCAAGGGGAATTCCCCGAGTCTGGAAAATCCCAATGCGCGCTGATGCTGGCTCTCCAGGGCCATGGGGAAGGAGATGAATTGGCTTCTCCTTCTGAACAGTGCTTCGGTCACCTGGCGGATGCAGCGATGCGCGCCGTACTGGGAGATGTTTGCTATGTCCCCAGCAGCGTATTGGAAGGAGCTGGTGGCATAGAAGTTCAATGCCACCGTCACCTTCACTTCCACCGACAGAGACGTCCTGCACCTGAGCTTTGGCCGCAGATCTCGGCGAAGCAGGTGGCAGATCTCTGCAATCACCCCCTTTCGGAATCGGAGCCTTTTAACACATCGCGCGGCACTCATGTTTAGGTAGGAGCGCTGCTGGCGGTATAGCCTGACTGGGTAAGGCCTACGTGGCCGACGCCTGTAGCCCCCTCTGCCTCTAGCCAGGGCTGCCCCTCTCACAATGCGTCTGCGAGCCCTACGGACATGGAGCTGCAGCTCCGCGTTGGCACCCCATGCAACCCCCATCAAATCCTGGCAAACAGTCTAATTTCCAAATGGCCACTTGCAGCGCTATTGCCTGAGTCCAAAAATACCTGGCTCTTGCTGCTTGAAACCAGTTAGCTATCCTCCTTGTTGTGTCTCCAGAAATGCGTTGCACAAGACTGTTTTCAGAAAAAAGGATGGCCTTTATACTGGAGAGGACGTTCCCTTTAATTAGCGCCCCCCGGGGCCCGCGCTGGTTGTGTTGTGTTCCTTTTTCCAAACGCTCCGGCCGCCCGCCGCACAATGGGGCGGTCCGACTGAAGTTTGCAATCGGGGCGGCCAAAGGGCGTTGCACGAGGATGTGACGTCATTTTCTGCGCGCGCATCCGGGCGGGCGCTAAACTTTGCGCCGGCGCTAACGGGCAACTTAATTTGGGGCGGGGCGCAAACTGCGCTGCGCCCGGGCGCTACACGCATAGCGCCCGGAAATCACTTCTCTTAAGGCGCTAACTGCTGGCGCAAGCAACTGAAAATCTAGCCCAAAGACTCTCAGGAAAGGTGGTTCCAAGGGAAGCAGCTTTGCAACTATCGTCACTCAAGCTGGAGAAGAAAAGTCTCAGAACTCATCTCCCAAAAGGAGCAGCACAGTGACGCCTGCTAATGCCTTTCAGAAGCCATGTTTATTCTGCCAGAAGAATCACACATTGGATTTCTGCAGTGACATCAAAGCACAGCCACATAAAGACAGAATTGAATTTCTGAAGTACAATGGCCTATGTTTTGGATGTCTTTCTCAGGGGCACCTGAGTAGAAACTGTAAGCAAAGAACAACATGCAGAGAGTGCACTCGGAAATATCCCAGTCTGCTGCATATCCATAAAGAAGAACAAGTCTCTAAGAAGAGTGAAGAAAACAACAAAGACGAGAATGTTGTTTCAAGTGCTCTGGTGTCGCTAGAACAAGAGACTTGTGGATTCACTGGGGCCGGTGACAGTGATTGTATTCTTGCCATTGTACCTGTAAAGATCAAGTCTAAGAGGAGTGAGAAGTTTGTGGAGACTTACGCCTTCATGGATCCAGGTAGTTCAGCAACGTTCTGCACAGAAACACTCATGCAACAGCTGAATGTTAGAGGCAGAAGAACAGAAATCCTATTACGCACCATGGGTCATGAGAAGTCAGTGCAAAGTTACATACTGTCAGACTTAGAAGTGTGTGGACTTGAAGAGAAGGACTTCATAGACCTGCCTAATGTTTTCACACAGAGGGAGATTCCTGTTAAAATAGGGAACTTAGCCCTGCAGAAGGATGTGGAGAGGTGGCCTTACCTGGGAAAGGTGCATCTCCCATACATTGAAGCAGAAATTGGCCTATTAATTGGAACCAATGCCGACAAAACTATGGAGCCATGGCAGGTGATAAACAGCAAGGATGATGGACCCTACGCCGTCAGGACAGCCCTTGGATGGGTAGTCAATGGACCAGTAAGGAGAGATGATGGCAACAAGTCGAACAAGGAGGAACGACAAAATGTCACAGTTAATCGCATCTCTATCGCAAGCATTGAAGAGCTGTTGATACAGCAGTTCAACACAGACTTCTCAGAACGCAGCTGTGAGGAAAAGACAGAGATGTCACAAGAAGACAATCAGTTCATGGATTTGATGACAAGGTCTACACAGTTCATTGATGGCCACTATCACATTGGTTTACCACTGAGAAGACAGACCGCGAAGATGCCGAACAATCGCTGCATAGCAGAGCAGCGCGCCATCAGTCTAAAGAGAAAGCTGAACAAGAACCCCGACTTTCACGAAGATTACAAAGGCTTCATGAGGAACATCATAGCGAAAGGCTATGCTGTATAAGTGCCCGAGGAACAGTTGAACAGAGAAGATGGAAGGGTCTGGTACATTCCTCATCACGGTGTGTATCACCCAAAGAAGAAAAAGATCCGTGTAGTGTTTGACTGCACCGCTTCATTCAGAGGAACTTCACTGAACGACCAGCTGCTTCAAGGTCCTGATCTTACCAACACCCTCATCGGTGTCTTGACGAGGTTTAGACAAGAGCTCGTTGTCATGATGTCAGATATAGCATCAATGTTCTACCAAGTCAGAGTCCCTGATGAAGATGCTGATCTTCTGTGTTTCCTTTGGTGGCCAGATGGCGACGTTAGTCAAGCTATGGTGGAATGTAGAATGGCTGTACACTTGTTCGGAGCCACATCATCTCCCAGCTGTGCAAGCTACGCTCTCAGAAAGACTGCAGAAGATGGCAAAGGCAAAGCACCATCAGAGGCTGTGGAGACAATCTTCAGAAACTTTTATGTCGATGACTGTCTGAAGTCCATGTCAACAGAAGACGATGCCATTGCACTGTCAAGAGACCTTAGAACTCTGTGTTCGAATGGAGGATTCCATCTGACTAAGTGGATAAGCAACAGCAGAGCAGTTCTAGCTTCTATCCCAGAAAAGGAAAGGGCCATTGAAGTCAAAGATCTGGACCTGAGCCACGATGTCCTTCCTATCGAGAGAGCTCTTGGTGTACAATGGTGCATTGAGTCAGACACGTTCAACTTCAGAATAATGGTGAACGAAAGACCATCCACAAGACGAGGGATTCTCTCCGTGGTCAGTTCCATCTACGACCCTCTTGGATTCCTGGCACCACTCATTCTGCCGGTGAAGCTGATCCACCGAGAGCTGTGTAGAGACAAGAGAGGCTGGGATGAAGATATCCCAGAAGGTCAAGCTCAGAGATGGCTCAGATGGTTGACAGATTTGCAACAACTTTCTAGCTTCAACGTCAGCAGATGCATAAAGCCTGTGAGTTTTGGAGTTACAAAGACGGCTCAACTACATCATTTCTCGGACGCCAGTGAGGACGGCTATGGCACGGCTACTTACCTCTTGCTGACAAATCAACAGGGCCAGAAACATTGTTCCTTCCTCATGGGGAAATCCAGGGTGGCTCCGCTGAAGCAGGACACCATCCCGAGACTGGAGCTGACGGCAGCGGTTGTTGCCGTTAAAGTTGACAAGGTGATGCGGAAAGAGTTACAGTTCCCACTAGAAGAATCTGTCTTCTGGATGGACAGCACGACGGTGCTGAAGTATATAGAGAATGAGAAGATACGCTTCAAGACCTTCGTAGCAAACAGAATCTCATCCATTAGAGAAGCTACACAACCATCTCAGTGGAGGTATGTAAACACCTCATTAAACCCAGCAGATCAAGCCTCATGGGGATTGAAGGCTGAAAACTTCATGAGGAGCGAAACTTGGATACAAGGCCCAAGTTATCTGCTGGAAACAGAGAGATCATGGCCAGAAAGACCAGATATGCCAAGTCAGATTGCTGAAGACGACGTCGAAGTCAAGCGATCAGTCACAGCAAATCTCATAACTACGAAAGAGAACTTTGACACAGTGAACAAGCTTGTTAACCATTTCTCAGGATGGCACCAGTTGAAGAAAGCAGTTGCATGGTTTCTAAAGCTGAAAGTGTTGCTGCTACACCTGAGCGGTAAGAGAAAAAGGTATCGAGCCACTATCAGTCAGTCTGAAAGTAACCCTGATAAGCAGAGAATGCTTCTACAGCAGTATATGCACCAGCACAAGACCACACTGAGTAAGAATTCACTGACCGTGGAGGATTTGGCCAAGGCTGAGATGGAGATAGTCTGCTTCAGTCAGAGACAAAGATATCCAGAAGAAATCAAAGCTTTACAGCGAAATGCTCCAATCAAGAAAGGTAATCATATTTACAAGCTGGACCCTACACTCCAAGATGGAGTACTGAGGGTGGGAGGGCGACTAAACAAATCTGCTATGCCAGAGGAGGCCAAGCATCCTGCTATCCTTTCTAAGGACCTCCGGGTTGCTACTCTCATTCTTCAGCATATACACCAGAGTATTGGACACAGTGGGAGGAACCACGTGCTTGCGAAGCTAAGACAAAGATACTGGATTCCAGGAGCTAATTCTGTAATAAGAAAAATACTCTCTGAATGCATTGTTTGCAGACGGTTACATGCTAGATCTGGGGAGCAGAAAATGGCAGACCTGCCTGAAGACCGTTTGTTACCAGACAAGCCCCCATTCACAAACGTAGGGGTGGACTATTTTGGGCCTTTCGAGGTAAAGCGAGGACGGAGCTTTGTCAAGAGATATGGGGCTAGATTTTCAGTTGCTTGCGCCAGCAGTTAGCGCCTTAAGAGAAGTGATTTTCGGGCGCTATGCGTGTAACGCCCGGGCGCAGCGCAGTTTGCGCTCTGCCCCAAATTAAGTTGCCCGTTAGCGCCGGCGCAAAGTTTAGCGGCCGCCCGGATGCGCGCGCAGAAAATGACGTCACATCCTCGTGCAACGCCCTTTGGCCGCCCCGAATCCAAACTTCAGTCGGACCGCCCCATTCTGCGGCTGGCGACCAGAGCGTTTGTAAAATGGAACGCAACACACCCTGGGGAGTGCAAATTAAAGGGCGCCCCTCCTGCACTATAACAGGCACTCTGCATGTGTTGTGTGGAAGGCACCAATGTGTTGTTGTGAACGGTGTATCATCATCTCCATCTCCTCCTCCTCCTCCTCCTCTTCCTCTTCCTCTTCCTCCTCCTCTTCCTCTTCCTCCTCCTCTTCCTCTTGACCTTTCACCCCCCCCAGACTCTACCTTTGAAAAAAACACATGCACCCTTCCCCTTTAAGAGCTCACTGGCACCAGAGTGTCTGCCGTGCGCTGCGCCCGAGCTCGGGCGCTGCGCACTGCACCGCCGGCTTAGCGCCTAAAGATAGTAGTGGAACGCCTCTTTTAGCGCTCCACCAACCTCTTAGGGCGAAGCCACTGAATTTCCGGCAACGGGGCGCTACTTTGGGGCGGGCGCTAAGGTTAGCGCCCCAAAACTGTCTATACTGAAAATCTAGCCCACGGTGTGCTTTTCACTTGTTTGACCATCAGAGCAGTTCATATTGTAAGGGGTTTTAGATCACAGAGGTTTCTCTCTCTAGAGGCCTCTCTCTTGCACAGTAAAACCTTGAGTGGTTCGACCCACTCGCCCCTTAGATTCTGTACTCTGGACTTTGGGGCAGGAACTGCAATGTAGAGAAAACTCTTATAGACCAAGTTTGATGAAATGAAATGAAATTTTATTGCATAATGTAAAACAAATCAAATGCAAGCAAATAAGAGAGTACATGGGAGGGAAAAACACAAACAGATCATAACGACACAATACTAACTCAGGCAAATACAGGCATATTATGCTCTACAAAAAAAAAATCATCATGAAATGGGGAAACACACGGAACATCGAGGGATAACAACTCATGTTAATTATACCCTTAAATATCCACCCCCTTAAACCTATCTAGATCTGATTATGGAGGGCCAGAAACATGCTCACCAATCCAACTAGGAAGTGTAAGGTTTTGAAACCGGTCTGCGTTTGATCCTTTCAGGCGACCCGTCTCCACATGGATCGTGGAGCCCCAGCGAGCTGCGCCTCACCTCTCTCCTGAGGTGGGGGTCGGGGGCGGCTGTTCGACCTTGGCTTCTTCTGTCGTTTTTTCTTGTCTCTTCTCCTGGGCCTTGCTGTGGGTCGATGGCCTCTCGTTTCGTCAATGGCCCGGGGTTGGTCGATGATCTCCCGATGTTTTACCCCGGAGCGGGACACCGGCTCGAACGACCTTCTTGATGGCGGCTTAGTCTTCTTCTTCTTCCTCTCCGTCGATGGAGAGGAGTCACGCTGATCTTCTCCCAAAGCGGCTGCTCCTTTCCCCAGCTCAAAAGCTGGACAGGCCTGCAAGCTGGAAAGCTGAAGATAATTCAATTCCTACCCGTGTGTCTCCCAATTATACTTCTTTCCAGAAGCTCTTGTCTCGCGCCAAATCAGGTTAGTCTTTGTTTAACTTTTGGCGGACTTGTTGCACAACGGGGTAGTTATTATATTTTAAACTGTTCTTGGATGGCCGGTAATGGGCCATCTCTGGTCTGGAATGACCTTCATTGTTTTTAATGTCCTGGTGATGTCCTTGATGCTCTTCTCATGAATATGAAACTGTTCCCTTTTGTCTGGGTCAACATTTAGATGGCCTTTATCTACAGGCCGATCTCGACTGGATCTGCATCCAATCTATATGTATATGTGGGTGTCTGGTTTCGTTCCCTCAGAAACGGCTTCCAGAACTTACTTTGGGCTGAATCCACAAAGCTGTCTGAGGATTTGCAGGAACCATTTTAAAGTGTCCCAATAAGTTGATCACGGGGTCTGGAGGCCATTTTGTATGCCCCTTTTTCTGGGCTTCTTTTATAATAGTCTTTAAAATCATGGCCTCTTCTGCCATTCGACCCTTTATAATATAAAGTTCAATTTTGCAAATCCTACAGTCCCCCCTGATGATACTGTAACTTGCTTGAAGTATCATAATTCTGGGTGAGCAAAATTTTCTGACGTCCCATAATCTAACCATCCCCAGTATTTACCTATCTATGACCCCACGACACATGCATTTCCCATTTCAGAAAAACCTAGTGTACATTAAGCATCTATAGATGGCAATACCTTGGAGGTAAAATCTGACAACTTACTTCCAGGCGTGGAGGGGGGCCTTATACCCCTATATCACCTGGTGCATACACACTATCTTTTAATAATAACAACACATCTAAAAAGCTTCAATAAGAAAAAAATAAAGTACACACACGCAAATTAAAATGCACATGAATACATGTCAAAAATAATACAGAGGAGGGAGGGAAAACTTTAACTTTATACACAGCAGCAAAAATCTAAATGGGTGTCTCTTCTTCTACCCGCACATAATGCTCCCTCCATCCCCTCTATTCTCGTACTTTTGCGAATGTTTGACCTTTTTACAGTGTACAAACAGTAAATAAACTACAATGATAACCTGGCACACCACAAGAATGTGGGAGGCTATCCTAATCCAGGAAGGGACTTCTATATTAGTGAACAGGTCCCACCACGGTGGGGTCACTATATCCAATATGTCTGCCCCTATCTCTAAAGTCTTCTGCTCCAGTGTATAGAAATGTTTCTGTGAAACAACAACGGCTTTTAATATCTTGGTGAGGTGTTCAGGGAGAGGGGGAATGATATATCCAAAATGTGCAACGAATCGCTACAGATCAGTGAAATTCTCTTTAACAGTGATGTGAACAGTGGAAGGTTCAGGAATGGGGACAATTCGCTCTTGGGCCACTTGAACTTCTGCCCTGGGCTTGGAATAGAAGCTGCTGTCACTAACCGGACACCAACCGTGCTGTCCATGTTGGTAGTGGGGCGCTGCAGTGGTGACACAGTATGTCCCACCTCCTATATATGCCACCTGCGGGGGCACATGGCCTTGTGCCATTGCCTCCATGGTGCAATTTATAGGCTCCGCGCCAGCAGTTCTGAACCCGCACTGTGGTTTTGAATGGGCATTCAAGTGCTGGGGACACAGGATGATGTGTGCTCCCCGGCTCCGGCACCCCGAGAGGTCAGTACCTGGCATTGCATGCTCCCATCGAATGACGTAAGGTGGGACCCCTGTGTAGCGAATGTGCACACCCCCCTGAATGACTCCAATGTTCTCCACCCTGTATACCGGGGTGGGTTTAGCTGTCTTTCCCATCACCGGCATTCTTACCAATACACCCATAATGGTGTGATTAGACCGTCCACAGTCCACTGGGACTGGGTAGGCCTCTGAAGCTAGTCTGAGCTGGCACGGACTCAATGCATTCTCAAAAGGGTGGAGGGCTGCGAGGTGCTTGTTGCTGATCCAGGAGGGGACTAAACCTTGTTTCAAATCCTCCAGGTTACTGCGGCCCTCGCCCAGTAACCACGCCCCGTACAGCACACAAGCTTCGTTCTGCGCAGCCTGATTGGGTGCATTCCGATCCTCCCTGATGAGAGCAATTACCATTTTCGCGTGTTTCTCCAGCTCAGCTATTATCTCTTTTAAGTGTAATGTCATGGCCTGGTCCTCATGTAACTCAGAACCCACTACCTTATTCTCGTCAGTCAGTATCTTTCTTAACTGTGTTTTCAAACCATTGATTTGGGTTTGCAGCTCCACATCATCCAGTGTGTTGATGACGGAAGTTCCTGTATTAAAAGCTGTGAAAATATTAGTTACTGCACCCCTTCTTTGCCTCCCTATCCTGTCCAAGACCTCATGTGGTGTGGTGTACAATTCGACTCTGTCGACATCGGCAAAGTCGAATTCGTAAAACTGTTTAAACATGTTTGTTAACAGGACCTGGTATAATTGCTCCATTTCCCTGGGGCAACACTCTGGCAGCCGCACCTCGGTGAGGTTTAAAATCACCGAAGCCACCGTGTAGTGCACCCCTTGGTACAGCACCTGACCTGTGGGTACCAATACCAATCCGTTCCCGGGTCCCTTTGTTGTGGTGGGGCACCCATCCTTGAGGGCTTTAGCTACCGGAATTGTGGGCAGGGGCTTGCGGGGTCGGGTGATGAGCTCAGTGGCGTTTACTGGGATCTGAGAGTATGGGACTCCGCACGCCCGTGTGCTGACGTCCCACCTCATTCCTTGTCCAGCATCCTGCCACTGCCATTGGAAAAAGATGGAGACCCCTGTGGGGCAGGCGCGTTCTGAACCCCACATACAGATGTAGATCCCCTCATCTGGTTCCCACCATTTGTCCCAACAGACACTCAACCCCCCATGAGTTCCCGTAATAGTCCGATGGGTGTTGTTACCCAGTCTTTCCCACTCAATTGTGGAGTTCTTCATGGTGCTGCTCAACTTGCGCAGCCACCACCAGCGATTCAAAGGTGCCTGTCCGTTGCAAACAAGGCAAATCTTCTTCCCGGTGGTGACGCTGATCCTGGGTACGATGACCTGTAAGGGGTTTTAGATCACAGAGGTTTCTCTCTCTAGAGGCCTCTCTCTCTTGCACAGTAAAACCGTGAGTGGTTCGCCCCACTCGCCCCTTAGATTCTGTACTCTGGACTTAGGGGCAGGAACTACAATGTAGAGAAAACTCTTGTAGACCAAGTTTGATGAAACGAAATGAAATTTTATTGCATATGGAAAAATAAATCAAATCAAATGCAAGCAGATAAGAGAGTACATGGGAGGGAAAAACACACAAACAAATCATAACGACACAATACTAACTAAGGCGAATACAGGCATCTTATACTCTACAAAGATCATCATGAAATAAGGAAACACACGGAATATCGAGGGACAACAACTCATGTTAATTGTACCCTTAAATATCCATCCCCTTAAACCTATCTAGGTCTGATTGTGAAGGGCCAGAAACATGCTCACCAATCCCACTAGGAAGTACCAGGTTTTGAAAACAAGTCTGGGTTTTGATCCCTTCAGGCGTCCCGTCTCCTCGTGGATCCCCAGCGAGCTGCGCCACACCTCTCTCCTGAGGTGGGGGTCGGGGGCGGCTGGACACCGGCTGCTTCTGTTGTTTTATTTTTGTCTCTTCTCCCGAGCCTGGAGGGGGCCTCTCGTTTTTGTCAACGGCCCGGGGTTGGTCGATGATCTCCCGATGTTTGACCCCGGGGCGGGACGCCGGCTCGAACGGTCTTCTTGATGGCGGCTTATAAGGTCTTCTTCTTCTTCCTCCGATGGTGGAGAGGAGTTCGCTGATCTTCTCCCAAACCAGCTCCTCTCTACCCAGCTCAAAAGCTGGACCGGCTGCCAACGCTCCAGGGCTTAGCTCGAAAGGCTGAGGCTCACCCCACCGCTCCGAAGAAGCTCCGACTCCACTCCAACTCAGCTCAACAAACGCCGACTTCAACTCCTCAACAACTGCCGAACTCTTCCAATTATACCTTTCCTTCAGAAGCTTCCACTTCCCGCCCAAAATCAGGTTAGTCTTTGTTTAACTTTTGGCGGGCTGGGAGCACAGCGGGGTAGTTATTATATTTTAAAATATTTTAGATGGCCGGTAAAGGCTCATCTCTGGTCTGGAATGACCTCCATTGTTTTTAATGTCCTGCTGATCTTGTTATCTAGTCCTTGGTGCTGTTCTCATGAATATGAAATTGTCCCCTTTTGTCTGGGTCAACATTTAGATGGCCTCTGTCTCCAGGCCGATCTTGACTGGATCTGCATCTAATCCATATGTATATGTGTGGGTCTGGTTTCGTTCTCTCAGAAACGGCTTCCAGAACTTACAGTGGGTTGAATCCACAAAGCTGTCTGAGGATTCGCAGGAACCATTTAAAAATGTTCCAATAAGCCGGTCACGTGGTATGGCGGCCATTTTGTATGCCCCTTTTTCTGGGTTTCTTTTAAAACAGTCTTTAAAAATCATGGCCTCTTCTGCCATTTGACCCTTTATAATATAAAGTTCAATTTTGCGAATCCTACAGAGCCTCACCCTGGGGCACATCAGAGACGTTTCTCTGTATGCAAACCCCGTCTGGCTGGAGTATTCAGTAGAGTTCGACCCCAGCCAGCCTGGCCATCTCCCTTCGTGGAAGTATATGGCAGTCTCTTCAGCGTCCCGTGGGCCGGTTCCATCAGGCGCGACGGGGCCACTGCTGCCAGAGCACCCATAAATGGTGGAGTCCTTAGTGCGGCCCCGATAGGCCCAGCTCCATCCGATCATCATGAACGCGACGAGGATCCCTCTCATCTTTCTCCTGGTTCCTGCAACAAATTAAACAATGCCGCCAGGCTCCCGAGAGATTCTGGCTTAGGTGAAGGCATGATCGGGTCTTTCGACCTCAATCCAAAATAGCACACATACTGAGCAGATTTAAAACTACTTATAACTCTTATCAATTTAATATTTACACACCTTAAACTTAAAACTTACTTAACTTATGTACAGCGCCGCCCGTCCCCGGGCAGCTTGCCTAATCCCTGATTGGACTACAGCTCGCCACTCCCTGTGGTGGGGCTGCAATGACCTGTGGCTTGGGTTCCCCGCAGCCTTTTGCTGTTAATCGGGGACTGTGTTTTGTCAGGGATTTCTCAAGTCGGCGTTTACTGAGAGCGGGGGACTCGGGCCAAGGTTTTACCGGCTGAGGCGTTCGAGTCGATCTGCGAAGAGGTACTTTGGGCGTGGCTCCCTTAGCGAACGGACCTTCTGGTGGGACGTTAGCTCTCACAGCCCATGGCTCTTCCACGACTGTGGGCTTCGGCTCCCTTCCCTCAGGCTCCGCCCCTTTGGGATTTGGGTCAGCTCCCTTGGCGAGTGGACCTTCGGGTGGGACTTTAGCTCTCACAGCCCGTGGCTTTTCCATGACTGTGGGCTTCGGCTCCCTCCCCTCAGGCTCCACCCCTTCGGGATTTGGGTCTGTGGCAGACGACTCCTTCTCACCTGTCCCTACAGGTGGAGAATCTCCGCCCCCAATTTCTACCTCCCCCATGCTTGAGTCGAGGGCGGGACCTCCGTCCTCCGACTCCATCTCCTCCAGAATCGTGTCGAGGGCGGGGCCTTGTTGTTCGGGCTCCTCCTCGTCCGAGTCCCAGGCCATAGGGGAAGCCTCCCCCCAGGTGGGCGGGGCAGCTTCTCCTTCCAAGCAGGCTACAACACCAGCTTGTGTGGTCTGTGGCTCATCGCACACCTCAGGCTGAGGATCTTTATCCTCAGACCTGGCTTCGGTTGCTGGTACTCTAGCACCCGGTTTAAACAGTTTGCACTGATTGATGTGAAACCATTTAGTGCGCCGGGGCAACTTCACTGCATATACCATGGGGCTGGCCTTGTCTACAATGCCGTAGGGCCCCATGTACAGTGGTTCTAAACTCCCTACTCGGGCATAGTTTCTCACCATGACCTGGTCTCCGACTTCCCACTCATGTGCCTTTCGGGGTTCAAGCAGCAATCGGTTGCCCTGATGCTGCCTTCCCATGTTCCCAGCCATTTGCCCATAGATCTGTTTCGGGCGCTCAAAAAGGTTCTGGGCAAACTTGTCCCGATTTACGTCTCGGAGCTGCCCCTCAGTGAGCACCGGGGCTAGTACATGGGTGGGGGTTCGCATGACTCTTCCAGTCATTAATTCGTGCGGGGAGTACCCCGTACTTTTAGACTGGCCAGCCCAGATCCCCATGAGGACTAGAGTCAAGGCCTCCGCCCATTTCTGGGGCGAGTCCCTCGTCTCCTTCCTCAACTTTTCTTTTAAGGTGCGGTTCATGCATTCTACAATCCCAGATGACTGCGGATTGTGGGCCACGTGCCACTTCCCTTCAATGCCTAAGAGCATGAGGGTGTCCTGCATCACTTGGCCAGTGAAATGAGCCCCTTGGTCAGACTCCACAAATCATGGTAGTCCCCACCACGAGAACACCTCCCAGACCAAGATCCTGGCAGTGCTAAGTGCCGTGGCTGTTCTACATGGGAAGGCTTCTACCCACTTGGTGAACACATCCACCAGGACAGGGCAATACTTATAGCCTCCCTGGGCGGTGGGCAGGGGCCCGATGTAGTCGACCTGTATCGACTGCCATGGTCCCTCTACTCTCCTGATGTGCCCCATGGGCACCTTCCTTTTCTGGGGGTCTGGGTTGTTCGCAGCGCACATTAGGCAATTAGCGCAGAATTCGCGGACATCGTCCCGAAGCCCCGGCCACCATCCTGCCTGTTCCACCCGTTGCCAGGTGACCTCAGGCCCGGGGTGTCCCGCTCCTGGACCCTCGTGGGCCAGTTGAAGGAATTCCCTCCGGTGCTGCTGTGGCATAACCCACTGTTCCTCTCGGAACAGCATGCCTTCCTTGATGGAGAGGGCTGCTGTACCGTATGGACCCTCTATTTCCTTGCCCTCAGTTATGGCCTTGAGGACTGATTTTAGGGCAGGATCTAGGGTTTGGATGGTGAGGTCTGGGGGCAGTGTTACCCCTGTGGTCCCCTGAGTCCCAGCCCTGCCTCGGATTACTGCCACGGGTTTGGACCCATAGGGATCCCAGAAAGTGCCGGTGCGGGCACCTTCCCTGGCTAGCGTATCCGCTTGCTGATTACCCTTGCCGCGGGGTTCCGTGGAGGAATGGGCCTTTACCTTGTGGATAAAGACTTCCCCTTTCTCTCCCACCGCAGCTAAGATCTTTTCTAACAGGGGCTTTACGGTTAAGGGTCGCCCGTCCGCAGAGGTATATCTGCGGCGGGACCAGATGGCTAGGTACTCAGTACACGAGTTGCATGTAAACACGTTGTCCGAGCAAATCGTGTAGGGGGTGGGGAAGATCTCGGGGTGTGTAACGACGTACACTACCGCAGACAGTTCAGCCTGCTGGGCACTCATGGTGCTGGGGAGCTTAATCGCCAGGGCAATGTCTGCCACGGGGTCATAAACTCCACACCCTGTGAGTCGTTCGCCAGCGGATACCATGCTGGAACCATCTACGTAGATCTCGTGGCCCGTGGGATGTATCGCGGCCCGTGGGATGTATCCCGGCCCGTAAACCTACGTCCACCTCCCATACCCCTTCTACAGAACACCGATGGGCTGTTCCGGGATATACCATGTTAGCCGCGAGCTTGGGCTCGCAGAGACCCTTCACCTTCAGCTCCATCTGTGAAAGGAGGAGGGACCAGCGCGCAATGCGGGCACTGCTTACTGTCCCATCCTTAATCCTTCCATCTAGAAGCATCCGAGTGGGTGTGTGATGGGTGAGGAGAGTGATGGGAGAGGTGCCTGTGAAGATCAGAGACCTTTTCACAGCCCAATGCGTGGCCAGAAGATGCCGCTCGCAATTGGAAAAACTCCTTTCCACATCAGTGAGCACCCTGGAGGAATAGACCACTGGCCTCAGCTTGCCGTGTCGCTCTTGAAGCAGTACAGCGCTCAAGCTATCCCCGCTAGCCGCTACCTCCAGGAAAAACTCCTCTCCCCCATCTATGGCCCCCAGGGCTGGCGCGATCTGCAAGTCCCCCTTGAGTTTCTCAAATGCTGCCTGGCAACCCTCATCCCAGGACCACTCCACTCCCTTGTGTAGGAGTCAGAGCAGCGGGGCTGCTGTGGCTGCATAGTCCTCAATAAAGTCTCTGCAGTACCCGGTCAGTCCCAGAAAGGACCTCACACCCGTTACGGTGGTGGGGATCGGTAGATCTTGTACCGTTTCCCGTCTGGCCTTATCTATGGCTCTCTCACCGGCGCGGATGGTCAGACCCAGGAATTTCACTTCCTGCTGGCCGATCCGTGCCTTCTTTGGGTTTACTTTGAAACCCTTTCTGCCTAACAGCTCCAATAACTCGGCCAATAGTGGGCCATGCTCCTCTCTCGAGTCTGTGAACAGGAGCAGGTCGTCCACATACTGCACTAGCTGATTGGGCTGGCTGAACTCTTTTAAACTCTCTGCCATGCATTGATGGAAAATGCTGGGGCTGTTGTGGAAACCCTGTGGCAAGCAGTTCCAGGTGTACTGTTGCCCTTTAAACGTAAAGGCAAACTTGTACTGATCCTCCCTCCTTAAAGGGATGGACCAAAACCCATTAGAAATATCCAGCACCGTGAACGTGGTCGCGGAAGCTGGAATACTTCCCATCAGGTCGACAACTGCTGCTACCGTCGGCGCGCAGGCTGGGATGTTGCTATTGAGGACTCTGTAGTCCACCGTGGCTCTCCAGGAATCGTCCGGCTTCCTCACCGGCCATAACGGAGAGTTTACATGGGTGACTATCGGTCTCAACATGCCCTGCTGCAGCAGTGAAGATATTGCTGTCTCCATGTCGGGCTTCGCTTCCCGGGGGAAGTTGTACTGTTTTTGGGGTCGGGCCATGGGGTCTCCGTCTACTCTGACCTCAAACCCGGTGACCCTCCCGCAATCGTGCTTGTGAGTGGCAAATGTCGTCAGGTGGTCTGACACGACTGCCTGCAGATCTTGTGGGACGCCTGCGACCATGAGCTCGAGGTCGTAGCCCTCTTTCGGCTTCACGGTGCACAGGGTCCCTCTTTCTCCTTTCCTTGGGATGACGACTACCTTGCCCGGCTTACCCTTACCCGCTCCCCAAAGACAATGATTTCTTAGATCCACGAGGATCCCGTGTTCTACCAAGAAATCGGACCCGAGGATCCCTTTCCCATTCTCCACCTCCCACTTCATCAGTATACACTCCCACTTGGTGCGGAGCGGTCCTAAATGAACGGAGAGGGGAATGGAAAATGCGCCAGCCTGTTCCTTGCCTGTGAAGCCCGACAGAATATATGGAACCCCGGTGGACAGAGGCAAGGCGGTGGGGTTATCTGCATGGATCACAGTGCACGATGCTCCCGTATCCAACAGATAGGTCCCTGTCACCTCCTCCACTTCCATCTCCACGAGGAGTTGCCTCCATACATCATATCACAGCGCACACAAGTAAACGGGCTGCGCCAGCTCTAGTCATGTGGGCACAGCGGTCGGGGTTTCGGGAGCGACAAGACCAGTGGTGACGACTATCTTCCCCTGTGAAATCATCAGAGACCGCATTGTCTCTATGATTGATTCAATCGCAGTGGGATCCATAACTGCACCAGCTCCTTGTGGAGCAGGAGCTGGGGCAGGAGCTACGGCTTGGGTTTGGGCTGGTGCTGGGGCGGCGGTCTGGGCTTGGGCTTGGGCTGCGGGAAATTTTCCCTTATTATCCTTCCACGGATTTCTACAGTCCTTGCGCCAATGTCCATCCTTCCCACACCCGGAGCAATTGAGCTTGGCTTGGGCAGGGCGATTCCCCTCCTAACGCCACTCCTTCTTGCTTGGGGCTGCGGGTTTTGCCTCATGCACCTTTCCCTTCTGGGGAGGTGTAAGGGGTTTTCTTTGAGAGATTTCCCTGAGGTTTCTCTCTCTAGAGGCCTCTCTCTCTTGCACAGTAAAACCTTGAGTGGTTCGACCCACTCGCCCCTTAGATTCTATACTCTGGGCTTTGGGGCAGGAACCACAATGTAGAGAAAACTCTTGTAGACCAAGTTTGATGAAACAAAATGAAATTTTATTGCATAAGGAAAAATATCAAATCAAATGCAAGCAGATAAGAGAGTACATGGGAGGGAAAAACACACAAACAAATCATAACGACATTATACTAACTAAGGCAAATACAGGCATCTTATATTCTACAAAGATCATCATGAAATAAGGAAACACACGGAACATCGAGGGACAACAACTCATGTTAATTGTACCCTTAAATCCACCCCCTTATTAAACCTATCTAGATCTGATTGTGAAGGGCCAGAAACATGCTCACCAATCCCACTAGGAAGTGTAAGGTTTTGAAATCGAGTCTGTGTTTGGTCCTTTCAGGCGTTTCGTCTCCACGTGGATCGTGGAGCCCCTGCGAGCTGCGCCACACCTCTCTCCTGAGGTGGGGGTCGGGGGCGGCTGGACACCGGCGGGCCTGGATGTCGGCGGGATCGAGGATCGTCGGCTCGACCCTGGTTAGAGGAGCCTTGGGCTGGCTCCCATCGCTTCTTCAGTTTTTTCTCTCTTCTCCCGAGCCAGGGTGTCTGGAAGGTTTCTTCTCTTGGGGTTTTATTTTTTTGTCTCTTCTCCCAAGTTGGGTCGATGGCCTCTCGTTCCGGCAATGGCCCGGGGATGGTCAATGAACTCCCGATGTGTTTCCCCGGGGCGGGACGCCGGCTTCGAGATGGCCTTCTCGATGTTGGCTTTCTTCTTCCTCCTGCGAGTACCTGCTTCTTCTTCTGGCTGTGATTCCCGTCTGAGCTCAAGCTGCAAGCTGTAACCTCCTCCAACTGTAACTCCAGTTATACCTTTTCTTCAGAGGCTTCACTTCCCGCCCATAATCAGGTTAGTCTTTGTTTTATTTTTGGCGGGCTGGGAGCACAGCGGGGTAGTTATTATATTTTAAAATGTCTTAAACGGCTGGTAAAGGCCCATCTCTGGTCTGGAATTACCTTCATTGTTTTTAATGTCCTACTGATCTCGTTATCTAGTCCTTGGTGCTGTTCTCATGAATATGAAATTGTCCCCTTTTGTCTGGGTCAACATCTTGATGGCCTCTGTCTCCAGGCCGATCTTGACTGGATCTGCATCTAATCCATATGCATACATGTGGGTCTGGTTTCGTTCTCTCAGAAACGGCTTCCAGAACTTGCTGTAGGTTGAATCCACAAAGCTGTCTGAGGTTGCGCAGGAACTATTTTAAAGTGTCCCAATAAGCTGGTCACATGGTATGGCGGCCATTTTGTATGCCCCTTTTTCTGGGCTTCTTTTAAAACAGTCTTTAAAATCACGGCCTCTTCTGCCATTTGACCCTTATTAATATAAAGTCCAATTTTGCGAATCCTACAGAGGTGTTTCCTGACCTCTACAATTCTTATACGCGACGTTGATCTGGTGGAGCACCGTCTCCTCCGTGACACCGGGACCTTGGGGATCAAACCAAGATCTGGCTAGGGCCCATATCTGCGGCAAGCTGTTGGTAACCAAGCAACGGAGCCAATGAACCCGCTGTTCATCGTTCATTGCAACCCGTTCAGGCATGCCCGGACAGCTGCGTCGATACACTGGCCACAGCCTTTCTGCGAAAACCCGTGGGGGTTCTCCAGATAGTTGCACGGTCCCTTCTACACGGTCGAACGGACTACCGTCGTCCGCTCCCATCACTTCTAAAACTTCCTCCCTGAGATCCGCATACCCTTTTCATCCCCTCTTACTCTCATCTGAGAGGCACTGAAGGATTGTGCAATCCAGGGAGAAAAGCAACAGTTTCACCTGTTCCTGTTCATCACAGTCATTAATGGCTGCTGTTTCCTCTATCTCCCTGAAATGAATCGAGGGATCTCCCTTTACTGTGAGTCGTGCGAGGTGGCTCACCATGGGCCTTAATTGTGGGCCAGCGTAGGGCACCAAGAGCTGGTTCTGGTGGGGTCCAGCATCGTCATTTGCGGCGTTGGGACCGAACCTCTGGTGCCGAGCGGGACACATCGGTGCCGGTCCCGGCTTCGCTACCAGTGGCTGTTCTTCCTCACATTCCACCTCGGCTACCTCCTCTTTTACCACCCCCTGTTTTTCCGGCCAAGTCTCACTATAGCTCGGCGGTGCTGAGGGCTCGGTGGCTGGTACCACAACTACTTCAGCTAGAATCGGCTGTTTTGATTACTTTAAAAAGTCCATGTGACTGGCTTTCGGGCTGACGAGACACACCATGCCTTTTGCCTTAACCAGGGCCGTTCTGAGGTCCTCTATGGTCTTTTGGCAGGGGCCGTGGTCTGTGCTCTCAAACCCATGCTCGAGGGCTACTTGTAAGCTGCCTTAACCTCCACTACTCTCTTCTCCTGCGCTCTTAGCTGTTGTGCGAGGCGGGTGTTTTTCTCCCGGATCCTCGTTTCACTGATCTTTGCCTCAGTAACCTGGCACTCCAGGTACTCTATCCGAGCCTGATGTTGACTAGCTACCACTTGGCGTTCCTGATTTAGCGCTTGAAGCGCTGTGATGAGATTTTCCCCACCCATGGCCTTTTCCTCTATCTCTGCTGCCTGTGCAGTGATCCTGGCTGCCTGTGCTGCAACGACCCGGTCCAAGACCTGGACCTGCTTCTTGTAACACATCAGCCACACTGCCTTCTCCACTGACTTCTTATGCTCTTTGCTCTCTGTCCACCTGATGGCTGCATCCACCGGACGCCCATCCAGTAAGAGATTGGAAATCCACTGCTTAGTGAGATTTACCTTGCCAAAGACATAATCCGCTATCATCTCATCCATTGCATTTCGACCATTCAAACTTGGATCTAGTACATTGCAATCCTGCTGCCAGAGTCCTGCCGTGGTCGTCATTTTCTGTAAGGGGTTTTAGATCGCAGAGGTTTCTCTCTCTAGAGGCCTCTCTCTCTTGCACAGTAAAACCTTGAGTGGTTCGACCCACTCGCCCCTTAGATTCTATACTCTGGACTTTGGGGCAGGAACCACAATGTAGAGAAAACTCTTATAGACCAAGTTTGATGAAACGAAATGAAATTTTATTGCATATGGTAACACAAATCAAATGCAAGCAAATAAGAGAGTACATGGGAGGGAAAAACACAAACAAATCATAACGACACAATACTAACTAAGGCAAATACAGGCATCTTATGCTCTATAAAAAAAAATCATCATGAAATAGGGAAACACACGGAACATCGAGGGATAACAACTCATGTTAATTATACCCTTAAATATCCACCCCCTTAAACCTATCTAGATCTGATTATGGAGGGCCAGAAACATGCTCACCAATCCAACTAGGAAGTGTAAGGTTTTGAAACCGGTCTGCGTTTGATCCTTTCAGGCGTCCCGTCTCCACGTGGATCGTGGAGCCCCAGCGAGCTGCACCTCACCTCTCTCCTGAGGTGGGGGTCGGGGGCGGCTGTTCGACCTTGGCTTCTTCTGTCGTTTTTTCTTGCCTCTTCTCCTGGGCCTTGCTGTGGGTCGATGGCCTCTCGTTTCGTCAACGGCCCGGGGTTGGTCGATGATCTCCCGATGTTTTACCCCGGGGCGGGACGCCGGCTCGAACGACCTTCTTGATGGCAGCTTAGTCTTCTTCTTCTTCCTCTCCGTCGATGGAGAGGAGTCACGCTGATCTTCTCCCAAAGCGGCTGCTCTTTCCCCCAGCTCAAAAGCTGGACAGGCCTGCAAGCTGGAAAGCTGAAGATAATTCAATCCCTACCCGTGTGTCTCCCAATTATACTTCTTTCCAGAAGCTCTTGTCTCGCGCCAAATCAGGTTAGTCTTTGTTTAACTTTTGGCGGCTTGTTGCACAACGGGGTAGTTATTATATTTTAAACTGTCCTTGGATGGCCGGTAATGGGCCATCTCTGGTCTGGAATGACCTTCATTGTTTTTAATGTCCTGGTGATGTCCTTAACAGGCCCTTGATGCTCTTCTCATGAATATGAAACTGTTCCCTTTTGTCTGGGTCAACATTTAGATGGCCTTTATCTACAGGCCGATCTTGACTGGATCTGCATCCAATCTATATGTATATGTGGGTGTCCGGTTTCGTTCTCTCAGAAACGGCTTCCACAAAGCTGTCTGAGGATTTGCAGGAAGCATTTTAAAGTGTCCCAATAAGTTGATCATGGGGTCTGGAGGCCATTTTGTACGCCCCTTTTTCTGGGCTTCTTTTAAAATAGTCTTTAAAATCATGGCCTCTTCTGCCATTCGACCCTTTATAATATAACGTTCAATTTTGCGAATCCTACAGTATCTAATAGGGATGCCACAGATACTACATGCCTGTAGAAACATGTGGCCGCACGTTAACTATATGCGGTGCCTCGACACACAGGGTTCCGCCGTCATAAGCGAGGTTTAGTCAATGACGTACTGACTGGTGTAAATACCGGCACGTCCCTTATAAATGCCCTGGATATCCAATCCGTGAAGGCAAGCTCAGAGTCTTAAAGAGAGGCACACAGGTGATGTCCGGACGGGAGTCGAGCTCGGACAGGAGACCGTGAAGGCATAATTACAGGGACTTGTGATAATGGAGGGGCATGCTACCACCATTAACCGCTTAATTGACCGAGAATACGAGGATGCCACCAAGGGGGTGAAGCGAAACACTTGTCACGCATATATATGGGGGATGGATGATAGGACAAGTCCGACACAACCTGGACGAGATACAGACAGGCAGGGTCCCCGACTGGATCAATAGTACCCACTTACTGCAGTTGGCACAGCACCCAGGATCACTGGATGGCTGTATACTAAAGGGCATGACAAGGGTCTACCCTGCGACGGGTGGGTGCACTGACTCTCACACCTTGCTGATAGGGATGGTGCTAATGATCCCGGTGATGATTGGAGACACAAAACCATACCCGCAGTACGAGGTAGAGAATATAGGACTGATCAGGGGAAGGGACTACCTGCGGCATTACCCAATGGATCAATACATGATCAAAAGAAACGGAACCATGAGAGGGGTCTCATTGATTGGGTGCCGCAGTGAAGGGAGCCTCACAATCTGCCCACACCCGGTGGGACAAGGCAGTAAGGATGGGTGCGGGTTCAATCAGACTGTCGGGTGTGTGCTGGAAATAAGCCCAGCGGAATCTGAACCGACCCACTCTGCTTACCGGGGAAAGGGCGAGTACTGCGTGGTGACAACCCAACAGACGCACGACTATGGTGGAGTGACATGTAACATCACTAACCCCAACTTCTGCTTCACCCCCAGCCTACCCGTGACAATCGGGTGTGCACAATGACGTACATTCACGCACGAAAAACTGTCACCCGGAATCTAACAGACGAGCTAAGAGCAGACCTGGGGCTATACGAGGAACACCTCGCAGCGCCCATTCCGCATCTCCCAGAGGGTCTAAAGAAGCTTAGGGACCCTCTACGCGAGAACATGAAACGGTACCATCTCCTAAAACAAGAGTTACAGGAACTAGACAAGGAGATCGAAGCCGAACTCCGTAAGATCCCATGGTATGAAAAGGCCTGGAATTGGGGCTTGAACATCGATATCTACCCTTGGATCTGCATCATCTCTCATGTACTGGTAGCGCTACAGTTAATATTAGCATTAGGCTGGCTTACAATGACTTGTGCTGCTTGCTCGAAACATAGAAACAAAACCAGGGCAAAGGCGATAGATAAGGAACAGTGTAAGCTGCTCAAACGTGTGCAAGACAAAGGAATTATTTATCTCTAAATGCACTAGGTGTCCCCAACCTAGCAGCTGGCCACTGCAAGCGGGGTGGGACACCTAAGACAGTAGTAGTGGTAATTAGTCATCTTGGGTAGGTTAGGCAAGGACCAAAAGGGGGGACAGAAGTAGGACATTGGCGCCCTTCAGGAATTAAGGGGTTAACAATGCAGCTTGCACACTAGAAACGGTTGAGATAGAGACCGGCGGAGACAGCTCAGACATGCTGACCACAAGGTCTCGATGCTTTTGCAAGATTAGATGAAAACCAGCTCAGAAGCACCAACCACAAACTATGGAACCTAGAGATAAGTAAAACCACACGGGGCACAGCGAGACAGAAATGCAGACATTTGGATTTACTAAAGGTTACGCCATATAACAACAGGAGAGATAATAAAGATCATCTGACAATAAAATATAGGTGAACACTCATGTGGCGCGAGATAGGGAATTAACCAATCAGCAACTGTGCATGTGGGCTTTACGCCAATTAAAACAGTGTAATGGGATTGTGCACGAGACTACCACGACTTTTGAATGCATAAATATGTAACGCTTACTGTGTCAATTTGCAGAAGTCTCCTGGTGCGCCAGTCGAGATTGCCTCTGCACCGGTGTAATAAAGACCATTTGAATAATGATCTAAAATCTTGTGTCGAGTGTTGGTTTAAAATATTCCACAACAGATTCCCCCTGTGCCGTATAGATTGCTCCCCTGTGCTGTTTAGATACCCCCTGTGCTGTATAGGTTCCTCCCCTGTGCTGTTTAGATACCTCCTGTGCTGACTGGATTCCTCCCATGTCCTGTACAAATTCCTCCCCTGTGCTGTATAGATTCCCCCATGTGCTGTATAGATTCCTCCCCATGTGCTGTATAGATTCCCCCCTCTGCTGTATACATTCTTCCCCTGTGCTGTATAGATTCCTCCCCCTGTGCTGTATAGATTCCCCCCTCTGCTGTATACATTCTTCCCCTGTGCTGTATAGATTCCTCCTCCTGTGCTGTATAGATTCCTCCCCTGTGCTGTATAGATTCCTCCCCTGTGCTGTATAGATTCCTCCCCTGTGCAATATAGATTCCACCCCTATGCTGTATAGATTCCCCCCTGTGCTGTATAGATCCCTCCCCCTGTACTGTACAGACTCCTCCCCTGTGCTGTATTGACTACCCCCTGTGCTATATAAATTCCCCCCCCTTTGCTGCATAGATTCCTCCCCTGTGCTGTATATATTCCTCCCCTGTGCTGTATAGATTCCTCCCCTGTGCTGTTTAGATTCCTCCCCTGTGCTGTCTAGATTCCTCCCCTGTGCTGTATGGATTCCTCCCCCTGTGCTGTATAGATTCCTCCCCTGTGCTGTATAGATTCCTCCCCTGTGCTGTATAGATTCCTCCCCTGTGCTGTCTAGATTCCCCCTCTGTGCTGTATAGATTCCTCCCCCTGTGCTGTACAGACTCCTCCCCTGTGCTGTATTGACTACCCTCTGTGCTATATAAATTCCTCCCCTTTGCTGCATAGATTCCCCCATGTGCTGTACAGGTTCATCCCCTGTGCTGTATAAATTCCTCCCCTGTGCTGTATATATTCCTCCCCTGTGCTGTATAGATTCTTCCCCCTGTGCTGTATAGATTCCTCCCCTGTGCTGTCTAGATTCCTCCCCTGTGCTGTATAGATTCCTCCCCTGTGCTGTCTAGATTCCTCCCCTGTGCTGTCTAGATTCCTCCCCTGTGCTGTATAGATTCCTCCCCTGTGCTGTCTAGATTCCTCCCCTGTGCTGTATAAATTCCTCCCCTGTGCTGTATATATTCCTCCCCTGTGCTGTATGGATTCTTCCCCCTGTGCTGTATAGATTCCTCCCCTGTGCTGTCTAGATTCCTCCCCTGTGCTGTCTAGATTCCTCCCCTGTGCTGTATAGATTCCTCCCCTGTGCTGTATGGATTCCTCCCCCTGTGCTGTAGATATTCCATCCCCTGTGGTGTTTAGATTCCCGCATGTGCTGAATATAGGGAGTTAGGAGGTAAATTAAAAAATAGGACCTCAGAGGTAGTAATCTCAGGATTGTTACCAGTGCCATGTGCTAGTCAGAGTAGAAATAAAAGGATATTTCAGATGATTACGTGGCTAGAGGAATGGTGCAAGGGGGAGGGATTCAAATTCATGCGACATTGGAACCGGTTCTGGGGGAGGTGGGACCAGTACAAACTGGACGGTTTGTACCTGGGCAGGACCAGCACCGATGTCCTAGGGGGAGTGTTTGCTAGTGCTGTTGGGAAGGATTTAAACTAAAATGGCAGGGGGTTGCGTACCTGTGCAGGGAAACAGAGGAAAGGGAAGCAAGGATAGAAGCAAAAGACAGGAAGGAGAAAAGCAAAAGTGGAAGTGAAAATCAAGGGTGTAAATCAAACAGGGCCACAGTAAATAATAATTCTAAAAGGTCTAAGAGTGTTAAAACAAACAAGCCTGGAGGCTTTGTGTTTTAATGCGAGGAGCATTCGTAATAAGGTGGATGAATTAGCTGTGCAAATAGATGTAAATGGATATGATATAATTGGGATTACGGAGACATGGCTCCAGGGTGACCAAGGCTGGAAATTCAACATCCAGGGGTATTCAACATTCAGGAAGGACAGGCAAAAAGGAAAAGGAGGTGGGGTAGCATTGCTGGTTAAAGAGGAGATTAACACAAAATAAGGAAGGATATTAGCTCTGATGATGTGGAATCTGTATGGGTAGAGCTGAGAAATACCAAGGGGCAGAAAACGTTAGTGGGAGTTGTATACAGACCCCCAAACAGTGATGCTGAGGTTGGGGATGGCATTACACAGGAAATTAGAGATGCGTGCCACAGCAGTCATCATGGGTGACTTTAATCTACATATAGATTGGGCTAACCAAATTAGTAACAATACTGTGGAGGAGGAATTCTTAGAGTGTATACGGGATGGTTTCCTGGACCAATATGTCGAGGAACCAACCAGAGATCAGGCCATCTTAGACTGGGTATTATGTAATGAGAAAGGATTAATTAGCAATCTTGTTGTGCGAGGCCCCTTGCGGAGGAGCGATCATAATATGATAGAATTCTTCATTAAGATGGAGAGTGAAGTAGTTGACTCAGAGACTTGGGTCCTGAATTTAAATAAAGGAAACTACGATGGTACGAGGCACGAGTTGGCTAGGGTGGATGGGGGAACATTACTTAAAGGGTTGACGGTGGATAGGCAATGGCAAACATTTAAAGATCGCATGGATGAACTACAGAATTTGTTCATCCCTGTCTGGCATAAAAATAAAACAAAAATGGTGGCTCAACCATGGCTTACCAGGGAAATTAGGGATAGCATAAGATCCAAGAAGAAGACATATAAATTGGCCAGAAAAAGCAGCAAACCTGAGGATTGGGAGCAATTTAGGATTCAGCAAAGGACGACAAGGGATTAATTAAGAGGGGGAAAATAGAGTATGAGAGTAAGCTTTCAGGGAACATAAAAACTGACTGTAAAAGCTTCTATAGATATGTGAAGAGAAAATGATTGGTGAAGTCAAGCGTAGGTCCCTTGCAGTCAGAATCAGGAGAATTTATAATGGGGAACAAAGAAATGGCAGACCAACTAAATACATATTTTGGTTCTGTCTTCACAAAGGAGGACACAAATAACCTCACTATTTAAAGAAGGTGGTAGAGAGGAAATGAGGAATTATAGACCCGTAAGCCTGACATCGGTAGTGGGGAAAATGCTAGAGTCCATTATAAAAGATGTAGGGCTAGATTTTCAGTATAGGCAGTTTTGGGGCGCTAACCTTAGCGCCCGCCCGAAGTTAGCGCCCGCCCCAAAGTAGCGCCCCGTTGCCGGGAATTCAGTGGCTTCGCCCTAAGAGGTTGGTGGAGCGCTAAAAGAGGCGTTCCACTACTCTCTTTAGGCGCTAAGCCGGCGGTCCAGAGGGATAGCGCCCAGGCGGGGCGCAGCACGGGTGCGGTCATTTTTGCACTGACAGCAGACCCCGTGGTGCCGACCAGCTCTTAAAGGGGGAAGGGATGAATTGGTCTGCTGCCACGCCCTGCACACTGCAGCCTTGCAAAGAGGCCTCAACACTACTGCTCAGCCCCAGGGAGTCATGGCAACGCCAGAGAAGGCCCGTCAGCGTGCCCTGCGCTTCTCAGAGGGTGATCTGGACATCATGGTCACAGCTCTGGAGGTGAGGCGCAAGATCTTGTTTCCAGACAGTGGGAGGAATCCAACCCACCATGACTACACCAAAGCCTGGAAGCAGATCGCCCAGAGGGTGACGTTCACCGGCGAGGCCCCCAGGACCCACACACAATGCCGTAAGAAATACAACGATCTGACCAGGATTGTGAGGGTGAGTAGCCTTTCCAGTCTCCTCCTCATTCTTGCATGTACACCTGACATGATGGGCAAAGGGACCTGAAAGTCCTTTTGGCCAGCCCTCAGCCAGCAGCATTGGGACAGTCATGAGCATCAAATGGCCATTCGGCACTCTACACTTTGGCCAAGCTATTCCACCATGGGAGGCAGTGGACAGTACATCAGGGCTTCACTCTGTCCAAGCTATTCCACCATGGGAGGCAGTGCACACTACATCAGGGCTTCACTCTGTCCAAGCTATTCCACCATGGGAGGCAGTGCACACTACATCAGGGCTTCACTCTGTCCAAGCTATTCCACCATGGGAGGCAGTGCACACTACATCAGGGCTTCACTCTGTCCAAGCTATTCCACCATGGGAGGCAGTGCACACTACATCAGGGCTTCACTCTGTCCAAGCTATTCCACCATGGGAGGCAGTGCACACTACATCAGGGCTTCACTCTGTCCAAGCTATTCCACCATGGGAGGCAGTGCTCACTACATCAGGGCTTCACTCTGTCCAAGCTATTCCACCATGGGAGGCAGTGCACACTACATCAGGGCTTCACTCTGTCCAAGCTATTCCACCATGGGAGGCAGTGCACACTACATCAGGGCTTCACTCTGTCCAAGCTATTCCACCATGGGAGGCAGTGCACACTACATCAGGGCTTCACTCTGTCCAAGCTATTCCACCATGGGAGGCAGTGCACACTACATCAGGGCTTCACTGCGCACTTACAGCCCGTCCTTTCTCTTGCAGGCTAAAGTAGCGTTTAATCGCCAGGCCCGTGCCAGGGGTGGCCGCGCCAAGCTGCAGAAGCTCACTCGGCTGGAGGAGCGCGTGTGTGTGCTCATGGGAGCACGTGTGATTGTCCCCACAGCGTGCGGTGTATCCGACCCTCCACTGCCCGGCAATGGTAAGGACCTCGCCTTTTGGCCCTCTCGCGTCGCACTGGCCCATCCGAGCTACCTCCTTTGCCACTGTCCCACCAATGCGCTGAATCCCACCAGTCCTAACTCCCTCGCTGACGCCGTCTCCTCACTCTGAAGCTACTCTTGTGCATTCCTGCTTTCAGCTGGTGACGACCAGGACCCTGAGGCTGCCAGTGACAGCACCTCCAACCAGGAGGAGGAGGAGGAGCAAGCCGGACCTTCGGGGGAACAGTCACGTCCCGCAGGAGAGGAGGAAATGCTCGACACCTCCTCACTGGACGAGTGCCTGGAGGAACTGTCGCAGGGCAATGCAGCTTCTGGGACCAGTGGCGTCCAGCCACCCAGCAGCCGTGCGCGTGGCCCGCGGCCTTCCCCCCAAAGGGGGGAAGGATCAGAGGGGAGTGCTGCTGCTCGGCACACTCGCCGTCACCAACGCAGCAAGGGTCCCCTAGTTCGGCCCCCTCCTCCCCAGCGGGAGAGTCGCGACTCCAGTCCGGACACCTTCACTTCGGAGGAGGTGCGGAAGCTCGATCAGATGGCCGACGACTCGGACCGGCGCCACACGGAGCTCATGAGCGTGGTGGGGCGCATGCCTGAGGCCATCGAGTCACTGGCGACCAGTGTGCGCGAGTTCGGGGCAGCAACTGCCACGACTGGCCGCATGCTAACTGATGCCGTCAAGACCCTGGCGGATGTGATGCGCGCGCACACCAGGACCACAGGGCCACTCACTGCTGCCACACGCGCTGTCTCAGGCAGGCATCGCCAGAGCAGGCGCCGCGCTGGACCATCCCAGCAAGCCGGCCGTCGGCTGATTGCTGCGGATCCTGCAGTGCGGGCCCGGCCGAGTGCCACCGCGCCACAGCACCAGCCAGCGCATCCCAGACGCCAGCTGGCCCACATTGCGCCATCCGTCGCCGCCATTCCCCCTCTGGGCCGTCAAGGGCAAGCGGCTGCAGCTGATGGTGGCCAGGCTCAGGTGCGCCACTCAGGAGACGGCCCCTCGAGGCCCAAACGCCGTGTAGGCCGCCCCCCAGCGGCATCTGGCGGAAGGGCATCTGAGCCTCAGGCGCCTTCCCCCAGCCTCGCAGCAGCCACTGGGCAGAGCTTGCGAAGGAGCAGCAGGCAGGGCAGGGGAGGCAAAATGCTGGCCAAGGTCTCGCCCTCGCGGGCCACTCAGTAGAGGGTGTGGCCAGCTTTCCTTTAATATGGCGGTGGCCATCTTTATTTTGCCCATGGTTGTGCTTTTGGAGGGCTTTTTTTTTGCGTTAGGCCGACGTTGAGGCCCGGTTTCAATAAAGGTGGAGTGGCTCCTCCCCAGTTTGTGGGAGTGAGTCGTTTGTTGGGCTTTTTGTGGGGCCCGTTTATTGTTTTTGGGGATTCATGTGGGAAGGGCTTTTCATTTTTGTTTAATAAAAAATTATCTTTATTCATGCAGTCTCCATGGTTGTTCTTCTTAGTGTTTGTTGGCTTCGCCGGCTGAGGGCTTGCGGAGCGGCTGCATTCATCTTCCCTCATGGCCCCTGGCCATTCCCTGACAGGGGGCTTAGAAGTACCGTGTAATAAGGTGGCGTCGTGCGGCCCTTGGCCCTGGTCGCTCCCTCCTGGGAACGTACTCCTGCTCCTCCTCCTCCTCCTCCTCCTCCTCCTCATGCTCCTCCTGCTCCTCCTCCTGAGGTGCTGGTCCAACGTCAGGTGGCAGTGCCTGAGTCCTGCGGATAGCCAGGTTGTGTAGCATGCAGCAAACCACCACAAATTGGGAGACCCGGTCCGGCGAATACTGGAGAGCTCCTCCGGAGCGATCAAGGCAGCGGAACCGCTGCTTGAGGACCCCAATAGTTAGCTCGATGATGTTGCGGGTGGTTTGATGGCTCTCGTTGTAGGCCTCTTCAGCAGCGGTCCTGGGCGCGCGGAGCGGGGTCATGAGCCAGGTGCACAAAGGATAGCCTTTGTCCCCGAGTAGCCATCCTCTTGGGGGAGGCTGTGCCTGGAACATGTCATGCACAGTACTCTGCCGCAGGATAAAGGCATCGTGGCTGCTGCCTGGGAAGCTGGCATTGACTGCCATGATGCGCTGCTTGTGGTCACAGACCAGCTGCACATTCAGAGAATGGTAGCCCTTCCTGTTGCGATACTGCTCGCCATGCTCCAGAGGGGCCCGCAAAGCCACATGCGTACAGTCAATGGCGCCCTGCACCAAGGGGAATTCCCCGAGTCTGGAAAATCCCAATGCGCGCTGATGCTGGCTCTCCAGGGCCATGGGGAAGGAGATGAATTGGCTTCTCCTTCTGAACAGTGCTTCGGTCACGTGGCGGATGCAGCGATGCGCGCCGTACTGGGAGATGTTTGCTATGTCCCCAGCAGCGTATTGGAAGGAGCCGGTGGCATAGAAGTTCAATGCCACTGTCACCTTCACTTCCACCGACAGAGACGTCCTGCACCTGAGCTTTGGCCGCAGATCTCGGCGAAGCAGGTGGCAGATCTCTGCAATCACCCCCTTTCGGAATCGGAGCCTTTTAACACATCGCGCGGCACTCATGTTTAGGTAGGAGCGCTGCTGGCGGTATAGCCTGACTGGGTAAGGCCTACGTGGCCGACGCCTGTAGCCCCCTCTGCCTCTAGCCAGGGCTGCCCCTCTCACAATGCGTCTGCGAGCCCTACGGACATGGAGCTGCAGCTCCGCGTTGGCACCCCATGCAACCCCCATCAAATCCTGGCAAACACTCTAATTTCCAAATGGCCACTTGCAGCGCTGTTGCCTGAGTCCAAAAATACCTGGCTCTTGCTGCTTGAAACCAGTTAGCTATCCTCCTTGTTGTGTCTCCAGAAATGCGTTGCACAAGACTGTTTTCAGAAAAAAGGATGGCCTTTATACTGGAGAGGACGTTCCCTTTAATTAGCGCCCCCCGGGGCCCGCGCTGGTTGTGTTGCGTTCCTTTTTCCAAACGCTCCGGCCGCCCGCCGCACAATGGGGCGGTCCGACTGAAGTTTGCAATCGGGGCGGCCAAAGGGCGTTGCACGAGGATGTGACGTCATTTTCTGCGCGCGCATCCGGGCGGGCGCTAAACTTTGCGCCGGCGCTAACGGGCAACTTAATTTGGGGCGGGGCGCAAACTGCGCTGCGCCCGGGCGCTACACGCATAGCGCCCGGAAATCACTTCTCTTAAGGCGCTAACTGCTGGCGCAAGCAACTGAAAATCTAGCCCGTAATAGCAAAGCACTTGAAAAACAGTGACCGGATCGGACAAAGTCAACATGGATTTACAAAAGGTAAATCATGCTTGACTAATCTACTGGAATTTTTTGAGGATGTAACTGGTAGAATAGATAAGGGAGAACCAGTGGATGTGGTGTATTTGGACTTTCAGAAGGCTTTCAATAAGGTCCCGCATAAGAGATTAGCGTGCAAAGTTAAAGCACATGGGATTGGGGGTAAGGTACTGACTTGGATAGAGAACTGGTTGGCAGACAGGAAGCAAAGAGTTGGAATAAACGGGTCTTTTTCCGAGTGGCAGGCAGTGACTAGTGGGGTACCGCAGGGATCGGTGCTAGGACCCCAGCTATTCACAATATATATAAATGATCTAGACAAGGGAACTAGATGAAATATCTCCAAGTTTGCAGACGACACAAAGCTGGGTGGGCGTGTGTGCTGTGAGGAGGATGCAGAGAAACTCCAGTATGATTTGGACAGGTTGGGTGATTGGGCAGATGCATGGCAAATGCAGTATAATGTGGATAAATGCGAGGTTATCCACTTTGGTGGCAAAAACAGGAAGGCAGATTATTATCTAAATGGCAATAGATTAGGAAAAGGGGATGTGCAACAGGAACTGGGTGTTCTTGTGCACCAGTCGCTGAAGGTAAGCATGCAGCTCCAGCAGGCAGTTAAAAAGGCAAATGGTATGTTATCCTTCATAGTGAGAGGATTCGAGTACAGGAGCAAAGATGTCTTGCTGCAGTTGTACAGGGCTTTGATGAGACCACACCGTGAGTATTGTGTACAGTTTTGGTTGCCTTATCTGAGAAAGGATGTTCTTGCCATGGAGGGAGTGCAGCGAAGATTCACCAGACTGATACCTGGGATGGCAGGAATGACGTATGAAGAGAGATTGGGTCGATTAGGCTTATATTCGCTAGAGTTTAGAAGAATGAGAGGGGATCTCATTGAAACGTATAAAATTCTAACAGGACTAGGCAGACTAGATGCAGGAAGGATGTTCCCGATGGCGGGGGAGTCCAGAACCAGGGGTCACAGTCTAAGGATAAGGGGTAAGCCATTTAGGACTGAGATGTGGAGGAATTTCTTCACCCAGAGAGTGGTGAACCTGTGGAATTCTTTACCACAGAAGGCAGTTGAGGCCAATTCATTAAATATATTCAAGAAGGAGTTAGATATATTTCTTAAGGCTAAAGGGATCAAGGGATATGGGGAGAAAGCAGGGACAGGGTACTGAATTTGGATGATCAGCCATGATCTCATTAAATGGCGGAGCAGGCTCGAGGGGCCGAATGGCCTACTCTTGCTCCTATCTTCTATGTTTCTATGAGATGGAAGTAATAGACTCAGGTCTGGAGCAGCAGCCAAAATGTGCATGTGAACAGACACCGTGGAAAATCAGGTTACGTAGAGCACGACAGAGATTGGGAGAGATATGTCCTGGTCATAAACAGGACAGGGAGGAGATGATATGAGAGAGCCAAAGTTAAAGCCTGAGGTCCTTTTGGGAATGCTTTGTAATGAAATAGACAGAGGCCGCAGTCCTGTGTCTATGTGCCAGGAATGAGTTTGAAACAGAGAATCAAATACTTGTAGATTTATTAAAGGGGTAAATGGACAAACATGCTCTCAGCCACCACCGAGATTACAAGAGATTCTTTGCTGCAGAGAAACACAGATTACAGCCAGTGGAGCTCAACCTTCCCTCCTCTCCTCTCCTCACCTCACCCCTCTCTCTCTCTCGCCTCTCACTCTCTCTCTCTCTCGCCTCTCAATTCAATTCAATTCAATTCAATTCAAATGCTTTATTGGCATGAAAGTTTACAGAGAACCATATTGCCAAAGCTTACATTGCAAAAAGGTACAGTTTTCTAACATTCTGTAGGTGTCAATCGATTTGACATTTGTTGGGTACATACAATATTACTTTTAAACAATATTAATTTTAAACAGTCTTTGTACTTCATTTGGTACGTTCAATATTAATTTTAAACAGTCTTAATTTTAAACAGTCCTCAGGTTGTGACATGTTGTTACATATTTGGCCCCAAGGTATGGTCTGTCTCCTTCTCCTAGGACTAATCTCAATTTTGACGGATCATCCAATTCCTTGAAATCTGGGGTTGTTTGGCTTAGCTTGTTGAATAATATGTTTCTTGATGTGTTGAATTTTTCGCATTTTAGGAGGAAATGCATTTCTGTTTCAACCTCGCCAGCCAGACATTGATCGCATATTCTATTCTCTCTAGGCTGCCAGGATTTCTTGTATCTGCCTTTTTCAATTTCCAGTTGGTGGTCGCTTAGTCTGTACCTGGTGAGGGTCTGTCTCTGTTTTGTGTCTCTGATGGTCGTGAGGTAGTCTGCCAGTTTATATTCTCTTTTTAGGGCCCGGTAACATTCTAATCTGCTTTGGCTTTCGGTTATTTTGTTCCAATGTTCCAGGTAGGTTTCTTTGCATTTTTTAATGATTTGGTTCACTCGGATTGGTGTTTGGACGGCTGTGTTGGTCTGGGGCTGGTCAGGGTCCGGCTGAGTACTTAGTTTCAGTAGCAGCTGACTCAGGGGACTCTTTTCTGGGTTTAGCTCTTGGGTCTGAAAGGCTTTGAAATGAAGGGTGTCTGGGGAGCTAGATTTGAGGTGATTTAGGAAGTTTAGTGCTCGTTTTTGGATGTTTATTATCAGTGGGTATCTGCCTAGTTCGGCTCTGCATGCATTTGTTGGCGTTTTTCTTTGGGTGCGAAGGATGCTTCGGCAGAATTCTGCATGTAGGGCTTCTATTGTGTGTTTTTCCCATTTAGTGTAGCTTTGGTGATTTAGCGGGCCCCATACTTCACTACCGTACAGTGCAATGGGCAGGATTATGCTGTCAAATATTTTGAGCCAGATTTTGATTGGGATTTGGATGTTGTAGAATTTTCTTTTTATTGCATATAGGGCTCTTCGGGCTTTTTCTTTTAGTGCATTCACTGCTATGCTGAAGCTCCCTGATGCTGTAATAGTTAGACCAAGGTAGGTGTAGCTCATAGTGTGTCCTATAGTGGTATCACTGAGGGTAAACTGGTATTTGTTTTCCTGACATCTGGGCCTTTTTTGAAAAATCATGATGTTGGTTTTCTTTAGATTTACTGTTAGAGCCCAATTTTGGCAGTATTTGTCGAGTAGGTCTAGTTGTTGCTGTAATCCCTGTTCTGTGGGAGACAGCAGAACCAGGTCGTCCGCATAGAACAGGGATTTCACTTCTCCATCCAGGAGACGGAGACCTGGTGACTCGCTTTGCTCCAGCATGTCTGCTAATTCATTTATGTATATGTTGAACAGGGTCGGGCTCAAATTGCAGCCCTGCCGGACGCCTCCTCTCTGGGTGAAGAAATCGGTGCGTTTGTCTCCAATTTTGACCCCGCATTTGTTTTTCAGATACATTGATTTAATAAGGTCATAGACTTTGCCCCCTATTCCACACTGAAGAAGTTTATAATAGAGCCCTTCGTGCCATATAGAGTCAAAGGCTTTCTTGAAGTCGATGAAACAGGCGAATATTTTCCCATTTTTTGTTTGGTGTATATGTTTTCCAATGAGGGTGTGAAGGGTATAGATATGGTCGGCTGTGCGGTGTTTTGGAAGAAAGCCTAATTGGTTTTTTCTGAGGATATTATGTTTGTTAAGAAAATCAAGTAATCTACTATTTAGAATACTGCAGAATAACTTCCCTAGACAACTGTTGACACAGATGCCGCGGTAGTTATTTGGGTCTGATTTGTTTCCACTTTTATATATGGGGGAGATTAGTCCTTGGCACCAGATATCGGGAAAACAGCCTGAGCGTAATATGATGTTGAATAGTTTGAGTATCGCACCCTGCATCTCCATATTGCTGAACTTGAGCATTTCATTTTTGATGTTGTCTGGGCCACAGGCTTTTTTTAGGTGGAGAGATTTTGTTTTTGTGGCCAGTTCTTTCCATGTGATTGGGGAGTCTAGAGGGTTTTGGTTGTCTTTAATTGTTGCTTCTAATGTGTGGAGTTTTTCTGTGACCTGATGTTGACTTGGGTTTGTTTCGTTTATTGGGATGTCTCACTCTCTCTCTCCTCTCTCTCTCTCTCTCCTCTCTCTCTCTCCTCTCTCCTCTCTCTCCTCTCTCTCTCTCTCTCTCTCCTCTCTCCTCTCTCACTTCTCTCTCTCTCCTCTCTCACTTCTCTCTCTCTCCTCTCTCCTCTCTCACTTCTCTCTCTCTCTCTCCTCTCTCTCTCTCTCCTCTCTCTCCTCTCTCACTTCTCTCTCTCTCCTCTCTCCTCTCTCACTTCTCTCTCTCTCCTCTCTCTCTCTCTCTCCTCTCTCACTTCTCTCTCTCCTCTCTCTCCTCTCTCCTCTCTCTCCTCTCTCCTCTCTCTCTCTCCTTTCTCCTCTCTCTCCTCTCTCTCTCTCCTCTCTCTCTCTCCTCTCTCCTCTCTCTCCTCTCTCCTCGCCCCTCTCTCTCTCATCTCTCTCTCCTCTCCTCTCTCTCTCTCCCTCTCTCTCTCTCCTCTCTCTCTCTCTCCTCTCTCACTCCTCCCTCCCTCTCAATTCAATTCAATTCAAATCGCTTTATTGGCATGACAAGTTGCATCTTATGTTGCCAAAGCATCGAAAAACATTCATGTTTGTTCACAAAAATACAGATCTATCCATACAGTGTATAAACAGATATATCCCTGAGTGTATAAATATAATTTATATATACTCTTTTCTTATATTTAGTGGTTGTCCCTCTGTTTATGGCAAGCTGTAACATAGTGTGCCGCTAGTGTTACACAATTTCTCTCTTCCCCTAGCAGGTATGGGAGTTTTTGGTCGTCATTCAAATTTCTGAATTCCGGGCATATTTTTGTGAATTTTGGGTAGAAATTCTCCCTTATGCCCTGATATTTTCTACAAGCTGTGAGGAAGTGCATCTCTGTCTCCACCACTCCCTGACTGCAGTGAGAGCATATCCTGTCCTCTCTTGGTAGCCGGGTCTGCCTGTGTCTACCTTTTTCGATGGCCAGGCTATGTTCACTAAGTCTGTACATTGTCAAAGTTTTTCTCAGTTTGCTATCCTTTACCATGGTCAGGTAATCAGCCATGTTGTATTGTCTGTTTAGGGCCAAGTAGCAATTGAGTTTGCTTTGGGTTTTTGTTGTTTCTGCCCAATATGACAGATATTTTTCCTTTTGCTTAGTGACGATTGTGTTGGGTCGAATTCTTTGTGTTACGCTGTCACTGTCCTGGGGCTGGTTATTGTTAGTAGTGTTAGTACAGGTAGACTATCCTTCATCCGAAAACCTCGGGACCAGCCGTGTTTCAGTTTTCGGAAAATTTCGGATTTTGGAAGGTATTTTATAAGACTGGGAAATTTGTCGGGGGTAGGTCGGCGGGGGTCGGCGGGGGGTCGGGGGTGGGGGTCGTCGGGGTCGGCGGTGGGGGTCGGCGGGGGTCCGGGGGGGGTCGGCGGGAGTCGAGGGTCGGCGGGGGGGTCGGCGGGGGGGTCGGCGGGAGTCGGGGTCGGCGGGGGTCCGTGGGGGGGTCGGCGGGGGGGGTCGGCGGGAGTCGGGTCGGCGGGGGGGTCGGCGGGGGTCCGCGGGGGGGTCGGCGGGGGTCCGCGGTGGGGTCCGCGGGGGGTCGTCGGCGGGGGTCGGGGACGTGCGCCACTCTGGTCATGTCGTCCGCACGACTTACGCTGAACAAAAAAAACCTTCGGTTTTTAGAGGGTTTCGGTTTTTGAAAGTTCGGATAAAAGGTAGTCTACCTGTAGTTACTTCACTGAGTCCCAGGACTAGTTGACTGAGGGTATTCTTCTTGATGGTCCTCTCTTGGCATTTCAGGGCTTCGTAATGATAGCATTGGGGGTTGCTCATTTCTAGGTGTTTCCAAAATTTGGTGGCTCTTTTTTGGATAGTGATTATTAATGGATATTGGCCTAGTTCTGCCCTGCATGCATTGTTTACGGTTTTCCTTTGAGTCCGGAGGATACTTTTACAGAATTCTGCATGTAGGATCTCAATTGGGTGTTTGTCCCATTTTGCAAATTCTTGTTGTGTTAGCGGTCCCCACACTGCACTGCCATAGAGTGCAATTGGTTCAATTACTGATTTGAAAATTTTGAGCCAAATGCTAATTGGGATTTATATTTGGATTGATTTTTTAATGGCATAGAAAGCCCTTCTTGCTTTCTCTTTCAGTTCATTCACAGCCAGTTTGAAATTTCCCGTAGAACTGATTTTTAAGCCCATCCGTGGCTAAGTAAAGTAATTAAGGATAGTATCCGACTAAAAACAAGGGCATATAAGGTAGCCAAATCTAATGGGAGGTTGGAAGATTGGGAAGTCTTTAAAAGACAGCAAAAAATAACAAAAAGATTGATTAAGAAAGGGAAGATAGATTATGAAAGTAAATTAGCAAAAAATATAAAAACAGACAGTAAAAGTTTCTATAGTTATATAAAAAGAAAAAGGGTGGCTAAAGTAAATGTTGGTCCCTTAGAGGATGAGACCGGGAAATTAATGGTGGGAAACATGGAGATGGCAAAAACACTGAACAATTATTTTGTATCAGTCTTTACAGTAGAGGACACTAAGAATATCCCAACACTGGACAAACAGGGGGCTCTAGGGGGGGAGGAACTAAATACAATTAAAATCACTAAGGAAGTGGTACTTGGTAAAATAATGGGACTCAAGGCGGATAAATCCCCTGGACCTGATGGCTTGCATCCCAGGGTCTTGAGGGAAGTAGCGGTAGGGATTGTGGATGCATTGGTAATAATTTTCCAAAACTCGCTGGACTCAGCAAAGGTCCCGGCAGATTGGAAAACTGCTAATGTAACACCCTTATTTAAAAAGGGTAGTAGGCAGAAGGCTGGAAACTATAGACCTGTTAGCCTAACATCTGTGGTTGGTAAAATGTTAGAGTCCATTATTAAGGAGACAGTAACGGGACATTTGGATAAACATAATTTAATAGGGCAAACTCAGCATGGTTTCATGAAGGGGAAGTCATGTTTAACAAATTTGCTTGAGTTTTTTGAGGAAGTAACATACAGGGTGGATAAAGGGGAACCAGTGGACGTAGTGTATTTAGACTTCCAAAAGGCATTTGACAAGGTGCCACACAAAAGATTATTGCTCAAGATAAAAAATCACGGGATTGGGGGTAATATTCTGGCGTGGGTGGAGGATTGGCTCTCTAACAGAAAGCAGAGAGTTGGGATAAATGGTTCGTTCTCAGATTGGCAACCAGTAACTAGTGGTGTTCCGCAGGGGTCAGTGCTGGGTCCCCAACTCTTTACAATCTATATTAACGATTTGGAGGAGGGGACCGAGTGTAACATATCAAAGTTTGCAGATGATACAAAGATGGGACGGAAAGTAGTGAGTGAGGAGGACATAAAAAACCTGCAAAGGGACATAGACAGGCTAAGTAAGTGGGCAGAGATTTGGCAGATGGAATACAATACTGGAAAGTGTGAGGTTATGCACTTTGGCAGGAAAAATCATAGAGCAAGTTATTATCTTAATGGCAAGAAACTGGAAAGTACTGTAGTACAAAGGGATCTGGGGGTCCTGGTGCACGAAACTCAAAAAGTTAGTATGCAGGTGCAGCAAGTGATTAAGAAGGCCAATGGAATGTTGGCTTTTATTGCTAGGGGGTTGGAATATAAAAACAGGGAGGTATTGCTGCAGTTGTACAAGGTATTGGTGAGGCCGCACCTGGAATACTGCATACAGTTTTGGTGTCCATACTTAAGAAAAGACATACTTGCTCTCGAGTCAGTACAAAGAAGGTTCACTCGGTTAATCCCAGGGATGAGGGGGTGGTCATATGAGGAGAGGTTGAGTAGATTGGGACTCTACTCATTGGAGTTCAGAAGAATGAGAGGCGATCTTATTGAAACATATAAGATTGTGAAGGGGCTTGATCGGGTGGATGCGGTGAGGATGTTCCCAATGATGGGTGAAACTAGAACTAGGGGGCATAATCTTAAAATAAGGGGCTGCTCATTCAAAACTGAGATGAGGAGAAACTTCTTCACTCAGAGGGTGGTAGGTTTGTGGAATTTGCTGCCCCAGAAAGCTGTGGAAGCTACATCATTAAATAAATTTAAAACAGAAATAGATAGTTTCCTAGAAGTAAAGGGAATTAAGGGTTACGGGGAGCGGGCAGGAAATTGGACATGAGTCTGGGTTCGGAATGGTCATGGCCCTGTGGGTAGTGGAGCGGGCCCAGGGGCCGTGTAGCCTTGTTCTGCTCCTACTGTGTTCTAATTCTGTTAGATTTCAGGAGATGGTTTTATTCCTGTTCCTGGCTGGGGTGGAGATCGCCTTTACAGAAGGTAAGTACTGTAGAAAATATAGGGACAGAGTGATCTCCTGGAAGAATTTCGATCGCCTAGATGGGTCAGAGAGGAATTTCCCAGATTTTTTTCTCCCAAATTGGCCATTGGGTCTTTATCTGGTTTTTCGCCTCTCCCGGGAGATCACATGGGTTCGGGTGGATGCAGAGTGATAGAAGATTTGAGGTTAGGATCAGATCAGCCATGATCTTAATGAATGGTGGAGCAGGCTCGAGGGGCCGATTGGCCTACTCCTGCTCCTATTTCTTATGTTCTTATGTATGTGTAGTTAGTGGTTTGTTCAATTTTGGTTGTTCCTAGTGTGAAATTTATTTTAGGTCCCTGATGTCTGGATCTTTGCTGGAACACAAGGACTTTGGTTTTTTGGGGATTTATTGTCAGGGCCCAAGTCTGGCAGTACGACTCCAGCAGATCCAGGCTCTGCTGTAGACCCTCCTTAGTTGGTGACAGCAGAACCAGGTCGTCTGCATAGAGGAGGAATTTAACCTTGGATTCATATAGGGTGAGGCCGGGTGCTGTAGATTGTTCAAGTAGTTTTGCCAATTCATTTATGTAAATATTAAAGAGTGTCAGTGAGATTGGCGAGCCCTGCGTCACCCCCCGCCCCTGTGGGAAGTATTTTGTTTGTTTGTCTCCAATTTTAACTGCACATTTGTTGTTTGTATACATTGATTTAATTACATCATATGTTTTTCCCCCTACTCCGCTTTCGATAAGTTTCAGGAATAAACCGTCATGCCAGATGGAATCGAAAGCCTTCTGGAAATCTATAAAGCATGCGTAGATTTTGCTTTTGTTTTGATGAACGTGTTTGTCAATTAGGGTCTGTAGGGTGAAGATATGATCTGATGTTCTATAGTTTGGCAGGAATCCAATTTGGCTTTTACTCAAGACATTGTGCTCCTCAAGGAAGTTTATAAGTCTTTTGTTTATGATACTACAGAATACCTTCCCCAGGTTACTGTTTACACAGATGCCTCGATAGTTATTTGGGTCGACTTTGTCCCCACTTTTGTATATGGGCGTTATGAGTCCTTTGTTCCAGATATCAGGGAAGTAACCGACACTCAGAACCAAGTTGAAGAGTTTTAGGATAGCCAGTTTCATTTTATCGTCTGTGTGTTTAATCATCTCGCTTAGTATGCCGTCTGCCCCGCAAGCTTTTCCTGGTCGCAGGTCCTTGAGTTTTTCAAAAAGTTCTTTTTCTGTTATTATGGAGTCTAGCGGGTTTTGGTTATCTTTTATGGCCATTTCGAGCTTTTCCAGTTTTTTGCATATTTGGTGTTGCTCTGGCCTTAGTGTGTTTCTCTGGTATAATTTTTCAAAGTGGTTTTCCCATGTGTCTCCATTTTGAATGGCCAATTCGTCGTGTTGTTTTTTGTGTAATGTATTCCAGTTGTCCCAGAAACAATTGGAATCAATGGATTCCTCAATGGAGCTGAGTGTATTCTTAATATATTGCTCTTTTTTGGTTCTGAGTGTGTTTCTGTATTGTGTTAGTGTCTGACAATAAGTAAGGCGTAATTCCTCGTTTTCTGGATGTCTGTGTTTTTGGTTTGATATTTTTCTAAGTTTTTTCCTCATGTTATGGCAATCTGGGTCAAACCATTTTTCATAGTTTTTTGTTTTGGGTTTGTTCTTGCGAGCTTTCAAGTTTGACCTTGTTGCCAAATTATCAAAAATATTGTTTAGGTTATTCGCTGCCCGGTTTACGCCTTCTTTATTGTGAGTGTATATGTTATCCAGAAAGGTGTCCAAGAGAGCTTGAGTTGATTCATTGCTAATTGCTTTCTGGTATTTTTCCGTGTCGTTTTTGGCCCATCTGTACGATTTTTTGGTGTTGTACTGTTTACTGGGTTGTGTTTCTGTGTTGTTTGTTTCTGTCTTTTTAAGATACATAGTAATTTGTCTGTGATCTGACAGTGTTGTTTGTGGTTTGTCTGTGAATGCTCTGAAAGAGGATGGGTCCAAATCCGTAATCATATAGTCTACGGTGCTGCAGCCAAGAGGTGAGCAATAGGTCGATCTTCCTAGGAGATCTCCTATGAACCTACCATTGACAATGTACAGACCCAGGCTTCGACAGAGCTGCAGGAGCTGTTTTCCGTTGGTATTTGTCTGCTTGTCGCAGTTATGCCTGTATGGAAGGGAAGGGATATCGAAGTGGTTATTCCCGAATATGTAATTGTTTCCCTGATTATTGGTGAAGTCTGGTTCTTCGCCAGTTCTTGAATTGAGGTCACCACAGATCAACACGTTCCCCTGGGCCTGGTATTGGATAATTTCCCCCTCAATGGTGGAGAAGGTGTCCTCTTTAAAGTACGGGGATTCCATTGGGGGGATATAGAGTGCGCAAATGAAAACATCTTGGGTGTTAGAGATAATCTCCCTCTCAATTTTGAGCCACATGTGGTTTTCGCCCTTTTTTATAAATTTCTCTGTCTGTCTCTCTCCTCTCTCTCTCTCTCTCCCTCTCTCTCTCCTCTCTCCTCTCCTCTCTCTCTCTCCCTCTCTCTCTCCTCTCTTCTCTCTCTCCCTCTCTCTCTCTCTCCTCTCTCTTCTCTCACTCCTCTCTCTCCTCTCTCTCTTCTCTCTCTGTCTCTCTCCTCTCTCTCTCTCTCTCCCTCTCTCTCTCCTCTCTCCTCTCTCTCCCTCCTCTCTCTCTCTCCTCTCTCTTTCTCTCTCTCCCTCTCTCTCTCCTCTCTCCTCTCTCTCTCTCCTCTCTCCTCTCTCCTCTCTCTCTCTCCTCACCCCTCTCTCTCTCTCCTCTCTCTCCTCTCTCTCTTCTCTCTCTCGCCTCTCTCTCTCCCCTCTCCTTTCTCTCCTCTCTCTCTCTTCTCTCTCTCCTCACTCTCTCCTCACTCTCTCTCTCTCTCTCTCCTCTCTCTCTCTCTCCTCTCTTGCACTCTCCTCTCTCTCTCCTCTCTCTCTCCTCTCTCCTCTCTCCCTCTCTCCTCTCTCCCCCTCTCCTCTCTCCCTCTCTCCTCTCTCTGTTGTGTATTTTGAATGTTTTTTTGAATTGTCCCACATAGCTTACCGTAGTTGGGATGTGCAATGCACTATGGGAAATAGAGTGCTTTAAGTGAAGAAGACTCTCTTGCAAGATGGCTGTTAACTGAACTCTCTCTCCTGTGTACTCTTTTAATTGCTATACAAGTAAGGTTATTAAACTCTTGAGATATAACAAAAGTGGCAACGAGGACGTCTGAGCTTACTTGGCTCTGCTCTGCAGAAGATAGTCGGGTTTTACATGTTAAAACTGTTATTTTTGCCGTGTGTTATGTTCATAAATAAATAGACGTTTTCATTATGAACAGCTAGCTTGAGCTAGTCATTTATTCAGCCATGTGGACTAGTGTACAGGCATCCATCTTGACTACTGCCTTGTGGGTAGCCCACTACTAAACATACAGCTCCACCTAGTGTACAATTCTAGAATGACATGTTATTGATCATTACATCCCCATTCCTTAGAGGTTAAACAAAATCAATATCAATCAATCATAACGACATAAACATCTTCACAACAGTCAACACATTTTCAAAGCTTTACTTTATGAACTCTAAGCTTTTCATTCTTTTATTATAGTTTTCTTTGTACTCAAAGATTAAGTCTATCAGGCTTTTTTACTTCACGTGTGGATCTTCTCAGCACAGGTAAGTCTGATGTGTTTTCATGAGAGCCTGTATGTGTGTTTGTGTTAGATTGTTCTGGTGGTGAGTGACAAGATTCAGTTGCGGCATTGTCATCGATTTGCTCTTGGATAGTTTCTTGTGTTTTCAGGAGGGAACGGCGGTTCCTCCTGAGAATCTGTCCTTCCTCAGTTCTAACGGTGTATGACCTTGGTCCTACTTCCTCAAGAACTGTAGCTTTCCTGTTCCATGCATTTGGATCCTCAATCCTGACAACATCATCCCTTGTCAATGGTTTCAGAGTTTTGGATGACTTGTCATAGTGTGATTTCTGTTTCAGCTTTAACAGTTGAAGTCTCTGTCTTAGTTCCTTACTCTGCTTTTCTTTTGCACAGCAGGGTAGTGTGGTGTGCAACTTGCGACCCATTAGGAGTTGAGCAGGTGAAGAACCACAGTCTAAAGGGGAGGCTCGGTAGCTCAGCAGGGCGAGATAAGGATCAGACTTGCTTTCTGTTGCTTTCTTCAGTAGCTGTTTGAGAACTTGAACACCTTTCTCTGCCTTACCATTTGACTGAGCATACAGAGGACTGGATGTGATGTGTTGAAAGTCATAATGTGCTGCAAACTTTTGCCACTCCTTACAGTTGAAGCACAGACCATTGTCGCTAACGGCAATCCTGGGAATTCCATGTCTGTTGAAGATGGATTTAACATGCATTATGACACTGCTTGCTGATGTGCTTGAGAGCAGCGCCATCTCAGGATAGTTAGAATAGTAGTCAATGGTAGTCTTTACCATTCAAATGAAAGAGGTCCATACCAACCTTTTGCCATGGTGCTGTTGGTAAGTCAGTTACTATCATTGGTTCCTTTGCTTGTTTGTTTTGGTGTTTCTGACATGTCTCACATATACCTATCATGTTCTCAATGTCCTTGGCCTAGAAATTCAGTTGACTGCGCCAGCCGTTAGCGCCTTAGGAGGAGCAGATCTCGAGCGCTAGGCGCTTAGCGCCCGGGCGCAGCGCGATCTGCGCCTCGCCCCAACTTCAGTAGACATTTAGCGCCGGCACAAAGTCATTGCGCGCGCTCATCTGCGCGTGCAGATCATTATGTCATTTCGTCGTGCAACGCCCTTTGTGTGATCGGAACCGGAACTTCACTCACGCCGCCCCATTGTGCGCCGGGCGGCCCTAACGACTGTTGAGTGGAACGGTACACAGCCGAGGCGGGCCGCGGGGAGCGCAAATTAAAGGGCACTTACCCTGCACTATAAAGGGCAGCCATTTTGCAGCATTCACTCTTGTGCAACGGATTTTTGGAGAGAGACCAAGGAAGAGAGCTTACTGCTTTGGCCCAACACTAGGACAGGTCTTTTTGGCTTCAGGCCAGAGCTTTGCAATTCTCTTTGCCTTCATTGAGATCTCAGTGTTTGCCAGCATATTATGGGGGCTGCATTGGGTGCCAACGCTGAGTTTCAGCATTATGTCGGAAGGGCTTACAGACGCCGTGAGAGAGTGGCAGCCCTGGCTAGATGCAGAGGGGGCAAAAGGCATCGCCAAGTGAGGCCTTACCCACCCAGGGTATTCCGCCAGCAGTTCTCCTATCTCAACATGTCTGCCGCGCAGTGTGTTATGAGGCAGCGATTCAGAAGGGAGGTGGTTGCAGAGATCTGCCAGCTGCTTCACAGAGATCTGCGTCCACAGCTGAGGCGCAGGACGTCTCTGTCGGTTGCAGTGAAGGTGACGGTGGCTCTGAACTTCTATGCCACCGGCTCCTTCCAATCCGCTGCTGGGGACATCGCTAACATCTCCCAGTTCGCCGTGCATTGCTGCATCCGCCAGTTGACCAATGCCCTTTTCAGAAGGAGACGTCAATTCATCTCCTTCCCCATGACCCTGGACAAGCAGCAGCAGCGTGCAGTGGGATTTGCAAGAATAGCGGGCTTCCCCATGGTGCAGGGCGCCATTGACTGCACGCATGTGGCTTTGCGGGCACCTCTGGAGCATGCCGAGGATTACCGCAACCGGAAGGGCTACCATTCCCTCAACGTACAGCTGGTGTGTGACCACAGGCAGCGCATCCTAGCTGTCAATGCCCACTTTCCAGGCAGCAGCCACGATGCCTTTATCCTGCGACAGACAACTGTGGCTGACATGTTCCAGGCACAGCCTCACCGAAGAGGATGGCTTATCGGGGACAAAGGCTATCCTTTGTGTACCTGGCTCATGACCCCGCTCCGCGCGCCCAGGACCCCTGCTGAAGAGGCATACAACGAGAGCCATCAAGCGACCAGGAACATCATCGAACAAACAATCGGCATCCTGAAGCAATGGTTCCGCTTTCTGGATCGCTCCAGTGGAGCCCTCCAGTATTCGCAGGAGCGAGTCTCCCAATTCGTCGTCGTTTGCTGCATGCTGCACAACCTGGCTATCCGCAGGACTCAGGCACTGCCACCTCACGTTGGACCACCACCTCAGGAGGAGGAGCATGAGGAGGAGGAGGAGGAGGAGGAGTACCAGCCCAGGAGGGAGGCAGAAGGTCCAAGGGCCGCCCGTCGGCGGCTTATTGAACGTTACTTCTAGGCCCCCTGTCAGGGAATGGCTTGTGCCAATGAAAGAACATGATTGCAGCCGCTCCGCAAGCCCTCAGCTGGTTAAGGCAACAAACACTTCAAAGATCAAACATGGACAATGTGAATAAAGAAAATGGTTTATTGTACAAACTCAGGGCCCTTCCCACATGAAAACCAAAAACAGACGAAACCCCCAAAAAACACTCACACACATGACTCACTCCCACAACCTGGGAAGGATTAACAAAAGATGTAAACAAAAATGGCCTTCATCCTCGGCCTTCACAAAACACCCATTCCAAAAAACAAAACATTTGGACACACCCTCTACTTTGTGTCCCGCGAGGGCGATGCCCTCTGCAAACTTTGGCGGCCCCTGCACGCCCTGCTGCTCCTCCTCAAAGTGAGGCCAGTGGCTGCTGCAAGGCTGGGGGCAGGCTCCTGAGGGGCACATGTCGTGACGGCAGATGCCCTTGGGGGTCAGCCTAGACGAGGTCTGGCCCTCGAGGGGCCGGCTGGTGAATGCTGCAGCTGTCGCTGGCCAGCATCAGTCGCTGCAGCAGCTCGTGGCAGCTCCACTGGGGGAGTGGCAGTGGCGGCTGGAGGAATGGGGGCAAGCTGGCGGATGGCAGGCTGGTCGCCTGAGACACTGGCACTCGCCCGGGCCAGCACTGCAGCATGCGCAGCAATCTGCCGAGGGACAGACCGCTGTGCTGCTGCAGCGCGGCGGGTGCCCTGGCGATGCCTGGCTGACACAGCGAGTGTGGCAGCAGTGAGTGCCCGTGTTGCCCTGTTCTGTGACCGCATCAGAGCAGCCAGTGACTGCACGGCACCACTGATCACCTGGCCAGTCGCTGCCTGAGCTGCCCCGAATTCCGCCCGACTCGCTGCCTGATCTGCCCCGAATTCCGCCAAACTGGTAGCCTGTGAGGCCCCAAATTCGGTCACACTCCGAGACAGGGACTCGATGGCCTCAGGCATCCGTGCCACTACCCCCATGAGCTCCGTGTGCCGGCGCTCCGAGTCCGCGGACATGTCCTCGAGGAGGCGCAGCTCCTCGGCGGTGACCGTCTCCGGACTGGAGGCCGGACTCTCCCTCTGGGGAGAAGGCCGCCGAGCTGCCCGACCCTTCCTGCGTTGCTGGACGCCGCTGGGCCCAGCAATTGGACTCCCCTCCGACCCTTCCCCCCTCTGGGGAGAAGGCCGCTGAGCTTCCACCCCCCTCCCGCATTTCTGCAGGCCGCTGGTCCCAGGAGCTACACTCCCCTCCGACACTTCCCCCAGGCTCCCCTCCAGGGAAGACGTGTCCCCTACATTGGCATGGCTTGCCGCGGCTGAGGGTTCCCCTGATGGGCCGCCTTCCTCTTCCTCCTCCTCCTCCTCCTCTTCTGAGGGGCTGTCACTGGCAACTTCAGGGACCTCCTCCTCACCATCTGAAAGCAGGAAGGCACAAGAGTAGCTTTAGAGTGAGGAGAGGGCGTCAGCGAGGGATGCATGAGTGGTCGCATTCAGCGCATTGGTCGGACAGTGGCAAAGGATGTAGATCTGATGCGCAAGTGGGATGAGAGAGGTCCAAAAGGTGATGGCCTAGAAATTCATTGTAGCCACTTTTGGGGCGTTAAAGTCGGGCGGCCGCTAAAGTTTGCGCCCGCCGCCAAATCGAGGCCACTTCTGCGATATTCATTAGCTTCGCCCTAAGAGTTTGCTCGAGCGCTAAAACTGGCGCTGCACGCCTCTCTTTAGGCGCTAAGCCGGAGGTGCTGAGCGACAGCGCCCAGGCCGGGCGCAGCGCAGGTGCGGCCATCTCGTGATTGACAGCAGACACCCTGGCGCCGGCCAGCTCTTAAGGGGGAAGGGTCGACTTTGTCTGCTGCCACGCCCTGGATAATGGAGCCCTCCAGCTAGGCTTGAACACTGCTGCTGGACCCAAATAGCGCCTGAAGCCACGCAGAGGGCCCGTGAACGAGCGCAGCGCTTCTCAGAGCGTGATCTGAGTGTGCTGGTTGGTGGTGTGGAGAAGAGGCGCCATATTTTGTACCCGGACAATGGCAGGAAGGCGCCGGTCAGCGCCTACCGGAGAGCCTGGAGGCATGTCGCCAGCAAGGTGTCAGCCAACAGCGAGGTCCCCAGGACCGGTGTCCAATGCCGCAAAAAGTTTAATGACCTCACGCGGATTGTCAGGGTGAGTACCCTTTCCAGTGACCTCCTCATCCTTGCATGTGCACCTCACATTATGGGCAAAGGGACCTGAAAGCCCTAATGGCCAGCCCTCATCCAGCAGCTATGGGACAGGCATGAACATCAATTGCACATTCTGCACTTAACACACTGGCCAAGCTATTCCACCATGGGAGGCAGTGCACACAAGATCAGGGCGACACACTGGCCAGGCTATTCCACCATGGGAAGCAGTGCACACAAGATCAGGGCAACACACTGGCCAGGCTATTCCACCATGGGAGGCAGTGCACACACGATCAGGGTGACACACTGGCCAGGCTATTCCACCATGGGAGGCAGTACACACAAGATCAGGGCGACACACTGGCCAGGCTATTCCACCATGGGAGGCAGTGCACAAAAGATCAGGGCGACACACTGTACTTAGAGGCCGTCCTTTCTCTTGCAGGCCAAGCTGGCTAGTAATAGGAAGAGCCGGACTGCGACCGGGGGAGGCCGACCCCAGATCCAGCCGCTCACCGAGCTTCAACATCGCGTGGAGCGCATCATGGGTGCCCGGGTGATTGGCCCCGTTGCATGTGGAGATGCCGACCCTGTTCTGGGCACCAATGGTAAGGACATCAACGTTTGGACCTCTCTCGTCCCACTTGCGCATCAGATCTACATCCTTTGCCACTGTCCGACCAATGCGCTGAATGCCACCACTCATGCATCCCTCGCTGACGCCCTCTCCTCACTCTAAAGCTACTCTTGTGCCTTCCTGCTTTCAGATGGTGAGGAGGAGGTCCCTGAACTTGCCAGTGACAGCCCCTCAGAGGAGGAGGAGGAGGAGGAGGAGCAAGAGGAAGGCGGCCCATCAGGGGAACCCTCAGCCGTGGCAACCCATGCCAATGTAGGGGACACGTCTTCCCTGGAGGGGAGCGTCGCGGAAGTGTCGGAGGGGAGGAGAGCTCATGGGACCTGCGGCCTGCAGAAACGCGGGAGGGGGTGCCAGCTCGGCGGCCTTCTCCCCAGAGGGGGGAAGGGTCGGCGGGGAGTCCAATTGCTGGGCCCAGCGGCCTCCAGCAACGCAGGAAGGGTCGGCCAGCTCGGCGGCCTTCTCCCCAGAGGGAGAGTCCAGCCTCCAGTCCGGAGATGGTCTTCGCCGAGGAGATGGAACGCCTCGAGGACTTGTCCGCGGACTCGGAGTGCCGGCACACGGAGCTCATGGGGGTAGTGGCACGGTTGCCTGAGGCCATCGAGTCCCTCTCTCGGAGTGTCACCGACGTCGGGGCCTCACAGGCCATCAGTTTGGCGGAATTCGGGGCAGAGCAGGCAGCGAGTCGGGCGGCATTCGGGGCAGATCAGGCAGCGAGTCGGGCGGCATTCGGGGCAGCTCAGGCAGCGAGTGGGCAGCTGATCAGTGGTGCCATGCAGTCACTGGGTGCTCTGATGAGGTCAGTGAACAGGTCAACACGGGCACTCACTGCTGCCACACTCGCTGTGTCAGCCAGGCATCGCCAGGGCACCCGGCGCGCTGCAGCAGCACAGCGGTCTGTCCCTCGGCAGATTGGTGTGCATGCTGCAGTGCTGGCCCGGGCGAGTGCCAGTGTCTCAGGCGACCAGCGAGCGCCTGCCATCCGCCAGCTTGCCCCCATTCCTCCAGCCGTCACTGCCACTCCCCCAGTGGAGCTGCCAGGAGCTGCTGCAGCGACTGATGCTGGCCAGCCACAGCTGCAGCATTCAACAGCCGCCCGCTCGACGGCCAGACCTCGACTAGGCCGACCCCCAAGGGCATCTGCCGTCACGACATGTGCCCCTCAGGAGCCTGCCCCCAGCCTTGCAGCAGCCAATGGCCTTACTTTGAGGCGGAGCAGCAGGGCGGGCAGGGGCCACCCAAAGATGGCCAAGGCATCGACCTAGCGGGCCAAAAAGTCGAATGTGTGGCCATTTGTGTTTGTTTCTTGAGGCCGAGAATTGGATGTTTGTTTTTTGAAGGCCGATGATGTGATGTTTGTTTTTTACGAAGGCCGAGGATGACGGCCATTTTAGTTGCACTGTTTTGTTAATCCTCTCAAGGTTGTGGGAGCAAGTAATGTGTTTGAGTGTTTTTTGGGGGTTTCGTCTGTTTTTGGTTTTCATGTGGGAAGGGCCCTGAGTTTGTACAATAAAGCATTTTATTTATTAACATTGTCCATGTTTGACCTTTGAAGTGTTTGTTGCCTTAACCGGCTGAGGGCTTGCAGAGCGGCTGCAATCATGTTCTTTCATTGGCACAAGCCATTCCCTGACAGGGGGCCTAGAAGTGACGTTCAATAAGCCGCCGACGGGCGGCCCTTGGACCTTCTGCCTCCCTCCTGGGCTGGTACTCCTCCTCCTCCTCCTCATGCTCCTCCTGCTCCTCCTCCAGAGGTGGTGGTCCAACGTGAGGTGGCAGTGCCTGAGTCCTGCGGATAGCCAGGTTGTGCAGCGTGCAGCAAACGACGACGAATTGGGAGACTCGGTCCTACGAATACTGGAGGGCTCCCCCAGAGCGATCGAGACAGCGGAACCGTTGCTTGAGGATGCCGATTGTTTGTTCTATGATGTTCCTAGTCGCTTGATGGCTCTCGTTGTATGCCTCTTCAGCAGGGGTCGTGGGCGCGCGGAGCGGGGTCATGAGCCAGGTACACAAAGGATAGCCTTTGTCCCCGATAAGCCATCCTCTTGGGGGAGGCTGTGCCTGGAACATGTCAGCCACAGTTGTCTGTCGCAGGATAAAGGCATCATGGCTGCTGCCTGGAAAGCGGGCATTGACAGCTAGGATGCGCTGCCTGTGGTCACACACCAGCTGTACGTTGAGGGAATGGTAGCCCTTCCGGTTGCGGTAATCCTCGGCATGCTCCAGAGGTGCCCGCAAAGCCACATGCGTGCAGTCAATGGCGCCCTGCACCATGGGGAAGCCCGCTATTCTTGCAAATCCCACTGCACGCTGCTGCTGCTTGTCCAGGGTCATGGGGAAGGAGATGAATTGATGTCTCCTTCTGAAAAGGGCTTCGGTCACCTGGCGGATGCAGCAATGCATGGCGAACTGGGAGATGTTAGCGATGTCCCCAGCAGCGGATTGGAAGGAGCCGGTGGCATAGAAGTTGAGAGCCACCGTCACCTTCACTGCCACCGACAGAGACGTCCTGTGCATCAGCTGTGGCTGCAGATCTCTCTGAAGCAGCTGGCAGATGTCTGCAACCACCTCCCTTCTGAATCGCAGCCTCCTTACACAAATCGCGGCAGACATGGTCAGATAGGAGGACTGCTGGCGGTATACCCTGGGTGGGTAAGGCCTCAGTTGGCGATGCCTGTTGCCCCCTCTGCGTCTAGCCAGGGCTGCCACTCTCTCACAGCATCTGTAAGCCCTTCTGGCATAAGGCTGAAAGTCAGCGTTGGCACCCAATGCAGCCCCCATTATATGCTGGCAAACACTGAGATCTCAATGAAGGCAAAGATAATTGCTAAGCTCTGGCCTGAGCCAAAAATACCTGTCCTAGTGTTGGTCCAAACCAGTAAGCTCTCCTCCTTGGTCTCTCTCCAGAAAACCATTGCACAAGAGTGAATGCTGCAAAATGGCTGGCCTTTATAGTGCAGGGTAAGTGCCCTTTAATTAGCGCTCCCCGCGGCCCGCCTCGGCTGTGTACCGTTCTACTTCACAGTCGTTCGGGCCGCCCGGCGCACAATGGGGCGGCGCGAGTGAAGTTCCGGTTCGGGGCGCACAAAGGGCGTTGCACTAGTAAATGACGTCATGATCTGCGCGCGCAGCAGGGCACGCGCTAAGACTTTGCGCCGGCGCTAAATGTGTATTGAAGTTGGAGCGAGGCGCAGATCGCGCTGCGCACGGGCGCTAAGCGCCTAGTGCTCGAGATCCACTCCTCCTAAGGCGCTAACGGCTGGCGCGCCCAACTGAATTTCTAGGCCTGTATCTTTTACTGTTTCTTCTGCTATTTGCCTTGATTTTCTGTCTGACACGGGCAGCGCAGCAGTGACCATACTCACATGAACATCCACGTCTTCCTCAGTAGAGCTCACATGACTCATTGTGGGTGCTCGGGATAGTGCATCTGCTAACACTACGGCCCCGATTTTCAGCTTGTGTGGGAAACGGTTGGATTTCCCCGAATGTGGGGTTTCTGACACACATAAAAAAGTGTCAGCCAGCTCCACGCAATTTTCCCTCAAGTGGCCAATTAATTCCCAGCATGTGGGAAGCCTTGCTAATTGTCCAATTCGAGTCAGAAATGCCCACACTATGATGTCATCATTTGTGGTGCTTTCAAAGTGTCCAGCAAGCTTCTCCACCTCTGCAGGCTTCTCAACCACTCTTGCACAATGGCAGAGGAGCCTGCACCAGCTGCTGCCAGTGGCAGAGGCCGAGCTGACTTCAAATTCGACGAGGCTTCACTGCAGGCATTATTGGATGGGGTTAGGGCCCACAGGGAGGTCCTCTTCCCTAGGTCAGGGAGGAAGAGACCTCCCACTGAGACCATTGCTGCATGGATGCAGGTGTCAGCAGATGCCAACTCGCTGGGAGTCACCAGAAGAACCTTGGCATTGCATCTCTAACTCCTTCCTTTACTCCCCCACAGTACCATCCAGAGCCCCCGTCCTCACTGTGGAGGAGGAAGAGGCTGTGCAGCCAGACTCCTCAGAGGAAGCTCCAACCTCTGAGGGCGCAGCATCAGCAGAAGTAAGCGCACCCAGCACCAGCGCAGACACTCACACCTTGGGGGGACCTTCGGGACATAAGAACATAAGAAATAGGAGCAGGAGTAGGCCAATTGGCCCCTCGAGCCTGCTCCGCCATTCAATAAGATCATGGCTGATCTGATCCTAACCGCCAATCCACTATGACAGGACTATCTCCTGAATCTAACAGAATTAGACACATGAAACAGGAGCAGGATCAGGCTACGCGGCCCCTGGGCCCGCTCTGCTGCCCACAGGGCCATGACCGATCCGAACCTAGACTCATGTCCAAATTCCTGCCCGCTCCCCGTAACCCTTAATTCCCTTTTCTTCTAGGAAACTGTCTATTTCTGTTTTAAATTTATGTAATGATGTAGCTTCGACAGCTTTTTGGGGCAGCATATTCCATGGACCTACCACCCTCTGAGTGAAGTAGTTCCTCCTCATCTCAGTTTTGAAAGAGCAGCCCCTTATTCTAAGACTATGCCCCCTAGTTCTAGTTTCACCCATCATCTGGAACATCCTCCCTGCATCCACCCGATCCAACCCCTTCATAATCTTATATGTTTCAATAAGATCGCCTCTCGTTCTTCTGAACTCCAATGAGTAGAGTCCCAATCTACTCAACCTCTCCTCATATGTCCATCCCCTCATCCCCGGGATCAACCGAGTGAACCTTCTTTGTACTGACTCGAGAGCAAGTATGTCCTTTCTTAAGTATGGACACATAGAGTAGTGTTGTCACCTGGTGTTTCACTTCTCACAAGTGAGCCTCAGCAGATTCTGGAGACAGGGACAGCAGTGGAGAGTCCTCGTCGGAGGGCACAGGACTCTGCCAGCTCAGCTCAGCTGTGCTGCATGACGACCCTCTGCCTCTGGGTCCATCCGCAAGAGAAGAGGTGATGGATCTCCATGCACAGATGCAGGAGTCTCTGGCAGGTTTTGCCTCCAGGGTCGCTGCGAGTGTGGAGCGAATGGAGGAGTCCATAGCGACCATGAGCAGAGCCTTTGTGGAGTCATTGGTGCATGAACGCAGCACCATGGAAAGGTTGGCAACCTCCATGGAGGAGATAACTCGCCAGCATACGGAAAACATGGTGAGGGCTCAGAAGAGAATGACATCTCTTGAGGAGCGTTGGCCATCTGTTGAACAGAGAAACCAGACCTTCATGGAAGTCCTTCTGAGTAGGACTGCCAGTACAGAAACGGGTCCCACTGGCCCCCTAAAGCGCAGCAAGGTGCTCTCAAGCCACTTCCAAGCGCTGGCCCCTTCTGGCTTGTGCAGCTTCAGGTGAGTGAGCAGCAGCCTGGTGCCCCTGGTAATCATCCTGCTGTTCCTGGTTCTGCTGCTGCCACCTCTGCTGTTGGAGATCCTCTAATGCCAGGAAGGGAAGGTGCCAAAGGCCTCCCATGCTTCTAGCAGATGCCTCGGTTGAGGAGGTCCTGAGTTAGGGTGGTGAGAGGGGCTTCCCAGGAGCTCACACTGAAGAAGTGTGTGAGGCTCCAACTTTCTGCAGCTGTTCCTAAGGCTTCAAATAGTTCCCCCAAGCCTTGATCAACAAGGTCCTGCAGCCTGCAAATGCTGCCTCTTTAAATCTCTTCAGCCCTCAGCGACCTACTGCTGCAAGCAAGCAAGCCAGCTGTTTTCACGCCAGCTCTCATCGGCGGGGTTCCCCGCAGGCGGGTTTCAGGTGGGGAAAGCCCCAAAGTCGCAACGGCACGGGAAAATCGTCCTTAACAAGGTGATCATTGGTGATTAGTGCTCCGACGAGCAGTCCCGCCAGCGGCGGGCGGGACTGAAGCGGGGCGCGTGGAAACGGCGGTCTGAAAGTCGGACAGGGCGGGGAGTCAGGCGGGGGGGTCCCGACCCGCTTTTTCCGCGATTTTTCGGACCACGGCCGCATGAAAAGCCGCCCGACAGCTGCCCGAAAATCGGGGCCTATGTGTTTGCCTGGTGTGTAGATCAGTTCAAAGTCATATCTTTGCAGCTTCATCATGAGTCGTTGAATCCTTGGAGACATCTCATTCAGATTTTATTTTATGATGGCAACCAGTGGGCAGTGGTCTGTCTCAACTGTGAAGTTGGGAAGTCCATATATGTAGCCATGGAACTTTTCTAGTCCAACGACCAAGCCTAGACATTCCTTATCAATCTGGGCGTATCGACACTCAGAGTCAGTCATAGACCTGGAGGCAAAGGCAACAGGCTTCCAACCTTCACCCTCTGCTTGTAGCAAGACTGCGCCTAGGCCATCTTTTGATGCATCCGTTGACACTTTGATTCTCTTTGTTGGGTCAAAGAAGGTGAGTGCAGGTGTCGTTGTCAGCACTGTTTTGAGGTTCATCCACTCTTGTTTATGTCTTTCTGTCCATGCGAACTCATTTGTTTTATGTAGCAGGTCTCGCAGACAGGCTGTCTTGGCTGACAAGTTAGGAATGAACTTTCCAATGAAGTTTATCATCCCCATGATGCGTAGCACTCCTTTTTTGTCAGTGGGTCGGGGCATTTTGAGTATGGCGTTTACTTTTTCCATATCTGACTCTATTCCTTTACCAGAGAGATTATCTCCTAGGAAAGTGACTTCCTGGACGCCAAACTGACACTTGGCTTTGCTGAGCTTCAGTCCATTCCGGCGTATGCTCTGTAGCACTTTAGTCAGTCTCTCATTGTGTTCTTTCAGTGTGGAGCCCCAGATGATGATGTCATCAACATAGACCCGAACTCCTTCCAGACCTTCAATTATGTGTTCCATCGTTCTATGAAAGATTTCAGATGCAGATATTATCCCGAAAGGCATTCTGAGGAAACAATACCTGCCAAATGGTGTGTTGAAGGTACAGTATTTGGTGCTCTCTTCATCCAGTTTCAGTTGCCAAAATCCTTGTGAGGCATCGAGCTTTGTAAAGTATCTGGCACCTGACATTTCACTGGTGATTTCTTCTCGCTTGGGAATCTGGTAGTGTTCACGTTTTATGTTTGCATTTAAGTCCTTTGGATCCATGCATACTCTTAGATCATTGTTCTTTTTCTTTACACATACCATGGAGTTAACCCAGTCTGTTGGCTCTTCGACTTTCCTGATGACTCCTAGTGTGGTTATTCTGTCCAGTTCTTTCTTGAGCCGGTCACGCAGGGGTGCTGGAACTCTCCGTGGAGCATGTACCACTGGCTGAGCATCCTCCTTTAGCTGGATCTTGTAAGTGAATGGTAGAACTCCAAATCCTTTGAACACATCCTGGAAATTACTCACTACAGAATCCACCGAATCATCTGGTCTGCTTATGGCACAGTTTATACGGTAGACTCTCTTGACCAGTTCTAAGTCCTCACAAGCTTTGTCACCTAGTAGTGAATCAAGTCCTTCAGCCACAACAGAAAACATGAGATGATGCACTTTGTCTTTGACTGTCACTTTAAGTCTGCATACACCTAAGCTATCTATTTTCTGTCCATTATAGTTCTTCAGTAGTACTGACTTTTTCTGTATTTTTGGCTTTTCTTTCATATTTTTAATGTCACTCATACTGATTAAGTTTGCTTTTGCCCCAGTTTCTAGTTTCAATGTAACTAATGCTCCATTTACCTGCAGTGGCATCATCCATTTGTCCTCTTTTACTGCATTAACTTTATGTTCAGCATTGTCCATTCCTGAGGGCTGCACATTTTCAGTATCCTTTTCGATATTGTCACATGACACCATTCCTACAAAAAATGTCTCACTTAAATCAGTGTCCTCAATCACATTGACTTGTTGCCCTTTCTTTGTTTTTACTTTTGAAAAGCATTGTTTGGCAAAGTGATTCTTTCCACTACATTTTTGCACATTTTCCCAAACGCTGGGCATTGTCTTGACTGGTGTTTGTAACCACAGCGTTTACAATTAAAAATTCCATCCTCCGATTGCTTTGCATTTCTGTTCTGCCCATATTTCTTCCCCTTGCAGGACACAGCACCGACAGCAGCACAGTCACTCATTACAGTCGCATTATTATTGATTTCACTGAAAGTCTTTGCGTGCTGTTGAGCTAGCTCACTGGCATGGCATATTTTCACAGCATTCTCCAATGTTAGTTCGGTTTCTCTCAACAAACATTCCCTGACCTTTTTATCATGAATACCAAACACAATCTGGTCACGAATCATGGATGATTTCAGTTCAGAGAAATTACATGTCTGTGCTTTCAGTTTCAGATCGGTCACAAAGCTATCAAAAGTCTCATTTTGCTACTGTGTCCGTGAACGGAACACGTACCTGTCATAGGTCTCGTTCTTTTTGGGAGAACAATGTGTATCAAACTTCTTTAGCACATCGTCCATTTTTTCTCTGTCCTACTCTTGATCAAAGACAAATGTATTAAATACCTCTATCGCCTGCGGCCTGCAACCATGAGCAGTAACGCTATTTTCCTTGCATCTGGCTTCGTACCGAACCCGATGGCACCAATGTAGAGTTCGAATTGTTGTTTGAAACTCCGCCAATTGCAGTCGACATTCCCCGTGAGTTTCAAACCCTCCGGTGGCTTCAAATTCTCCATGTCGCATTTCAGAATATTCAGCAGATATTACCAATCCTGGTACCATGTTATATTCATAAATATATAGACGTTTTCATTATGAACAGCTAGCTTGAGCTAGTCATTTATTCAGCCATGTGGACTAGTGTACAGGCATCCATCTTGACTACTGCCTTGTGGGTAGTCCACTACTAAACATACAGCTCCACCTAGTGTACCATTCTAGAATGACATGTTACTGATCATTACACCGTGGACAGTAATTAAAGTGAGGCTGGCTCGAGGATAAAGGAACTTGCAATGGCGGGAAGACGAGACGGCGTATAAGGTACTAACAACTTGAGGAAGGGGAGGAAAAGCAGTGAGTAAATCGGGAAGGACATTTATTCAACTGTGAAACAATCTGTGAATTGAAGCACTAAATAACTGATAGTGATTTTAGTTGAGTTCAACATTGGAAGGATCCTTAGTGAATGATAATTAGGAGCCTGAGAGAAGGAAAATGACTGGAATTATCGGTAACATTGGACAGTTTGATGAGAATGTCGAACAATGGAGCTCATATACAGAACGATTTGAATACTTCACACAAGCAAATGACATTGGAGGGAACAAAGTAGTACCTACATTGTTAAGTGTGATGGGACCAAAGACTTTCAATCTTTTGCGTACTTTAGTGCATCCAGATAAACCAGGGGCTAAACAATATAGCGAAATTGTGGAGATACTAAAAGGGCATTTTTCACCCAAACCCCTAGTCATAGCTGAGAGGTTTAGGTTCCACAGGCGTAACCAGGAAGAAGGAGAAACAGTGACCATGTTTGTAGCTGCACTAAAAAGACTATCAGAGCACTGTGAGTTTAATGACGTGCTAAATGATACTATAAGAGACAGGCTAGTGTGTGGTATGAGAACTGAAGCCATACAGAAGAGACTATTAACGGAGAGTAATCTGACTCTACAAAAGGCCATTGAAATCAGTATTTCCATGGAATTGGCAGCTAAGGAAGCTCAAAAGCTGGGGGCAACAGAAAAAGTGCACAAAGTAAGAACAGAGAGCCAAGGGCCATGCTTCCGTTGTGGCAAAACGGGGCATCTTGCGTCTGCATGCTGGTGTGTGGACATGGATTGCCACAGCTGTGGTAAAAAGGGACATATTCAGCACGCATGCAGAAATAAAAAGGACACAGAGAAAACGTCAAAAACGGAAGGAAGAAAAAAAACATTCAGACAAAAGACAAAGAAGTATGTCCGCTCTGTAGAACAGGACAAAACAGAGGCAAGTGACACTTCAGAGGAGGAACTATCACTGAACATGCTGACTGTAGCTGGGGATTCGCATGGCTACTGGGTCTCACCCTTGCTAGAGGGACAGCCTGTGCAAATGCAGATCGATACCGGGGCAGCAGTATCTCTTATGTCAGAGACAGTTTACAAAAAGACATCAAAGCATCTTCCACTTCAACCAGCTAACATAGTGTTAAAGACATATACCAGTGAAAGAGTAACCGTGAGAGGTATCACTGAGGTCACAGTTCAGTTGAATGGAGAAACTAGGAAGTTACCACTCTACATAGTTAAAGGAGATTACCCCTCCCTGCTGGGACCTTCGTGGATGGAGAGAATAAAATTAGACTGGTCATCAGTCTACATGATGTCACACAATGATCCAGGCTTACCCGCCATCTTAAAGAAACATGCAGAAGTCTTTAATGGAGAACTGGGTAGCATGAAAGATATTACTGTGAAGCTTCGTATTAAGCAGGATAGCAAACCCAAGTTCATGAAGGCACGACCCGTACCTTATGCCATCAGGCCAAAAGTCGAGGCTGACTTAGAAGCCCTCGTTGAAAGCGGAGAACCAGTCAGCGTGAGTGAATGGGCAACGCCCATCGTACCAGTGCTCAAGAAAGGGGGTGGAGTTAGGATATGTGGAGATTTTAAAGTAACCGTTAACCCTGTATTGTCAGTGGAACAATATCCGCTCCCCCATATTGATGATTTGTTTGCGGGACTTACTGGGGGCCAGAAGTTTAGCACAATCGACCTCTGTCAAGCCTACCTGCAAATGCATGTGGATGAACAGTCACGAGAAATGCTGATTATTGTGATGCACAAGGGCCTATTTAGGTATCGTTGACTCCCTTTCGGAATTACATCAGCTCCAGCGCTTTTCCAACGTGCTATGGACCAGATCCTTAGTGGATTGCCTGGAGTCCAGTGCTACTTAGATGATATCTTAGTTACTGGGTGTGATGACCAAGACCATCTGCGTAACTTGGACGCAACGCTGCAGAGACTGAGGGATTATGGATTCAGAGTTCGCAGGGATAAATGCGATTTTTTTCAGGCGTCAGTTGAGTACCTCGGTCATGTGATCGATGCTACAGGCCTTCACAAGGCACCGTCCAAGACCAAGGCAATCATGGATGCCCCAGCACCTGAAAATATAAGAACATAAGAACATAAGAAATAGGAGCAGGAGTAGGCCAATCGGCCCCTCGAGCCTGCTCCACCATTCAATAAGATCATGGCTGATCTGATCCTAACCTCAAATCTACATCCCTCCCGAACCCATGTGATTTCCTGGGAGAGGCGAAAAACCAGATAAAAAACCCAAGGCCAATTTGGGAGAAAAAAATCTGGGAAATTCCTCTCCGACCCATCTAGGCGATCGAAACTCGTCCAGGAGATCACTGTCCCAATATTTTCTACAGTACTTGCCTTCTGTAAAAGGTGATCTCCACCCCAGCCAGGAACAGGAATAGAACCATCTCCTGAAATCTAACACATAATTAGAACACAAGAAGTAGGAGCAGAACCAGGCTACACGGCCCCTGGGCCCGCTCCGTTACCCACAGGGCCATGACCGTTCCGAACATAGACTCATGTCCAATTTCCTGCCCGCTCCCCGTAACCCCTAATTCCCTTTACTTCTAAGAAACTGTCTGTGGTAAACCACTTTTATCGTTCACTACCATTACACTATGGTTATCACTGTTATATCGTTACACTATGGTTATCACTGTTTACACTGTTGTATCACTACACGAGGTCGCCTCTTGCCACGCTGTTATACCTGGGCTGACCACTGCTGACTCCGCCCATAGCTCTGCCTACTTGCCCAGGTATAAAGGTGGTCGACTGGCTGGTATTCCTCCTTGTTGGATCCGATCACCCACGAGGGTGGGCTCTGTTATTTAGCCAATAAAAACCTATAGTTACTTTCTTAACTCGTCGCTTTTCATTGGATGAATTGATAGGTATATCAATTTTATTGGCTAAATTTTAAAAATGTCTAACGAGCCGTCAGACCAGTCAGACGCCCAGCTACAACAGCCACAGCAGCCGGCCTGGCTGCGAGCCCTCCGACCGCTGTACCTGGATCTAAACCCACAGGCAGCAAACTCAGCCCTCGACTTCAAACACTGGCTGAGCTGTTTCGAATCCTACCTGGGAGAATCCGGCGTGCCTCAGAGATCCAAACTAAGAGTGCTGACCGCCCAAGTGAGCCCTAAAGTATTCGCACTCATACAGGACCTTACTACATACGAGGCCGCCATCAACCTGCTGTAACAGCAGTACCGGAGCCCGGTAAATTCTATGTATGCCAGACACCTCCTAAGATCCCGCCCGCAACAGCCAGGAGAGTCTGTAGATGAATTTTTACGGGCGCTACAAACACTCGGCAGGGACTGTGACTTTAAAGCGGTAACGGCTGCAGAAAATACTGAAGAGAATATCTGCGATGCCTTCGTGAAAGGCCTTCGGTCCGACTACTCACGGCAAAGACTGCTCAAATCAAAGGACCTCGACCTGAACACAGCTGCAGCCCTCGCCTGCTCCCTGGAAGTGGCCCATCAGGACCTCGAGGCGTATTCCAGGTACTGTACTGCGCGACCCTGGGACTCCGGCCCGACCCCGGCCGCAATACCCCTCGCAACGCCGCCTCCGGGTCCTATCTCAGCGTCGGCGTCCCAGAACCGATTGGGACCGCCACCCCCGGTACCGGCTGCAACATCGGACCCCCGCGATCGGGCCGCCGGCTGCTTCTTCTGTGGCCAGGCAAAACACCCGAGGACGCGCTGCCCTGCGAGAAACGCGACTTGCTCCCATTGCCAGAAGAAAGGCCACTTCGCTAAGGCCTGCAGGGGGAGAGCCACAGACGCCAGCAGTGCCTCATGCGAATTGTGGGGGCGGCCATCTTTCATCCAGGCCACAGATGCCAGTATCCCCTCGTGTGAGTCGTGGGGCGGCCATCTTTGATCAAGGCAACCGACACCAGCAATGCCTCATGTGAGTTGTGGGGGCAGCCATCTTATTCAACCTCGTGGGTGCCGCCATTTTGTCCACCACAGTCGACCGCCACCTTGTCGCCAGACCCGACCACCGCCTCACCCGCAGACTACAGCAGCTCGCTCAGCCATACACTAGCCTCCGTCACACTGGACCAAGCTCGCCCGCATCACCTGTCTAAGTCCATGATGGACATCAAAGTAAACGGCCACGCCATGACCTGCCTGTTCGACAGCGGAAGCACGGAGAGTTTCATACATCCAGACACGGTGAGCCACTACTCCCTCACTGTCCGGCCAACGCGCAACCGGATCTCGATGGCATCGAGGTCCCATTCTACAGACATCAGCAGCTACTGTATTGTGACCCTGTCGGTTAGGGGCACGGAGTATAAAAATTTTAAACTCCTCGTCCTGCCCCAGCTCTGCGCTGCCGTCCTACTAGGGCTGGACTTCCAATCCCACCTGCAAAGTGTCACTTTGGCATACGGTGGACCCCTCCCCCCAATCACAGTCGACAACCAGCAGCCTTTAAACCGCCCACCGCATACCACCTGCGGCCTATCCACCCTCAAGGTCCCGCCCCCCTCCCTGTTCGCTAACCTCACCCGCGACTGTAAACCCGTCGCCACCAAGAGCAGGCGGTGCAGCGCCGGGGACAGAGCTTTTATTAGCTGTGAGGTGCAGCGTCTCCTGAAGGAGGGCATCATCGAGAGGAGCAACAGCCCCTGGCGTGCCCAGGTCGTAGTCGTTAAGACTGGCGATAAAAACCACCTAGTCATCGACTACAGCCAAACCATAAACCGGTACATCCAGCTGGACGCATACCCACTTCCCCGCATATCTGATATGGTCAATCAGATTGCGCAGTACCGGGTATTCTCCACCATCGACCTTAAGTCGGCCTATCACCAACTCCCTATCCGCCCCGAGGACCGCCAGTATACAGCCTTCGAGGCGAACGGCCGCCTCTACCACTTCCTTAGGGTTCCCTTCGGCGTCACCAATGGGGTTTCGGTCTTCCAAAGGGAGATGGACCGGATGGTTGACCAGAACGGGCTGCACGCCACGTTCCCCTATCTAGATAACGTCACCATCTGCGGCCGTGACCGGCAGGACCACGATGTTAATCTGGAAAGATTCCTCCGTACGGCCCATCGGCTGAACCTCACCTACAATAAGGAGAAATGTGTGTTTAACACCTCGCGCCTTGCCATCCTCGGCTGCGTAGTAGAGAACGGAGTCATCGGCCCCGACCCCGAAAGAATGCGCCCCCTCATGGAGCTTCCCCTCCCCCACTGTCCAAAGGCGCTGAAGAGAACCCTGGGGCTCTTCGCCTACTATGCCCAATGGGTGCCAAATTATGCGGACAAAGCCAGACCCTTCATGAAGTCCACCTCCTTCCCCCTGACGGCAGAAGCATGCGCAGCCTTCTCCCTCATTAAGGGAGACATTGCTAAGGCCACAATGCACGCGGTGGATGAGTCTATCCCTTTCCAATTGGAGAGCAATGCATCCGACTTCGCCCTAGCCGCAACCCTCAACCAGGAGGGGAGACCGGTGGCCTTCTTCTCAAGGACCCTCCAGGGCCCTGAGATCCGACACTCTTCGGTCGAGAAGGAGGCCCAGGCGATCGTGGAGGCTGTACGACGCTGGAGGCATTACCTGGCAGGCAAACGATTTACCCTCCTCACCGACCAGCGTTCGGTCACTTTTATGTTTAATAACAAGCTGAGGGGCAAAATCAAGAACGACAAGATCTTGAGGTGGAGAATCGAGCTCTCCACCTATGATTATGATATCTTGTACCGGCCTGGTAAACTGAACGAACCCCCAGATGCTCTATCACGAAGTACATGCGCCAACGTGCAAACTGATAGACTGCAGACCCTCCACAACGACCTCTGCCACCCCGGGGTCACCAGACTTTACCACTTCATTAAGGCCAGCAACCTGCCATACTCCATCGAGGAGGTCAGGACCATGACCAGGAACTGCCAAACCTGTGCCGAATGCAAACCGCATTTCTTTAGGCCGGACAGAGCAAGCCTGATCAAGGCCACCCGCCCCTTCGAGCGCTTGAGCATCGATTTTAAGGGGCCCCTCCCGTCCTCTGACCGTAATGTGTGCTTCCTCAACATCATTGATGAGTACTCCCGTTTCCCCTTTGCCTTCCCCTGCCCAGACATGACCAGCACCATGGTCATCAAATGCCTGAACGACCTCTTCGCCTTGTTCGGGTTCCCGAACTATATACATAACGACCGGGGCTCCTCCTTCATGAGCGAGGAACTTCGCCAGTTCCTATTAGCGAGAGGTATCGCTGCAAGCAGGACCACCAGCTACAACCCCCGAGGGAACGGCCAGGTGGAAAGAGAGAACGCGACTGTCTGGAAGGCCGTTCTCTTAGCCTTAAAGTCTAAGGGCCTCCCAACCTCTCGCTGGCAGGAAGTCCTCCCGGCAGCGCTGCATTCCATCCGGTCACTGCTTTGCACTGCCATTAACGCCACCCCCCATGAACGAATGTTTGTTTTCCCCAGGAAATCGACTACGGGAACCACGCTGCCAACTTGGCTGACTTCTCCGGGGCCCGTCTTACTGCGAAAGCATGTGAGGGCCCATAAAACGGACCCCCTGGTCGAGAGGGTGGTCCTCCTGCACGCCAACCCCCAGTACGCCTACGTGGCATACCCAGACGGGCGGGAGGACACAGTCTCCTTACGAGACCTTGCACCCTCGGGCACCCCTGAGGCACCACCGTTACCCCCCACCACCCCCCCAAATCCAGCCCAGGTAGACGGCATGCCGGAACCCCACGAGCCTTCGTCAACCACGCAGACACCAGCATTAACACCGGAGACTGCAACACCGCCGCCGCTGCTGCGCCGATCAGAAAGACTTACGAGGCCTCCGGACAGACTGACATACCCGAACTGGTAGTACACTTCACCCCGCCGGACTCAAATCTAAACAAGGGGTGAATGTGGTAAACCACTTTTATCGTTCACTACCGTTACACTATGGTTATCACTGTTATATCGTTACACTATGGTTATCACTGTTTACACTGTTGTATCACTACACGAGGTCGCCTCTTGCCACGCTGTTATACCTGGGCTGACCACTGCTGACTCCGCCCATGGCTCCACCTACCTGCCCAGGTATAAAGGTGGTCGACTGGCTGGTATTCCTCCTTGTTGGATCCGATCACCCACGAGGGTGGGCTCTGTTATTTAGCCAATAAAAACCTATAGTTACTTTCTTAACTCATCGCTTTTCATTGGATGAATTGATAGGTATATCACTGTCTATTTCTGTTTTAAATTTATTTAATGATGTAGCTTCCACAGCTTTCTGGGGCAGCAAATTCCACAGACCTACTACCCTCTGAGTGAAGAAGTTTCTCCTCATCTCAGTTTTGAAAGAGCAGCCCCTTATTCTAAGATTATGCCCCCTAGTTCTAGTTCCACCCATCATTGGGAACATCCTCACCACATCCACCCGATCAAGCCCCTTCACAATCTTATATGTTTCAATAAGATCGCCTCTCATTCTTCTGAACTCCAATGAGTAGAGTCCCAATCTACTCAACCTCTCCTCATATGTCCACCCCCTCATCCCCGGGATTAACCGAGTGAACCTTCTTTGTACTGACTCGAGAGCAAGTATGTCTTTTCTTAAGTATGGACACCCAAACTGTATGCAGTATTCCAGGTGCGGTCTCACCAATACCTTGTACAACTGCAACAATACCGCCCTGTTTTTATATTCTATCCCCGTAGCAATGAAAGCCAACATTCCATTGGCCTTCTTGATCACTTGCTGCACCTGCATACTAACTTTTTGAGTTTCGTGCACCAGGACCCCCAGATCTCTTTGTACGACAGTACTTTCCAGTTTCTTGCCATTAAGATAATAACTTGCTCTATGATTTTTCCTGCCAAAGTGCATAACCTCACACTTTCCAGTATTGTATTCCATCTGCCAAATCTCTGCCCACTTACTTAGCCTGTCTATGTCCCTTTGCAGGTTTTTTATGTCCTCCTCACTCACTACTTTCCTTCCCATCTTTGTATCATCTGCAAACTCTGATATGTTACACTCGGTCCCCTCCTCCAAATCATTAATATAGATTGTAAAGAGTTGGGGACCCAGCACTGACCCCTGCGGAACACCACTAGTTACTGATTGCCAGTCTGAGAACGAACCATTTATCCCAACTCTCTGCCTTCTGTTAGATAGCCAATCCTCCACCCATGCCAGAATATTACCCACAATCCCATGATTTTTTATCTTGAGCAATAATCTTTTGTGTGGCACCTTGTCAAATGCCTTTTGGAAGTCTAAATACACTACGTCCACTGGTTCCCCTTTATCCACCCTGTATGTTACTTCCTCAAAGAACTCAAGCAAATTTGTCAAACATGACTTCCCCTTCATAAAACCATGCTGACTTTGTCCTATTAAATTATGTTTATCCAAATGTCCCGTTACTGTCTCCTTAATAATGGACTCTAAAATTTTACCAACCACAGATGTTAGGCTAACCAGTCTATAGTTTCCAGCCTTCTGCCTACTACCCTTTTTAAATAAGGGTGTTACATTAGTAGTTTTCCAATCTGCCGGGACCTTTGCTGAGTCCAGGGAGTTTTGGAAAATTATTACCAATGCAGCCACAATCCCTACCACCACTTCCCTCAAGACCCTAGGATGCAAGCTATCAGGTCCAGGTGATTTATCCGCCTTGAGTCCCATTATTTTACCAACTACCACTTCCTTAATGATTTTAATCGTATTTAGCTCCTCCCCCCCTATAGCCCCCTGTTTGTCCAGTGTTGGGATATTCTTAGTGTCCTCTACTGTAAAGACTGACACAAAATAATTGTTCAGCGTTTTTGCCATCTCCATGTTTCCCACCATTAATTTCCCGGTCTCATCCTCTAAGGGACCAACATTTACTTTAGCCACCCTTTACCTTTTTATATACCTACGAGCTGAAGTGCCCGGTGGTGCCGAGGCTTTTTCGAGGGCATGTTGTTGTTGGAAGAGAGAGAGAGAGCGACTGGGGGGAAGAGAGAGAGCGACTGGGGGGAAGAGAGAGAGCGACTGGGGGGAAGAGAGGGAGGGGAGGGGAGGGGAGGGGAGGGGGGGAGGGGGGAGGGGGAGGGGAGGGGAGGGGGAGGGGGAGGGGAGGGGGGAAGGGGAGGTGAAGGGGGGAGGGCGGGAAAGGGAGGGCGGGGGGGAGGGGAGGGGGGAGGGGAGGGAGGGCAGGGGGGAGGGGGAGGGAGGAGGAGGAGAGAGGAGGGGGCGAAGAAGGGGCCCCGGGGAGGGAGGGGAGGAGGGGGGGAGGAGGGAGGAGGAGAGAGGAGGGGGGGAGGGGAGGGGAAGGGTCCACGAGCACCCTCATCCCCGTCCCCCCAAACTCCAGAGGTTGGCCCCCCCGAGACTCGCATCCCCACCCCCACCCCCGAGGCTCGCCCACCACCCACCCCCACCCCCGAGGCTCGCCCACCACCCACCCACCCCCGAGGCTCGCCCCCCCCACCAACCAAGCACCGAATTCCGGAGGCGCGATCTTCCGAGCACCGGCCTCCCGAGCTGGCTTCAACATTGCGGCTGTGCGAGACGGCCGGAGGGCCCGGTTGCCAGGGTAACCGTGACACTGACCAAGCCCTGCACCCCGGCCGAGCCAGAGAGAGAGACGCCGCATCTCAGCTGCTCCTGCTGTGCGCGCGGCCCCCCCCGAGGGTCACGGCCCCCCCGAGGGTCGCGGCCCCCCCCCCGAGGTGAAGACCGCCGATTGCAGCTGTGCGAGACGGCCGGCGGGCCCGGTTGCCAGGGTAATGCTTGACGCTCAGCAAGCCCCGCCCCCCGGCCGAGTCAGAGAGAGATGCCGCGTCTCAGCTCCTGCTGCGCGTGCACCCTAGCGGCGCTGGGCTGAGGCTCGGCCCTCCAGCCTTCGAGTGGGGCCGGGAGGTGCCTAGCTCGGGCGTGGGTGCGGAGGAGACGCCGAGGCTTCTAGGCCTACCTGGAAAAATGGGGAAAGGTACGAAAATTAATGAGATTAGATAAGTTAATTACTTTCTAAATCATTTTTTTTTAATCAATATGTGTTTTAAAAGCAACGTTTTTTTTTAAGACGCAGAAAGCGGGAAAAAGAGAGGAAAAGTTTGGAATCAAGATGGCGGCGACTCACCTCGGTTCAGAACGATAAGGCCCGGCCACACACGCACCGATTGGCCCGGCGGCACACGCCAGCAACCCAGCATACGATTGGTCGAGCTCGAGGTCACTCTGTCGCTAATGAGCGGATAATGAGATGCTAATGAGCGGAACGTTGAAGGTTTTTGGGATACCGCGGGCACGATTTTAGCCCGGCCGAAACGTAAATACGCTTAAAACCGTCTCGGAAGCGTAAGCTTTCTTTGGAGGTAACGCGCGCGTAGGTACGCCCTGTAACTTTCGAGCGCATAGCCCGACAGATGCACACGCGATGACAGACAGAATGACAGACAGACAGAATGACAGAATGACAGAATGACAGACAGACAGATGTACCGATTTATATATATAGATTGAAACTTTTGCTATCTGTTTTTATATTTTTTGCTAATTTACTTTCATAATCTATCTTCCCTTTCTTAATCAATCTTTTAGTTATTTTTTGTTGTCTTTTAAAGACTTCCCAATCTTCTATCCTCCCACTAGATTTGGCTACCTTATATGCTCTTGTTTTTAGTCGGATACTATCCTTAATTACTTTACTTAGCCACGGATGGCTATCTTTTCTTTTACACCCTTTTTTCCTCAGTGGAATATATTTTTTTTGGAAGTTGTAAAATAACTCCTTAAATGTACACCACTGATCATGTACCATCTTACCCTTTAATCTATTTTCCCAGTCCACTCCAATCAATTCCGCTCTCATACTTTCATAGTCTCCTTTATTCAAGCTCAGCACGCTTGTTTGAGATCCAACCTTCTCACCCTCTAATTGAATATGGAATTCAACCATGTTATGGTCACTCATTCCAAGGGGATCCTTTACTAGGACATTTTTAATTAATCCTGTCTCATTACACAGGACCAAATCTAAGGTTGCTTGCCCCCTGGTCGGTTCAGTTACATACTGCTCAAGAAACCCATCCCTAATACACTCAATGAACTCATCCTCAAGGCTGCTCTGCCCAATTTGATTTGTCCAGTTAATATGATAATTAAAATCCCCCATAATTATAGCTGTTCCCTTATTACAAGCCTCAACCATTTCCTGATTAATACTCCGTCCAACAGAGTTGCAACTGTTCGGAGGCCTATAGACTACACCCACTAGTGTTTTTTTCCCCTTATTATTCCTTATCTCCACCCAAACTGTTTCACTATCCTGCTCCTTTGACCCAATATCATTTCTCTGTATTATAGTGATTCCTTCCTTTATTAACATAGCCACCCCACCTCCTCTCCCTTCCTGCCTGTCCTTCCTGATTGTTAAATAACCTGGTATGTTTAATTCCCAGTCATGGTCACCCTGCAGCCATGTTTCTGTAATGGCCACAAGATCATACCCATATGTCATTATTTGTGCCGTTAACTCATTCATTTTGTTACGAATGCTACGTGCATTCAGATAAAGAACTTTCAAATATATTTTGTAACACTAAGTTCCTGTTTTTTCCCTTTTTAGTACTTTACTTTTTACTCCATACCTTCTGTCCCTTCCTGACACATTCTGTTTTTTAATTCCCCCACTGCTACCTAAGTCTATGACCTTCTCTGTTGTCATTTCTATTATTTGCTTTCTAGAAACCTCCCCCCCACTAATTAGTTTAAAGCCCTCTCTACAGCCCTAGTTCCTGCGTTTTCCCCTTTTACTACTTTACCTTTTACTCCATACCTTCTGTCCCTTCCTGACACGCTCTGTTTTTTAATTCCCCCATTGCTACCTAATCTATGACCTTCTCCGTAGTCATTTTTATTATTTTCTCTCTAGAAACCTCCCCCCAACTAATTCATTTAAAGCCCTCTCTACAGCCCTAGTTATATGATTCGCCAGGATTCTAGTCCCAGCACTGGCCAAGTGGAGTCCATCCCAATGGAACAGCTCCCTCCTGTCCCAGTACTGGTGCCAGTGTCCCAAGAAGCAAAACCCATTTTTCCCACACCAGTCTTGGAGCCACGCATTTAACTCTCTAATTTTATTTATCCTAGCCAAATTCGCTCATGGCTCAGGTAATAATCCAAAGGTTATTACCCTTGAGGTTCTGTTTTTTAATTTGACCCCTAGCTGTTCATACTCCTTTAACAGAACCTTCTTCCTTGTCCTATCTACGTCGTTTGTACCAACATGGACCACGACAACTGGATCCTCCCCCTCCCGCTCCAAGTTTCTTTCCAGCCCAGAAGAGATGTCCTTAATCCTGGCACCGGGCAGGCAACACAAACTTCGGGACTCCCGCCCTCGACTGCAGAGAACCCTATCTATCCCCCTAATGATACTATCCCCTACCACTACAACATTTCTTTTTACTCCCCCCACTTGAATGGCCCCCTGTTCCACGGTGCTGTGGCCAGGTTGCTCATCCTCCCTGCAGTCCCCACTACCGCCCTCACAGGGAGAAAGAATCTTGAAACTGTTTGACAAGAGCAAGGGCTGTGGCTCCTCCAACACTACCTCCTGGTTCCCCGTAGTTGCCTCACTCATAGTCACACCGTCCTGTCCCTGACCACAGACTACATCTGAACGAATTAATTTCATAGGTGTGACTACCTCCTGAAACATAGAGTCCAGGAACTTCTCCCCCTCCCTGATGTGTCGCAGTGTCTGAAGCTCGGTCTCAAGCACCTCAATACGGAGCCGGAGTTCCTCTAGCAGCAAACACTTGTCGCAGATGTAATCACCGTGAGCCTCAATGGGGTCCACCGGCTCCCACATCTCACAACAGTAACACATCACCTGCTCCATCCTATATAATTAATTAAATTTCTTATTATTAATTATGAAGACCCTGCCCGGATATAGATGATAATATCACACCACTGTTCAATAGGACTTACCAACTTAAAGGTATAAAAGAGAAGGAAGAAAACCTACCAACCAGCTGATCACCAACCTCCTCTTTGAATACTGTCTGTGGGGCCTGTTTGGTTGACTCGTCTCGCTGCTCCACTTCCGCAGTGCTGTCTAAGCCTGGGAGTGGGGAACAAAACAGAGCAAAAACACCCCCTCACCTCCCACTTGCCCGAACTCTCCCACTTACCAAACTCTGCTTACACTCAATGCACCGCACTCTGTGCAGCCGCACTAGTCCCGCCCCTTTTATACCCGGATTCTACTTCCGGTTTAAACTCCCCAGCAGCTTAATTTACACTTAAAAAATTAAATTCACTTCAACTAATTAACTTTTTAACACACTAAAATTCACAAAATACACTTTAATGACTTT